>NC_056682.1:64772683-65420183 GCF_018350215.1 Panthera leo
TTACAGTCAAAAAATTTCTAATTCATGATGTGTTTTATTGCATTTCAGTTATCTAAATCTATTTTTACAAAATATATTGGGATATATATTTATGATAATTAGAGAGACCTTCTATGCCCTGGAGCCCATAAAGTTATTCAAATTAATCAACCAACAAGGAGTCCAGGAAGCCTAGCTAATCCCGCTCCACATGTCATATATCAAGCGTCCCCCTGCTTCCCCTACAGCTCCAGTTTGCTGTTATTCTGTCCCTGAGCACAACCCCCTGTGTGCTCCTGCCTGGTAGCCTTCTCTCATTTTGAAATAGAGCAAAACATTCAGCCTTTTATCTATCCAAATGTCATTATGTCATGTCCCACCATCAAAAGAAACTTTAAATATTATAAAGCAGACATATTACAATTACAGTAAATATTGTTCATGTCTTTCTAGATCTACTTTTTACCTTTGTTCACTTTGCTGAGTACCTAGGACACTGACTAATATGGACAACATCAAAGGAGTCTCTTGCTTTCTGGCTTCTAGTTGAAGTCAGCCAATGGCACACACTGCAAAAGACTAGGTTTGAAGTGATTGAAGCCTGGGTCCTTGTGGCCTTTTCACTGCAGGGCTGTTGCAGGTTGGTAGTGTTCTTCCACCAAAGGGTCTTTTTGGGTAACTCTGTACACTACCATTTCCACTCCTTCTCCCATTTTTAAGCTATATGTGATAACAGCTCTTTGGTATTGTTAACTGTGGGATATGGTATTATCCCTAACTGATTCCTTTAAATCTTCCTCATTTCTTTGGAAAAACTCCAGTTATTAAAAAAAAAATATCTTCATGTACTTTTTTTTAATCCACCATTTTTTTTCTTCTAAGAGTCTTACTGATACAATGATGTAGTTATATAATTTAAATGTGTATTAAAATGGTTGAACATTTTTGTAATACTTGGCAAATAGAATTCCAACTATTCTAAATTAAGTTTTCTTAAGCTGTTTTTCTTGTTATTCTAAGGTTTCCATTGTTAATAAGTGTTGTTTTTAAATGGGGAATTTATTTTGGACATGTGTTGCAGACTTTGAGTCTGGAGTTCTCTCTTGTCCAGCAAGACATAAATATAAGAGAGGCTTTCATAAATATGAGAGAGGCTAATGTCTGGGAGGAGACAAGAGCCCTGAGTAAGACGTGCAGAAAGAGACAATGAAACAGCCTGGACGTGCAGAAAGAGACAATGAAACAGTCATCATTAACTTAAGAGTGTGAGAGAAAGGGGGTTTCGAAGATATGCAGGTTAGGGGTTTGGGTCAACGCAAAACAAAATCCTGACACCACGCAGATGGCTGTTTACAGGTGCCCTGTCTGGTTATCTTAAATTGCCTAGGGGATGAGACAGAGCATGCTACCTCAGGGTCAATAAGTCACCTTTCTTTTGCTAATTAGCCAGGCAATTTCACCCTACTGCGGTGGTCTTGTTTACCTGTTTACCGATTTACCTATTCTGGATGCTTTCAACCTGTGGAAGCAGCTCTATGCTTTTGTTCTATGCAGGGGGTGCTTTTTCCCTGTTTACCTATTCTCACAAGCTTTCCACTCTTAGCCTTGTTAATCTATTGGTGCAAGCTCAGAGAATTCCTAAACTTATTCCCCACAGAGATATACCTATTAATATTTCATAAAAGGCTGTTACTTACCACACCTAACAAAGAATTTACACAAAAGGGCTCCAATTAATTTTCTGATGTCAGGTACACGTAATTCCTCCATCTTTGGCTTATTTTTGTAAGTTTGCTGGAGTATAGTTGTTTTAAAAGTACCTAAAGGGGCGCCTGGGTGGCTCAGTCGGTTAAGCGGCCGACTTCGGCTCAGGTCACGATCTCGTGGTCCGTGAGTTCGAGCACCGCGTCGTGCTCTGTGCTGACAGCTCAGAGCCTGGAGCCTGTTTCAGATTCTGTGTCTCCCTCTCTCTCTGCCCCTCCCCTGTTCATGCTCTGTCTCTCTCTGTCTCAAAAATAAATAAACGTTAAAAAAAAATTTTTAAAAAAAGTACCTAAAGTTTTCTCTCTATTAAAATACAGAAACATAATAGCTGCCACTTATGATAGGGTCTAAGTTTAGAATGATGATATTAAATACATTTTCTCTGTATAATCCACTCAACAACAAAATAAGGTAACAACATCTCATTTTACAAATAGGACTCACTCTATTTAAAAATAGATAAATGGTACAAATTCTCCAGTGATTAAGTAGTGGAAAATAGATTGAAATCTATTTCTGTTTTATTCTAAAGCCTATGCTATAGGTTTCAACTTTAAGAAAAATCCTTTGAATTTCCTTTCTGAATGTGAAATTAACTCTATTTCAAATATTCAAGTTCTTTGTAGATTTCTGTCATTTCTAAGCCCATTCCTTTTTACCAATGTCATTGGTATGTCATTTTTTTTTTTCATGCAGAGAATTCACTTGGAAATTTAGGTCCTGAAATATCAGAATGTGACAAAGATTTGATGGGTAAAGGTAATATCAATATTACCATGTTGGTACACTTTTCACTTTCTAATTACATTGATCTAGAATACCCCATTCTCCTTACTCTATTCTTACCTTACTTAAAACAAGAAACAAACCCAAGGATTTGGGGAAAGATAATAAGGTAATATACTGAAGTCGCTTAAACTGGATCTCTTCACTTGGGCTTCTTCTAAAACCAGACTCACATCTACTGTAAGAGAGTTATGTTTCCATATCATGAGATAATCAGGGAATTTTATACCATCAGGAAATATTACATAGTCACATTAAAAATTATCAGACATGTTTTTGAAATAATTTTGCAAGCTCCAATGATATAAACCAAATAGTATTTCACTGTGCTGAAATACTGAGAAAAATGGAGGAACAAAAACTTATTATCTAAGGAAGTTATTTATTAAAATATACTACTTAACACTAACCCTGTATTGGCTCCGATTCCAGAAGAATTGGCCATAGAATATGAAAACATTTTTCTTAACCCTCCTGGAGTGGAGGCGAGACCTTCATCATGTTCCTTTAAAGCATGCCTGTGAAGATACTGTTTTACAGAATATTTTCTCATAATCATTTTTATTTGCATATAATTTTAGTTGTTTAAATGAAACCAGCAACTCTTTCATTCATTTGTTCATTTGTTAATTCTCATTAGCCAAAATCTTTGAATTGCAGCTGTTGTCATATGCTAAACTCTGAAACAAACTACTTTATTGCATCACTTTCTGATTGATCAAATTTGTGTCTTTTTTTTTTTCTGCTCAAATAACCAAATGGGGATGGGAGATCTGAATGTCCAGTGCTGGCCTTAAAGCCACACTTCCCAAATTGTGTTCCATTGGTATAGTTAGTTTCAGTATTTAAAAAAAACCCAAAAAACAAAACAAACAAAAACACATCCTCAGTGACTCTTCACAGTCTATAGCTTTATTCTGTGGAACACTAGCATCATTGGTGATATTAACATGTAGCTTATAAAATATATTGAAAGGTCGGGACACCTGGGTGGCTCAGTCAGTCGGTTAAGTGTCAGACTTCGGCTCAGGTCATGATTTCATCACTCCTGGGTTCGAGCCCCGCATGGGGCTCTGTGCTGGCCGCTTAGAGCCTGGAACCTGCTTCAGATTCTGTGCCTCTCTCTCTCTGCCCCTCCCCTGCTCATGCTCTATCTCTCTTTCAAAAATAAACATTAAAAAAATTTTAATAAAATATGCTGGAAGGTCAGGTAAATTTAGAGAAAATTAGATAAAAGAAAATGAGGCAAATTTCTTGACTGCAAGATATCTTAGACCTTTGAATACGTTAATGAGCTGCTGTGAACGTTTAAAGCAGAATATACAATGTCATCTCTTAAAACTTTCCCTCCCTCCTCTCCCTCCCTGTGTTTTTAATGGAACATCCTATGGGCTGGATTCAAGAGAATGAACATTGGTGAACACTTTCACTTTTCTATCCTGTTTTGCACTTAAATATGTAACTCCTCATATTCTCCTTCCCTTTAATGAAATTCACATCATTTGTAGAATGATTAGACTCACTAGTATTCTGAAAGGGCTCCAAGCACACCTCTTCAATACCAAAAATAAGAATCCAAGATTTCTGACCAGTCACATACATCCTTTCAAATGTCCACTGATATAATATTCATTGCTTATTGTCCTTGTATTTCTCATTTTCTGATTGCACTTGAGACTCAAATTTATAAGGACTTCTGATTCTCTGAAAGCCATGGTTTCTGTTGTTGGGAAATATAAATAAAATCAAAATCTACCCCCCCTCCAATTCAGGAAACCTCTCCATAAATGTAGAAGAGAAAGAAAGCAATTTTATTATTGAATAAACATTAACAAGAATGTGACACATATCACAATCAGCTAAGGGATTACAAAGATGGAAAGTAGTATAGCCAAGCAGATACCAGCCATTATATCCATGTCCTCAAAATAAACAATAAATATTCTTCAAGTGAGAGGACTTGATGACACCATTTGTCATACACAGTTCCTCCTAAATTCGCTTGGTGATTGGGGTGACCATCTATGTTAGTTAGTTGGCTTTATCCAAAGAAAAATACTCCTATCTTTATGACAGGATGTAGTTTTGCAACTAAGAGCAAGGAGCCTCACTTCAGCAGCCTTGTCTCCCACGGGAAGGAGGACAGAGGGGCTTTCTCTTCCTTGATGATAATGTTTCAAGGAGATGTTCCCTAGTTCCTTAAGAAAGATATTTCTGGGTCATAAAGCTGACAAGAGGCTTATTTAGCTTTTAAAAGATTTACATCTTTTACAGAGAAATAACTCACAGTTCCAGGTTTTCTAAAGTAAATGCTTTAAAAGAGAGGGGAGGGCTCTTTCTTATTTTCAACTGGGATCATTAAGCCTCTTATTTCAATTTGTATTTACCCTTATATTCAGCAGATGTCCTCCTGTTTCTTACCAGATAAATATGGTCTTTTTAATACTTTTTCTTGGTATTGAATAAAGGATATGGCTACACAATTTTCTGAAGTTTTTTTTAAGTTTGGGAAGCATATTTTCTGTTGTCCCATAAGTGAAACATAATCATGACCTCAGTTTGTCTATGACCTTTCAAATTTCAGAACACTTATGCTGACTGTTTTAAGTGACCTTCATAGGACTAGTCAGAGACAGCTATTGAGATACATCTTTTTACTGAGAGTAAAAAGAAAACTATAGAATACAATGGTTTGAATGTAACCAAGGTCATCAAATATTGATGGCAACATGATGCAGTAGAGAGAGCCCCACTGAGAACTGGGAGCAGCTTCAAGGCCCAAAGAGAAGCTCTTGGGTTATGTTTGAAACTAACGTGACAGGAAAAAGGAATCTGTCATATTTTGGATTATTTAAGAGGAAATGAGACTTAACCGCTCAGAAGAATACACAGATTTTAGAGTGCGATGAATCTGAGTTTTAATTTTGGGTTTGCCCCTTACCAGCTGCCTGCATGCTTTGGGAAGCCCTGGGTTTCTGCTTGATAGTTGGAATGTGAAGACAAAGATGCTGTCTCTCAGGACTATTGGAGAACTAAATGAAGGGCATATGAAAAAAGGTTCTGACTGCCTGTTACAGAGTAAGTCCTCAGTGAAGAACATTCCCTTATTTTTTCTTTTCTTTTCACAAATTCTTAGTGGCAAAGGCGGGACTAGACCTTGGATCTTCCCATCATTCTCTTGTTCCAAGGCACCTTCCTCTATATACTGCTGCTAATCAAGGGAGTTCCAAATTTTAATACATTTGACTAAACAAAGGCTTTTATTTATTTTAATTTAATTTTTATTTTTTTAAAATTAGTTTATTTATTTTGAGAGAGAAAGAGGGAGTGTGAGCAGGGGCAGGGGACTGAGAGGCATGGAGAGAGAGAATCCCAAGCAGGCTCTCTGCTGTCAGTGCAGAGCCCAATATAAGGCTCAAACTCACAAACTATGAGATCATGACCTGAGCTGAGACCAAGAGTCGGATGTTTTGAGTCACCTAGGTGCCCCTTAATTTTTATTTTTAAAATTTAGTACAGTATTCAATATACATATTGCCTCAACATTTTATTTTATTTTAATGCTTATTTATTTATTTTGAGAGAGAGAGAGAAAGAGAATGTGCATGAGTGGGGAGGGGCAAAGAGAGGATTAGAGGATCCCAAGCTCGCAGAGCCCAAATGGGGCCTTGAACACCATGAGATCATGACCTGAGCCAAAATCAACCGATGGAGCCACCCATGCACCCCTTCCCTACAAATTGTAGGCCTATTTTTGTCATTGTTGTTTAATGTGTATGTTCTTCCATTGATAGTTAATAGTTTAATCCAAGATGACCTTTACTTCTTTTCTGGAAAGGTATAAGCATTAAAAGTATTATCTACGTAGAGCTCACTTATTTGGATTCATATTTTATTACCTATGATGGCAGGGTAAGGGTATTTACTATAAAAAAGGAACTTCCTCCATATTAAATGAGAGTGACCCTGAGGTCTTTGCTCTTTCCAGCTACTGCATAGTAACTGGATGGTTGAGGCTGTTTTTATTAACCTCTCACTGGTGATTTGGTGCTTTGCTGAACTGATCCAGCCTTGTTTATCCATTTATGCAACCATCAACTGGTACAACTCATTTCCAGGCCTTTCAAACTATAGCACTGAGTCACAAAACTCATTAGGTGAAATATGTGACCTCCATCATCAAATCGCAATTGGAAATTGTTTTGTAGGTAATCTTTTCCAAGGCTGCACATCCAAAAACACATTCAAAATCAAGCAAATAGATGTAACTGTTTCAGTAAAACCGTGACTAGTGGTATATCTCTGGAAATGTCAGAAGTTGAATTATGTGAATATATTTTAGCTAGAGGAAAAAAACGCATCGTGTTTGCTCCATTTTATGAAAGGTAAACAAAAAAATTACGGTTTCTCCGTTTCTCTTTTTTTTTTTTTTTGAGTTTATTTTAGTGCTTTGACATTGGAAATGAGAAATAAACTGCATTCAAGTGGTGACCATAAAGATGAAAAATATTCAGAGTGTGATACAAATGTGTATTCGACTCATGAGAAAATATGAATAGACTACTCCTTTCTAAAAGACAATATTTTCTATTTAATTATACTACATTTAAAAAATCAAGATTTTTTTAGGTCCTAGAAATAAATGTATCTTTCCACTGTTCTCAAAATAAATATTTCTGGAACTCTTGTGTAGTGATAGCTGGAATTCTAACACATTTTTATGTTATTTGAATACTTTCTTCTTTTATATTATGTTTCTTATGGCGCAAGGATCTCCGCTGGGGCAGTGTCTACCACTGTGAATGTAGTCATGACTTGAAACATTTAGAGACCTGTGGAGATCAGCCTATCAGAATCAATTATATGCACACAGGCGCTGAATAATTGCCTGGAAAAATAATTTAAACAATATGTTCTTCCACATCTCAGGTACATTCCACTGTGCCAATCAAAATGGTGAAATTGCCCAAAGAAACTCTTTTTTGCAGAAGGACTGAGAAGCATTTTTGGTGCTTAGTCACTAAAAAGGAATGTGAGTTCTGAGTTTGATGGCCAATATTTGAACCATTTCTGGACCAACACCCCATGTATTATGAGTCTTATGAAGAGAGTAGAATATAATACATACGGGAAGTCTCTGCTTTGCACGGTAGTGCAGGACCATAAAACAAATAAACACTTCAAGCTGAAACCATGAAAAGAATTCTTAAAAATTAACAGTAAAAAGTACAATCGTTCTGTGATCTTTAAAAATGTTGTTAAAACATTACAAGCATTTTTTCATCATTTGCCATAAACATGTTGGGAAATGAAAAATAATAAAACTAATATTTATTTATTCAGTACACTGTAATGTAAAACATCAGAAACATTGAGAATTAACATATTTTATTTCTTTGGAAAAACTTATCAAGAGTTGTTTGCTAGAGGGGAGGTAGATGGAGGGATGAGTGAAACTGATAAAGGGGATTAAGAGGTACAAGCTTACAGTTATAACATCAATTAAGTCACAGATAGGAAAAGTACAGGATAGATAATATAGTCAATAATATTGTAATAACGTTGTATGGGAACAAATGGTAACTACACTTATCATATTGAACACTGAGTAATGTATAAAATTGTCAAGTTGGGGTGCCTGGGTGGCTCAGTCGGTTAAGCATCCGACCTCGGCTCAGGTCATGATCTCACCGTTCATGAGTCCAAGCCCGCATGGGCTCTGTGCTGACAGCTCAGAGCCTGGAACCTGCTTGGGATTCTGTGTCTCCCTCTCTCTCTCTCTGTCCCTCCCCTGCTCATGCTCTGTCTCTGTCTCTTAAAAATAAATAAACGTTTGAAAAATTAAAATTGTCAAGTCAATACATTGTACACTCAAAGCTAATATAACATTGTATGTTGATTATACTTTAATAAGAATTTTTAATAAGAATGAAAAAAATCATAATAAAATAGTAGTTTGGAAAGTGTTTGCCATCTTCTTATCAGAAATCTAATTGTATAATGATACAAAGTGCACATCTTTTCTATGCCTTTGTAAATCTTCATACTTCTTTCCAAATTTGGATCAGCTCACACATTTTATCCTTAGTGCTTCCAATGTCATGAAGTATCTCTGAGAGTTTCTTTAATGTGAAGTTTATTTCTAGTGTCACTTCCTCTGGGAATACTCTTCACAACCACTTTCCTCATTTGTGTTGATAAATTCACCTTAATAAGTCCATCTGGCTACATATCTAGAGTCTCTCAAATAGCAAGAGGGTTAATATTCCCATAGTTAGCTATTTCTTTTATGACTCCATTTAGGGTCGATTTGAATTTCACTTCCAGCATTATCATTTTTCATTTCTTTGCTGTGCTTATATTTTTGTTGGCTGATTTCCCCTTTCAGTTGTCCATTTTTGTAAAATGTCAGATGGGTTTATCACCGGGAGACAGAGAGCCAATGCAACTACATGCTTTGGCTTCTGGGCACAAAGGGAAAAATAGGTGTACAGTGACCAATCACCAACAGACTTTGAAAGATGGGATGTGGTCATTAATCATGATGCACCTACCTCTGTTCTTTACATAGTGATGTGTGGGTTGAAGAGCTAGCAGTGAAGTTTGTATTTTATACAATAACTCAAAGTTAATATACCACAGTAATTAACATTTGAACTGTGCTATTGGGGAACTAGTATAATTTAACTAAACCACGGGAACTGCAAGAGAAGATTGCCTATACTGAAATATCTGCTTAACTTGTACAATCCTTTGGGGCTCAAGTAACTCTACTTTGGGACATTTGTAGAAACGAGAAATGCAAAGAACAGAAAGGAGATTGTTCTTTACCCCTAATTGTTAAGATTTGGTATCTCAAGAGCTCAGGCAATTTCTAGCAGAGAGAATCACTAAGGCTGACAAGGCAGAGTTGTTTCATGTCTATACCTCATTAGAAAAAAAAAGCTCCAGGAAAGCAGGAATCAGGTCAGACTTATACTTTGTATCCCTAGTGCCTGGCACTGTGTTTTCCCTGTAATAGACATTAAATAAATGTTTGTTGATAGAAATGTTTGTGAATACATTCATTAGTAATGATCAACACGGTTAATTTTTTTTATAAAAAGCCTGAAGTATTACAAAATTTTGCATTGGGGCATCTGGGTGGCTCAGTAGGTTGAGCATCAGACTTCAGCTCAGATCATGATCTTGCACTTCATGGGCTAGAGCTCCCTATCCGGCTCTGTGTTGACAACTCAGAGCCCAGAGCCTGCTTCAGATTCTGTGTCTCCTTCTCTCTCTGCCTTGCCCCTGCTCCTGCTCTGTCTCTCTCTGTCTCTCAAAAATAAATAAACGTTAAAAAAATTTAAGAATTTGCATTAATATGATGACATACCATAGATTAGAAACATTTTTAGAAAGCTTTGAGACAAAGATATAAGGCTAAAATAAATGGTCAAGTAGCTTCAAAGCTTCCCTCTGATTTAAGAGAGGAACTGATATGCGTCTTTCAAGATCACATATTTAGAGTTTATTGCAAGATTTACTTCTCTCTCATTCTCATATTGAAGGAAGGAACTCTCATCCGACTTCGTGTGCTTAGACCACAGTAACATCTGCTCTCTCTTTAAATTGGGAGTTTTCCAATCCCTTTTCAGAACTGTCAAAAGAGTATACTCAGAAATTAGGAGGCAGGCAAAATTGAAGACAAACATAGAAAATGAAGCTAGGCCAGAATGGAAGCAGTTATATCTAAGAATTTTCACTGTCTTCCTAGTCATGAGAACTCTAAACCAATGTCAGCTCCACTTTCTATTGTTTGATATCTAATTGTTTTTGGTGAATTATATTATACATGGCATAAGATTCTCATTTCATAAGTACAGAGAGGGGGAGAAGTCCAAATGGCTATTGTAGTCAATACTGTATTGTTTCAGCTGGGCAGAACAAGAAAATATCACCCTTTGCAGATTGCTGCATTAATGAAATTTATTTCTACATGGAAAAATTAAATCTTACATTAGTAAAGATTGGTAATATTGAGAAAAATATTAAATTTCAAATCCTTTTGCTTAAAAACTTTCACATTTTAGTATTAATATATGAAAAATGGTATATATGGCTGTTTTTAAATGTTCTATTTTTTTGTTTAGCAGTACTGTTGAGTGGAAAGCATGTAAAATTTTTACAGGAAGTGCTGTCAGCCCATTGTAAGGCACAGCCTAAGTCCTCCTGGTGGTGGCACATTGTCATTACAGGCAAAGTTCTAAGGGCTGGTTTTTGCAAACCCTAATTCATAAAGTAAAATAAATATCATGGTAAAATCCCTGTCAATGAGCATAGTTTCATTATTTATTTTCTTTGGGAATTACACTGTACAAAGAGAAAAAGAAATACATTCTGTTAAGGACTCAAACTATCTTTTTCTTTTTTTAAGCTTGTTCATTTATTTTGAGAGAGACAGAGACAGTGTGAGCGGGGAAGAGGCAAAAAGAGAGGGGGAGACAGAATCCCAAGCAGGCTCTCTACTTTCAGAACAGAGACGGACACTGGGCCTGAACTCCCAAAACCATGAGACCATGACCTGAGCCAAAACCGGGAATCCCGACGGAGCCACCCAGGGACCCCATGGACTCAAACAGTATCTTTAGGTAATATTTAGCTTTTGAATTCACATTTCTCAGATCTGTTACTATTTGATAACAACTTAAATGCTATTTCATTGCTTCTAAAATTCCCAGCTTTAAACGAAAACTTTTGGGGAAAAAATTCATGTCAATAGGGAAAAAACAACAAAGATATTCTTTGGTTGTGACAAACATTTTACATTTTCAAAAAGCATACTTTTCATATTTAAATTCTGTGGGAGAGTAATGAAACACACATTACCCTTGATTTTCCAAGTTTAAAAATAAGTATGTCTAGTCTTTTAGGTCATTTTTGTAAAATATCATGTTAACTTCTTAGTTTAGAAAAAAAGAATAATTTTAATATGTAAGGGTAAAGTGCTAAAATTATGTTTGTTCATATAAAAACGGTGATAAGAGAATACAAGTTGATGAATTGTGAGTTTCTAATAGCCTCAAATAAAACTGAAATCTTGTACTGTCGTATAATTTGTTATGTTGAACCAAAGTAATCAGAGGAAAACATGAGTACAATTGTCATATATGTGTGGCCTTCTGAGAAAGGACAGCCATTTTTAGCATACTAGAGAAGGAGCGGCAATCTGATTAGTTTATGTTTGAGAAAAGGAAGAAACAACTGTCTATCAGAATAAGCAAACATTGGTTTTGTGAATTATATTTTTGTCCCCAAATAGAAAAACGCTGTTGATTGTACCTTCTTCTTTTTACCTGTACACAACAGTTATTGCTTTAATTATTATCAGTAGCATCATTTTATAATAAAATGGAAATGCTGAAGGTTTACAAAAATGACTTACATCTTCGTGATTTGCATTAAGCAAAACATGCCACTTGCTAAACAGCAACATTTATGCTCCTTCACACATCACCCACTTATCATTCAGGCAAAATATAATACATTGAACAACAGCAGGTCTCTATCGAAATGCCAGTTCTATCAATGCGGTTAAGCTATTATTCATGAACCTTTATATCATTCTTTTTTTCCACCATTTCAATTTTTTTCTAGGCTAAGATGAGTACTAACAGATAGACATATGAAATTTGCCTCAAAGCTGTTATCATTTCTAAGTGTAAGAAAGCACTATTATTCAATGATTCCTTATTATTTGGATCACAGCATATCCGGCAAAAGCTTGAATGAAAACCTCAGCTATATTTTTATTCTGTGGTTCTGTGTTCCATATATTTCTATGCCGAGGTGAATTCATGACTGCGTATCTTCAAAAGCATCAATACAAACCTACGGTCCACCTATTTCTTGTTCATGCCTTCTTGTCCATCCCAGTGGCAGAGACAATCTGACTCACTAATGGTGAGAGAACCGCCCTTCTGCAGTGACTGGAAATAAACAGCTTCAATTTCATCTAATGTGTGGCAATTTCAAATAAATTATAAAAAGTAATACATACATATGGTTAATTAAAAAATATTTCAATAGCACAAGAGGATAAAAGATAAAGCAAATTTTTCATTCCTAAGGTTGTTCCGAGTCTTACCAACCAGTTGGGAGTCCTTTCAGAAACTAATCCAGGCACAAACAGAATTATCTCTGTATGTATGATAAGAGATTTCTTCCCATTGGTTCGAGTTTTGTAAAATCTGTACTGGTTTTCTATTGTTGTTGCAGCAAATTACCAAAGACATGGTGGATTAAAGAAATACAAATGTGTTATCCCATAGTTCTTGAGGTCAAAAGTCCAAAATGGATTGGCAAGGCTGTGTTCCTGCTGGAAGTTTAGAAGAGAAAACATTTCCTTGCCTTTTCCAGCTTCGAGAGGCTGCCTGCCTTCCTTGCTAAAGATCTCTGCTTCAGTCCACACATCTCCTTCTTTGCCTTTCACCCTTCTTCTTCTCTTTCCTAAGGAGCCTATGACCACATTGGGCCCACCTGGATAATCCAGGATAATCTCCCCATCTCAAGTTCCTTTAACATAATCGTTTCTGCAAAGTCCCTCTTGCCATGTAAAATAATTTGTTCATGGGCTTCTGGAATAGATCAGAGACATCTTTGGAGGCATCTTATTGTCCTAATAGAATATCTCTCAGTAAAGTTTTTAAGTTGTTTCCATTCAGGTCCTATACTTTTCTTATTTTGTTTATTCTTAATTCTGATATCTTTTTTGTGGTTGTTGCAGGTTATTATTTATACTAAGATTTTCATTTAACATGGGTTTTTGGTAACTGGAAAAATATGACTTTAGTCAACAACAGGGCTCTTAAAGAGCCTCAATTAAATGCAAGAAGTGAATTGTCCACACTAAAAACTCCTCAAATCCAAAGACATTTTTCCTGGAAATGTCTGTCACTCCATCTTCATATTGCTCTATCAGCATTAATTGATCATTTCCTCCTGCTTGAAATTTTTTTTTCCTCTTGTGCTAAAAGTCTAGTTCTCTCTTGGCTTCCACACTTCATGAACTGCTTCTTCTCAGTCTCTTTAATTATTTTATCACATCCCTTCTACATGTGTATCCATGTTTCTTACACTGCTAATCTTCCTGAGATATATTTATTCCCTCTCTGGATAATCTTTATTCTCATGGCTGTGTAGCACCTATGAGCAGAAAAGTCTTAAACTTACATATCCAGCTTCAACTCCTCCCCTTCATTTCAGATTTGAAAATTCAGCTGCTTTTTTAACATCTCTTAATGAATAATTAATTGGCATTTCAACCTAAATGTCCAAATCAAAACTTCTGAATTTCTACATAACATCCCTACCAATCAACCATTCCCTTCCCCACTTCCCCAGCCTTTTCCATCTCAATAAATGACACTGTCTTTCCCTCAGCTGATTGTGGAAACACACACACCCCTTGGGGAAATATCTGACTCCTCTTCTCTTAAATCCTCATCCAATTCAACATTAATACTGACAGCTCTGCTTTTGAAAAATATTCAGTGTCTCACCACTTTTCATCACCTCTATCATTAATATTCTAGTGCAAGACACCATTGTCAATCAATTGCATCATTACAATTTATTCTTGTTCCCTTACAACATCCAGGATGGCCTTTCTCAAATGTTTCACAGATCATACCACTTCTCTGTCCAAAAACTTTGACTTCCAATCTTACTCAGACTAAAATTTCCCCATTCTTTGATATTTGGGTATATTTGGCATATTGACTCTAAAAGGATGAACATCCTCCACCTGAGATGGTTACAGGAAAGGTGGTGTTCTTAGAGAAGGAAAAGTTTGAGGCAGTAAAAAAAAGTATTCTGTATAGAGGTTTAGGATGTAAATGAATGATCTTTCAGGCAGAGTAGAAATGATAGGTGGGTCAGGGAAGATACTGGGACCTTGCACTTAGATTGTGACCAAGGATGTCAAGAATGTAAAATATGGCATGAGTATCTACTAGGAGATTCCATATTTAACTCGTGTGTTAGTTTGGACCAAACCCCACAGATTTAGATTCAGGCTGAAAGAATCAAGGCAAGGCTGTTTGCATGCCACAGGAAGGCCCTGGCAACCAGCATATTCATGGCAGTGGAATCACAGAGAGCCCAAGAAAGAAGGCAAAAATCAAAGGGACAGAATTGGTGCCACTTGGTTCAACTACCATTTTCTATCTGCTGATTCCTCAGTCAATGCCAACTGTTGGAAGTTCTGGGTTTTACTTTATTTAAAGGGGTCAATTCACTTCTAAGATCAATTCTTTATTTATTTTCTTGAACTCATGTCATATCCATGACCCTTCTAAATTTCTTTCTTTATATCAATGTTTCATTGTAGTTTTTTTCATTTTAGAAGCAATTTTAGAAGTTAGAAGTTAAAGAAACCTCCAATAAGTGGGAAGAAAGACAATAGGACTTTCTTCCAGCTTGATGGTTTTTCAAGATCACTGTGGCCTCAGTAATTTACAAGGCTATAGTGTTCTTTCCCATGGGCAAGTGTGTATTTTGGTCAGCTCATACGTTTTTAAGCCATTAGTGATTTGGGCAGTTGAATTTCTTATAACTCACATTCACAGAAATATCAATTCCTGCAAATATCTTCAACGTTGTCTCCTAGACAAGAAGTTTTTCAGGGAAAAGTCTTTTTGTTAATATGTGACACTGTTATGTTTAAATATTCTGTTATACTATCTTCATGCAGAGATCTCATTTCACTTGTACCCTTTTCTGACCTATCTTAATTATAATCTTAAGTGTATTGTAAAATTCAACCAGTAAAACTTTCTGTACAATAACACCTTGGGTCTATGAAGTGTTTTTCTGATGTACAAATCAATAGTATTTTTTTTTAACATTTACTTATTTTTGAGAGAGAGAGAGACAGAGTATGATGGGGAAGGGGCAGAGATAGAGGAAGACAGAATCTGAAGCAGGCTCCAGGCTCTGAGATGTCAGCACAGAAACCAATGCAGGGCTCAAACCCACAAACTGTGAGATCATGACCTGAGCCAAAGCCGGGCACTCAACTGACTGAGCTACCCAGGCGCCCTTTATGTACAAATCATGTTTACACACATTCTCTCCTTGCTGTTTAGAAAAGCACTGTAAGTTACACCCAGATCACCACTGCCCTCTTACAAAGAAGAACTAAGGATCTACAGTGTTTAGTAGCTTGCTAATAAGTATCATCAACAGAACTGGTGCCCAGACCTTCTGATTCTTATTATTCTTTACACTCTTGATACAATGGCCATTAAATGGTTAGCCAGAAAAATCCACGAGAAGGTATAATTTAGGATATAAACTACATTACATTGCAACTATTATGGCATTCGTGTTTTTACCCAATGAGGATTCCTTTTCAATTCATACCCAACCAGAAAATTATCCTTTATGCCAAACGTTGACATAATGTGAGCGAGAAACAAATGACTTCTCATAGCAGAAACACAGAACAGAGAACACAGGGGCATCTGGCCAAGGAATGGAAAGCAGTCAGTAAGTAGAGAAAACCATAGAGTCATTAACAGCTTGCTGATAAAGAGCTCACATGCAAAACTGGCAACAGGTATTTCACAAAGCATAGTGAAGAAAATGAAAGTTTCAGAGACAATACAATAGGTAATGACTCTCTAAATGAACTTTCTGTAGTGGTCGAAGTGCAAACCAGTTATTTTCTACAGGGAATTACACCTGATTTCTCCACTGTTCTTTAGATCCATGATTCTCAAGAGAATAGTTTATACTGGCTGTCTCCAGTTCTCCCCTTAGTCTAGAACTGACAGGCACATGGGTTTATTTCGTTATTCTGCTGGCTTCTAAAGGCTTAGAAGCATCCTATAGCAACTCACTCCATCCAGGGCTGGTGATAATCTCTTTAACATCCTGCTGACTCTGCACATGCTATCCCAAGGCAGTCACAGGCAGCAAGTAAAAATAGAGGGCATACCATTATGCTGAATACTTCTACAAATACCAACTGTTTGGGGCGCACATTGACAGAGATGTAACAATTATAATCCCTAGCCACACTTGTAGCATACATTATCTACACATCTCATAATAGGATCTGGCGATTGTTCTGAAGTACTCTAGAATGCCAAATCTTTGTTTTCTTGATTTCCTGAGGCCAAGGAAAAATAAGTCCATTATTTCTATATCTGTAATGAATAGCGACCTATCAGAGTCTCTGTTCAGCTGGTTTTTCAATGCTTTCTAGAAAGAATAGTCAGTTAAATGAATTTGTCTTTCCACTGAGGCAAATCAGTGAGCAGTAACAAATATTCTTCTACCAGAAAAACTAATATTTACACTTTTGTCTCTAAAGATAATGTAGTTTCCCCCTTTTTTTTTTCCTCTGTGTGCTTGGTGACCTAAAGCTGGAATTGATTTTAGACTGATGATTTTTTAGTGAGTGTTTTACAATGAGGCATTTATTCTGGGGAGCCACAGGCCCCAAAGCTTCATGTCTCAGAGTTAGTATTTACCATTTCTTTTATACTGGAGAATAGAGACAGCAAAAGTACAAAGAAGTCAGACAAGTCAAGCTAAAAGCAAAATGAATACATGGAAAACTACAAGAGAACATGAAAGAAGATGAGGCAATGAGCAAGAAGTGATTCAGCAACATAAAATCCACTGAGGACAAATAAGCACATGACCTCACAGAGCAACTAAATATTTGATAACAATCAGTTATGAGAGCATCTGTCTTTTAGGGGAAAATTCCTACTCCTTTTTTTCTTCCCCGTCTCCCTGTATCTGAGGCCTTTCCCTCTTTCTGACTATGTTGCTGTTTTTTTTTTTTAATTTGAGGACTTAATATTTTATTTTCAACATTCTATAACACTATATTGATATTTATATAATATACAAATAAATATAAATTCAATTTATAAATTTAAAATATAATTGATCTCATTAACATATTTTTACATGTTAAAGCATCCTTATATCCCAGGGATAAATCTCACATGGTCATGGTGTCCAATTCTTTTAATGTATTGTTAAATTCAATTTTCTAGTATTTTGTTGAGGACTTTTGCAAATTTATGCATCAAGGATACTAACCTAGAGTTTTCTTTAATTGTAGCGCTCTTGTCTGGCTTTGGTACCAGAACAATAGTGACCTTGTAATATGAATTTGGAAGAAATTCTGAATTTTTTAAAGAGTTTAAGAAGGATTGGTGTTAATTATTTAAATGTTTGATAGAATTTACCAGTGAAGTCATCCAGTCTTGGGTTTTTCTTTGTTTTTGATTACTGATTCAATCTCCTTACTAGTTAACTCAAATTTTCTATTTCTGCGTGATTCAGTCTAGTTAGGCCATATGTTTTTAGGAATTTATCCATCATTTCTAAGGCTGTCTGTTTTGTTGATACATAACTATTTATAGTAGTCTCTTAAGGTCCTTTTTATATATGTGGCAGCAGTTATAATGTCTCTTCTTTAATTTTTTATTTTACTTATTCCACTCTCTTTTTTCTTAGCCTCGTTAAAGGTTTGTTAATTTTGTTAATATTTTCAAGAAACCAACTTAGTTTTTTTGATTTTTAAAACTGTTTTTCTATTGTCTATTTTTTCA
Organism: Panthera leo; assembly: GCF_018350215.1. Classification (NCBI taxonomy): domain Eukaryota; kingdom Metazoa; phylum Chordata; class Mammalia; order Carnivora; family Felidae; genus Panthera; species Panthera leo. Next base: position 64,790,830 of record NC_056682.1, read on the forward strand.
GAATTTTGTCAATGCGTGTTCTGTATCTATTAAGACGATCATAAAATTTTTATTCTTCACTTTTTTAGTGTGCTTTATCACATCTATTGCTCTGCAAATGGTGAACCATTTTTGCAGGTGATAAATGCTACTTGATCATGGTGGATGATCTCTTTAATATGCTGTTGAATTCAGTTTGCTTGTGCTTTGTTGAGAATTTTTGCATCTATATTCATCAGGGATATAGGCCTGTAATTTTTTTTTTTTTTTCTGATAGTGTCCTTGTCTGGTTTTGCTATCAGAGTAAAGCTGATCTCATAAAATGAGTTTGAAAGTATTCCTTCCTCTTCAACTTTTGAACAGTTTGAGAGGGATTGGCATTTATTCTTCCTTGAATGTTTGGTAGAACATTTACCAGTGAAGCCATCTGGTCCTGGGTTTTTCTTCATTGGGATGTTTTTGATTACTGAATCAATGTTCAAACTTTTTTATTTCTTCATGTTTCAGACTTGGTTGGTTGTATATTTCTAGGAATCTCTCCCTTTCTTCTAAGTTAGTAGTTTTTATGATTTTTTTACTATCTTTGTGTTATCATGTCATAATGTATCCTTTTTCATTTCTAATATTTATTTGAATCTCCTCTCTTTTTTTTCTTAATGAATTCTTCAATTCAGTCATTGTATTCTTCAGTTCCAATATTTCTATTTAATTCTATGTTTTCTATCTGTTTGCTCAAATTCTTACAGTGTTCACTTGTTTTTCTTCTGAATGTTGAGCATCCTTATAGTGGTTGTTTTGAATTTTCTGTCAGGCAATTCATATATCACCGTTTCATTGGGGTTAGTTACTGGAGTTTTATCTTGTTCCTTTGTTTGAGCCATGTTTCCCTGTTTCTTTATTTTCCTTGACTCTGTGTTGGTATCTATGCAGTGGGAAAAACAGACACCTCTTTTAGTCTTCACACACTGGCTCTATACAGGATAAGACCATCTCTGATCAGTCTGGCAAGAGTTTCAGTCTCTCAAATCTTTGTGTGTATGCCTTTTCTGGACCTGTGTGTATAAATTCCCAATTACAGGGGTTTGCTGATTCCTCCCCCCACCCCCTCAAGAGTTTCTAACCTTGCTTCCTCTTGTGTCTAATTGCCATACTATGGGTCTTCCAGGCCAGCAGGATTTTCTAGGTTCTTTTTTTGTTCTCAGTGGCCCTCAGACATCTAGAGTATGCTGGGTCCTGTGCATACTTTGAGACAGGAAAGACTAAAGGTATTGACTTGGGTATTCACCTGAAAAGTCTGAACATTGAGTATATGCTTCAGTCTCCCCCTTTTCTTCCCTGGAGATAAGCCAGGGGCTTGGAGTCTTGCTGGGGAAAAGCCTCTTGTAGACGACTGTATGCTAGTCCACCCTGTCTTTGTTCTCAGTGGCCATCAGGCATCTAGAGTATGCTTTGTTCCATTAGTGTTCTGAGACAAGCAAAACAAAAGACAGTCCCTTGGGCAGCCCCTGGAAAAGATGGAATGTTGAACACATGGCCCAACTCTCCTTTCTCAAGGAGAAGTAGGGATATAGGAGTTTTTTTGAAACTCGCTCTGTGCTGAACCAGGGAGAGGGACAATGGTGAATGCTTGTGTGCTGGTCCAAACTGTCATCTTTGTTTTCAGTGGCTCTGAGGCATCTAGAGTGTACTGGGTTCTGGCAATGATCTGAAACAGACAAAACAGAAGCCAGTCCCTTGGGCAGATCTTGGAAAAAGAAATTTTTGATGCATGGTCTCTTTCCCTCCCCAGGGTGAAGCCAGGGTTTAAAGTTTATCATCTGCTCATTCTACACTGAGCTGTGGGAGGGACCTTTGGTGAGTGCTTGCACCCTAGTCCAAATCACCCTCTCCTGAGTTCCTGAGACTTAGATTCGAGCAAGACAGAGATAAATTCCTTTGGAAGCCGGGGAGGGGGGTAATGCATGGGTGGTTCCGACCTTGGTTTTGGCTCAGGTTTGAGCCCTGAGTGGGCTTCATGCTGGCAGCACAGGGTCTGCTTGGGATTCTCTCTCTTCCCCTCCCTCTGCTCTCTCACTCTCTCTCTCTCTCTCTCAAAATAAATAAACATATAAACTTAAAAAAAAAAAAAGAAGAAGAAATGAGCTCTTTGGGAAGCCCCCTGAAAACTCCAAATGTTGGATGTAATCTCCACTTCTATCCTTCTCTCCCCAGGGAGAAGCTGGGAGGTGCGGGTTTCTTCCCAATCATGTGACTCCGTGCCAAAGAGTGAAATTATGGTAAGAGGGTGTCTCAGGGTTTTTGTTTTGTGTTGTTTTGTTTTACCAGCTTTGATGTGGCTGGTTTCATACTGATATGGGGTGCAGGAGCTTCTGAACTAGTTGGATTTCTCACTCACAAAGGGAAGTGGTATAAGTATTGTTGGATTGGTGTGTCTGTGGAAGGAAAAGAATGTCTAAGTCTTCCTATCCTGCCATCTTGCTGATGTCTTCTCCTCAAAGTTAATTTCAACAATACTTTCTTAATTTTGATTATTTATATATTCCTTTGTTATACACAACTTTTCAGGACTATTCTATAACTAATTTTATGTAAATTCCTGATTATTTTCTTACTAGAAAATTTCTTGGAATATAATTTCTGGGTAAAAAATAAGGTTTTTGAAATGTATTTGTAAATTATACTCCTGAAAGTCTGCACGGATTTTATAGACCCTTGAGAAGTAAGTGAGAATTAGCAGGCAATACTTAAATGATCACTATCTTTTAGGGATTAATAAGGTCAGACACAGAAAAAAACACTGACATATGGGAGGAAAAAAACTGAGTTGGTGGGGAGGTGGGAAGTGAGTACTAAGCCTTACGTTAATAAGGCATAAAATTGGTCTTCATCATAGAGAACAGAGACCATGCATACTTTTTATGAATTTGTTGTGCTCTTGAATTCCTGTGAAAATCTGTTTCTCTTAACATTCTTATCTTGTAACATCATAATAATCAAAATGTAATTATCCTGGAAGCAAGGACATGAGCACTCACTCTTAATTTTTACTCTTAATAAATCAAACTCAGAATCTCAGTCCACTTTTTCTAATCTATTCCATCAGTACTGAAGCTATTTAGATAAGATGATGGTTAAGAGTCCATCTAGTTTTTGGCCAAAAGTAATTTGCTGTTGGAATTTGGTGGAGATTTTGCGATAACATAATCCTTTCCTTAGTGTAGGGAAAATTGGACAATTATCACTTTGAGATGATTTATATGGACAGCTACCAGAGAGCTAGTGCCTGCTAGCTTTGCAATAATACAGCTGTCACAGGGCCCAAAATGTCTCTTTCATCTAGCTGGAATTTTCTTTGTTTGTTTATCTTTTTTTCTTTCTCTTGGACCAGACTGAAATCCTATGATAAAGAGAAAAAGAAAATACCAATAGGAATGATATACAATGTTGAGAAATGTTTCTGCCTTTTCATTAATAGCTCTTTTAAGTCTTTCTAATTTTTTGGTACATTGGTGCAGAAGCGTGTAAACATTTTTGGCTCCAATCTTAATCTGGAAATTGCAGAACATAAAATAAAGGAAAAAAAGTACTTAATCCATGATTGGAAACCGTTTGCTGATGGAAAAACTCATACATGTCTGGGGCACAGTACCACAGATGAAGCTTGGGAGAGAGAACACCATGTCATTGTGTTATTTGTGAGCATCCTGTGTGTAGCCACCTTATGTGAGCCCTTGCCTTCTTTCATAATAATGAACAAAAAGAGGCAATGTGTACCCTGAGACTGCAACGCCGTCATTTAATTTGTAACTTCTTATGGGGGAGCGTCTATAGTTTTATAAGTTCTTAGGCTATTCCTAATTACATTCAGTCTAAATATTTTGACAATTTTTTTTACAGCAAGATAGCTCATGTTAACCTAGTAGTTTCTTGACAACCTACTCTTCCGAGAGTATTCAACTGATCTGTGTCAGGCTCTGTGCTGACAGCTCAGAGCCTGGAGCCTGCTTTGGATTCTGTGTCTCCCTCTCTCTCTGCCCCTCCCCCCACTCGTGCTCTGTCTTCCTCTGTCTCTCAAAATAAATAAAACATTAAAAAAATTAGGGAAAAATCTTTTAAAATAAAAAGAAGTGCACAGCAATAATAAATCCTCCAGATGTTGGCCTTGCTTTATTACATTTCAGGATACATCACTTCCCTCAAACCAGGTTGCTAGGGTGATATGTGACCTCTTTCTTTAAAAACTTCCTCTAAGCTGGAAAGCCAAAGAAGTGAACTAAAACCAGCAGGACTGTTTTTAGAAGAGTGAACACACAGAAACAATTTGAAATGGAAAGCGAAAGAAAAACAAGAAAACTCTAATAGAGTAATAGTTGATGCTCTTTTCCAAACAGGCAAGACATCCACACTGAACAAGAGGCCTTGTGGCAAGCAAGGCCTGATTTATGTCCTGAAATTTTGAACCTAGATAGTTAATTTTCATCCATTATATAGTTAATTGAAATGTTAGATATATTAATCATTTGTGGGTATGCACATTCAAAACCCTATCAATTTCCTCAAAAGAAAAATACTGAAAATAATGTAATAAGAGTGATAAAATATTTATTTTATGAAACATTAAAATGAAGTTCATTTCTGGGAAAGTCACCTGATAACAATAGTAAAGGAACTAAGAAATTTATTTATTTTGTTATGAAAAGTGCATATTCTCCAAGTTTTTATAAAAGCAATAGAATCAATACATCTGTATCTTCTATGTTTCTTACAGAAAGACCCATCTATTAAAATGAATATATTGGGGCACCTGGGTGGCTCAGTCGGTTAAGCACCCAACTCTTGATGTCAGCTCAGGTCATGATGTCTCAGTTGTGAGATTGAGTCCAGCAGCACAGGGCTCCATGCTGATGTGGAGACTGTTTGGGATTCTCTCTGTCCCTCTCTTTCTGCCCCTCCCCAACTCGTACTCTGTCTCCAAAAAAAAAAAGAAAGAAAGAAAAAGAAAAAAAAAAGAATGTATTTATTCTATTAAACATAAACAAACAAACATGACACCATCCAAATGAACATGAAAGTTTGACTTTCAGTCAAAAGTTTCCACATGGCCATCTGTACTTTCATTTGGAAAGAAAAGTTCATGACTCTAAAGAACACAGCATTAAGAGAACTTCTTCTGAAAAGTCCAGTAAGTGAATAATTTATGTCTGTTTATTTATTTCAGTTTTCAATGAGCATTGGGAAGCCCTGTCCTGGTATCTCTGTACTCATGGGGGACTAGCTGACATGTTTCAACAATGATGTGCTTTCGGAGTCCTGATTGGTAATCGCCAACATTGCTAATCACCCCCAGGTTGTTGTCCTTCTATTCAAAGGTGAGGGGGCTTCTTGGTCTTGAATTGATCACTGCAGCAGCAAACTGTGAGTAACAATTAAAATTATGGAAGGGCAGCTGAGAAGTACTCTCTACTCTGAGATGAACAGAGAAATTTCAGAGCTTCTGGAATTAGTCAAAAGTTCTAATAAAGGAAATGACCCTCTTGATGAAGAATTGTAGCAAAACAGGTGAATAAATAAGGAGATCCAAAGGAAACCAGAAGAGAGAGATTTTCTAGTTATACATTCCTAACCATGTCACTATTCCTCTTTTAAATAAGAGTTATTGCTGATACCAGAAAAGTATTTTTATTGTTATTAAACTTTTTTAAGTTTTTAAAATTAATTTATTTAAAAAAAAAAAAAGATACAGAGAGCAAGCAGGGGAAGGGCAGAGAGAGAAGGAGACAGAATCCCAAGCAGGCTCCATGCTGTCAGTGCAGAGCCTTATGCAAGGCTCAAACTCAAGAACCCCGAGATCATGACCTGAGTCAAAATCAAGAGTTGGATGCTTAAACAACTGAACCACCCAGGCGCCCCTCTTGCTATTGAATTTCAAATTGAATAGGAGTTTGGAGTCCACATGACTCAGGTTTGGTACAAAGTGAGGTTCAAAGTGGAGCAGTCCAGAAATCCAAAAGTATTAAAAAGGAAATGTTAGCATATACTAATGTCCTTTAAAGAACACTAAAGGCAATTATTTAATACCAACAATACCTTTCAAATTCTTTGCTTCTACTCTGTGTGTGTGTGTGTGTGTGTGTGTGTGCTACTTTGGAACTTCTCAGATGTTAAACCCTCTAAATGTTCCTCTAAACCCACCTGCATGGTTTTGCCTCTCACTCTCCCTCTTCCTCTTTGCTGTGTAGGTCAACTTGGCCTATTTGACTTGCTTCTTCACCATCTCTTAGCTCTATTTATTCTGTGCGTTCTGCGTCACACACAAAAACCAGATAAACACATAATATTAGTTGAGGTAAAGATTAGGACACACACAGAGTTAAAAAGATTCCCTCTTAGTGTGAGAAGAGTCTCTAAATTAAATTAACTTGCATCATATATACTCAGGCATCTGAAAATTATTGTTTTAGCATATGAGACACAACACAACACCTCTGGAGCACACTTGCAGTAATCCACGTTTGGGTATTGTGTGATTATGATTAGGCTCACATCGTTTACCCAGCAACCATGCTCAAACAGAGATAGGCTAATGTGTGGGGGTTATTTGGAAGTGACTACTCTGTGATCATTTGGGATGCAAGTTCCTCAGTTCAATGTAAGGTCATCTGTGTACACGATAGCCTTTACCACTTTTACTTTTGTACATTTATGATAATACAGTCTAAATGAAAAATAACATTTTTTACATCCCGTCTCAGTAACGTGGCATACATTTTAAGAAACTGAATTTTGTGGAACATTTTTATAACATTACGGTAGGAGTTATCTTTATATTGGTTATGTAAACAATACATGTTCCTTTTAAAGAATTCAAGGAGTACAGAGAGACAAAAGAAGAAAGTAAAAACTTCACCCCACATCTTATCATCTAGATGCAACTGGCATGAGCATTGAACACTGTTCCATACTTCTCTCTGTCCAGTACACATGGCTTTATGTTCCAAATAATAAAAAGATTTTTTTAAGGAACATCCTCATATATAAAAAAGAACTATCTGAAATAGTTATATCCTAGTGAGTCTTATCAAGCCCACAAAGTAATAAACTCCCATCACAGACCATCATCCTAAGAAGAGCCGATACTTCTGCATGAGCATCGTATAAAACCAGAGCAAAAAGATCTACATTCACAGACTGCTGCTCAGCTCCACAAATCTTTCATGTTGGTATGAAACTTCAAAATACGGAACCCATCTGGGTTTAATGCCTTCCTAGCAGTACTTCTTTTAAAAGTACTTAACCTTTTGGGGTGCCTGGGTGGTTCAGTCGGTTAAGCATCCAACTCTTGATTTGGGCTCAGGTCATGATCTCACAGTTTGTGGGACAGAGCCCTGCATGGGCTGACAATGTGGCGCCTGTTTGGAAGTCTCTCTCACCCTCTCTCTCTCTGTCTCTCCCCAACTTGCCCATACATGCATGCTCTCTCTCTCTCTCAAAATAAATAAACATTTTTTTTAAATGTGCAACTCTATTAATCATCAGAGAAAGGCAAGTTAAAACCGCAAGATGATACCCCTAGATATCCTTAGGAATGGCTAAAATTTTTTAACAAAAACATAAAAATAAAAAACCTGACAATGACCAGTGCAGGAAAAGATCTGGAGCAAATAGAACTCTCCTATGCCGCTGGGTTGGTGGGAATGTACACTTGTGTAAACACTTTGTACTTAACCTTTTGGGGTGCCTGGGTGGCAGTCTCTCAAAATAAATAAATAAACTTTAAAAAATAAAAATAAAAGCACTTACACTTTTAACAGGCCTCAACTGATAATAGCAATCAAGATTCTCATGCCCAGGAATCAGTATATCAGGTAAACTGCAGCCCTTACAAATTAGAGCTTGAGTTGGGTGTGTTTGGCCTGGGCGGAAAACTCCCCCAATGTTCATCTAAACCCACCTATGTGGTTTTCTGTCCATTTGTTCCGGCATGTTCTCCCTGGAATGTGAAGTAGAGTTGAGTGGGATAGGGTTTATTCACGCTCTGCCTATAATCCTTACAGAATTTAATCATCCCTTGTAGATGCAGAGGTGGATAAAGTCACCTGTTTATTTAGACACAGAGATGCCAGGTTTAAAAAAAGAAAGACAATATAGGATTGAACCAAAAGGTAATAGTGACCGTGAACTCAGACAACTAATCTGAAATCCTGGTTCTGCTACTAGCGAACTATTGACAGGTGTAAATAATTTCATTTTAACCTCACTTTTCTCATCTCTGAAATAGAGATAACACCACATAAAGTTGTTGTAGTGATTAGAGCTACAAATGCTAACATTTTTATAAGTGTTAAACAGTGTTAGACATGTTTAACAGATGTTAAAATCTCTAGTTCATCTTCATCTGTTTCTTAATCTCTGTCCCTTTCTTCAGATTTCCAATTAATCCCATTCTACCAATAAGAAAATAATATTACATATCGCCAGTGACAGATTTAATCAGATTACTCAGATGATCAGGTAGGTTCCAGAAAGATAAAGTCTATCTCCCACCTCCCAGTCCATTTCTGTGCCCTTGGGGACACACTGTTTCCTGTAAGGGCCAGTGATTCTCCTTTAGTCACTCTTAAAAGTAAGCCCTCTTCTAATTTATTGTTAAAAAATAAAAGTACGCATTTAGTTTCACAGCATGAAAGATGAAGAAGTCTTTTGTGGTTCTCTCCAATACTGAACCTAGCTGTTTCTTAGGAAAATAATTCAATGTGTCCTAATGGGTACAATTCATTCATGTGTGTCTACTCCTGTTCAGGAAATGAAGGTCCTAGATCATTAAATAAGAGGCAGGGAAGCTTATTGGAGTCCAGACAATATGATTACCAGCAGGTTAAAGATGCTGAAAAGAAGAAAATGCAGGGGCTTTCAAATTTCCAACCAGTAACAGTCACAGTCTTGCTGTGTTTTGGTGAGTACACCTAGGTAGCCAGTTTTGAAGAGCTTTTTTGTAGAAAGCCCACTTCGTATTTCTGAGATGACAAACACATGAGACCTTGTTTCTGTATAGAGGCTTAAAAACAAAAACAAATGCGTTTTGAGAAGATAAGCATATCAGTGAAGAGTTAATCCCCATGCTACAGGTGAGTGTGCAGAGACTCTGGAAAATTTCGGGAATTCTTTATTCACATCCTCCACTCATTGTTCTCATTTGTTCAGTTCTGCCCTTTAGAAGTTTGGAGTCGCAAAGTCGATCTTTAGCAGCGGTGGTAATTGCAGTAGAGAACGATTTTAACACTTCCTAGCTCGGGCACCCTGTTAAGGGCTTTCTGTACCCTGCCTTAATCTTCACAGTGTTTAACTGCACTGATAATTCTACAGTTAGCATTGATGGCAGTCTTCTCATGTATAGAATTCATGCTGTTTCTTACATATCCAATCTCCTTTAATTTTCAATTTTAAGTCTATGAGATTAGTATTATTTCCTACTTTATAAATATGCGACCTTATTTTCAGAGCTGTTAAGTCATTTCTCCAAGGTGTAGATATATACTGTGTATTTACACAGTTTGTCATTAGTGCACTTGGTTTTTATCATTATATTACATTGCATCAATTCAGACATATTTTATTATTGCCTTTGCCATTAATAATAGATCATTTTTATTTGGGACCTATTTATTATGTCAAGCATTATACTAGATATTTTATTGCTATCTTGATTAATATTCATGTTTCCCTATATACCATTGCTCTTATCCCTATTTAATAGATGAAGATACTGAGGTTCCGAGAAATGAGTCCCTCAGGCTAAGGCTACACATCAATTGAATAAGTCTAATGAGATACTGATCCAGGCTTGTACTGGTTGAAAGTCTATAGTTGCCACACAACCTGACTGCTAAATCAACCCAGGGAAACCAACAAACTAAAATAAGAGTGACAGCATCATTTTTAGGTATACAGATATCTAGTACTATAGTTAAAACAAGTGTGAGATACATATCTAAGACTGACTGCAATCAGTAAGCTGTACTGACATACAAAGATAAAGAAAATACCAAAATGCTGGCACTAATGCTTTAATCAGGCCCTGTTTCATTGCCATTAGTCATTAAAACTCTTGTCTGAGTATGTTTGAAATACCTCTCAAGGTTCATGTTATAATTCAGGTGAGCTGAATAGAACCTAAGTCGTGTTTTATCAGAAGGATACCTTGGACCCTAGGATGTAACAACAGGAGTAACGTGGCAAGCTTTCATTTATTCATCTAATTTTAGGTTTTGTATGTCTGGCATAGAGTTTGCTGTGTACATAGAAAATAAATATGAATTATTTTCCCCTGAGGTTAGCAGCAAGGCAAGGGTGTTTAATCACTAAATCTATTAATATTATGCTGGAGGACTTAGCCAATGTAATAAGCCAAGGATAATAAACAAAATGTATGAAGATGAGAAAAAAAGAAATAAAACCATCAATATTTGCAGATCACGTGATGGTATTTGTAGAAAATTCAAAATAATTCACATATAAATCATTAGAATTTATATTCCAAATTAGTACATTTACTGGTAAGAAAGCCAATATAAAAATAATATTCTTATACACTAGCAATGAACACTTCAAAAATGAAATGTTTACAATTTTTAATATTTAAAATAATATTGAAAAACACCAAATGCTTAGAAATAAATCTAAAAGATATGCAAAACTGCTATTCTGAAGACTATATACATAGTTGAGAAAATTTAAAGACTATCAAATAAATATGTATGAATTTGAAAATGTAATACTGTTGTAATGTCAATTCTAACTTAACTGACTTGTAGATTGATTGCAAGCCTATTCATTATTCAAAAACAACATAATAAAGCTTGTTATTGTTGTATTCTAGTGTAGAAATTATAAAATTTATTTTATAAACACAAAGGGGAAATACTAATCAAGGAAGAAACAAATCTGAAGAACTTCAGAACAGCAACTCTTATCAGAGCTATGGGGAAAGCATACCTTGTGACCTTAATGAAAAATTTCTCAATCAGACCATAAAAAGCAACTTACCATAAAGGAGAAGATTAAATAATTCAAATTAAGTAAATTAAGAACCTCTAATAAGTAAAAGAGTGAAAAGACAAGCCGCAGTGAGAGAATAAAGAAAGTATATATTCATATAAGGAATATATGAAGAATATTCAATCAATAATAAATACAGGACATCCAACATAAAAATGTAAAACACTTGGATAAGCTTTTCACAAAGAAGAATATGCAAATAACTAATAAACATATTTAAAAATGTGCGAGTCGAGGCACCGGAGTGGCTCAGTTGGGTGAGTGTCTGACTCTTGATTTTGGCTCAAGTCATGATCTCACGGTTCATGGGATCCAGCCCTGCATCAAGTTCTGTGATAACTGTGCAGAACCTGTTTGGGATCCTCTCTCCTTCTCTGTCTACCCCTCTCCCTGCTTGCACACCCTCTCTCTCTCTCTCAAAATAAATAAATAAACATTTTTTTTTAAATGTGCAACTCTATTAATCATCAGAGAAAGGCAAATTAAAACCGCAAGATGATACCCCTAGATACCCTTAGGAATGGCTAAAATTTTTTAACAAAAACATAAAAATAAAAAACCTGACAATGACCAGTGCAGGAAAAGATCTGGAGCAAATAGAACTCTCCTATGCCGCTGGGCTGGTGGGAATGTACACTTGTGTAAACACTTTGGAAAACTCTTCAGCAATATCAGGTAAAGTTGATCGGGGGTACAGCCTATGATCCAGCAATTGTATTCTTAGGATATATGCCTTATTTAAATATATTTTTTAAAATAAGACATTTTAAAAAATATTTTTGGGACAAAATCTGAATAGTCTAAAACCAGAAAAAAATATGAAAGTTTGTAAAAAATCAACTCTTTCAAGGGGGTAAAAAATTAGTCCCTTTAAAGATGCTTGTTCTAAGGGATACAGGAGTGCTGATGCATAGGAGCACTTATACCCCAATGTTTATGGCAGCACTTTCAACAATAGCCAAATTATGGAAAGAGCCTAAATGTGCATCAACTTACGAATGGAAAAAGAAGTTGTGGTTTACATATACAATGGAATACTACTTGGCAATGAGAAAGAATGAAATATGGCCTTTTGTAGCAACATGGATGGAACTGGAGAGTGTTATGCTAAGTGAAATTAGTTAGGCAGAGAAAGACAGATACATGTTTTCACTCATATGTGGATCCTGAGAAACTCAAGAGAAGACCAGGGGGGAGGAGAAGGGGGGATAAAAAAGTTACAGAGAGAGAAGGAAGCAAACCGTAAGAGACTCTTAAATACTGAGAATAAACTGAGGGTTGAGGGGGGGCGGGAGGGAGGGGAAAGTGGGTGATGGGCATTGAGGAGGGCACCTGTTGGGATGAACACTGGGTGTTGTATGGAAACCAATTTGACAATAAATTTCATATTAAAAAAAATAATAAAATACAGCTCCCAAAGGAGCTGTATAGAAATTATTGAAAGTATTATAGAAATTATTCAATTTATAGAAAATTATTCAAAGTTTTACAACTAATTAATCAATAAATTAATAATATAGTTTATATTATTATAAAAATTTCGTTTTTATCTTTTAAATATGTTTTCACAGTTCTTTTGCCAAACATCACATTGATTGAAACAAAAATAAAATTAAAATGGAACTAACACGAGTGTGACAAGCCTAACGAAATGTTAGCAAATCACGTTTGGCAATATTAATATACCATGGTAATGCCGAGCTCGTCTTTTGATGAAATCAGGAAGTGGTCACAACTTAATTATACAGACTGTAAAGATTTTTTCCAAATAATGTAAAATTTGGATCCTGCCACTGGGACCTTCTCACTTGCCAACTTTTTCTTTCCTCATCTCTGGACTTACCAATTTGGACCTTGGGGCGAGATGCAACACAGACCATGTGGAGCCGAAATCCCTGCTTTTGAGGAAAACTTTCTCCTTTGACAGAGTATGGTTCAACAACTACTGTGACATCTGAACAATTAAATTAGTAAATTCTCCTCATTTGAGGGGGAATAGGGGTGAATGGGAAGGATCTGAGCTGTGGGGTGATAAAAAGCTTGGTGCGATAAAAAGCAAAAGCAAGCCCTTACCCTCTTTATTTATTTTATATACCCTAAGAGCTCAGAAGGGAATTATTTTTTTAATTTTTTTTAATGTTTATTTATTTTTGAGAGAGAGAGAGAGACAGAGCATAAGCAGGGGAAGGTCAGAGAGAGAGGGAGACACAGAATCCGAAACAGGCTCCAAGCTCCAAGCTGTCAGCACAGAGCCTGCTATGGGGCTCGAACTCACGAACCGTGAGTCCTGAGATGAAGTCAGGACACTTAACTAGCCACCCAGGTGCCCCCAGAGGGAATTCTTATTTCCAGTATCATACAAGAATCTATACAAATAGGTTTTGGAGTCAGCCTGTACTGTCTCGTGAAAGCTCATTGTCAAATTCGCATGGGAACTTGCAAGTCAGTTGTTAAAAATAGCCATTTTAAAAAAAATAATAAACTCATAATTAAGTAAATCATATTAAAGACAAAGGTGTAAGTATTCCAAATTCATCACTTTCTAACAATTTTACAATTTGTTCTTAAGGTTATTTATGTCTTTTGTATCTGTATGGTAAAAATACTATACAAGTGGTGTGCTATTGTACATTTCTCCCCAAGTCCACATTTAGTGAGGTCATGTTGGTAGCCTGAAACTGACCAAGTGGATGATCTTTATACTCCCTAAATCACTCCTTTCAGGAAGACAATTGTTAACTATTTACCAGCATATATTCTGAGAGACTCTGTCAATGACAAGTGTTCTGAGAATAATTCTCAACAGCCACATCATTGACAACTGTTTTGTAGACAAGGTGACTTTACATCAACATATACATGTATACTTTACATATGTGTGTGTGTGTGTAAATATATATATGTGTATATATATATATGTATATATATATACACACACACACACACACACATATATTTGCTATCCTAGACTTATTATTAATGATGCCATCTTTTCATTCTAAAAAACATTCCAGTTTAGAGGATAAATTATGTGGTTACTCTATAGAGCAGGCTTGCTCAACCTCAGCACTATTGATGTATTGGGCTGGATAATTATTTGTTGTGGGGGATTGTCCTTTGTTCTAAAGGATGTTTAGCAGCCTCCCTGGGCTCTAGAGGGTACCCCTCTACCCCAGTTATGACAACTAAAAATGTCTCCAGATATTTTTAAATAATCCAGGGTGGGGGCAAAATCACCCCTTCTGAGGATACTGTCATGCATTCTAAGGGTCAAAACAATTCCAAAAATAAAATAAAATAAAATAAAATAAAATAAAATAAAATAAAATTTTCTTTGATGCCCAAAGAGAAGGAGATCTCGTTCTATTTTCTTAGATTATTTCCTTTAAAAATGTCATTGTAGGGGGAACTGGGTGGCTCAGTCGGTTAAGCATCCAACTTCAGCTCAAATCATGATCTCATGGTTCGTGAGTTCAAGCCCAGCATTGGGCTCTGTGCTGACAGCTCAGAGCCTGGAGCTTGCTTCAGATTGTGTGTCTTCCTCTCTCTCTAACCCTCTTCTGTTCACGCTCTGTCTGTCTCTCTCTTTCTCAAAAATAAATAATAAACAACATTAAAAAATTTGAATGTCATAAGGCTTTTTAATGTGTAAGGCTTTTTAAAAACTGAAAACAAAAACAAAAACTCTTGCCAATTCTACAACCCAGGAAAGTTTTTCTTAAAGACCTTGGAGCCCGTTCTTTGAATTGAAACCATCAAGGAAGTTGGCACCCTATCAACAATCTCTGTGAGAGTTTACCCTAGGTGCCTGGCTCCAAGTAGTCACTACCTGCCTGTTGTAGAGATATATGGCATTTTATTTTCTCTTGGTTAAAAACAATTATCTAATACAGATGTCACGCCAATACCAAGTGAATTTAAGATGAACTACGTAGGGCAAATGGTTCTGTCAAGTCCTCTTACCCATGGGCAAATTATCATTTATCTTAAGGTCATGTAGGTAATGGATTGCATCTGTCTGACCATTTTTATAAAAGGGTGAGATTTCCTTCTGTCTTTGCAATCTTTTTAGCAAATTGCCTGTGAAGCTCATTAAGTCTAGTCTAATGCTTATTCAGTAATAAAACTGCGAAATTCTTTTCTGCCTCGTAGGAAGGATTCACTAACTTGACAGGACATTTTATTTTTGTTTTGCCCAATAAGAACAACGTCAGAAGTAAGGCAGAATGGAGAAAGCTGAAGCAAACTAGGACAAAGGAGTGACTAAAATTGTATCAGCCATCAGAGAGAAACACAAGAAGCATATGGTCTTAAGCATAACCTTTACAAGAGTCAACTTCATCTAATATTTTGGGGGGAAAGATTTGCTTTTTCCCACTCCTATCTGCTCCCAAGTTAATACATACAGAACATTGCTTCTCATTACTCTTTGTCTTCTAACCAATGTCCTTTGCTCCTGTAGCTTCTATTCTCTTTCTACGTCTGGGATCCCCCTGACAAGGAATATCATTCCACTTCATTTATCCCCTCTGTGAGCTCTTAAGCAAGACTAGTGTTCTGTAGATTTTTCTCAGGAAATGGGGAGGTGATAACAAGGAAGAAGGTAACATCACAGCACAGCAGAGCTGGCGATAGAAGACTGAGAATGATGATCATTAGCCTACAGTTTCCCAATATCTTTGCCAAAGAGACTTTCCTGCTGGCCAATTTTTTCTCTCCTCATCTTTGAACTTACCACTTTGGCCCTCTTATCTCTTATTTTTGTGTGTGTAGTTAAAGTCAGTCTCCACTGTGTCTAAAAATACTATGTAGCTAGACAGGTACTAAGCTCGATCCCAATTATGAAAGAAATGAAGCAATTAGCAACATAAGTAATGCTAAGAGAGTACAATTGAAAGATGCTAAATATTACATTTGGGATCCTCAGGTGAAATTGGGGCTGAGAAGAAGACAGTCATAGCCAGTTGAATTTGGAGGAAGCAGTAAGGGAATATACATGGAAACTGAATGCATACAGAGCTTATAAATACACAGAGAGAAGCAGACACGTGAGAAATAGTTGAATCATCTCAGTGGCAGAACCCTAGATTGAAGCTTCATATTGTCTTGTGAAGAGAATCCCCCCATCCCAACCTCACCCCAGTGCTTCATGGAAACTTTCAACTCTCAAAATATATTTAATTCTTTGTGAGAACTTGCAATATATCTGTTCATAGATTTGGTCTTTCAACACTTATTTATTTATCACCTGTTCTATGTCAGGCACTGTAACAGACTCTGGGGATATACTGATGAATAATTTATACTGATATAATTTAGAAAAATCTCTACCCTCATGAAGCTCATACTTTAAGGAATGTTCTCAAGAATCCCTAGGTCACTCTTGTCAGATAGATCTTTACATTCAACCCCATAGAGCTCAATATAACTTAGATTTTTTATAGCTAATAAACTTAATTAAAACACTAGACAAAGATAAAAATGTTGAAGAAACTAAATCTACTTCTTGGAGATTTGGTCTTAAACCTCTGTGCCTTGCTGATGTTGGACAGCTTCTGGATTTTTATTTATAGATTGAAGCTAAGGAATTCATTTTTTTTTTGTAGGTCAAAATGATTGCTGGCAATTTCATATGGTTAAAAAATATTTTTTCTTTATATCTGAAGATTACTGTATGAAAAAATTTCCTCCTTAAAATTTTGTGAACATTGGGGGCGCCTGGGTGGCTCAGTCAGTTAAGCGTCTGACTTAAGCTCGGGTCATGGCTTTATGGTTTGTGAGTTCAAGCCCTGGTTCAGGCTCTGTGCTGACAGCTCAGAGCCTGGAGCCTGCTTTGGATTCTGTGTCTCCCTCTCTCTCTGCCCCCTCCCCTCCTCATGCTCTGTCTCTCTCTCAAAATATGTTCTCAAAAATGTCTCTCAAAATATGTCTCTCAAAATATGTTCTCAAAAATGTTCAAATAACATTTTAAAATACAAACTTGATGTTAGTGGGGAAAGTTGGATGAAAAAAATCACAAGGATCAGGAAAGTGAAAAGATAACCTACAAAATGAGAAAAATATTTGCAAATCCTATATTTTGTGAGGGACTTTTAACTGGAATATATAAAGAGATCTTACAAGTCAAAAAATTAGATGGGGCAACATAATAATCCAGTGGTTTCTATATAATAATGAAAACAAATATCCAGTTCTCTGCTTATATGGTTTTCTCACACTTATAAGAAAATCAGCTGACATTAGACATTCTACTGCTCTCTATATTTAATGGCATTGATTATAAGCTATGGATTTGTAAGTCCAAACTTGAGCACTGAAATAGGCAGCACTGTTAAAAGTAAACCCAAGTTGGGGGTGCCTGGTTGGCTCAGTCGGTTAAGCGTCTGACTTTGGCTCAGGTTGTGCTCTCATGGTTTGTGGGTTCGAGCCCCGCATCAGGCTCTGTGCTGACAGCTCAGAGTTCCCCCCTCTTTCTCTCAAGAATAAATAAACATTAAAAAATTAAAAAAAAAAAAAAGTAAATCCAAGCATGTGTTTCTAGGTCCTAGAGAATTCCTCCTTCTCTTAGGCTCTCTGGTTGGTTCAAGGCAGTTCTGTCAAATGCACATGTTCATGATGTAGTTGACACTGATATATGGAAAGAACTGTGGTATGGAAAAATACAGAAGCTTATTCTTGTGTTACACTAGCCAGAAATCTAGGGTTGGGAGTCTGTTATTTAGTTCGCTGTTCCTGACCTTGTCATCACATCAGAAAGGCAGGCTTACCCTGAGCAAGAAGTGATCGTGAAGATTATTTACTATAACCAGAAAAGAGAAAAATGATATGCTTATGCAACACCTAACTTATCTAAAGCATAAATCAAAGAAAAAAACAAAAATTTAAAAAGTAATAATTTTTAAAAGCATTCAGAATTTAGCAATAATATCGTTTCATAACAAAATGAAATAATAAAAATTGCCTGGGAAAAATTGCAAATGTATTAAAATATAGAGAATTTTCTAAAACAAATTTAATTTATCATGAGACCAAAATAGGCATAATTGGAGTTCCAGAAAGAGAAGAGAGAGCAAAATATTCATATGTAAATGCAAGGACCCAAAACAATCTTTAAAAAGTACTAAGTTGAACAACTCACTTTCTGATTTCAAAACTTACTACAAAGCTAGTAATCAAGATGGTGTGTTACTAAGTCTAGAATTACAAATCATTGGAACAGAATTCAGAGTCCAGAAATAAATACTTATATTAATGGTCAATGGATTTTAACAAGAGTACAGAAAGAATTCAATGGGGAGAAAACAGTCTTTTCAACAAATGTTGCTAGGACAACTGGATGTATGTATGCAAAATAATGAAGAAAGATCTCTGCCTCACAGCCATACACAATACAAACTCAAAATGGATCATAGAACAAAATGTAAGATCTAAACCCAACAAACTCTTAAAAGAAAATTTAGGAATAAATTTCCATAACTTTGGATTATGCAATGACACCAAAAGCACAAGTGAAAAGAAGTAGATAAATTGTACTTCATCAAAATTAGAAAACTTTGTGCTTCAAAGAACACCATCAGGAAAGTGAAAAGATAACCTACAAAATGAGAAAAAATATTTGCAAATCCTATATTTTGCGAGGGACTTTTAACTGGAATATATAAAGAGATCTTACAAGTCAACCGAAAGACAAATAATGAATAGACATTATTCCTAAGACTGATTTCAAGTGAGCATATGAAAAGATGCTCACCACCATTAGTCATGAGGGAAATTCACATTAAAATCATAGGAGATACTACTTCATGCCAACAACCTAAATGTCCATCAAAAGATGAATTGATAAAGTGTGGTAGAGTAATTCAGAAGAATATTAATTGGCAATAGAAGTGAATGAAATACCAACACATGCTACCACATAGACAGATGAACCTTGAAAACATATACTAATGAGTGAAGCCAATCATTAAAGACGACATTTATGATTCCATTTATATGAAATGTCCAGAAAAGACAAATAAACAAAAACAGAAAGTAGATTAGTGGTTACCAGAGGAAGGGAGGAGGAGGAAATGCGGAGTGACCCCTAATAGGTACAGGGATGTTTAGGATAATGAAAATGTTCGACAATTAGATAGTGGTCATGGTTGCACAATTCTGTGAATGTAAGAAAACTCACTGGCTTGTACACTTTATTTATTTATTTATTTGAAATCTAATTTTATTTCATTAAAAAAATTTTCTTTTAATTTTAAGTAGGCTCCACACCCAATGTGGGGCTACAACTGGTGACCCTGTGATCAAGAGTCACATGCTCTACCGACTGAGCCAGCCTGGGCACCAGATTGTACCCTTTAAAAGGATGGATTTTACAGCATGTTAATTACATCTCAAAAATGTTGTCATTAAAAAACATATCTCAATTTGGTTTTTAGGATAGGAGTAAAATGAGTATACTCCTGGTGAGTTGACTTTTTTCTATCAGGTAGTTATAGCTTTCTGTAGCTACCTGAAAATAACATAGTGGAAATATCAGTGTCTGGTATTAACCACCACAAACCCTTCATCATCCACATAAGCAGTAGAAGGACTTCTCTTTACTACTCCTTACTGCAACCTGGCAGAACTTATTCAAGTTAATAAACATACCTATTTTATCAAGAGTCTAAGTGAACACATTTAAAAAAAAATAATTTTTCCAAAGTGAAAAAGTCTTAGCAAAGTCAAATGGACATGATCTTTGGATTATCTGTGTCTCTATGTCATCCTTCCCCCATCTCTATTACTTCTGATTACATATCAAATTGCTATAGCTTTTAAAATATTTGCAAATCGGATGAGAAAATTCTAGCTATTTATGCATGTCTGAAATGATCTGTCTTGTTGAAAGACAGGAAGCAAAGACACTTTGGTTTTGGTTAAAGTGTAGCTACAAAGAGTAGACATATACTCCTTTAAGCAGGGAGAATCTAAATTCAAATGTCTGCTGTCTAAACTCTGAGATCATCAGTATGGTTATTTCAAAAGAGTTACTGTTTCTGACCAAAATCTCCTATGAAAACAGAGCTAGATTCAACTCAAATCAAATCCTTCCATTATAACGTTCTAATAAGTCGAAGAAGGAAACTCTTTCTGGTAAGAATCCTATTCTTTAAGGAAAGTCATCAAAATCAGGGCAGGGAGCAGCCTGTCACAGCTTTAGTCAGGGTGCACAATAGAATAAGAGAAAAAGATGTAGGAAGAGTAACAGGAAACGAGACAAAAGATGGGTAACTCTAGGAGAAAAGAGAGGTGAGACAGATTAATTGGGGAAGAGGACTTCAGATCAGTTATTATTGAGTGTGGGAAGCCTGAGTCAGCGGGCTTGAATGGAGAAAAAAAGCAAATAATCAAAAAGCACAAAATTATAGTGAGCCACGTTGCCCCTTTCCTTCCCATCTCCTGAATTGCCACCAAAACTCTTAACTCAGCACTATGAACATGTACACAACAAAAATATTTATAGATACTGCCAAAGCTACTGCTCAAGGTAAACTTTTATTATTTTATTTTATTTTATTTTATTTTATTTTATTTTATTTTATGGGAAAGGCAAGTATTGTTTTTGATGAGCTTTAACAATACCCACTATATCTCTAGAGAGATTTAGATTTTTTTATATTTAACACATATTTTAACTTACTTTAAGTCAGAATAGCTTCACAAATTCACAAATGAAAATTATACTTTAAAAAAAAATTTTATAGTGCTTGTTTATTTTTGAGACAGAGAGAGACAGAGCATGAACAGGAGAGGGGCACAGAGAGACACACACACACACACACACAGAATCCTAAGTAGGCTCCAGGCTCTGAGCTGTCAACAGAAAGCCTGACACGGGGCTCGAACTAATGAACCACAAGATCATGACCTGAACCAAGGTTGGACACTTAACCAACTGAGCCACCCAGGTGTCCCCAAAATTTTACTTTTAATGGTACATGAATATTAACCTATAGATTTAGATACAACAAAATGTTTGTGAAGTCAATCATATACAAAAAAAAAATCCCTGCTTTTGTAATCTGATGTTTCAAATTGTCTCAATTTGCACTTAATAAATTCAACATTTTAATAAGAATATTTTAGCAATCTGATTCTAGGTAATTCTATTTAGATCACTTCACTCCAACACTTTATCATGGATTTGGATAATCATTATCCCCCAATAAATCAAACACCAAATAGACCCGGTTATTTTCTATTTTAACAATGTTTTTATTAGTTATAGAGACATCTTAATTTGCTACATAAAATTTTTAACTAGATAATGCAACTTCTAAAACTGTTGAAGAGCATCTTGAGACAAATTTGCAAAATTTCATGTTCATCCCTCTCATTAACTTGTAGTTTAACACCAGTGTTCCTTATGCTTCCTATGAAATAATAGTCCATATGAAACAACTTGAGTCTAAGACTAAAGAGTTACAAACTTTTTAATGGTGAAAAGTACCACTGTGGTTTACAGTGTTCCGCTGAGTATTTTATCAACAGATTTAATTGTGTTACCAGCATGCTCCTCTGGCTTACACTGCCTAACATGAACTTTGGCTCAGTATGCATTCGGGATCTCTAAAAGCTGTCTGTTAAAAGAAAGTGGACAGTGTAATAAATATTATCTTAATAGACACTTAAACAGCACTTATTTGTATCTTCAGTGATTTCAATGGCCTGAAACCCTTCCATGAGTTCCATGAAGGTCTACAGACCACAGTAAGGATACACTGGGTCAAAGGAATACCAGATAGCACTGTCCTCGAAGGCAACGTTGCACATGAGAGCATTCATGTAAAGTGCCTCCAGTGTGTCTGGCAAATAATAAGCATCTATTGTTGATGATGATTAAGATGATATACACGACTACTCAGTTTTTTAATCTTGCTATTTACTAGCACAGTGCTACAGCAGTGTTGTTTCAATTCAGTATTTTTTAAGACATACTAGAGATCGTGCCTGGATTAGAGAATCAACTGGAGATGGTCAAAAATAACACTGCTCTGTGTTCTGGCTTCTCTTCCTCTGGGGATGACAGTGATCACCAGTGATTGTACCCCTCCCTCCAGAGACCAGAGGAGACTTTACAACCCTTACTACATGGTGTCCAAGCACCCAAGACTAATTTTTGCTATGCCTGATAAAAGCTATTGCTACCCTAGAGGTCTTATCTCAAGGACTAGGGAATTTAAATGGCAGTAGATTACCTGAGCTAGAAAGGATGTGAAGCTTAGAACTTGAGAGAACTAGGACATTTAGAATTGTGTGACAAACCCACGGTGAATCCTTTTAAATACATACATATATACACAAGGGATAAAGAGATTATTCAAAGAAGTTATTTACTAAAATGTGGTTGATGGGGAATTAATAAGTAGTACATATATAGATTATATAACCACAAGCATTTATCCAAAACTCTGAAGTCAAGTGTATTTAGAAAAATATTTAGTATTAGGATATCATACCACCTATTATCTACTACCTTCAGTATGGTCTGGGGTTGCATTCTACAATCAAAAATATGAATATTTCTGGAGCAAAATGCATGAATATATCTACTAAGTGGTATAAATAAAGCCTATACATAGCTTTATGTAAGTTTAGATCATATCAGGTCAGTAATTGTAGATAAGAATTTGTTGACATGTTATTTAGAATGGAGTACTAGGAATAAGATTTTAATGTATGATGCATAAGAGTAAAGTCATAATATCTTGGCATTCTTTTTTTTTTTAATTTTTTAAATGTTCTTATTTATTTTTGGGAGAGATGGAGTGCGCATGGGGGAGGGGCAGAGAGAGAGGGAGACACAGAATCTGAAGCAGGCTCCAGGCTCTGAGCTGCCAGCACAGAGCCTGACACGAGGGGCTCGAACTCATGAACTGCGAGATGGTGACCTGAGCCGAAGTTGGAGGCTTCACTGACTGAGCCACCCAGGCACCCCTTGGCATTCTTTTATCACTGTAAAGTAATATTAATATAATATGAAATATATATTTGGTCTCTGCCCCCTGTTCCTAACACAAAGCTACTAAAACCCCTGTAGTTTCCTGAGGAGGGATTGTGGGAACCCGAGATTTATAGTCAATTATTTGACAACCTGAGATTTCTGACTAGTGTCTGAAGTAGGAGCAGTTTTTTGGGACTGAGTCCTTGCCTGTGAGATCTGTCCTAACTCCAGGTAGTTAGTGTCAGAATTGAATTAAGTTATTGAACACTCAACGATTATCCCAAGAGTTGGAGAATTGGTGGTTGGTGTGGGGGAAAACCCCACACATTTGGTGTCAAAATATTCTTTGGGTAGAGAGACAGTTTTCCTTAAATCACTATCCTCAAAAATACTTCTGTGGTAAATTTGAGAGTGGTGCAGGACCCTGGCCACCACAGTATGTGAAAAAGTTACTTCCTAAATTATCTAAGTTCTACATTATACTGCCTAGCTCTTGAAATTCAATGCCTTAGTACACCTTCTGAGAGAAAGAAAGAGAGATTTGAAATCCCATGGTTGAGAAATTATCATTTTTTCAGATTTCCTCTTCGTCACCTATGACTTAGAATGTGCATAATGAAGTTCCACATCTGATGTGGATGACTGACTAGCTATTGGACCTGATCTTCCCACAGATAACAATTACAAATACTAGATCAAAAAAAAAAAAAAAAAAAATGACCCAGAGCCGGTTTGTGGAGACTTCCATCAGCCAAAGATGAAACTATTTGAGCTTCTTATTAATAATAACAATAAAGGCAATGTATCCAAACCTATCAAATGTGTTTACATGAATATGTTTCATTTAAATAAAATATCATTTATTTTCTGATATCCAGAAAATAAAGAGGTAGTAGTAAGTATTCATCTTGTCTTTCCTGAAAGAACTATACCATTGGGTAGCCAAATGATGGATACAGGAAAGTATCTTTCCATTAATGCATTTAATGTAAAAAGTGTAAAAGAAATTATGGAATTAAAGCACACACATACGTATATATATGATTTTAGGAAAAAAGGAATGCTTAATGTCTCTCTCTTTACACATACATAAATATGCTTAGTGCCTACGTATGTACATATACACACATACTTCTACTTAATGCCTTAATGTGTATATCTATAGATAGATAGATATTAAGCATTCATGTTTGCTGACATCATAAAAGACAGAGGAACATAGTTTCTTCTCATAGCTAGAGTGATCCTTTCAAAATGTAAGTCATATTGTATCCTAAGTCTGGTCAAAATTCACAATAGCTCTCAATTTTCTGAAGAGTAGAAATCAACGTCCTTCCAAATGCCTGTAAGAATCTATAAGAGCCGTCCTTGAATTAGCTCCTTATCTAATTTCTCTCTCTTGACTATACTCCTGGTATAGTGCTTTCCTTCCTGTTCTTTAACACTTGAAATGTGCTCCAACTTCAAGGCCTTTGCATTGGCCATATTTTCTGCCTGGAGTGCTCTTTTTCCTTACTGCCACACAGCTTCTTGCCTTTTTCAAATCTTTGCACAAAAGTTATCTTCTCAATGAGGATGATGGAGGCATCCCATTAGAAATTACATCCAACTCTCTTGCTTCTCCTGACAAATGCACACCCCTTCTGACTCTGCTCTTTATTGTTCTAAGGCTCTTATCATTACTAATATCCACTACCATTTTGTTAGGAGTTAACTGCACTCCCTCTACACACATACCCCACCAAAGAAATGCTGAAACACTAACCCCAGGACCTCAGAATGTGACCTTATTTGGAAATAGGATCCTTAACAGATGTAATTAGTTAAATTAGGAGGAGGTCTTACTGGAATGGGGGCATGGGTGTGGGCTACTCCAACATGACTGATGTCCTTACAGAGAAGAGAGAAACTTGAACACAGACATAGGAAGAATATCATGTGATGATGAAGACAGAGACCATTTATGCACCTGCAAAACCCACCAAAAACCACTGGCTAACCCTGAAGCTAAAAAGAGGCAAGGAAGGATTCCTCTGTAAGTTTTCATTGGAGCGTTACCCTGTGGACACATTGATTTCGGATTTTTAGCCTTCAGAACTGTCAGACAATAATTTTCTGTTGTTTTAAGTCACCCAGCTTGTGGCATTCTGTTAAGGAAGCCTTAGGAAATGAATGTGTCTATCTATATACTGTATTGTTACTACCTAATTCACTTTGTATTGTCTTACTGTTTATTGTTTGTCCACCTCCTGCCACTGACCCCTTTCTCCCAGAAGGCAAACAAAGAACAGCAGGGATCTTTTTCATTGTTATATCCCAAAGCACCTACAAGAGTTCCTGGTACACAGTACGTACTCAATACTATCTGAATGAAGTAATCCTCATATACATTGCTTCGTCATTTAATTATTTTAGTTGTTCTTTGTGACTTCTCAGTTTTTGTTTTGTTTTAGTGTTTTATTACCCACAGTAATGGACAACATAGCTAGCAGGAAGAATTTAAATAACAACTAAAACTCAATTTAACATCTCTTTTTGAAATAAATATTTAAGAATAATTGTTAAAAGTAATGAGGTTGACTGTTTATAATTTCATCTCTTTTTATTTCCCCTAGCCATGCTTTGTGAAGATGCTGTGGAATAAGTGATCAAGTCAGACACCAGAAAAGAATAGGAGAGTTAAGATAATCAGCTCCAGAGCAATAGAGAGTTGATTGAACATAAATTGTTTAACTCTCTAACCAAGACTCCATGGAAGAAATTATTATTCATAATAAACTTCCCAAACCATTATGGTGTCTATCCACCAATACCGTCAAACTTCTCAACTTACAATTATTAAGAACATTCAGGGAAGCATGGATGATTCAGTCAGTTGAGCAACCAACTTCAGCTCGGGTCATGATATCACAGTTTGTGGGATCAAGCCCTGTGTTGGGCTCTGCACTGACAGCATGGAGCCTGCTCAGGATTCTCTCTCTCTCTGTCTTTGTCCCTCCCTCGATCTCTCTCTCTCAAAATAAATAAACTTTAAAATAAATACTCCAAATTAGTTTATCCAGTTTAACTAAACTCATCTCTCAGCAACCATAAAATCTGTGAAGTTTGACAGGTATTGTACATTTACTAATATAATTCATTCTAACATGATAAAATACCTCCCTATACGTTTATATTTGCACTTATCAGTGAGTTCCCCCTTACCCCCATCCCGCTCTAGCCACTAAAATTACGCCTTGAAATTGACTGCCCTAGTGAAAGTGAAAATACCTATTGCTTTTATTTATTTATCTATCTATCTATCTATCTATCTATGTATCCTGTTGCTTTTAGAAATAAGAAGTCATTCTTCAGCCTAGACTTTTTGGTTTTGGTCTAGGTTTATTGCTTAATACACTTGAATCTAAGCACTGATGAGGAGAAACAGGTTTTAAATCACAAAAGCTTCCTTTTCCAAAAGCAAACCTTGATGTTCTGAACATAATTTTACTGTAAGGCATAGTGAAGAGAAAAACGAAGATATTATAAGTAGGGAACAACCTTTGTAGGTAGAAAGAAATAGAGGCTTTTAGAATAAAAAAAAAAGGAGAGAAAAAGAAAAGCAAAAGTGAACCAAAGTTCTTTCATTTTTTCTATCTGTGGCCATATAAAAATTTGGGGAGGACATTAATATAGCATCAGATAGATCAGAGAGAAGCTAAAAGTAGAGGGGAGTGTACACAGTTTCATATTTGAAAATCTCGAAAAAGACTGAAAAGCAGAGTGCTTTTGTGGCAACATAGGGTGAGCACAGCAATGTAGATATGGCAGCTCATAGTGTGTGGGCAGAGAAGAACTCAGTACATCCATGCTGCCTGCTTCAGTTCTCAGTGATCTACGTGAGGAACAGAATTTCATAAGCTCCTGCAGCGTTCTTGGTCACGAATTTAAAGTTTCCCAGCAGTCGCCATACTAGGCAGGTACAAGACCCGATAGAGCAGGAGAGCCCGGGCTCAGAACACAATGGAGGGCATGGTGGAGTGTCTATGCAACCGCACAGTCGATGCAGTGTCAGCAGGGGTGGAGGATAGTGGGGTTGGACTCTCAGCTCCTGACCTTGCCTAGGACGGACCATACAATTACACAGGCGTACATAACATGGAGACCGGGCAAAACAATTACTCCTCAGCTGGAGTTCAGTAGGAGTGAGCTTGGGATACCACGTGGACTAGCACCATTTTCAGCTTCCCCCATGTGTAGACAACATGTAGCAAAGGAGGCGGAGGGTGTGTGAAAGAAAGCCGCCATAGAGGTTTTGGATTTTCAATAGATTAAAAAACTACCCGAATTACCTACTTGCAAACCTAAAATGTTTCTTGTTTTGTTGTTTTCCTTTGTGAACATAAATCACTACAAGGGACGTTAAATCAGTTGTACAAAATGAAGACAGCAATGTCATTTTGCACATATGAGCCATATGTGAAAATATTCAATTTTCAGGGGCTCAGTTTTTTAAAAAAACCGGATGAAATAAACAAAAAGTCTCAATTGTAAAGTTTAGTAAGATAGCATATGAGATCTCACTACTGAAATAGCACAAAGTAATATGAATCATTCTGTATCTTGGCCAAAAAAATTAACCTTTTTTTCTTGTGGACACTAAGTATTTTTAAAAAGTTATTTAATATTTGGAAATACATATACCATTTACACTTCACATTTTAGATTATAAAAGATGTACATGAAAACAATCTTTCTTCGATAGTGTCAATGTGGTATAAGACTAGAAAAGATTTAAAATCCACTTTTATTTGGTAAATTAATTGTGTATTACTAGGATAGTGGGAGTAAATGAACAATCTGACCAATTATCAATAACAGGAAATAAGTGTTTTCTTGCCAAAAGTGTACCCAGTGCTTACAATTTTGATCATGACTTGGGCATACATGTGTCATTTGTTATGATTTGCTGAGCATCCTAAATGTTTTTGGTATTTTCACAACCTAAATATTAAGAAGCCTGTGAAGTGGAATTGAAGATAAATAGATAATATATATTCCTCACATTTGAAATTAAATGATCCTTAGGAAAAATATTTTTGCTTATTATAATTTTCAACCAAAAATACTGAGTTGGTTCGGTATAACTTTTATTTTAAATAAAAATTACAATTTATTCGTTTACAAGACAAGATTAAATGAAACTTAATATAACTACTATTTAATTTTTTTAAATGTTTATTTAGTTTTTGAGAGACAGAGCACAAGTGGCAGAGGGGCAGGGAGAGAGGGAGACACCGAATCTGAAGCAGGCTCCAGGCTCTGAGCTGTCAGCACAGAGCCCAACGCGGGGTTCAAACTCATAGACAGCGAGATCATGACCTGAGCCAAAGTCGGACACTCAACCGACTGAGCCACCCAGGTGCCCCATATTTAAAATGAAATTACAGAGTGTACTGACATTGACTTTATGTAACTAAATGAACTCATCATATTATATATAACACATGAAAATTA
Organism: Panthera leo; assembly: GCF_018350215.1. Lineage (NCBI taxonomy): Eukaryota > Metazoa > Chordata > Mammalia > Carnivora > Felidae > Panthera > Panthera leo. The sequence goes on from NC_056682.1 coordinate 64,819,343, forward strand.
TCTTCCATATATTATGAATTGACATTCAAATCCAGAACTCTTATACATAAATTGAATTTCATGTTACTAAAACGTGTTTACTATACATAAATAGTTATTGTGAATGTGTTTTAGACCATCCCAACATTTGTTCTTTCCTTGATAAACATTTGGGATTATGACATATGAAGACACTGTATAAGGGAAATTAAATCAGCTTTGATCCCATTATTAAGAAATCCATACAGAATAGGATTCAGACAACAAGACATCATGCCTAACAAATGACAGATGCAATACACCAACTTGAAATGCCTATTTGAAATAAGGTTATCATTAAAATCAGTTACCACATGGAAAAGGTGTAGTGGCATCCAGCTAACAGCAAACACCAATATCAATATGGTTAGTCTATAAAAAACACTTCGAGATCTCTTTTTTATCCTCATGATCGAACGGTTTACTCTCATTTCATGAACGTCTGAGTTTTCTTCAGGTTTCATCTCAAAGCAGGTGGGGACTCCTGGTATGAACTTACTGGATGACGAGAGCTGACTTTTTACAGACCCAAAGTTTTCTGGAAGCATTCTTGAATGGTTCTCTTGAGAAGGTCTTGCTGGAGCAGGTAACACGCACGCTGTCTTCTTGCTGTATCTTCTTCTGTGTTTTCTGATGAATGAATAGCTCCATTTCTGGCTGCTGGAAAGTTTCCCCTGAGGCCCACTCTTTTTGAATGGATGAAGAGTTAAGTTGATCATCTCATTTTCTTCTAGTTTGCTTTCTTGGTTGGACAACCCACAGCTTATACTCCTGCAGACACTGGTATGACTTATGGTTAGACACACCAAGGGCAGAATATACTGAACTAACAATAAAGAGATGGTAAAAGCAATTCTGTATGAATCGGATGGCCACGACTCAACGCATAAATACCTGCTGCTCAGCAGTGTTGAGCCAAATGTTTCCTGAAGTTCCACCAGACTGTGAAACACTGGAAGGGGAGAACAAATCGCAAAACCTAGCGTCCAGACAGTAGCTATCAAGAAGTAGCCATGGTTTGCCGTTAAATTATTAGATATAGGATGTTTTATCATATGATACCTGACAATGGCAATTGATATTAAAATTAAAGTTGAGACCAGAACTGAAACACACTGAAGAAAAGGCATAATATGACACATGACTTTGCCAAACATCCACTGATCCAGCAAGACGGAGGTCAGTGTGAAAGGTGAGCAAAACAACACAACCAAGATATCAGAGAAGGCCAAATTTCCTATGAGGAAGTTTACTGTAGTCTTCTGGTTACGCTTTCTCATGAGTGCCATTAAAATAAGGAGATTCCCCATGAAACCAAGAAGACTTACAAATGTGTAAAGTCCAATCAGAAAATACTGCAGGTCATCTACACTGCTTTTATAGTCATCCCACACTGGGAAATCAGAGCTCCGAGGGGCCCCAGTACTGTTCTCAGTGGCAAGTGTCTTGTTATAAAAGTCCTGGAGCTCTAAATCCATATCACAGTCCTGCTTGGAATAAAAAGACATTAGTTACCAACTTAAAAAAAAAAGTTACGTGACCACTATAAATTAATACACTGAGAGGGAAACTAAATTTTACAATTTGCTCCTGTTACCTTACTAATCTCCCAAAAAAGTTTTGGGAGGTCTTGAACTGGTTCTAAGAGCACAGCAAATATCAGCCAATAACAATTACAGTAAATCTAAGCCTACCATCACTTCTGTGGTGTGTTAATGTGTTGTAAAATAGCAAACCTTGTTTTTTAAATTTATGTAGATATGACGAAAGGGAAGGAAAAGGCAAATATATGTAAGAGCTTCAAGATACCTAATTTACAACAGCTCATTGCTATTATTTATCCTGTCACGGTGCCTACTCATGGTGTAGTCACATAATCTTACCTTAAACATTCCTTCATTTCCAACTTCAATCAAGGTCAAACTTAAAAGTCACCTATGCTAAAGTATTCCTTAGTCTACTCAACTGGATGTGATCTCCTCTTTGGAACCCCCATACTGCTCTGTTTATAGCTGTCTGATGCGAATGTCACAATTTGCTTTGCTATGCAATTAAAATGCATAGCAGCCTCCCTTATTTATTTATAAGCAATGGAAAAGCAGAAAATTGTCCTTTATTCACTGTGGCATCTACCACAATCCATGGCCCAATAACTTCACCATCGTGGGTGCTAAATAAATATTTATGGAAAAATGAAAAATTCAAACAAGTGTCTAGTATCTTAAATATTATCTTGTTCAAATTTAAGCTTCTCAAGTGTAGAAAGATCACCCCAGGACTTAGGTGTATACAGTAGGCACTTAATAAGTGTTTATCAAGCTGTACTGTTGACTCCGTGTGCACAATACTGGATGGCAGTCATTCCATGATCAATTCTTAGTCCTTTAAGAGGTGCCAGATTATCATGAATTAGGATAGCCACTGGCCAGCAGTCTGCTAGTGTTTAAAAAAAAATTACCTGTTTACTTTTTAATTTAAAAAGTGAAAATAATTTTCAGCTTTAAAGACTGAATACATTCATATGGCCGAATGAAAATTTATATCTTAAAGTTAAATGTATAAGTAATACCAATATCATACCCCATAATAAGTTTTTTCATTTCAAACAAAATTAATAATGTAATATTATTAATAGCACAATGGTATTTCTTATTTATTGCTACATATTGGAGATTTGACAGTATTGCCTGATGAAACACAAACTGTCTATAATATATCAGTAAGAGGCAAAAGGACCTCTTGTCCTCTTTTTTTATTTTTTTTATTTTTTTTATTTTTTAAGGTTATTCATTTTTCAGAGACATAGAGAGACAGGCCCAGGTCATGATCTCACAATTTGTGAGTTCAAGCCCCGCGTCGGGCTCTGTGCTGACAGCTTGGAGCCTGGAGCCTGCTTAGGATTCTGTGTCTCCTCCCTCTCTCCCCCTGTCCCTCCCCAGCTCATGCTCGCACTCTGTCTCTGTCAAAAATAAATTAACTTAAAAAAAAAATGTAAACAAAAAAAGTTACTCACGTGGCCTACTGAATCATTTTATTCATCATATTATCAGATAATTGCCTCCCAGTAACTACTCTGAATGGATTAGTGAGCTTCTAATCAAAGTAGCCTTGACTGGCCTTTTTGCCTAATTTCCTGGGTTCTGATAACCCCTGGTTTCATCTACCTTGTTTATAATCCTATTTGTACTTATAACGTGTACAGGTTGTTCCTGTGTATCCTGCTTATTCATTCTTCTTTTGACTCACTTTCTTGAAACAATCCTTTTTTGTTGTAGATCTGTGGTTACTGATTGCTTTTTCTACTACCAAGGTAAGGACAAAAGAGAAGTTGCATAGATGATTCTACAATGGCTTTGTGTTTTCTTGGGGCATGTAACTGGAGGATGATGCTCCTTTAAAGTAAAATATTACTCTCCACAATTTTTTGAAGGAAGAGGAAATGCAACATAATTTGGGGTAATAGAAACAATGGGGTTTTGAGGCTTAACTTCAGATTGTCTCCAATGCAGTGGTCAGTCTTCTCCATTGGACTGTAATGGAGATAAAGGAAACATCTTAATTCTTTTTATGATAGTAATGGTGCTTAAGAGAATTATGTTGTACATAGAGGATACTAAGTAAACACTTACTATTTATCACTTAAGAAAATAGTTTAATTTTCCCAACCTTGAAATAATAGAAATGAATCATTTGGGGAATATAGGAAAATTCAGGATAGAGTGTGACTATAGGTCTATATATATATATACATGTGTGTGTGTGTGTGTGTGTGTGTGTGTGTGTGTGTGTATCTTTTTACATAGACATATATATAGGAACCACTGAAATTAGACAGGTTTTCAAATGGCCCTAAAATGAAATGAGGAGATACATCCATAGACAATGGTGATAGTTTAGCACTTTAAAATTTTAAATGAGGCATCTTCAGTCATAAAGGCTATCACATAAGCAACATAAAACTAAAATAGCAAAAAATATTTATAACATGTTTTTATTTAAATGTAAAAGAAATACATCAGATTGCATCGTGTCACTAAAATTTTTCTCTAACAATACATGTCCATAAAATCCTCAGTTCATTACATTATAAAAACCACTGCCTTATCAGTAAGCAGATGAAGGAAATGTCGTCCTAAGTATTCACTGGACACGGGAAACACTGAGGGCAACACTTCTTGCCCTCCTTAAAAAACTCTACTTTAAATACAATTTTAAAGGGGAGGCTCCTTTTATTAATGAATAGCTAAGATTAGTTGTTCCTTCCCTTATTCATTCAACTAGCATTTACTGAACAGCTGACGTGCTAGGTGCTCTGCTAGGCTCTGGCATAAAGGTAACAAATAAAAGGTACTATGTGGTAATATTTCCAGGGGTTATTTCAAGGCTACACAACAAGTAATTAATTATAGACTGCAAGTGCCTGAGATATAAAAGGCCCTAAATGGATTATGAATGAATGAATGACATTCTCCTGATTGCTAGTGATATACTTTTTTACTATGGCACAAACACACTGTTGCTGAAAATCATGGATGCTTACTTGTACCTATTGACAGATTGATAAATTATCATTTTTTCTTATGTTTTTTCCCTCTCCTAACATTCATTCATTTAACATTCATTTTATTTTAGTGTGACTGTGCTGCTGTTCCTCTAACACAAACCGATCCATCCCATCTAAACATAAAAATACACATGACACCTAACATGATGCTCTGCACTAAATGAGCATTTTGTGAATCTTTGCTCCAATGACTTCTCACGAGAGATATTGCAAATAGGGGGAGAAGAAAGGGGATGCAGAGCTATTTCTTTAAAAGTGCCCTCTTATAGGGCTCCCCCCACCCAGGGCAGGCTATCCAAAATGGACCACACATTGGCATGCAGATTATTTTGAGCTGAAAATAATCAAGACCCAAAAGACTCAGGAAGAAACTTTGACCTCCCCACCAACTGCCTAAAAAATTTTAGATAGGGGACCTGTACCCACAAAAGAGCTATTTATAGAGATTCCTTTTTACCTAAGAAACTTAACTGTATAACAGGGCAACCTTTGTTTTCCAAACATCTCCTACCTTCCTGCTAGTAGCTTTCCTCCCTTACCCCTCTCCTTAGCCTAGGATGACACATATGCCTCATTTTGCCTGTCTTTGGAATTTCCATGTCTGTGTAGATTCCCCATAGGTAGGAAACTAAATTTGATTTTCTCCTGTTAATCTGTCTCAGGGAAATTTAATTCTTAGTCCAACTAGAAGAACTTTGGACAAAGAAAAATTTCTTCCTCCCTGACAATAGCCAGGGGAGGTTTTAAACAGTAGGAAATAGTTGTCCAATAAGATTTGTCTTTTTTTTTTTCTTTAATTGAAAAATCAAAGGTAGAGGAACTACTTTAAAATGAAAAAAAAAAAAAAAACCCAAAACCACAAAGGATTTCTTTTCTTAAACTTACCCCTTCACTTCCCTGAAAAGCACAATAAGCAAACATATAATGGAAATGTAAATCTGTTTAATAATGATCTGCTTTTCAACAAGTGTTATAATGAACACTGTACAATCCTATGCAACATACTTCACATAATAAAAGTAATGCAATATGTGTACTTTCCTTCATCTCAGAGTGCTAAGCAAATTATGAGATGTAACCAGAAAGAATGTTTGAAAAGTGAAATATTATTTTAGAGGAAACTTGATGCTGACTGTGTGAAACCTTTGTTGTGCTTACTTATGAGCTTTTCTTCTTTCGTACCCAGTTTTCTCTCTCACCATCAGTTTCCACAGGGCTGTACATCCAACTTCAACCCTCACAGTAAAAAGTGGAAAAATATAAGTTCTTCCTCAAAGTGTGGTGACTGTGAAAAAGTCTTTGTAGACTTAGTGTAATTTTCTGATATTGTAATTTTCTTATAAAAATCGATCTATATCTGACACCGAGACAAATGAAATCTTCCCAATAGACTTTAAGTATGTGAGGTAGATAGCTCTTAAAAAGAATAATAGGGGGGAACTCAGAGGATTCTAAAAGACAGCTTATATATTTAAATAAGGTTCCTTTGTTAAGATAATTTCCTGTCTTATGAAAATGCACATCTTTGCACAGAGGATGCCAATCACACACAAAAGAATAAAATACATGAATTTTTTTTTTTCCTCTAGCAATGGTAGAATATCAACTATCGCCGATTTTGCTATCATCCTGGAACAATGGCGAGATTCCATGTTCTCCAATATTCCCATGATTTATTTTTAAAGCTAGAGTCTGGCAAAATTTGAGTTGGAAAGATAAATACAGCTCTGCTCAGCTGACAAACACGCAGGCACGCGCCACCCTCCCTTCTCAAGTCTAACAGCAGAGTTTCTCTTCCCTTGAGAAATCTGAAATTTTAAATTGCATTCGGACTCAAAATTCTGTTGAAAGCCTCAGGCTATTCCATGATCTGTGGCCAAGTCTTTCGACTTTGATCCAACACAATGGTTCAGTTTCTTTAAAAGATAAACTAAAGGTCTGTGAACTTGGGGATAAAAATTCCCTGTTGGTGGAATTCGAGGTGTATGGATGTCTGGTATTGCTCGCATTTGTCATTTGAGGCCACCTTGCAAACAGGAGCGCAAATCCAGGCGCGCGGCTGCCTCCGGGTCTGCGGCCAGCTGCGGGACCGCGCGGCAGGTGGAACTGCCCGTGTGGAGCCCGGTGGACTGCGCCCCGGGACCTCGCCAGAGCCCGGCTAGGGCTGTGCACTAGCCGAGCACCCCGCGGGCTGCCGTTCCCTTGCCTCGGACGCCAGCCGGGCTGCACCCGGGGCTCGCACCCAGGGGGAGCGCTAGGTCCCCGCGCACCCCCCTCCCGCCTCCTCCTGACCAAGCTCCAGCTCGGATTCTGGACACTCCTCCTGGGTTCGGCCAGCGCCAGTTCCACCCCGGGTGAGTACTTGCCCCGCACTAAAGAATTCCGCTTGGTCCCTTCCCTGCTCTCCCTTCAAGCCTAACAGTTGACTGTTCGGCCACCCCCAAATCCCCACTTTTTCACCGCTCTGCCTTGGGCTTCCCCACCCTCCATCTCGGGAGATCCCAATACACCCGGGGACCGGGGACCGGGGACCGGGGACCGGGGACAGGGGTGCGGCTCCCGGGCCCAGAGCGGACTAGCCGCGCGAGCCAGAAACGGCCTCGGCCCCTCCTTGCAAGCCCACCCCCGCGTGGAAGGGAGCGGCGGGGAGAGGCTGAACCCCGTACCTCGGGGCTCCCGGGCCGGTGCTGGTGCCTCGGTTCCCGGGAACGCGGTCGCTCCTGCGCCCGAGCGAGTGGCGGCTGCAGGGGGAGGACCTGAAGGTGGCGGTGGGAAAGTGGTGGGGGTAGGGAGGAAGGAGCGGGGAGCAGCGGGGGTTTTAGAGGCGCCTCGGGAACACGTGACTGCTCCCGGGACCCCAGAGACCCTGCTCCAGGGCGCCTGCTCCGCGCCAGCTTCTCCCCAAGCCGGGGGTCGGGGCATCCCAGCCCCTACCTTGCTGTTTGGGGCCCCAGGAGGAAGCTGCAGGCCCCCGGCAGGGTACCCCGTCACCCTGGCCTCTGGTTGCTGGCCGAGGCCAAGTTAACTTGACGAGCTGGGAGATTTTTGCCGGTTGTGTCCCCAGCCTGGTGAAGTGAACTCGGAGGCTTGAGCTGATGTGGGAGTGCAGGGGTACCTCTCAGAGCTTAGGCTCCCTGAGAAAAAGCTTCAAGGCCCAGGTTTTCCCTTTGTTCGGAAAAAATGAAAACCAAAACCAAAACAGAATGCTGCTCTTTCTCCCACCCTCTTGGAGTGAGCAAGGGAGAAGTCTAGGTGGAGAGGCTGATCTGGAGGGGCAGGGGACACAAAGGGGTCAGCAATTTGATCCATCGCGGAGAACAGGAAAAAGGATTTATTCCCACTTCTGAGGAGAAGTAGTTGTGGGAGTGGGCAATCGGCGTGGAGCGGAGGAGTGAGGGTGAAATGGGATCCACGTTTCCCAGGGCTTTTCAGTAACATAAAGAAGACTCGGGAATAAAGAATTGTGATAGGTTTTTTTCTTAAAAAACAAAACAAAACAAAAAACCCAACTCATTAACCAAAAAACACCACAAAACTTAGCCCTCTGTTTCTCCTCAATGTGATTCCCATCCTCAGTGTTTCCCAATCTGTGGTGCAGGTTGGCCTTATTTTTGTCAGTCATTAGTTGGCAGGTATTTTAGGCTTCTCTGCCCCGTGTGCGTGTACGTGTGTGTGTGTGTGTGTGTGTGTGTGTGTGCGCGCGCGCATGTGCGTGTAAGAGGCAGGGAGTGGCGAGAGAGAGGGATGGAGAGACACACTGGAGAAAGAGATTGGAGGTAGAGATCCCTATGTTTTTGACCATGGCCTTGCAGGAGGAAGATTGTATTTGTTGTATATTTCAAAACTGAAAATGATTATGTGACAATCATAGCATCAAGTGCTTGGTGTTTGGTGCAATCCAATGGGACAGGCATTCTGTAAACTGGAGAGGACCATGTCTCTTGGGAGCAAGGCGATTTGTAAATGTAATTTCTGGGGGCAGCAAACCCTAGTGGTTTCCCTAGAAGTCGACCAAAATTCTTGTGCCTCTTCTCTGCTGAATTTTAACATATGACACCCAAGGGATCTATACATTGTCATTGTGTCAGCTAGAAAGGCATCCAAGAGCTTTTAAATACTTCAGGCAAATCCAGTTCCTATTCCATTCTTTTCTGTTTTATTTCTAGAATTCTAGTACATTCTCCCCAAATGCTTGACAGAATAGTCAGTCTGAGCAGGCCCATTGGATCCTGCAGTCGGTGAGCTGAGGGATGGTAATGTCAACACGGGGGGACTGGTGAGAAAACAAAGTTTGGTTCTTAGACTTTCTTAACTCCAACATCTGCATGGTTACTGCACTACACATTGCCACATAAATGTCTATGCTTCCATCCGTTGCACGGTTATAATACATACCTTCTTCAAATATGCATTGTCTTTAAAACAACTTCTAAATGAACCCCATTGTGACTGTCTTCTAAAATATTAGCTATGGTGCAAGCTTTTGTATGTTAAAAATACAAGATGGATTTTATTGTTTTCTTTTCCACTAATTTGTTTTTTTTTTTTTATAATATCAACCCTTAGGTTGAAGTAACTGTTATTATTAGAGTATTAAAAATAAAAGGCCAACATGTGATTGAGATGGAGATTTTGATTAACCCACCATTCCTTTCCCACTGCATACACAAACATGCAAGCCTCAAAAAGGGAGTCAGAATCTCTTCTTTAAATACACATTCAACATACATGGAATAAACAAATTATTAAGAATCTTTTTTTTTCTAAGATACTGTCAACTTGAAATTCCAACAGTATGCTACATAAAGAGGAAGATATGAAGATCAGTGTGCTTTTATCTTCAAAGTTCCCAGGAGGGATTCAAAACTAATCATCATCACTCTTTGTAGACCATAATAAGTAATTTTGTTCCTATTTTATGGAGTCAATTGAAGCAGGTAAAGTACTACCTCTGGGAACACAGATAGTAATGTACACTTCTGCTCTATATATTTTTGCTACTCACTATTTATAAAATACTCATTTGGGAAATTAAGTTGGATTTTATGCATGCTACGAAATTAAACTGGGTGTTTTCCAGTTCTCATGGTTCTTCATCAGTTATGAAAGAAAGCATATCTCTAAAGGTGAAAGTTAAAATCACTCGGACTCCTAAGACAAATTATTGAATAATAAAACACTCTCCAAACAATGCTTGGACTGACATTTCTCTGAGGAACATGTCTGTTGTTTTTGTCAAAGTTATTGCTGCATTTTAATAACAGGGACCATTTGTGAAGGATGAATACTAAAGTGCTTTAACATAATCTCAAATGATATGTAATGTTGATATATAGGAATATATAGGAATAGTGGTGACAAATAAAGTAGAAAAATAGTGTTACTTTATGTGATGCATTTTATTTCTGTGAAGATTTTTGTTACATTCATGAAGAATGTTACACTCATGAAGAATGTTACATTCATAAAGAACATTTCTTTTGCCACTGTTTCTATCATGGTAAATTTAAATCCTTAATTCTTAAAAGATGTGGGAAGGGCCATTTCTGGGTATTACCAAAAATGTTTTTGTGATGCTGATTGATGCATTGATTTCTTTGGAATTGTTATAGTTTGTCATATAATCAATATTTAGGACTTAAAACAAGAAACTAACATAATTGTGAAATACAGGCAATTGTTTTAAGGAACGAAAACAAAAAAAATATTAATCCAAAATGTCGAGTGCATAGAGCCATTTTCCCAGATAATTCGATGATAATTTTGAGGTCCTAAGGGGGCACTATAAACACATAATTGCCTTCTTCTGACAAGCACTGTGCTACTTAAGCAACACTTTATCTTTCCTTTTGATTTTCTAACGATTAAATCATTAAGCATAAAATAGTGACTGATTTCCAAACAAGATGTATGGTTCTTTTTTTAAAATAAATTTGCCATGTTAAAAATACATAAACACATATATGTGATACACATATATATATAGTTATACAATCACAAATCACAAATGTATTTGTATAATGGACACAACCAGAACACCTGGATTTCATCCAGGTTTTATTCCAAATTACTGGCCGGGCTTTAGACGAAACACTTGACCTTTTTAGTCTTCACTTTCTTTGTAAAATGAAATGCTTTGACTAGTAGATATGGAATCCCCTTTGAGCTCTGACTACCTATGACTTTATGCCTTTAAGAAGTATGCATTATAGACATATGTGTAGAAAAAGACACTTTTTGGATCTTCAGAAAAATGTTATGGTCATAGAAATTGTTTCTCTCCTCTCCATATTAGAAAAAAAGAAGAAGAAAATACTGTTGATAGTTTTCCATTATACTGGCACATTCTCTTCCCTGCAGCTATAATAACTATATAATGATACTTGATACATTCTTATTAAAAAATGTGGATGTCTTACATATGAACAAATGATTCTTTTTTTTTTTTTCTTGGAGAGAGAGAGAGACAGAGTGTGAATGGGGGAGGAGCAGAGAGAGAGAGAGGGAGACAGAATCGGAAGCAGGCTCCAGCCTCTGAGCTGTCAGCACAGAGCCCGACGCAGGGTTCGAACCCATGAACTGTGAGATCATGACCTGAGCGGAAGTCAGGCACTTAGCCAACTGAGCCACCTAGGTGCCCCAACAAATGATTCTTTATCTAATTATATCATTTTAAAAATTTCAGCACAAGATACAGAAAAGAAGAAGACATAATATTTCTATCATGTAAATCCATATATAGGCCATATATTCTTCCCTTCTGTAAATCAAAACAAGAAGTGGTAGTGTTGATAAGCTCCCCCCAATATTGCTTTTTAATACAAATTTCCATTTCTTAGCTAAATTTTCATGGTTAGTATTTTAAATCATACTTACAAGTTTAAATATAGCTTTACTATATTTAAATGGAAATGAAAGAGAAATGGTTTGTTTGTTTTTGATGGTTTGTTTTGAATAGTCTTTAAAAAGAATGTTTAAAGAGGTGCTCAAAGCAAAAGCCCAGAATCAAAAGTTGATTAAATGGCGGTTAAATGATATGCTCTTCAAAAATGTATCTGTTGCCATATTCTTATTCTTATCACGCTCACAGGTACTTCAGCTTTTAAAAGTATATTATTCAGCAAGTAGAAAAAGTTATGAGACATTTTCATTACACATTATATGCATTTTTAAAGGCAGTAGGATTCATTTTTCAAGCTTACACTTAATGGGGAAAGCAGAATCAATACATAAAAAAATAAAGAATATGAGAAGAATCAAGACAAGTATACAGTAAGATATATATGTATAAAATATATATTTACAGATATGTAAAGTATATGTATACATGTAATATGTGTATGTATAAAAATAGCAATAATCCACCATAACTAAAATGCCCAAGACATTTTTAAATGTTTGAGATGAACAAATGGGTTTGGTTTGTGATGTTCATAGTTTGCGTTATCCTACTTTATTCCTTGTTCTTCAGCCCTTCAGGAGAACTTTTGTCAGTATCTTATGATACACCAGATAGAATTCTGGGCTGTGCGTTTAAGGAGATGAAAAGAGTAGCCACTACCTTCCAGAAATGTGTGCAAATAAATAATTAATTACATATAGCGTACTAAATTCTGTGTTAGAAATAAACTTAGAGTCCTGCCGGAATATAAATAAGACACATTCAGCGTATGGGGGCATTTGGGGAGATTGAGAGATATAAAAGAGGGCTTCATAGTAGACAAGATCCTTGAACTGAAGCTTGAGGAGGAATTGATGAAAGTTAAAGCTCCAAATGGCAGGGATGGGCAAGTACGAAGTGGGGAAATAGCGTCAAGGCGAGAGAGGGTGTTCCAGTTGGAGAAATACAAATAGTTCAGTATGCCTGAGTGTGTGGGAAGTGGTGGAGGATGATACTGAAAATATTGGTTAAAAGGACATGGCACTTGAAGGGTTCAGAGAGCAACTCGACTATTTAAGCTGGGGAGGGATATTACTGGAGGGCTGTGAAAGCCACTGAGGCAGAGAGACCATTTTGCAGACAAAGAAGTACAGCTTGATGGATATGAAAGAACACATCAGAGACATGTTTAGGGGGTAAAATCAATGGGAATGTGTGAGCAACTGAATTTGAGGGTGTGAGAGAGAAACACGGGACAATTCTTAGATTCTGGTTTGAGGGATAGAGATGATGACAATGACTGAGATCCCATCTACTGACTGAGAAGAGAATTTGCCAATGAAGCCTGAGAGAGATCTGTCCTCTAGAGAGAGATTTAGGGTTATGAGTATACAAGCATGTAATTGATGGCAAAGAATATGATTATGCATTAAGGGTTTAAAAAAAGGAGAAGATTAAGAATGAGATGATAAATTTGGGGCTGTCTGGTCAATCAAGGAAGAGACAAGACCACAAAAGGCAGTAACACACAAGCCTTTTTGGTGGTGGTCTTGGACAGAGTTGCATGATGGGAAGTCTCTCCCAGCAACAGTGCCTCCAGAGATAACAGCTCATCCAGGGGTGCTACATCCAGAAGAGAGATAGGACAGGGGACTCTTGGGGAGAATGGGAAAATAGAGAGTGGGCTTATTTATCTAGGTGACATCCCTCAGTGGCCAAGTGGGGAGACTTGGTTCAGAAAGCTCCAAAGGGCAGCAACAATTTGGTATCTGTCATGGCGATAGGATTTGTTTCATCTCTGGTTTACACATGATGGGTTCAGCTTCTCAGAGTATGAAAAGTAGATGGATTCTAACTGGTTAAAAATATACATATTAAAATTAATTTAAAGCAATTAGATGTGTGAGAATTTGAGTTTGGTGCTGTCTGGCTTTGGGCTAATCGTCGTAGCCTGCTGTGAAGAAGAAAACAATATGGGGGCCACTTTAAGCTAATACACATGTGCCATCTTGGGCCGATTTATATAGTAGGGTCCTGGGAAGGAAAACAGCTAAAGAAGTAGAGAGAGACAGCAGATCCTGGGAGAGGAGACTGAGGAGCATCCAGGAGGGGATGAGTAAAGCCTGCAGTGTGGAGTTCATGAAGTCAAAGGAAAAGAAGATTCCAAGAGCATAGGATGGTGTAAAGAGTCAAATGCAACATAAAGAATAAATATAATAAAGTCTGAATTGTGTCCACGGGCTTTGGTCATTGGTGTTATGGGCAGAGGTGGGTAGGTGGGCCATATTTGAGGAGCAAATGAGAGGACAGTAAATGTTTTTTTTATTTTGGGAGAAGTTACCAGAAAGAGAAGCAACTACAAAAGCAATGACATGGGTGAGGGAGTTACAATGAAAGAGTGAGCAATTTTATTTTTGTTTTCGTTTTAGTATTGAGCCAAGAAAACGGAGTTGTTGAATAAACAGGTGTTATACTTATATTATTGTGTAACAAACCTCCCAAATTTAGTGGAATAAGACAACAACTCACTCATGGAATTTATTCTCATGGATTGAGTGGGAGAGCACAATGGTGGTGGCTTGTCGCTGTCACTTGGTGTTTCGGGTGTCAGCAGGGAAAACTCAGTGGGCTAGGCTGACTCAAAGCCTGGGGGCTGAAACAGCTGGGAGAGAGGATTCACTGCTGAAATGAGGGATATGGAATTTAGGGAGTAAATACGCTATCATTTTTACTTAATTCAGAAGGAAGGGGGAGTCCATTGAAAATGGGATATGAGGTAGGAGACTAGGGGAGAAATGTGACAATTTGAAATATCTTCTAAAAGGAGAGACATTGGAAGTCACTCAAGCCCAAGAATTTTGGGGTGATATTTAAGGTTCAACGAAAGTTTTGAGTGTGTAGTTTCAATAATCTATGCAGTTGCATTATTTTCACCTATGTGCTATGCTAGTAGAGAGTGGTAGCCAAGCAATTTCCTGGGTTCAGAAGAGTCCGATTATACCCCAGCCCATCTTTAGATATTTTTCCTCTTTGTAGATTTATATGTATCTGGAGAAAGAAAAGCAACAGCTAGACTTTAAACAAAGGAATGAAGAAGGGATACTTACCTAAGCAAAGTGTTGTGAAAAGGTCTAATGTTAAGCCTGAGATTTGGGGAGTGGGGCAAGATGAACTGTCAGACATACTTGTCATAGACGATACAAGTTTCAGAGGTGGTGTTCACACTTGTCCTTCTCACCAGCTATTCCTACTCCATGTCTTTGAGAGGAGATATGAAGTGAATAGTGACAAAAATCAAAACAAATAATAGTAACAATGGCAAGCTCTGTTCATTATACCATGCAATAAATACATAATGTGACACTTTTGTAAAATAACATTATACTTTTGTTGAATGTCTGAAGGGTGTCTGACGAGGTGAGATCTACAGTAAAATATTTGGATATTTACTAAATAATTTTAAGAGTCTAGTCCTCTATAGTCTTATTCTGACAGATTTAAAAAAGATACTCTCAGTCTGTGGGCTATGTGACTGAATGAGAACTTTCTTGAAGTGCATTCCCGTTTCTAATCAAGAACAAATCCATAAATATTACTTAGTTCCTCTACACAAGGAATATATTGAATTGTTTGCCTACATACTTGTATAGTAACATTTTAAAGAAAATTTGCACTCCTTTCTGCTAGTTAAGTCCCAAAAACAATTAATAATTCTTAATTAGTTAGTCCAATGAATCCAATTGAATTAAGTGATTGTATTGACTATTTGATTGTACTAACCAATTTAGTCAAAACTCTTTACCCCCTATATTTCATTGGTTTTAAGATGAGGACTTTATTAAAAAAATATTTTAGTACTCTCACTTTGAGATTCTTTTATAATCGATTGTGTGTCATTGCTTTACTGGAAGCATTTTCTCTCTTTCTCAGTGGTCCATAAAATAATGTTGCAATCTATATTCTGTGACATCATCGATTCAAATAAATGCAATAGGTAAGTTACAGAAAGAAGGAAAAACTGACACCTAATTAATGCATAGACTATGAACTGATTCACCAGCATGGTTCATATTAAGTTTTACCCCAGTGGAATTTTCTCCTTACAATATCATCTACGTTCTAGTTTTCCTATGTAGTGTTAATGCCTATCAAGATTTAGCTGAGCGATAATTTATGACAATTTTCCTGTATCAAGGCCTAATAGCATTTTAGAAACTTTAATTAACTCTTGGAGCAGAAATTCATCAAGAGACCAATAAAGTAGTTACAATGGATAAATTCCAGCAGCAGGTAGAGTGATACACTTTTATCTAGGCAGTCATTGAATCATGCAATTTAAAGGGCCAGACCATTTTCTGGATGATAAAACTAAGGTCTACAGAGATTTAATGAGGAAAGCCTATTCTTCTGTTTAAATGACAGAACAAAAGACTTGCCCAAGAGAACATGAGAACAGGTCATTAATTTAATTCTCCTAGTCATGGTTTATAGGTCAGAATGCTATGAAATTTCAGAAGGCAATACACAAAATGGAAAACTCTCTCCCTAGCGAAGAGGTTTTATCTAGTTTGAATTCCAAATAAGAAAGTATAAAACTGGCTGTTCATTTAAGAGTAGAAAAAGAATTTCTTTATTTCACACATATCTTCTCTTTAATACATCTTTTGAGGAATTCACATTACTCTTTAACACATGTCTTCTGAGGAACTCAGATTATGTTATTTGAAACCTTCCATAAGATTACATTATATAAGAGGATCTTCTGTTGCATTAGGTTATTATACTATCCTGAATTTTTTGATTTTACACTTTTTAAAATTTAATTTTATTTTACATTTTACACTTTGAAAAAGTACTTAGTAAATGATACTCCTGGAGAATTATACAATTTGCTGCTGTTGGTGAGCATTTCAAAACTTGTTTTTGCATTACAGAATTTGACATAGAAAAGTCTTTGAGACCAATGAACTTTCAAAGAACGGTATTTAATATTAATATTTCAAGAATGCAGCTTTATGAATTTGCCTTATGGGGGACACTTTATGGCAATTCAGTTAGAAAGGTAAAATACAATGTCCATGTTTATTTGGGGCATTCTTGCAGACATGACTTTCTTAGCATTGTTGGGAAATACAGAAAGGAAAGTGTCTAATGAGTCCAGATTGTATTTTCAGCTCCAAAATATTTGCTGACATGGCACAAATGTTTACATGAAAATGTATTCTTCATGGAGAATTAAATTATTACATTAGTAATGCTTGGAGCAGAATAAAAATAGCCAGTTTGATGATCAAAACCTTGGGGCAAACTTGCTTCTCAGAATGTGACTTGAGGGAATGGAGTAGACAGGTGATTAGAAACCTAGAGTTATTGCTCTTTAAAAGAATTTAAATTCCTAAATTATGCCTTATATTTTCATCCTTAGTTGAAACAAAAAAAAGAATAAAAGAAAATATACTTGCCATTTTACTCTGTTTAACCAGTAGTAGGATTTTGTAAAATGTATGTTCCCATCTACTATTGTAGTTTATTTATTACATGACCACGATATTTTAAATCTTGATCATAATCCCTTTTCAACTATATAAAAATGTCTAAATACAAATATTTTAGAAAGATTTCCTGGAAAAAAAACCAGATGTTTACCACACTATACAAATAAATGAGCTATGACTTATACTGAACTTTAAATACTGTTTATTTTGCCAGAGAAAGAAAACATATTTTAACAGTGTAAAGTTTAGGTCATTCCCTTTGTCTTGGATTTTTTTTTTTTTTTTTTTTTTTTGGTTTGAAGACAGAATGCAATCATAGTTGTTATGTAACAAAACTTTTATGCATATCCTAGGCAGTGTCTTGTATCTTTATTAGGAGCGCTTTTTATTTTTTTTGGCAGCTTGATTTGGAAGAAGTTTTATTCATCCTCACCAGTAAATAATGTGTGTGTGTGTGTGTGAGTGTGAGTGAAATACACAACTTTGGTTTTTCAGAGTGGAATACAACTATGTACAACATCTGAGATCAGTGTTATCAGTAGTGATCCTGAATCACCGGGCACCATGATGTCTTTGCTACCGTCAATGTACTCTGTGTACATTCCATTCTTTTCTTCCTAACGTTCAGTACAAGGGTAGATTAAGCACCGAGGAAGTGGCATTGAATTTTGACCACCAGGGAAATGTTCCGTTCAGCGTGCTCCCCTAAAAAAAGCAGCTAGGCACTGGGAACAAACCTAACTGCATTTTCTCAGTGGAAAGAAAGAAGGACAAAGGCCAGGCTAGCTCATCCGAGATTTGCTACTTTTGCTTTTTAAGGTCTTCTCTTTGTTCGCTTTTAAAATGGGGGCAAAAGAAACCAAAAAACAAAAAACTTTTCGGTACTGGTGTGAGAAATATACAAAGGTCACCAAAAAAAGCAAGGAACATATTAGTAACATTGTTGCGGTGAATTTCACATTTCCTTTTCTCCTAAATAACACCCCCTTTCAGTCTTGACTTGGGCTGACGCTCCAGCTTTTCAGCCGGGTAGAAGTTCGGCCACAAGATGGCACTGACCTGCAAACAAAGGAAAACAGTGGCTCTGACTTTCTAAAGCCCTGTGACATTGTCTTGCTTTCCTGGGAGTCCAGGACTGTGGGGATGAGTGCTTACTTTCCTTTGCACCGTGCGTCTGTGTTTAACAACGTGTGGATATGTTTAATTTCTCTTCCTTCCAGAATTCCTAGGCAACGCACCCCCGAAGTGTATACCCAAGCTGAGGTGTTTGTGGGGGGAGCAGCAGGCGCTACTCGCGGGGCGCCGTCACGTGATCCGGGGATAAGGTGGAGTTCGGCTTTAAGGGGGCGTCTCTTCCTATCTTCATCAATCTTTAGGATTTGAGCAGGAGAAATACCAGCGGATCTTTTCTCCCGGCTCTATCCCTTCCATTACCATTCTTCCCGCTTTAATAAACGGGCGAAAACGACGAATCCAACAGAGGGTAAGTTTCAAGTTTACACCTTGTTAAGGACTTTTGAGGGGGTGGAGGATGAAAGACGAAGGAAAAAAAACCTGCCGAGTGCCCGGAATTGACTCTGGGAAACTGAGGTGGGGCATGGAGTCAGCTTTTCAGTTGGGCTCCCGGTGCAGGTAGGTCGCAAGGTGCTGCAGATGATCGGACAACTCCAAGAGCCCTGCCCATGGGTGGGGGCCGACGTTCGTAACCGGGAGTTGGCTGCATCCGTGCACCCTGCTCCGCGAGGATTTCCGGACGGGGATCTGAGTTCTTGCCTCTTCGGGTTCTCGTAAGGCTGTCTTCCCTTGACCTCGCGCATCTTCCACGGTTTTTTGGAGCTGGCTGCGCTAGAGGCTGCGCTGGAGTTTGAGCGGAGGGAACCGGTGGCTGGGATTGTCTGAGGAAGGGTGGGTTTGGCGAGTGACCACTCGCCGCTTTGGTCCCCGTCCCACCGCACGTGTCCCGCGGGGGGCCCGCGGACCCCAGCTCAGGCGCGGCGCCCCCGGACACTTGTGGGTTCCCTGCGTCTGGGCTGGAATGGAGCCCCGCTCCGTCGGTGCTGGGCCCTTCCAGTCTGTCGCTGCGCCCCGGTAGACACTCTGAGCTCTAGCCTTTTATTTCTGAGTTTCAGTCATCCAACTCTTTAGCTCCTTTTGGAACAGCGATGATGGAACCCGGCAGGGTTAGGAGATTGGGCATGGACTGGAGGTAGATAGAGGTGGCTTAAGAGTGTTCAGTTGGTCTCTCCAGGTAGACAGGCGAATGTCTTAAGAACTGAAGTTGGTCCAGAGAGAACTGGCTGTGCTTCTTTTATTTTTGGTTGGTTTGGATGCTTTGTTTGCCAGTCTCATCACGGGTGGAGAGACCTTGATAGATGGCTGGCAAATGGAAGAGGGGGCCAGAAGTGTAAGAATGAGGAAAATCGGGAGCAGTTCACCTAACTACACTGTATGAAAAAAGGTGGGCACGTAAACGTGGCACCAGGAATTTTGATTTAACCAGCCCATTTCATTCTTTGGTAACTGCTGAAGCACAGGAAAAAGTTAGGGGAGGGCAAAGAGGGAGTGTGTTTTGACATCTCTTTTCTTTCTTCTTTCTCTTTTTTTCTTTCTTTTTTTTTTTTTTTCCAGATCGTTCAGATTTGCCATGCTTACCTGGGTCCTACGAAAAAAGCATATCTCACTAGGTGGCCCCCAGGCAGGGGGAAATGGAAAGCTTGCTTGTCACTACCTGGACAGAGAAACAGTATCTGTCAGTCCCAAGACTCTAGAATGCTTTCCTGGTAAAGAGAGCAGAAAGCTGTCCAGCCCAGTACCCCACCTATGACTAAAGACTAAGTGCTTTTCGGTGGGTGACTACTGCATTATTAGTCTCTTTCCTTATGGTTTTAAGGCAGCTGTCTGTTGAACCAGCCCTCCTGGGAGAGGAAGGAACAGAGAATTATGTAACTCATGTGGATGGATAAACTAGCAGTAACTTTGGGAGGCTCTATGTAATAAGGCTGACATTTCTTTTCCAAACACATAAGGTGAACAGCCAGTTGTGAGTATACAAAAAAATTTATCTGCTGCAGGTTATGACCAGAAACCCTGTATTTTCAGGTAGTAACAGCACTAAGAACAGCAAGCAGTGAAAGACCAGCATTCCAATTGGAAAGGATAAGGAAATTTCCCTTTGGAAGGGGGCCAATTTTCCATCTGATGATGTATGTAGTATTTCTATTTTGTCTCTAATTGCTCATGACAGCTATATTGAGATTTAACAACTTTTAATTTTTGCAGTGTCTTTAGTTGCATATCTTATTTTAAATATCAGAATAGTGAATGTCATTATTTTTCTTTTGCAAAGATTATGTGAATGCTTTCTCTCTGAGTATTATTTGCTGACAACCGTTCTTTCTTGAAATTATACTAAGGTAGGTCGAAAATACACATTTTATCCAGTGCAGAAGGGTTTTACCAAACTGGAATGACTACCCAACATGCACTTAGAAAAGGAGGCTTTGCAAACACTTAAAAAATAGTTTGCATTTTCTGTATAGTTAAATTAGCATCTACTTAATAGAAAGACTGCTATTCCTCACAGAGCATGTCCATCAAATATAATTCCAGAGGGTTCAGAGTTGAATTTCAGTATATTCACTTAAAACCATCTGCAGGAAGTGGCCTCTGTAGCCTGTAGTTGTAATAATTTGAAAACTTTTACATTAATTCCAGTATGTATGGAATTTTGTCAAAATAAGTCAATGGATTTAAATTTTCAATTTTTCTTCCTTTGCACTGTAAACGCCTCAGTCTGGGCCTCCACTAGCTCTAATCTGGATTATTGTATTAGCCTCTTAATGAATCTCCCTACTTCTCTTTCCTGTCTTAAATCTGTTGAAAGCAGCAGCTACAGTAATAATGTAAAACAAATCCTGTGACTTTACACCTTTGCCAAAGACTCCACTGGTTCCTCATTTTTCTCAGAGAAGAAGTCAGACTGTCCCATGGAATAAGGCCTTACATAATCTGTTCCTCTTCTGCTTACCCTTCCTAATTATTTTCCTACTAGTCTCTCTCTTACTTATCCTACTTATCATTGGTGTTTAATACACCAGGTAAACTCTGGCCTCAAGGATTTTGCCTTTGTTCTTTCCACATGGGATACTGTCGCTGACATATCAACATGGCCTCCCCACTCACCACTTTCAGGTCTTAGCTCATATGCCACCTTTTGAGGCAAACCGAGGCCTTCCCTACCACCCAGTAATAAAGTACAGGTCCCGACAACCCCAGAACCCCTTCCTTGCTTTATTTTTCTGCGTGAATACTTATCATCTGGCATACTATCCCTTTTACCAGTTTATTTTTTCTTGGCTTTCTTTGCCCACAAGACTGGAAACTCACTCCGTGAGGTCACTGTTGTCTCCACTAAAACAATGCCTGATACAAAATAAGTATTCAAGAGGTGTCTGTGTGGCTCAGTTGATTAAGCATCCCACTTCGGCTCAGGTAATGATCTCACCGTTGGTGAGTTTGAGCCCTTTGTGGATCTCTGTGCTGAGGTGAGGGCTCAGAGTCTGGAGCCTGCTTCAGATCATGTGTCTCCCTCTTTCGCTGCCCCTCCCCCACTCATGCCCTCGCTCTCTCAAAACTAAATAAACATTAAAAACAAAAACAAAATGTGTTCAATAAACATTTATTGGATTAATGAAGTTTTTCAGAAACAATTCGTTTTTTAACACACAGTGGAACATTTTCCCCTATATACCTGACCTAATAAAATGATTATTATAATTAGCATCCATCTTGCTTGTTAAAAGGACTATGACAGAATTGAGTTATTGATGTTAGGATTAATTCACCCAAGAACCTGCTATTTCAGCCACGCACCTACTAGGTCAGTCAACACGGTTTTTTATTCTAAATCTAACATTTGCAAAGTCCTACAAGGTATATACACTGCCTATCTAAAAGAGGTTATGTCATAATTGGGAGGAGCCAGTTAAGGATTCAAGGGCACTAAATGATGCTTTCAGAGATGAGTAGAGTTTGGATTGGTGGTGAGACAGAACAGCCGGAAAGAGCAATGGCAGAGACGAAGATGAACGTGGAGGCTGAAACAGGCTGGGGGGCACCTGGTGGGCTGTGAGGACCTGGAAAAGAGCACTCACAATGGGGCTGTTGGAACAAGGAGGGAGGCAAAACGTAGAGGTCGTCAAGTGTCAGGCTGAGGGATGTACTCACATGTGTCTTAGTCCAGGATTCTGGTGGTGTTTAGTGACAGGGAACCAAGAGAAGTCATAGGATAAAGAGGATACACTTTTCTATCATGCGAGTTTCACTTTAAATAATGAAGAGAAGCTCACAGTTCACTAAGTCATGTTGACTATCACGATAGCAAACTGAATATGAAGTACGCAAAATTTTCTTGCATTCTTCAGTGAGGAATTTTCAAAGAAATGTTAGATTATTGGGGCGCCTGGGTGGCTCAGTCGGTGAAGCGTCCAACTTCAGCTCAGGTCATGATCTCACAGTTCCTAGGTTTGAGCGCCGTGTTGGGCTGTGTGCTGACAGCTCAGAGCCTGGAGCTTGCTTCAGATTCTGTGTCCCCCCTCTCTCTCTGCCCTTCACCTGCTAGTGATCTGTCTCTCTATCAAAAATAAATAATGAATATTAAAAAAAATGATAAATTATCCAAAATAAAAAAAGAAATTATTTTAGATTAGATATTTAGATAATTATTTTAGATTAGATATTTAGATTTAGATATTTTAGATAATTATTTAGATTAGATTATTCTCCAATGTTTGTTCTCAGACACTAAGAGACAGAGGTTATCTCTCTGCCTTTGGTATTCTTGAGAGAAAAATGGTAATTACTGCATTAAGTTTGTTTATTTTTTATTTACTTATTTTTAATTTTTTTGATGTTTTTTTAATTTTGGGGGGGGGTGGGAGGGGCAGAGAGAGAGAGGGAGACACACAGAACCTGAAGCAGGCTCCAGGCTCTGAGCTGTTAGCACAGACCCCTATGCAGGGCTTGAATCCACAAATTGCAAAATCATGGCCTGAGCCAAAGTCAGACAGTTAACCAGCTGAGCCACCCAGGCACCGAATTTACTGCATTAAGTTTAAGAGTCATTATTTACTGGTTGTTGCACAGAGGAGGGGAGAGCCATGCTTCTAAAAACATTTACACTTGAAATCATTCTTCGTCTTAATAGTTTCATTCTCTCTAAATGTTGGAAATCTTTATTTTTATTCAGTGTTATAAAGCTAAATTGTGGTTTTATAATAAAAAACACCTCATGTTCTAGAAAGCAGAAACACTCAAAAAAAAGGTTCATTAGAGGTGTCACTTAAAAGGCAAATGTTTCATTAAATTCTTACCTCCTTGAAATGGAAGTAAATCTGCATGATTTTCTTTATTCTCACATAAAAAAGAAACAAATGCAATTCCCTTTCTTAACACAAGCACAATGGCCTGTTAATTAACATAAGAAATCCCTAATCTCCTATATGTATTTAACAATCTAGAGGAAATCAGATTTTTTTTTTTAAAGGAGCTTTTAACTTTAAAAAACCACCATTGTCTGTAATTTGTCCTGTTGGTGAGAAAAGAGTCTTTGCATCACAAAATGCCGTGAAAGATCAAAATTACCACTAAAATGTAGACCCCTGCATTGTGTGGGTATACAGTCTAGCGGGGAGGGAGGATATTTACATGTATAAAACCTTAGAAATCCTTTGAAAGCTTCTGACATTAATAAAATCATAGACTCTTAAAAGTTAGAAGGAACTTCAGCGTTATCCAGTTGAATCTCCTTCCTACACAATGCAAGAGCTCCCCAGAAGTCAATTTTGTGTAGTAGCTACAGACTCTTGTGTATGGAGCGCTCCATAGTTCTGCAGGCAGTTGATTTCATTTGATTAAACTTCTGTTCACATCATAGTGATGTGAAATTTGTTTTGTTTTTAATACACACTAATATACTTCCCTTGGTCCTGTTTCTAGCTTATGTAGTCAGACATAATATTCTAAGCCCAGTTTGCTAACATGCATGCTACCCATTCAGATATGAGAAGACGTCTATACCATGCCTATTCTTTTCTGGATTAGACATCTCCCTTCCACAGTCCTTCATAGGACAAAGTTCTCATGTTGCACTGTATTGGTCATCTCCTTTGGAATATACTTGTGCCAAATAATGTCTGCCTTAAAGAGCAGTTCAGTGTATGGTGGAGCTATTAGTACAACTTAGTGAATTATCTCATTTCTCTAATATAAGAGGAAGAATTAGGGAAATGTGGTTTTTTTTGCTGTTTTTCTTTGTTTCATATCTTATGTTTTAACCCATACATTAAATTTTTTGTTACATGCTCATTTTTTACAATATTTAGGAATCTGTTGACAGTGGTTTATATAAGACTTTGGGCATGAGATTTACACACACCTTACTGATTTACAGACTACTGTATTTTGCCGAGTCAAAATGTAGTAATGTAGTCAATTGCTAGTTGCTAGCCCAATTAAAAATATTAGAAGAGGTTTTCCTCAAAATGTTGGCAGTGTTTCTGCTATTTTTTTAAAAAAAGGTGTTTATAGAGATTACATTTTGTTTCTTTATTTCAGTGTTTTCACTTAAAACAGCACTGTGAGTCAGAAGTCATTTTGACTGCCTTCGGTGAAATTAGTAATGCCATTGGTCATTTTCTCTTTACAGATTGTTCAGTTCAAGGGAATGAAGAATTCAGAATAATTTTCATAAATGGATTGTAATATGAAGAATAAGAATAAGCTGAATATTTGATCTGCTTTGAAGAAACATATTTTCCATTTGTCTAGAATAATCTATAACAACCAAACCAATCAAAATGAATTCAACATTAATGTCCCAGGTTGAAAATCATTCAATCCTATGTAATTTTTCAGAGAATTCCCAGTTTTTGGCTTTTGAAAGTGATGATTGCCATCTGCCCTTGGCCATGATATTTACATTAGCTCTTGCTTATGGAGCTGTAATAATTCTTGGAGTCTCTGGAAACCTGGCGTTGATCATAATCATCTTGAAACAAAAGGAGATGAGAAATGTTACCAATATCCTGATAGTGAACCTTTCCTTCTCAGACTTGCTTGTTGCCATCATGTGTCTCCCCTTCACATTTGTCTACACATTAATGGACCACTGGGTTTTTGGTGAGGCAATGTGCAAATTGAATCCTTTTGTGCAATGTGTTTCGATCACTGTGTCCATTTTCTCTCTGGTTCTCATCGCCGTGGAGCGACATCAGCTGATAATCAACCCACGAGGGTGGAGACCAAATAACAGACATGCTTACGTAGGTATTGCCGTCATTTGGGTCCTTGCTGTGGTTTCTTCTCTACCTTTTCTCATCTATCAAGTACTGACCGATGAACCGTTCCAGAACGTGACACTTGACGCGTTCAAGGACAAGTACGTGTGCTTTGATAAATTTCCATCGGACTCTCATAGGTTGTCTTACACAACTCTCCTCTTGATGCTGCAGTATTTTGGCCCACTCTGTTTTATATTTATTTGCTACTTCAAGGTAAGAAAACTTCCCCCTGCCATTTCCATTTTAACCTTCTTTCCACAGAATTCCACATTAACTTGGTGGTTCTATTTGAACTTTTTTTCTCTCTCTCTCTGTAGATATATATACGCTTAAAAAGGAGAAACAATATGATGGACAAGATGAGAGACAATAAGTACAGGTCCAGTGAAACCAAAAGAATCAACATCATGCTGTTGTCCATTGTGGTAGCATTTGCGGTCTGCTGGCTGCCTCTTACCATCTTTAACACTGTGTTTGATTGGAATCATCAGATCATTGCTACGTGCAACCATAATCTACTATTCTTGCTCTGCCATCTTACAGCAATGATATCCACTTGTGTCAACCCCATATTTTATGGATTTCTGAACAAAAATTTCCAGAGAGACTTACAGTTCTTCTTTAACTTTTGTGATTTCCGGTCTCGGGATGATGACTATGAGACAATAGCTATGTCTACCATGCACACAGATGTTTCTAAGACTTCTTTGAAACAAGCAAGCCCAGTCGCATTTAAGAAAATCAACAATGATGATAATGAAAAAATCTGAAACTGCTCTAGCATATTGCCCCAGATGACACCTGTCTAAAACCGAGCACAACCCACAACAATACTTTTATTCCCCCAAGGAGTGAGGTTGTAATCATTTAAGAAAGACCAAGATTTGTTTGTCTTGCTTTTTACCGCTTTAATTGTAACTGTCAGAATTAAATTCGGACAAAATGTATGGACTTTGGAATTTTCTGACATTAGTTTGACCAGACATCCTTGAAGTGCTTTTTGTAAACGTATGCATATAATACAAAGACTTTTATACTTGACTTGTTGGAATAAAATTGCTTTAAAGGACTACTACTGACTGACTTTAGAAGCACGGTATCTGATACGCATTAGATTGGGCTATCCCTATTTCATTAGGTTACACGGTCAATAGATTGGGCAATCCTGATGTAATGATAGACATTTCAGTCTGTTACAGAGGTGACAGCAAAAGCAGCATTCGAGATGTGGAGCTGAGTCTCTGTCTTACATACCTACAGTCTGAAGTCATTGAAGAGTGATTTGCATTTTTTTTTTAAATTTAAGACAGGATTTAATTTGCTCCTGATTTATCACTTAAGATAAAAATGCATAAAAATACTTCTCAGCTGTGAATATCATGGGGAATTGGGCCACCCACAAGAATTAAGTGGGAAAGCAGTTCTCTAACTTCAAAACTATTTTGGTACCTGACAACCAAAGGGTTTCAGAGCAATTAATTTAACAAGCAAACTGGTAGTGCAGCAAATAGTTGAATTATATTCATCTGAATTGTTGGTCAAGAGGCTTTCCATTCTTCACAAACTGTTCAGTGTTTGTCCAGTTTTCTAGCCTAAATATATATGTGGCTTAAAGGTATTTCCAGCTTTCGATATGTAAAAACGCAGAGTGTATTTTCCATACATCAGTGCCTATATAGTAACTCATTTTTAACTTTTTCAATGTCCGTTTTTCAAAGGAGGACACCAAAGTATAATGTTAAAAGAATGTTCACCCTGGCTGGCAGGGATAAATACCTGAAAACTGAGAACACTTCATATAGCCCATTTTAACTTGTATGAACTGTGTGCCTTGTGTAGTCTTGTAAATAATGTACTGTATAGAGTACTAAGTGGTTGTGTTATATTAATATACTTAATTTCATGCATCCTGTATTCATGATTGAGGCTCAGAGTCATTTGGAGAGAAGATATTTTAAAGAACAAGATACAACTTCAGTGTATTATAAACGTATTAAATGTGTTTGATTTTAGAAGGCACACATTGTCTTTATTAAAATTGTTTTTGCTTTTTTTGAGTAGTCTCTTTTGTGTCTCTCTTCAAGCTTAAATTTTTTTTTTTGACTCATGGTTTCCCTCTCATGATGTTCCCACAACATCCTATTTCTGCTTACTAATGAAACATTTCTACCCCGTGGTATAACCACTGATGTCCCAGTCTCCTTCCTCTGCTTCGTGAAGCTTCTTGGAGGCAGGAGCTATTTTACATGACTGCCCCCAGTGCATTTAACACAGTGCCAGGTACTTAGAAGTTTTTCAAAAAATTTTTCTTAAACAAATGAATGTATAATGACTAAATTGCGTTCCTTCTCATTTATGACCACGTGGACTTTACATCTTGACATTTTTGTCCTCCTCCTAAACTCATATTTATTGAAGAGATATTTTCTCTTTTATTATGTTATTTCCCCTCT
Organism: Panthera leo; assembly: GCF_018350215.1. Taxonomy (NCBI): domain Eukaryota; kingdom Metazoa; phylum Chordata; class Mammalia; order Carnivora; family Felidae; genus Panthera; species Panthera leo. Next base: position 64,847,092 of record NC_056682.1, read on the forward strand.
AAACTAAGCAAAAATGACATTTTAGATTCTAGGAACTTGCATGTTTCGTCCTGTAAGTCAAACACATGTCAAACTTTTTACATTGAACGTACACATGAATTCAAATTCTAGCCTAGGAAAGACTTTTAGCTAACAGAGAAATTCTAAAACCAACTTTTAATGTTTTGATAATGTAATGATACTGGAAAATATCATCATCTTTCCTTACCAAAACCTGGGATCTTTAACGTTTTTCTGCCTTGGGGGACTAATGGGAAATTTTGTCTTTCTCCACTTAGGTGCTATGGAAACAAATTGCTACCTGAGAGCAGTCTTAATATGTAGGTGCATCTTTGTTGAAATGGCCATTTCTAAGATTCTCATTCAGCTGTGTAGTTGCTGATTCCTTATCTTTACATAAATAATGAAGTGAATATAAAATTCTTCTCTTGTATGCATAGATGTCAGTGACTTAATGGTAAAGTCTAGGGTCAACAACAGATCCAGAGTGATTCAGGAAGAATAAAGAGTATGCCTTCTAAACACATATTATGGAACCACTGGGTTTTCTTAAGCCCAAGAACAAAAATCAACTGTTTTAGTACAAGAGCATATTTATAATGTAGCTTGTATAAATTTGGAGTAAAATGATAATAGCTAGAATTTTTAAGCACGCAGCATGTTCCAAGTACTATGTCAAGTATTTACCTGTGAGGATGCATGGCCAATATGATCACATAAGAGGAAACAAGCTCAGGTTGTAAAATTTGAGCCCCATGCTGAGTGACAGGTGGAGTCAGAATCAAACCAACGTCTGTCTAAACTAAGCGTTACTACACTAAGGAATGAACTGAGCCTATGACAGAGTTTTAGAAAATAATTTGTTTTGTTCTCATTACAAGTTAAATTGTTAGGGCCTAACATTACCACTCACCTTTCTGACTTCAGCTGCAGAAAAGAATGAGGTGAAGACAAGTTGAGAAAAAATGGCCATTAGGATCATATGTAGTCATAATTCCCTTCTGAATTAGAGAATTATACTTAAAAATGCAATTTGATTTTTCATATTAGTTTTATTTCTTTATAGTTAGCTGGGTATTCTCAACCCTTTTCTATTCCACAAATTTCCAAGGAAATATAAATCCATGTTCTATTATAATTTCAAAACTTGACAGCCAAATAAGTATGTATTTTGACAATGAAACTACTTCTCCACACACAGTAAAAGTAGTAGAAAGAAGCAAATTTAAGCTGGAGTTCTGGGGCTAACTGGCCTTGTTCCCTTATTGCAAAAAATGTGAGTTTATGGGCACTGGTAGATCTTTCCTTACAGCCAGGATTGCTTTTTCTCAGCAATCAATTGTTCTATAGTTTCTTGGTGAGATGTGATCTCTTTCACAATCTCATTTTCTTCATTTACTCATCCCCATGGCCCAGCAAACAGCATGTTGAACTTAAGAGTCTGAGCCCATGAGAATAAGAGCCTTGCTTCCTAGGGAAAATTGATAAATTTTCACAAATTAATTTAATGATTCCTTTAATATATCGTGTGTAAGTATGTGTGCACATGCAACACATTGTATGAGAATGAAAATATATTCTACAATACATTTATTTTCATTGCTATTCATTTCTTGATTTCTTCTAAAACTATCACCTATATAGCACTTTCACAAACTACAAAGTAGTACTATGGCTTTCCTCATTTCACAGACAAGGAAACTGAGGCATAAAGAGGTTATATAACTTACCCAGTATCACTCAACTAGTATTGGTTTTTTCTGTTGACAATTTTTCTTCAGCTTCTTCACCTCTCCCAGCCTTCATAGAACTGAAGAGTTAGGGCCTTGCTCTGGATGAGGCTTTGGCTTAAGGCAATGTGGCTGGTTTAATCTTCTATCCAACCCACTTGAATTTTATATCAGCAATAAAGCTATTTCTTATTCATGTTTTTGCTGGAGTAGTACTTTTAATTTCTTTCAAGAACCTTTCCTGTGCATTCACAACTTGGCCAACTGGTACAAGAGGCCTAGCTTTTGGCCTATCTTGGCTTTTGACATGCCTTCTCATTAAGCTTAATCATTTGTAGCTTTTGATTTAAAGCGAAAGACATACGACTCTTCCACTTGTACACTTAGAAGCCATTGTAGGGTTATTAACTGTCTTAGTTTCAATATTGTTGTGTTTCAGAGAATAGGGAGTTCAGAGGAGAAAAAGAGAGGAACAGCTAGTCAGTGAAGCAGAATACACACAACATGTGTTGATTAAGTTCTCCATCTCCTATGGGCACAGTTTCCTGGTGCCCCCAAAGAATTACAATAGTAACATCAAAGTTTACAGATCACAAATCATCACAACAGATGTAATAATTACAGGGACATCTGGGTGGCTCAGTCAGTGGAGCCTCCAGCTCTTGATTTTGGCTCGGGTCATGATCCCACGGTTGTGCAATTGAGCCCTGTATTGGGCTGCACACTGAGCATGGACCCTCTCTCTCTCTCTCTCTCTCTCTCTCCCCCTTCTGCCCCTCTACTCATGCTCTCTCTCTCTCTCTCTCTCTCTCTCAAATAAAAGAAATAATATAAAATAAAAACTTTAAAAAAAAAAGGACAAAGTTTGAGATATTGTGAGACTTGGCAAAATGCAACATAGGGACATGAAGTGAGCAAATGCTATTGGAAAAATGGCACCAAGACTTGCTCAACACAGGGTTGCCACAAAACTGCAATTTGTAAAAAAAACAATGTCTCTGAAGCACAGTAAATAAAGTGCAATAAAACTAGGTATGCCTCTATATGACATTCTGGAAAAGGCAAAACTTTGGAGACAGTAAAAAGATCAGTGGTTGCCAGGGTTTAGGGTGGAGAGGGATGAAGAGGCAGAGCACAGTGAATTGTTCGAGCAGTGAAACTACTCTGTATAATTCTATATTGATGGATACGTGTCGTTATGTATTTGTCCAAACCCATAAAATGTACCATACTGAAAGTGAGCCCTCATGTAAATTATGGACTTTGGATGATGATATTGTGTTAATGTAGACCCTTTGTAAGAAATATACTGCTTTTTTTCTGGGATTTTGATAGTGAGGGGAGATTGTGAGTATGTAGGTCAAGGAGTATACGGGTAATTTCTATACCTTTCACTAAATCACTTAATTTAGACACTGGTCTAAAAATTAAAGTCTTTTTAAAAAAAGTAAGAAGAAAAAAAACTTCATACTTTTTAGCAGTCACTTCTCATTCCTTTATCATTCCTCCCCCTGGCAACTACAAGTCCAATTTCTGTCTCTATGAATTTGACAATTCTAGGCATTTTATTAGGTGGAATTTTCCAATATGTGGACTTTTGTTATTTGATTCTTTCACTTAGCATGATGTTCTCAAAGTTCATCCATAATGTAATATGTATCAATACTTCATTTCTATCCAACAATTGCACTATTAGGTATTTACCCAAAGAATACAAAATTACATATTCAAAGGGATACATGCACCTCAATGTTTATAGGCACATTATCAACAATAGCCAAACTATGGAGAGATCCCAAATATCCATCAACTGATGAATGGATAAAGAAGATGTGGTGTGTGTGTGTACACACACACATATATAATGGAATATTACTCAACCACCAGAAAGAATGAAATCTTGCCATTTGCAACAATGTGGATGGAGCTAAAATATACTATGCTAAGAGAAATAAGCCAATCAGAGAAAGACAAATACCATATGATTTCACTCATATGTGAGATTTAAGAAACAAAACAGATGAACATATAGGATGGGACAGGGGAAGAGAGGGAAACAAACTACAAGAGACTCTTAACTATAGAGAACAAAATGAGAGTTGATGGAGGGAGGTAGATGAGAGATGGACTAGATGGGTGACAATCATTAATGAAGGCACTTGTGATGAGCACTAGGTGTTGAATGTAAGTGATGAATCACTGAATTCTACTCCTAAAACCAATGTTGCACTGTAGCTTAACTAACTAAAATTTAAATTAAAAACAAAGCAAAACAAAACAAAACAAAAAACATTGAAAAAAAAATATCCACTGACTTAAATATTTTTTAAAAACTTCACTTCTTTTTTATTGCAAATAATATTCCAATATATAGATACACCATATTTTGTTGGTCTCCTCATATGTTGGTGGACATTTGGGCTGCCTTCACTTTTTTGGTTATTATGAATACTGCTGCTATGAACATTAATGTATAAGTTTTTATGTGAACATACATTTCCATTTCTCTTGTATATACACCTGACAGTGGGTCATCTCTTAATTCTGTGTATAGCTTTTTGAAGAACTGCCAAACTATTTTCCAAAGCAGTTGCATATTTTACATTCCTACCATAAGGTATGAGGTTTCTAGTTTTTCCACTCTTGCCTGTCAGTTTGATCATGCTCATCCTAGAGCTTGTAAAGTGGTATTTTATTGTGATTTTGAGTTGCATCCCCTTAATATCTAATGTTGTGGAGCATTGTTTCATGTGTTTAATGGGCGTTTATGTAACTACTTCGTAGAAGTGACTATTCAGGTCCTTTGCATATTTTTAAATTGGGTTATTTCTCTTTTTATTTTTGAGTTGTAACAGTTCTTTATATATTATGGATACTAGTCCCTTATGAGGTATATGCTTTGCAAATATTTTCTGTTTCTTCATTTAATTTTAAAATGTAAGTTCCTAAGAGGAAAACTAACAAAAGAGGTATTTGAATTATTATCAAAATCTAGTTTCATTTTCACAATGATTCCTAAAGGGGAGGAAAGACCCAGAAGGCTAGAAAGGAGACAATGGCTATATATTTACTGTGTGCCAGAAATTTGATATCTATCGTCTCGTTTGATCTTCACAAAATATCTGCAAGTGGCTTCTTGCATCCTCATTTCATAAGTAAGGAAACAGGCTCAAACAGATTAAAAAGCATTCCAAACTCACTAGAGTCCATAAAGGGCAAAGTAAGGATTTAATTGTATGTTTGACTCTAAGGCTTATGTCAGTTCCAGTCTATCTGATTACCTCCCTCATTTTTTTCTAGAAAAAGTTAATCAAATGATTACTGTTTGCCATTAATGAGAAAATTCTGTGCAGTCCTCCAACTTCTTCCAGTGAAAGCTGCTGTATAAATGTTCATATGGATTCACTGGATGTGTACAAAATATCCGCCAGAGACAAAGTCACTGATCTACAGACTTGTATTGATGTCAGGCTTTGCATTTACATCTTATACTCCTAAGGGAGACAGAAGAGAAACATTTGTTGATTAAAATTGCCTCTTGGGAATGTTGCATTCAAATATGTATCTGACTCAAGATATTTTACCAGATGCTTTTATTTCTACATCAACTCATGATAATGATTAAACTGATGCCCATAAGAGGTGATAGGAATCAAACCTAGATTTATGTGATTGCAAATCACATAACAATCCATGGATTGTTCTTTCATACCTCTACACCAGCAAATATTGGAATGAAATTGTACAGTTTACTTATTTTGTTTATTTTTTATGCAATCCATATTACTGGTTGAAAAGTGAGGAAATGCAATCAAGCAAAATATTGTGCTTTTTCCAACTGACTAAAAAAAAAGTGTGCTTGTTTTTCTTTTTTTTTAATTAAGTTTTGCTAGTTGTTCTGTTTCTTACGTTTTTGCTTTCTCTTTTATCTTGAGCCTTAGTATTTTATGGCTTTTAAAAAAATTAATGAAATGAGTAAGCACCCATATAAAACATTTTCTCTCATTCCGTCAGTTTTGTTTTATTGTTTATTTCATTTTGAAAGACTACTTTGAGGACTGTTGTGTCTATCCTACACATGCAATCTTTCTAGGTAATAATAATAGACTTAAGGGCAGGGCACCTGGGTGGCTCAATCACTTAAGCATCTGACTTCGGCTTAGGTCATGATCTGGTAGTTCGTGAGTTCAAGCCCCACATCAGTCTGTCTTGATGTCAGCACAGAGCCTGCTTTGGATCCTCTCTCTGTCGCTGCCTCTCCTCTGCTTGCTATCTCTTTCTCTCAAAAATAAATAAATATTAATGAACAATGCCTGTAACGCACCAATCTCTCTGGGCCTCAGCACTCTCATTTATAAAATGAAGAAATTAGACTAAATAATACCTATCTAATATGTATATATATATATATATACACACATATATATACATATATATATATATATAGATAGATAGATCTTTTATCTACATCTTATATATGATATATCTATGTCTAGACTAATTCTATCTGATATCTAAGATAGATATAAGCTCCAAAATTATGTGATTCCATTTAAGTAAATCTAGGAATGAGTTAATAGAAAGGAGACACCTGGTTAGGGACTGTTTACAGGTAAAATGTTCTATCTGTAACCAATCTTGTCAGTGGAGGTATCCTGAAAAATAAGGAAAGACTTTATAGCAAAGTAAGAGAGAAGCCTGTGCCATAAATAAGGACAGACTGGAAAGATGGAGAAGCTAAAATATATGACCAAAGGGAAAGAAGTTTGGCTGGAACAGAATGTAAGATTGAGGTGGACTGGGGAGGTCGGGTGCATGGAGGAGCCAACTAAGGGAACGCACCTGATTTTCCAAATGGACAATATTTTTTTAAATCTATTTTTTACTTTTTAAATTTTTTAATAATTTAATTTAATGTAATTTAAAAAATTAAAAAAATTTTAAAAATTTTTAAAATATTTTTAAATAATTTTTTAATGTTTATTTATTTTTGACACAGAGAGACAGACTGTGAGTGGGGGAGGGGCAGAGAGAGAGGGAGACCCAGAATCCAAAGCAGGCTCTTGGTTCTGAGCTGTCAGCACAGAGCCCAACACGGTGCTTGAACTCACGAACCGTGAGATCATGACCTGCGTCGAAGTCAGATGCTTCACCGACTGAGTCATGCAGGTGCCCCAAATGGACACTATTTTTAAAGGTCATATAAAAGACATTTTGAAACTGGGAACAGAGCAAGATATTTAGAAATATATTTAGGTATGAATGAAAGGGGGGAGAGGAAAGCAAATTGGCCCAACTAACAGATGGTGCGCAAGGTGGAATTCAGATGCAACGTGGACCTTAATGAGCATAGGATCACAGAGGCCAGAGATTGTGCTGTGTTTCAAGGAAATAGTGACATTCAGCAATTAGTAAGTGTTACAAGGAAGACAAGTGATCTGTCTTTCCAATAAAATGTTTTAAATTGGAAAACATTCAGTTAGAAAGGACTAATGCAGGAGTGCCTGGGTGGTTTAGTTGGTTGAGCATCTGGCTCTTGATCCCACGGTTGTGAGATGGAGCCTGTCATCCACGCTCCACGCTCCACGCTCAGCGCGGAGCCTGCTGAAGATTCTCTCTCTCTCTCTCTCTCTCTCTCTGCCTCTCCTCTGCTCTCTCTCTCTCTCAAAAAAGAAAAAAAAAGTACTAGTGCAAAATGACAACAAACAATAACAAATGCAATAAAACAACCTCATTCTGAAGAAGGAAAGGGGCTTAAGGAGAAAGAAATCCTTTGCCATCAAGTGACTAGTGCTCCAAATTATTTCACAGAGGCTTTACCAATAGTTACCTAAGCATTTAGAACCCCACAACAGCCATAAAGCCAGAAGTTAGATAGTGTTGTCATTTTAGATAAGGAAGCTGCAGGTCACCAAGATTACATACCATCCGCCAAATCACAGTCATTTGCAAAGGCTGAATTTAATCCCACATCTGAGTTATTCCAGAAAGTGTCTACTTAAACACTGGATTATTATACTTCCCACTAGCAGCCAAATGGAAGTTTTAAAAATTGTAAACATACCCTTCAGCTTGAGCACATCCATACAACTAGTCTTTTTTTCTCAAGGACATATTGTTTTCCCATTTAAGTACTTTTTTAAGGGAAAGATTGCACCTGAGTATAAATAAATAATGTATTAACAATTTTAATCATATCTTGAATGAAATTATAATTTATAATTTATAATTAAATAGCCATGATAATACTCTAAATGCCTTATCATTACTAGAGTGTCTTCAAAGAAGTCACCCAAATAAGAAAAACAGGATGAACATAAAGTAAGCTCATATACTAGAAACTGTGGCTCTCAGTAAAGGGTAGAATCAGTTCAATTCCTTTCAACTAACATTTAATGAGTAACCAAGATAGTGCCAAGTTCTGTGAAAGACTCTGGCAATGAAAGAAGACTGCCTTTACTCTTGACAGACATTCAATTCATGGAAGACATGTACAGAAATGTAAAATTCCAACACATAGCAGGTGGTGAATGTAACCCTAACTGTATATTTACAATTTTCTGAGAGGCACTTAACTCAGTCAGACTGAAGGGAGCTTCTTGAAGACATCTAAACCAAGCCTGGAAAGTGAGTAAGAGCGTTAGCTGTGTTAAGGCCTGCTATCACATGACAGGAAGAATCACACAGAATCTTAATCTATCCAGGTCATATAGCCTACAATACAACTATTAGAATTTTTTGCTTTTGTTTCCCTTTGTCCATGTTATACATAATTTATGCATTCAAGACAAAAGTTATTTTTAAACATTTAGTAAGAATAAATATTTTAGCTGAGAAAGGAGCTAACATTAATCAAAGATAAGTGTTAATAAAATCTCAGCTAATGTTCATAGTGTTGGAATAGTAATTAACATATTCAAGAATTATTCTTTTTCACTTGTTGGTTCCAAGTCCAATTGTTTAGAGGATGTTTCGTCCTTGAATACAGCTGTTGGCACATGAGGAGTACCTAGGATAGTGCTGGAGACTCAGAGTTTGTTAAATATATGTAGGTTGCTTGAAGAAGATGTGGTTTTACTGTGGATATCTATGGTGCAAGTTAGAAATCTGAAAGCGATAGGTACATGCGACACCCATGTGCACTTACATTTGCCTTAAGCAGAAATTTGTTTTTATCCAAACAATCAGCTTTGGGAACCAAAACCATTAGGATGAAGAGGCTGTCTTGGGGAACCCTGTGGGTATGCAGCTAGTTATTATTTCTAACTATATTGACTTTCTCCCAACTTTTGTCTGACAAAAGTTTCAAGTCACTTTAGCTTCCAAATAATAACCAAGTAAACTAAGTGGAGTTCAAGTGGGTGTAACTTACAAGTGAGCTGCACTAGGGAGACCCAGTAGTATGGTTGACTTGATATTAAGGCTAAAGAACTACCATTGGCTACTCGTCCCATAGCTATTTATATTACCTGACAAATGACCACACACACACAAGAAGATGGTGTCCCAGAAAAAGCCCAAAGGCAATTTTCAGTGTCTTTATGAGCCTGACTTCAGTGGCTTTATGAGCCTGACACTAAATCTCTTAAAGTTTTCATTCATATCTTGTTTTAAGTAAATTCACTACCTCTTGTTGCGTAGCCCTTCCTTGATCTGATAGCTTTTTAGCTGAAAATACTTCATATTTAAATAATGTTTTGCAGTTCATAAACCAGTTCGATATAATTTGCTTCTTTTAGATGTTTTCAACAACTCTTTGTACTAAACAATTATTAGCTCCACTTTGCATATTAGGAAGCCAAGATTAAAAGAGAAAGAGAGATAGAATTTACTGATGCCTACAGGTCTTTTAAAAACCCTCTTATGTAGGTGTCCTCATTTTACAGTTGAGGAAACTGAAAGTTTAGGTAACATAAAATGAGGTCATAAAGCTAGTAAGTGGTGGAACTGTGACTTGAAATCAACTTTTGACTCTTTGGAGTAATAATCAACACGAATGATGATTGGAATCGCATTTTTCAATCAAAATATACCTGCCTTGCCTATATCTCAGACTTCCTGGGGACTAAGCAACCATATGTAAATTTTGAAGCCTTCCATAACTTATTCTGATGTGCACCCCTGGTTAAGATCCACTGTTTCCCCATTTGATTTTTTATTATAAATTACCTTAAACTAGACTCAGATCATCAAGAATCATTCTTCATACTTTTAAAACGACTTCTTGACTTAACTACATTTAAACATCTGACATGGATTCTGACCATGCAGGCCATTAATAACTGACCATTAATAATTATGAAACTTGACTAAGAGATACCTAGTTTTTACTATCTTGTACTACCCTCAATATGTGTTTATAGTATAACTACTTAAAACATTTTAAGCACATACAAAGTTACAATAATAACGATAATACTGGTACAGAAATAGGTAAAGATATAAACAATGGAACAAAAGAGTCTAGGAACAGAGATCCACATTTTTATTAAATGAGTATGTATCATATTCTTTATCATTATTGTAGTAATTGTTGTTGTTGACAAAAGTTATTCTAAAGAGCAGTGAGGTAACTCTCAATATAGTTACCTCTAAGAAATATGGCACCCTCCCCCCTCCAAAATAAATTGTACCCCTACTTCAGACTATACAAAGAACAACAGCTCCAGGTAGATTATAGACTTCTATGTAAAAGACAAATTTTTTCTTCTAAAGCTTTTAAGAGACTGTGTAAGTGACTATCTTCATAACCTTAGGGTTAAGGTAAGATTTCCTTCTTAAATGACACACAAAAAAGCATATTCGAGAAACAAATTAGTAAATTTTACTACATTAAAATGAGAACTCCTGTTTATTAAAAGACAACTTATAATAGAGTGAAAATACAAGTTACAGAATGGAAAAAAATATTTGTAAGCTTATACCAGAGTATTGGTATCCAATTGGGAACACTGGACAGCTACATGCAAAAGAATGAAATTGATCATTTTTCCGAAGAAGACATTCCGATGGCCAACAGAGACATGAAAAGGTGCTCAATGTCACTAATCATCAGGGAAATTCAAGTCAAAACCCCAATGAGATATCACCTCACGTCTGTTGGAATGGCTATTATCAAAAAGACTAGAGATAAGAAGTGTTGGTGAAGATGTGGAGAAAAGAGAACCCTTGTTGGTGGGAATGTAAAGTGGTGCAGCCACCATGGAAAGTAGTATGGAGGTTCCTCAAAAAATTAAAAATAGAAGTACCATCTTGTCCAGCAATCCCACTTCTGGTGTACATCCAAAGGAAATGAAATCAGTATCTTGAAGAGATAGCTGCACTTCCACATTCATTGCAGCATTATTCATAATAACCAGAGTATGGACACAACCTAAGTATTGAATGCTTAAAATGTGGTACACACACACACACACACACACACACACACACACACGGGAATATTATTCATCCCTGAAAAAGAAAAATCCTGTCATTTGCAACCACATGGATAAACCTAGAGGGCATTATATGCCAAGTGAAATAAGCCAGAGAAAGACAAATTCTTCATGGTATTACTTACATGTGAAATCTAAAAAAGAAAGTAGAAGGTATAAAAACGGAGAGTAGAAAAGTGACTGCCAAGAGCCGGGGGATGAGGGAAATTCAGGAAGAGGTTAGTAAAAGGGTACGTGCTTTCAGTTACAGGGTGAATTAAGTCTGAAAATCTAATGCATAACATGGTGGCTATAATTGATAATACTGTATTATATAATTAAAATTTGTGAAGAAAGTAGAACTTAAATGTTTTGACCCCCCCCCAAAAGAGGTAAATATGTGAGGTGATGGATGTGTTCATTAATTCAAAGGGGGAAGCTTTTCACAATGTTTACATGTATCAAATCATCATATTGTACACTTTAAATATCTTATAATTTTATTTCTCAATTTTTCCTCAATAAAATTGGGGAAATGACCTTCAAAGTACTGGTATCCAGACTTTCTTTAAAAATACTATTAAGAAAAAGGAAAAAAAACCTCAGTAAAAAAATGGGCAAAATATTTGAATGTCACAAAAAATGAAATTCAAATTGGTGCTAAATATAAAAGGTGTTGAATATTACCAGTAATTAAGAAAAGGTGGATTAAAACCACAATAAAACACCATTACACACCCATAAAATTAGCCAGAATGGGAATAGTGTGAATTGCACACATTGCTGGTAGGGTGTAAGTGGGTACAACCACTTTCCAAAACAATTTGGAATTATCTGGTAAAGTTGAAGAAATGTATACCCTATCATCCTACAATTTCAACCCTAGAATAGAACTCATAAAATTTCTTGCCCATGTGGATTGAATACTATACATGTAAAAGAATGTCTATAGCATCATTGCCCTTAGTTATCCAGAAGTAGAAAGAAGTCAAGTGTCCAAAGATAGTAGAATGGATAAATCATGTATCCGTGATTTACATACTGGAATATTTTATAGCCAAAAAGATTTGGCTCTATTCCAAATCTTCCACAGACAACATTAAATAAATGAAACTAGACAAAAATAATACATTTTGTATGATTCCTCCCATATGTAGCTCCCCCAACCCCCAACTACATTTTTAGGGAGGCACACGTGTTCGGAGAAACCATAGAGAATGTGTTACTGTAAAATCAGGGCAATGGTCACCTCATGTGGGACAGAAAAGGAATGGCATCTGGAAGAGACACATGAGGCAGAGAACCCAGAGGGCTGCAGGTTTCATTTATCATTCTGGGTGTTCTCCTTCTAATTATCCATTATGCTCTCCAATTAAACTTTATGCAATTTTCTGTATGTGTGTTATATCTCACAATTTTGAAAAAGCTTTAAAAAGCCTGCTTAAGCAGAAAACCTGACATAAATACCATCAAATTTGAGTGCAATGAGAATATGAGGTTAGGAATTGAAAGGGTAAATCATATAAGTTTGGTTTACTGCTGAAATGGTATACATATGTATGACTGCTAGAATCCACCAGAAGTGTTATTTTTTTTATTTCATGTGGTAGGGAGTGGCTGGAGATTCTGGAGCTGCTTTTTCCAGTTATAATAAAACATTTCAGACAATAATCTCTAGAAATCAGAGAATGACAATACAGCTTTGCTGCTGGTGAAGCTAACAATGAAGTGCCTACAAGCCAGGCATGGTGAGGGAAATTTTAATTAATCAGCATGTTTATTTTAGTAAAAATGACACTCCCACCACTTCCTGTGTCCAGAGTCTATTATTCATATTTCTATGGGTGACATATCTTCCTGCCAAGGCCTTGCTCCTTTCTTTCTTTATTGTCTTAGATATTGAGCAAAGAGTTGCTATTTAGCCCTGACTGATTCTCTTAAGAATCTGATAAAAAAGATAAACCAAAGGATTCTTATTAAAATATAAAAAATAAAACCCTGGGCAGCATAGCAACAGATTTGGTCATAAAAGCAGGAGCACACTGTGTGAAACCTAAAACATATTTACACATTAAATGAGAACATTATGAACAAGCACAGAGAAAACAGAGCTATCACAACAATGTAAATGGAAACCAGCCCTTATCTAATTTGACACTCACAGAATCCTTCACCCTTCACTATCCAGGGAAATACAATTAAATTACAAATAGAGGTGTTCCACTTATCATTTAACATCTGTCAAGTGCCTTACATATATTATCTTCTTTAATTCTCACAAAATTTCAAAAAATTAACAATATTATGCTCCCTATTATATAGGGTGGAAACCTGAGGCTTAGGGAAATGGAGCATTTTGCACACAGCAAACCAGGGCTCATGAAAGACTCAGAAGTCTATCCCAGGAGCCTGATTCCAGAAGCCACACTTAAACCATTATGTAATATAAGATTATATATTCCCTCCCATCTGTGAAGGATCCCAAGAGACCCCATAGAACTTCCTGGCACTTCTGGAAACACCTTGAGTGCTCTTGTTTAATGATAATCACTAGAATAATGCCTGGACAGCATTCTTAAACCCAAACAAATTACGGTAGATTTTAGAAGCACATGATTTACTCCTAGAAAACTTACCCATGGAGAGTCTGGTATAACTGATAAAGGATCAAGAAACATTTCTAGAAGTCTGCATCGATTCAAGGCTTGCATTTATAAAAGCTGTCTAAGAATGTAATGTTGTCTTATCTGTGATGTCTGCCTTGACTCTTCTGGACTGTGTTTCCACATCTTTGCGTCACTGCACTTTCCACATTATACTGTTGTTTGTTTTTATTTCTCTCTCTCTTTCTCTATTACTGTACTAGATTTTGAAAGCTAGTGAAGGAAAGAGGTTTGAATTCTTTTTTTTTTAATTAAAAAAATTTTTTTAATGTTTATTCTTGAGAGAGAGAGAGCATGAGCAGGGAAGGGGCAGAGTGAGAGAGGGACACAGAATCCGAAGCAGGCTCCAGGCTCCAATCCGTCAGCCCAAAGCCCTACATGGGGCTTGAACCCACAAGCTGTGAGATCATGACCTGAGCAGAAGTCAGATGCTCAACTGACTGAGCCACCCAGGTGCCCCTTTTTAAAAATGTTTTTAAACGTTTGTTTTTGAGACAGAGAGAGAGAGAGAGAGAGACAGAGACCGAGAGAGACAGAGCATAAGTCGGGCAGGGGCAGAAAGAGGGAGACACAGAATCCAAAGCAGGCCCCAGGCTCTGAGCTATCAGCACAGAGCCCGACTTGGGGCATGAACACATGAACCGTGAGATCATGACCTGAGCAGAAGTCCCACGCTCCACCAGCTTAGTCACCCAGGTGCCCCAGGAGCTTCAAATTCTTATATCCTCAGTACCTCACACAGAATCTGGAATATAGCAAATACAATAAATATTTCTACAATCCAGGGTTAAGCAATAATTAATAGTTCTTATATCTACTAAGCACTGCTATGAGTTAGGTTCTATAGGAGGTAATTTTTGTGTGTTATCTCATTTGCTCATCACAAGAATTTAATGAGGTGAAATATTTGTGTTAGCCTTATCTTTAAGCATGTAATTATAGGTTTACGTTTAACTACAAATAACTTGCTCAGAATCATATTGGCAGTAATGACAAAGCCAGAATTCAAATACATGACTGTCTGATTCTGGAGCCTTCCCTCTCAACACTGCTCTGTTCTCTTGCCTCAAAATTAGTAACTTTTATTAGAAAAGGTTCATCATATTTAACAAGTGGAATCTCTTTTTTATTACCTTGTGATAATCTTCACTGTTTAGTATGTATAGATATTCCTCTTCAATTATCTTTATTTCTGAGATGGATGATTCCTTAAGAGTTAGACTATTTCAACTTCTTTGTTACCTTCTCCAATACCTGCATATGTGGAGAAATTAATAGTGTTTGGTTTTTTTTCTGGACTGCAAAGTCTGAAGAGCTGAGTAGTAAAAGCAAATTTCTGCTGTGTATTAGATATTAAACTATAATGGCAGTGGTGTTACAGAAGGATAGAAAAGAACACTGCAGTTTGAGGAAAGAAGAAAATGACTCCTATTAACCATTTGGGAGGTTACAAATATGATACAGCGATTGTAGGTCTGGTTTCATCTAAGATTGGCCATTTTCATTAAAATTAGTTTTTTCTATAGAGTATCCTTTTGTATTTTGTTTTTAATGAGAAATTTAAGGAGATTTACCGGAGCTCTGGGAACGATTTAGCACTTCAAGCAAGAGCTTGGGGAAAACATCAAACCATGTAGTTGAAATAGATACAAAAAAGAAACCATTCTGGAATTTTCCCAAAACCTGGTCACAATAATGTGAAATTCTGAGAAATGTAAACTAGTTCTCTCTTAAGTGATAAAATTCAAAATAAGCCCAAAGGCAATGCTCACCAAAAATTGCTTATCCATAGCAATTCATGGATTCTGCGGTTAAATTATTCCTGTGAATAAAACCAATGAAATTGGGATACTGTCGAACTATTAACCCAAGGTTCAGCAAGAGCTGCTGTTTTCTTCCATATTCCCTTTTACTACCTGTTCAAAACATTGCATAAGAAAAATATAAGAAAATTAAGGACATTTCTTAATTAGGAAGGGGTGAATTAGGAAGGCAGAAAATTAAACTGCTTACTCTGGGAGATGGTGAATCACCCACAATTGGGGATTTTGAAGCAGAGAGTCAATAACCCCCGGTCAGAGTATAGCAGGATATTGAGGGCTAGGTCATTATTACTCTTTTTTTCCCCCCAAATCTGAAGAAGGGGGTATTCTAGTCTTCATTTATGCTCATGGTTTGTACTTACCTGTTATGAGGTCATCCTACCCTCTCTTAACTTCACTTTTTAAGGGAAGGATTTACTCTCAGTCTTTTGACTTCTGCTTGGCTGGAGATCACACCTCTGAGTCCAGGAGCATCTCTGCCAGAAGACAGTCTGAAATGAGGTAGAGGATAAACTATCTCTGTGCTTGTTCTTAGAATTCTATCCAGATTTCACCCACCCTGGTCCCTTTCAGTCCTGATCCACCTATATAGCTATAAACACAGCTAGCAAGAAGTGGGTTGGGATTCAAACCAAGGACTGGCTCCAAATCTCCTGTTCCTCTTGCACCATACATCATCCATTATCCTAGATTTTTGGCAACCGAGCAGCAGAATTTCAATTTGTTCCTGCGCATGTCCTGGCACAGCTCACAACCTGGCAAAGGCTTCCTAGTCTGGAGTGTGCAATGAATGGTCAAGACTGTGGCCAAGCCAGACTGTCATGGCCTAAAAGATTTGTTGGCCCATAATCCAAGCTATCATTGATGCCTCAAGCATATCAACTATATCCTTTCAAAGAAATAATACCATGCTCCTGCTGATAACATTCTATACTAGGGACTTCTGGCTGCAAAATTGAATTTGCATGACCTAGCTGAATTGGAGAAATCACAGAATTATTGAATTAAACATAGAAAGTATCTCAGAAGTCCTTGAATTTATAACTTACATTGTAGAGATGGAGAAATAGAAGTTCAGCAATGCCTAAATAAGCACAATCTAGCTGATTCTATTGTTGGGTTTAGAGCTCTAGTCTGCCCTTCTTGCAATTTAGTCTTTCCACATCACACAGTGGAGGGAGTGAGGGTCAGTAAACCTCTCTGTGTGTTGGAGGGAACTCAGGGACTGCCTTTTCCACCAGACTCAAAGACCAACAATAATGATAAATTGAACTTATAATACTTGTCACAAGATTAGGGTGTACAGAGAAAACTACTGCAAACAATCCTAAAGCAGATAAGAATACAGAACAGCTGGAGGAAATGAAAATTGTAAATTTAAAGTATATAGAATTTGAAATACCTGTTCTGACTTCAGACAAAAACATTCTCAAGAACTAATTCCACCATTAAATAATGGGTTTTAACAGACTTTTCAAATACTTCTTTTTGCAGCAACATTACCTGTAAAGATAGGATAAAATCTGGCTTTTGGAAAAATGAGGGTATAATTTAGCTAATTCTGAAAATGTCTTAAGCAGTGCTAAACATGGCAACAAGAGCATGGAGTAAACCCACTATTCAAGAACAGGCTTTATCCTGTTAAAATTTCATCCCCAAATAAAAATTTCAGCCACAAGTATAGGTGGAAAGGCATCTTAAGTATGAAGAAATGAAGAATTTTTTTCCTCAAGGTTTAAAGCAAACTCATGACATGTAACTACATACACAGATTGTACCAATGTCAGATTTCTAATTTTGATATAGCATAATAATGGTACAAGATGTAACCATTGGAGAAAAGTTGGCGAAAGGCAGCTTCCAATGAACCTATAATTATTCCCAAATAAGAAATTTTTCAAAAGCACTAACTCTTGAGGAAGTTAACTAATACAAAAAATGCATACTCATTGCTCATTTCACGGCCTATTGATATCACCATCCATCGTTATTATGTTAGCATGCAGTTGGTCTTTGCTTCTGCTCTTATAAGTGTAATTGCTTATTTAGCCTGTTAAGCACTTTCAAAAATTCAAGGTATTTCCAGTATCAGCATTACAAGCAATAAAATAAAATAAAGGCTCAATAAAATAAAATGATTTGCTTTCTATGGTCACCAGTTATTACTGCAAAACCTGGAGCATCTTTATCACCATAAACCACTTGTAGACAGATTTTGGTTGCCTGAATTTAAAAATCACCTCCACCGCTTTGTACCTATGTGACATTGGTCAAGTGATTTACTCTCTGTGTGCCTAGTTTCTGTATCTGTAACATGAGGATACTAACAGTGCAATTGTTGAAGTCTTTCCGAAGTGGCTTAATACTTTTAATTCTAGATACATTAGGTCTTCACTGAGGTGACTTTGTACTTGTAATTCTAGATATTCTTTTCTATTTAAAAGTCATTATTTAGCATATGACACATTATTAATTCAAAATGGAATATATGGGTTGCACGATTCATTATTATAGCAGACACTGCTGTTTCTGTTTCTAACATCCACTCCTCTCCACCCAACCTGGAAGGTAAGGAGGACACTGGCCAACACTGATTCTCTCTGTTGAGGTCAGGTAGACCCACAGGTCTTCTCAGAAACAATCTTCCCCTTGTTTTGGAGACCATTTATACATTTTCTTCAGCATTTTGGTCTTTTTCAAGAACTTCCATTCTCAAGGTTCTTGCTCAGCCTAGAAGGGATGGGCTCTACGAGTAGGACCTACGATGTCCTGGATTTGGCTCTCACTTTCTGACCTGTAGTTAGGCCCCAGCTGCTTCTTTTTGGGTTTTATGTTAGTATTTAGACCAGAGTTAGGAGGAGGTCAACAGGGTCATCTTCAAGCCATCATCTTCCTAGAACCTTCTAGTGATTATTGATGAAGTCAAAAACTAAATTATTAATTGTTCAAATCCATTTCTACTCCAAAAGACTAGAATTAATTGTTAATCATCCAATTGCTTAGAAATAATCCTTGTTCTCTTTCTCTCATCTCCATTTCAAATCCATTGCTAAGGTCTATTAATTTTACCTTCATAACTCTTCTCTCCCTTGCTTCCATCATCTCTCTCTACTACTTCATTACAGAGTTAGCTTTCTAACTAGTTTTCCAGATTCTTTGCTGTTCCTGTACCTTCAGTTCATTCTCCACACAAGAGCCTACAAGGAATTTTACACACAAAATGACTTATGCCTCCCCTCTGTTCCCTACATGTAGCATAAAATTTAAGATTCTTATCATGAACTATAAAGCCATAAATAATCTGGTCCCTGCTTTTCTCTACAACCACATCTGATGCAATTCCTCCTCTCACTCACTATGCTTCAGTCACATCAACCTTCATTCAATTTCTGGAACATTCTAAAGGTTTTTGTTGTTGTTGTTGTTGTTATCTTAAGGCTTTTGCTCCTGCTTTTCCTTTGATCTGGAATGTTCTTCCCTAGGCTGTTCTTACAGCAGCTTTCTGCAGTTCTCAGTTCAATGTCTCCTACTTGGGGATGCCTTTCCCAATCATTGTAAGTAGGTTTCCTTTCTGTTACTTTTTGACTAAACTATTTATTTATTTCATAGAATTTTACATTTTATGATTATTTATTTCTTTGCCAGTTTATTGTTAGTGTTTTTCTGCCAATCTGTATGTTCCATAATAGCAAGAAGCATGTATGCTTTACTAATGATTGTACACTGCGTAACAAGCACATGATTAGTATCAATAAAAATTTATTAAATACATAAATGTGGGTTAAAAAAAAGCATATAAGACATATCCTAAACCCAAAGCATTAACTGTCTTAAAAGGAGATAAATCATGTCTGCAAATGATTATAGTATAAATAAATATATACCAAATACCATATAAAAGACAAACTAAATTTTGTGGGGACATATAGAGTATGGAAAGACATAAGAGCCACATTAAAGAGCATTTGATGCTTGAGTTGAACCTTCAACTTGATAGTAGAGACAAGAAGGAAGGCATTAAAAGGAAAAACAACTTGGAAGGGGATAGAAAACTTCTATTAGGTATATCTAAGAAATAAAGCAGGAAGGACAGTAGAATTTATAGGGAGAAAAGATAAACTGTGATTGAATCATTGAGAGATTTGAATAATGGGTTGAGGGATTTGTACTTCATTCAGTAGTAGAGGGAAGACTATTTAAAATTTTAAACTTGATAGTGACGTTAAACAGGAAGTGTTAACTCAATAGTAGAGATTGGGAGAGAAAAACATAGAGCAATAAGGTTATTAAATTGCCTGGATTAGGATGGTGATACTGGAAATGGAAAATAATAGAAGACCAGAGGTTCCAATCTGGCCTTTTCGAAATGGTAGAGTCCATGGAAGTATCTCCCGGGATGTAGACGCTCCCAGCACATTATATGAAAATATTTTAGTGTTAGAGAGAGAGACCTTAAATTTTATCAGAAATCTCATACAGTCTCTATTCTCAAAATTTTGGAGAGACTGGCTTACTTGACCCTTGTATTCTTTTCAGGGGCTACTCGGAAATGCTTATCCATGGCTTTAGTCTTTCCTGCTTTGTCTGAATTATTTAATAGAGTAAGACACTCAACTAAAATTTGTTAGAGTTGAAAAAAACTCAATGAACACACTTCTAGTGTACCTCAATTATATTAATTCTTTTCCATTCAGAAGAGAGTATTTCTCTCCTCTCACTGATCTTAGTTTTTTAATCTAAGGGTAAGCATTCACATTCAGTGGATTAAATATATACACTCACCCTTTAGCCTCCATCTAACCTTATTGAAATTTGTAAATTTGTTCCATACCTCTAACACAAATCACCTCCCATAGGGTATATCCAAATACTCCAGCCATATACCAAGGTTATTTTTCTAATACCTAGATCAATGGATCCAAATAGATTTACAAAGAAGTGAAATGCTTTGAGTTTCTATTCTGAAACTCTTAACTCTTAGAGATTGTCTAAGATAAACAATTGTTTATTTTCCACTAAGGGGATTGAATTAGTAATGGTATCTTGCCATGGTTTTCCTAGGTGTGGATATTAGCCATGAAATATGTTTTCTCAATGACTGAAGACATATTTTAGAAATGTTGATATTGACCTGATCTTGAATGCCAGTCAGATGATCTATCCTGCAGGATTTAAGCACTCATTCCCTTTAGCTGCTAGGAGCTGACTGTTGACAGATTTTGCTCCCACTAAAGAGAATTCTTTCAGCCATGCCCTACCCATAATGCAAGGAGTCCACAGGCCAAAGAACATGCCCATGTGGAGTCCATGCCCTTCTTTCTGTATGACTCTCTGTGTACTCAGGACCTTGGAATCCCTGTCCAGATTTAAGTTTGCTTCCTTAGTAGAAAGTAATATAATTACATAACTATTCCATAAGTTTCTGTACTTCTGATAGAAGTGGAATGAAAGTCTCTATTAGTAAAAATAGTTGGATTGTGATTAAGTGTCCATAAAATAAAAGCAATCAGTTTTTAGGAGAACCTCATTTATTATACAGAGACCAGTGGGAAATTTCCTTTAAAGTGCTCTTTAAAAGGCCATTGCATTTTAGACGAGATTGGGCACATTCAGGATAGTATGGCTGTAGACAGGACATTGCATATCATAAGAAACAACAATTGCAACAGCATCCTTACAATAAGTTTAACAATGAGCTTCATAAGATTGTTTCCCACAGTGTTTCTCATTGGCATAATGCAAAAGCACACACAAACAAGGGCAGTTCCACAAATGCTTTTAATCTTGTGGTTCAGGCATGTCTCTTTGTTAGTCTGTGCAAGAATTAAGATTATCTAGAGTAATAAATAAAATCACATGCTTTGGGGCACCTGGGTGGCTCAGTTGGTTGAGTGTCCAACTCTTGATTTTGGCTCAGGTCATGATCTCACAGTCCTGAGATCAAGTCCTGAGTCAGTTTCGCATTGAGTGTGGAGCCTGCTTGGGATTTTCTTTTTCCCTCTCTCTCTGCCCTTCCCCTGTGTGCACACATGCATTGTCTCTCAAAATAAATAAATAAACTTTTAAAAAATGCACTTGCTTCAAGAATATTTGATAAATACTACTTTTAGGAATGATCTTCTAAAGGACTATTTTAAACGTCCTTAAAATTAAGCCAAATGTACCATGTAAGTACAATTTTATAAAAAGCAGGAGTAAATGTAAGTCTGCAAAAATCTTGAAAGAAGGAAAATTAAGGATTTGTTTCTATTTGAGTCTTAGCCACAAAGAGTTGGATTTGCAAATAGAGTTGTTAAGTTTTATTATCTCCAAATTCTTAAAAACTTAAAAACAGAAGCCCAGCTCATTTTATTTCTGTCTCTTCATTTCTCTCCTAGACTCCTGCAAAAGCCTCCACATCTACTCTTGGATTTCTTTCATTCATTATCTAAGCTTCAGGCAGAGTGAGCTCTTCAAAACCAGTATCTAAAAGTGTCAAAGGTCCCACCAAAGACTTCCAGTAAAATCTCCCCTGTTCTAGTGTAAATTCATGCTCTATGTAAACTTGCTACCTCACTCCTGTGACTAGACATCTGTGCCCATTTCTCAGACACAATACGTTGGGTGCTCTTTCGCAGTTCCCTCAGTTTCTAATGCAGAATAATGAAATGGATGAATCTCTACTTTGAAACTTGAAATTTCTATTTCTTTTTCTTGATTCACTTTTGAACCAAGATATTAGAGATTTTGTTTTGAGAGAAAGAGAGAACTCTCAGGCACCTATGCCCATACACACCCACACATGAGTAGAGGAGAGGCAGATGGAGAGGGAGAGAGAGAATCTTAAGCAGGCTCCATGCCCATCTTCAGCCTGATGTAGAGCTTGATCTTACTACTGTGAGATCATGTCCTCAGGCAAAATCAAGACTTGGACGCTCAACCAACTCAGCCACCCAGGTGCCCCAAGAGATTGAAGATTTGAAGACAAGATCCCAAATCCCCCCCAATCTAGAATAGAATAATTTTCTAATAATTAACAAGAAGTTTTGAGAGCTTCACCAATTTAGGAGATTTTTAGTGAAATACTTCAGGACTTAAAAGAACAAACAAAAAATCACAAACCACCTGGTCTATACCCAGTTCGCACCCAGGCATGTAAAGAAGCAGACCCATTCATGAACAAACAATTCTATTGCCAACTCTCCTATCCTGTGTGAGGTTCTGAAACTGCGAATGAGGACTAGTATCCAAAATTCTTGTCCCTTTACTGTGGAAAGAACAAGTGATAATGAGTGGTAGAAATAGATAGAATTCAGTGTTTGGTCAGGAAGATTACTGAATTAAAATAAAATGTAAGTATCTCTAAAGTTACAATTATCTTTTATTTTAGGTATGAGACCCAGTTCATAAATTTATAACTGAGTTTCATGTAAATGTGCCTTAAGTCACATATCTGCAAATTAAGCATTTCTGTGTTCTTCTGCTAGAACATTGCTATAGATATCCCCTCTGAGGAAATAGGTTTTATCTTCTTTTTTTTTTACACTTTTTGAAATAACTGAGATTCACATGCAGCTATAAACAATAATACAGAGATGCCCCCCATAACCTTCACTCAATATCTCCCCTATGGTAACATCTGTCATAATTATCGTTCAGTAGCATAATCAAGTAATTGGCTTTGAAAGAACCCATCAACCTTATTTAGAGTTCACAAGTTTTACATGCATTCATTTGTGTGTGTGCGTGTTTAGCTCTATATATCATTTTATCACGTGTGTAGATTCGTGTGACCACCACCACAGTCAAGACACAGAATTGTTCCATCACACAATACCTTGTGTGGCTCTTGAATAACCTCACCGACTTGCTCCCACTCTTCCTTATCCCACCCCTACCCCCTGGCAGCCACAATCTGTTCTCCATTTCTATACTTTTTTTTTCATTTCAAGAATATTGCATAAAAGGAAGCACACAGTATGTAACCACTTGGGAATGGGTTTTTTCACTCAGCATAATTTCCTGGAGATCCGTCAATAGTTCATTCCTTTTTAATATAGAGTGGTGTTTTCTAGCGCAACGTATCACAGGTTGTTTAACCATTCACCTATTTTAGAATGAGTTGTCTCCTTTTTTTTTGGTTATTACAAATAAAGTTGCTGTAAGCATTCATGTATAGGTTTTCTGTGCAAACAGAAATTTCTATTTCTTTGGAGTAAATGCCCAAGAGTGAGATTGGTAGGTTGCATGATAATTACATGTTTAGTTTTAGGAGACACTGCCAACTATTTTGCAGATTGCCTGTACCGTGTTACATCCACACCAGCGTTGTATGAATGATCTAGTGTCTCTGCATCCTTGCCTGCATTTGGTGTTGTCACTATTTTTTATTTTAGCCATCCTGGTACTCGGGTAGTAATTAGCATTTCCCTAATAGCTCCAGAACTTGAACGTCTTTTCATATGCTTATTTGTCACTTGTATATCCTTAACTGGGAAATGTCTTGTCATGTCTTTGCCTGTTTTGTAATTAAATCATTTGGTTTTTTATTATTCATTTTTCAGAGTTCTTTATGCATTTTGGATATTAGTCCTTTTTCAGGTATGCGGTCCACGAATATTTTTTCCCAGTCTGTAGCTTGTCTTTTCATCCTTTTAAAAAGGTCTTTTGCAGAGTAACAGGTATCAATTTTGATAAGGCCCAATCTTTCCTTTTATGGATTGTGCTTTTGATGTCAAGTCTAAGATTTTTTTTCCTAGCATTTGAAGATTTTCTCCTATTACTAGATAAAAAATTTGTAGTTTTATGTTTTAAATTTATGTCTGTGGTCTATTTTTTTTTAATTTTTTTAACATTTATTTATTTTTGAGAGAGACAGAGTGTGAGTGGCAGAAAGAGAGACACAGAATCCAGAGCAGGTTCCAGGCTCTGAGCTGTCAGCACAGAGCCCGATGCGTGGCTCGAACTCATAAACTGTGAGATCATGACCTGAGCCAAAGTCGATTAAGCTTAACTGTCTGAGCCACCCAGGTGCCCCATGTCTGTGGTCTATTTTGAATTAGCCATTGTATAAAGTATGAGGTTTCAGTCAATATCTTTTTTTTTTTTGTTACTTGCTGAGCATGTTTATTTAAAAGTAATTGTTAAGCAAAAAATATTCCCTTTCTTCTTTCTTATAGTTTATATTATCTAATAGAAGATTATTGAAACTAAATATAGTAATTACCTTTATTAAAAACAAAACTTGTGCGATTATTACTACAGCTCTGCTATTGAAAATAAAACATTCAGGGCTATGTAAAATTTTGGTAACATCATATGTATACAGTGCCACTTGTCCGAGAAAAATTGGAAACGGAAAAGACTAACCATGGAAACTTGCTTTGGCCACATGTGCCATACATGGTTATCCGCAACTGTCCTTTTCTGTTTCAGTGGCCTTGGGAGGGGAATTGTGTCATCTGAAGTATCCTGCTTTTCTTTGACCTTGGATAAAAAACAAGCTCTCCAGCCTGTAGCTGAGACAAGATACCACTGGGCTTCCTGCTTTGTCCCTGCCACAGTGCTAGAGACACTGCTGTGTCCTCCACCCTGGAGAACAATTTGACAACTCTTTTCCTTTTTTTTAAGAGTCACATCCAAAGTCTAGCTCTTCCAACCCATTTCTTTCCCTGATTGCTTTTAATCCTGTTGGTGAATAAACCCTAGATAGAGCCTATAGTAGATAATTTTGGTGGTTTCCTCTCAGCCCATTGCCACGCTTCCTTGATACCTGCCATGTTTTTATGTGACCCTCTTCTTTCCAAGCCTGACCATAGATAGATGGACCAGAGATGGATGCGTGACCTTAGCTCTTCCTAATCTGTTTTCTTTCCCAAGTATTTGGAATCTGAATCAGAGCATGTTAGTCCCCCAGAGGTACAGCACAGCAACCTGGCAGCCAGGGATAGTCACTGCGTGGAAGTCATCTTTAGCCAACACTCCTGGAATCCATTTAGACCAATTTTCTGTGAGGCCAAAGATAATGAATACTAAGTTTGTATTTTACTGATGGAAAAATGCATTAGAACACAGGCTAAGCCAGGGGTATGTCTCGTAGTACAAATTTTCCTCTAAAGTAGAGGGGAAAAAATAAAAAGATATCTGAACATGTGAACACGGAGAAGAAAAAAATTATTTCTGGCAAAGATACCTTAAGGATATAGATTTCCATACCGATAGTGTAGGCGGTTTCCTGGAAGCAAAATGTACTACATGGTAGGTTTTTCCTTTGTTTTTGTGCTGGTTTCTCCAAAAGATGTGTCTAATTGTTGTGCGTTGTATAGGAAGCTATGTTAGATAGACTGACATATGCTTTAGCGTCCTCATGTTCTTACCCTTCCGTATCCTCCACATTGTATTTTTTCATTTTTACCTTTCATATTTTTTAGTACAACTTCAACCAGGAATGTTTCTATCAAATGCATACTACATATGTATGCAGAAAAGAAAATGGTGTGAGGCTGCTTTGTTGCATTTTAATATACACAATTTTCAACACAGTGCTTATTTTGAGAAAACTGTAAGACAGAAACAAAGCTTTAAAAAAAGAACCATTGACTATTCAGAAGAAAGCATATAAGTATCTAGAAAGTTAAAAGAAAGAATTAGGTCATTTTTATAGCCCAGAAGGTGAATGGAGCATCATGAAGCAGGGTGATTCTGCTCCTAAATTATCTCCTCACGGCTCTTCTTTCCTTGAACACAAGATACACACAGAGAGGTTCTTGTTCAGGGAAGGGTTCAGGGTTCTCTTGTTTTTGATTTGAAACTTTTCATGTGGCATCCTTTATTTTTTAAACCTCTCTTTCCCTGCAATTTCCTTTCCCTCTTTGATGCTGCAGGATTCTGCCCACATCTTCTTGTCTACGTGGGCAATGCACTCTCCAAGCTAATTTGCTGTGCTTCAGAATGCATCACAGCAAAGCCCAAGAACAAATATTGCCCTCAGTTTTTTTTTTTTTTTTGCAATTAAGGCTTATTAATTGCGTTTCCATTTCCAGTTTTTATAAGCTCTCCCTTTTGTCCTTCACACAGTTGGTTTACTAAGACTTGGATTGCATTTTTATTATGAGGAAAAACTGAAACTATTAGCTGGTTGATTACTGGAAACAATACCAAACAGCTAAATTTCTCCCAAACTAAATATATTTTTTAAATATTGAAAAAAAATATTGAATGTGCTTTTATTTTCCTTAGTGCTAGAAAACATCTCCACTTCTCTATAATTAAATGTACATATTCACCTTGTATTGAAATCCTTTTGAAGTGAGCACAATTTCTACATATGTCATGTAGCAGTATTGGGTTCACTTGATATAAATATAAACGGAAATTTGATACCAGTCTTCCCCATTCTGAGTAAACTTATGTCAGAAGAATAACAAAAACTAGTTCATTTAAGAAAATAATAGATACTGTGTGTGGAACACTTTATGTATGTCAGGCTTTCTTGTAAATGCTTAACCTGTAACATCTCATTTAATTCTTATAAGAATCCTCTGCAATATGTTATCCCCAAGCTATCCTCATTTCACATGAGATCGCTGAATCACAGAGAACTTAAGTCGAGTTGTTCAAGACCACACAGCTCAGGGGAGGCAGGGCTGGGAACAAAGCCTGCAGTCTATCCAGAAAATACGCCCTTAAACTTTATCCCACGCTGCCTTTCGGCAACATAAGAAATGTATACAATAATTGAAAGTGTCTTTTTTAATGAAGTATTATGCTTAAATATGGCTGGCAGAGGATTCATTCTCAGTAACTGCCTTCGCATTTTTTATTTCTAAAATGACTCTTATTGCGATCTCACTCATATTATAAAATGATCCCACTTATTAAATTATAAAATGATGATAAGGTGTTTTCTATTCAATAGAACAAGGAGAAGGGAGATGTTACATTTTGATAACAGATGATTAAATATAGTATAGGAGATGATCTATGTGAGATGCAACAATATCAATTAAATTACAGTTGACCCTTGAACAACACAGGTTCATTTATAATTGGATTTTTTACGGTACGGTAGTGAATATGTATTTTCTCTTCTTTATGATTTTCTTAATTTTTTTCTAGTTTACTTTATTGTAAGAATACAGCATATAATAATGCAACATACACAACGTGTTAATCTACTGTTTTTGTTATCAGTAAGGTTTCCCATAGTAGGCTATTAATAGTTAAGTTTTGGAGAGTCAAATGTCACACACAGATTTTCAACTTCATGGGAGGTCAGCACTCCTAACCCCTGCATTGCTCAAGTTTCAACTGTCTAGTCTCTCTCTCTCCATCCTAGACTTCTTCTCTCTAAATCCTCATTTCCAAATGCCTCTTTGCTATCTCCGCATGGATCTCTCACAAGTTTTGCAAATCTATCTTCTGTGACTGCTGCCACCAGCCTCCACCTTGCATACAAACCCAAATCTGCTTTTTCTTTTCATTTTCCTTGTCTGAGTTCATGAAACATCAGTTCTCTAAACATCTATGGCAGTCCTCATTGCTGCTAATGTCCACTGCTGGCCAGCGGCAACTGCAGACGCCCGATGTGAAGGTGCTTACATCTGTACTGCCAGCCCCATCTCATATTTGAAGCTCAAACATGTACTTGACATTTCCCAGACAGTTTTTTTCCTTTTTGGCCTATTTTTATTGCAAATCCCTTGCTCTGGGACTTGGTTGAGTTCATGGAGACTGAACTTAAGGACACTCTCAGAACTATATTCAGAAACACTTTTCTTTTTAGACTTTGGCCTTGGCTCTAAATGGTCTTTTCCTCTTGGGATACGTTGCTTATGGTGAGGAATGTTGATACTTTCTGTAAGTAGACTCTGGATAGAACCCTGCCCCCTGCCCACTACCAACACTCCAGGTAGGTTTAAAACAAGGACCATTAGAACTAGGTTCTGTACAGGAACCCTGATTCACTAATATCTTGTTAATAATTTTTCAGTCATAATTTTTGAAATGAAAATAATGTTTATTTCCCTTAAACTCTAGTTGACAGGACTTTACCTTACCCTAGCCATCTGATTAATTGAGGTGTTACTGTATCATTTTGATCTTAGAATTATAAAATAGACATTTGAGGACTTTGAAAAGAATCAAGGCACACAGACACTTCCAAAAAATAAATGTAACTTGTGTTTAAAATGATTAAAGAAGACAATTTGGGTGATACAAACAAACCTTATTGAACACTCCATGAAGCAGGCAGCCTCTATTCCCAAGGGTTTAGAGAACCCCAAAATGGAGCTGAAAGCATGGAACTTTTATAGGATGAAGAGAAAGGAGGGGTGACTGGATGGCTCAGTCAGCTGAGCATCTGACACTTGGTTCGGCTCAGGTCATGATCCTAGGGTCATGAGATGAAGCCACGCATCTGGCTCTGCACTGAGGTGGAGACTGCTTAAGATTCTGTCTCTTCCTCTGCCTCTCTCCCCCATTCATGTTCTCTCTCTCTCTCTCTCTCTCTCTAAAATAAAGAGAGAGAGAGAGAGAGAGAGAGAGATAAAGGAACAGGGAAGAGAAAAGTAGGAAATGAATAAGCAACAAGGAAATAAGTATAGAGCCCACAGTTGGCTTGGTGTTTGGGGATTGGCTGACTGGACACACTGCATTTCTGGCTGAGTCCACTCATTTACAGGGGAGTGAAAAGTTATCTAAGCCGCAATTTGCTCATGCGACCCCCAGGGCAGGAGTGGCTCTGTCTTTGGCCTAGAAATTTATTTCAACACCTACTACATGTTGCCACTGTCTGAATCATGCCCAAATAGTTAAGGGTTAAGTGGGAGCTCACAAGTCAATTGGTGAATACAAAGTCCTCAACTAATCGTTCCACAAGCAATATTCAGGTCGCCTCATCAGTTGTCTGGACAAGGAGTGGGTAAGAAGGAGAGGATTTCCTTCTAATCCTACCATCCCAGCGTTTCACTGAGTCTGTAGGAAAATTTCCCCAAATGAACCATAATGATTTTTCTCATTTGAAAGCAAAAGAAGTGGCAATGACAGTAACAATGAGTGCCAAATTTGCTTTGATTCTTTTTCCAGACCATCTGCTCTTCTCTTTGTGCTCCATATTGTACGTTGTTGAGAGCATTGAGCAAGATGACTGGAAATAAGCAAAATAGACTCTACTTCATTGAATCCTAAATTGCTAAAATGCATAGTTTTGTTGTTTAAGAAGTTATCTTTAAATATAAAACTGAAATAAGTGTAGGAAATTCAAGTGATTTTGTGATATATGCTGCATTCATTTGACAGAAACAAACAAAACGTACAGTGGATTTAAAAAAAGGATAGTTTATTTCTCTATCCTGTAATAACCACAGGTTATTTGTCCAGAGACAGCTGGAAAGTTGTGCATTGACACATTTTGTTTGGTTCTTATTTGATGTCTGCCAGACCAGGAGAAGCCACAGCCAGATCTGATGGAGAAGACAGAATATCACCCAGAAATCCTAACTTTCTGCTGCATGGAAAAAACAGAAGAAATTTTGAGTTGTCTTTTTTGCGGAGGAGGAAGAGTTGTATTAATAGAAAGAAGAGGGGGGGGGGTGGAATTTGGAGGAGGAGGGAATAAAGAGGGGCAGGCTGAGGTCCTCTGAATCCCAGTATCCCTTCTCTCCTTCTTACACTAGCGATAGATTCCCCAGCCTTCACCTGGGCACATGCATCCCTTCACATCTGCAAGCTACACACTATTCTCCCAGGCTCTCTTGCCAATGTAAGGCAATTTGACTAAGTTCAGGCCAATGAGGTATGAAAGATTCTGAGGTGTATCATTTCCAGCTTATCTCTTTTTGGATGCTTACTTTGCACTCTTCCCTTTCTGTTGCCTAGAAAATCATGACACTTGGAGAAATCTTGGAAATGTAGGTGAAGACAAGAGCCATCACCAGCCCTGGAATGCTCACCTTTGGAGTGTTCATTTATTTAATCAACTTGTGATAGTTTTTAAAACCTGACATAAAGGGGTGGAGTCTATGTCTCCTCCCTTTGAAAGACTTGTGACTTCTGCAACCAATGAATTATGGCAAAAGTGATACTATGTGACTTCCAAGGCTTGGCCAGAAGAGGCCATGTGACTTCCACTGGCTCTTTCTCAGACTCTCAGTCTCAGGATGCCTATTGGAAC
Source organism: Panthera leo (assembly GCF_018350215.1). NCBI lineage: Eukaryota > Metazoa > Chordata > Mammalia > Carnivora > Felidae > Panthera > Panthera leo. Next base: position 64,877,878 of record NC_056682.1, read on the forward strand.
CCAGCTGCCTTGCTGTGTTAGGCCCGAGTCCCATGTATAGGGTCATAGCCCCAGCTAAGTTCAGCCTTCAAGTCCTCCCAGCCAAGGTACAAACACATCAGTAAAGAAGCCTCCAGTCATTTGGATGACCCTCAGACCTTCACATCTTCCTGTCTGGGGTCCCAGACATCTTAGAACAAAGCAAACCATCTCGGCTCTGTCCTCTCCCAATTCCAAACTCAGAGTATCTGTGAGTGTAATCAAGTGCTCTAAGTATTTTGTGGTGTCCCTATTAAAGTCACTTAGCTTACACTCTAAGTAATACAAATGTCAGAGCAAAGATTATTTAAATAAGTTTAAATAACTTTAAAAAATATTTAAATAGTGTGTTAAACAAAAACAAGACCACTTTAAGTACCCAACAAAATCTTAAATGTTAATTAGCTATGTCAGATAGAACTATTTACCTATAATCTATAAGCAACCACCAGACTGGGGCAATTCTGTCAAAGCTGTTCAGATCTCTGGAGGAAAATGGGGGCTGGTCTGAAATTTGGGCTTCTCATGTTACATCCTGGGCATTTGTCTGATTTTCTGCACTGATGTCATTCATATCCATATCTTCTTTCCTTTTCCCTATAACTTGCTGCTCAATGGTCTGAGGATATATTAGGTTTGAGTTAAGTCTAGTTTATGATGTATTCCTACCTAATAAACTTCCAATTGAAAATTTTCCTGTTAACCTTTATATCTGGGCTGGTCCATATTTCTACAGTCATTAAATAATTAACCACTTGCCTCTGAATTTGCCTTTGAGTCTGAGGGTATACACACACAGACACACACACACACAGACACAGATGCAGACACACACACAGATATACACACTGATAGCCCTTGTTGTGACAAAGTCCACAACAGCTATGTGTTCCAATTGCACAACTTCAAAAGTCTGTGTTTCGAGGGAGTGACTCTCATCTCTTATTATTTTTCCACCTCTATCATTAGTGGGATGAAAACATACATTAAAAAGTGATATACAGAGATAGATATAGACATAAATTACAATACTTTCCTGGGCCACATGCCACCAAACTTGGAATAAGAAAAAGAGATTGTGGTCAATGAAACTATTCCCCCAAGAGACCATGAGCATGAAAAGGTCAAGGCAGGGACCTGGTATGTATATCACTTACCCTTTCTGAGTCACACTTTCTTCTTTGACAACAGGAAACAACTGAGTCTCCACTGCATCTCTCCCAGGATGGTTGTGAGGAAGAAATTACACAATGTGAATGGTACTGAGCTGCTCTAGTATGAGACCCTAGTGGTGTCACCACACATCCAGTAGGAGACCAGTGATAACTAAGGGAAAGTGAACACCCATCCCCCAAACTGCACATAGTCAAAAAGGTTTAAAAATTTAAAGGTTTCTATAGCCTCTCTTTTTTTGTCTTATGTAGATAAAATCCTAGTAAGCGAATGGATCAAGCATGAGAAATCCAATAGCAATACCACCTCATATTTGGATATACAGCAACTAATCAAAACCAGATTTGGGGCCCCTGGGTGGCTCAGTCGACTGAGTGGCTGACTTCAGCTCAGGTCATGATCTTGTGACCATGGGCTCGAGCCCCATGTTGGGTTCTGCTGACAGCTCGGAGTCTGGAGCCTGCTTCGGATTCTGTGTCTCCCTCTCTCTCTGCCCTTCCCCCACTCATACTCTGTCTCTCTGTCTCTCTCAAAAATAAGTAAACATTAAAAATTTTGTAAATAAAAAAAAGCTTTAATTTCTGTTCATTTCTGCTTTTCCCTATTTCCTTCTGCTCTATCAACTCTTTTTTTCTGATGCTGCATATGAAATGAAATCCCTGCAGGACAGCTTGAATTTATTTTATTAATTTATATAAATTATCTAAACCACATAAAAGACTTTTCTCAAAATAAATATTCCTGTGTTTCCTTTCTTGAAAATGTTCAGCTAGCCCAGTGCAGAGCGAGGTTTGAGGTGCAGATGCAAAACCAGGAGACTGGCTCCCCCACCTGAATCTGTCAGTTGCTGACCCTGGCCAAATCTAATTAGGAAGCCCAGTTCCTCAGATGTAAACAATGGGTTGTATTAAACTCTTTCTAAAGTGTCTTCCATTTCTAAGATTTTGCAAACATGTTGATTTGAAGGATAGTAGTTAAGAGTGCGGGTTCTCAAGCCCTTAGCCTGGGCTTGAATCCCAATTCTCCCACTTACCATCTGTGTAACCTTGAGCAGATGACTTAACTTTCATGTATCTCAGTTATGTCATCTAAAACATGTGCAAATGGTGGTCCCCACCTCATAAGGTTATGAGTGCATTAAATGTGACAATATGCATGTAGTGAGAAGATGGTGCCTGGCACATGTAGGGCTCAGTGAGCATTTAATTCAATGCACATTTTAAAAATCACCTAATATTTCATGTTCATTAGACGCTAGAGAGCTCAGAAACTCCAGGTGACAAGACTAGTAAGTTGTGGAGCAACATCACAACCATGGCTGTGGTTGACTGCAAATACCCAGAAAGTGTGGCTTATTGCAAATGCTAGGAAATGGCTATATATAACATCTCCAAATCTTTAGAATCGTAGAATGACTTGAAGACAGTACATTTGAACTCCTGAGTTTGTTATTATTATGGTTGCCTACTTGTTTGGTGTCCCTTTTTGGCAAGCTTTACATTCCTCATTTTTCTTTGGCACTGAAAGCCACTTGTTTTGTTTTTAGTTCCATTCCTGTGAAACAGTCTGAATTGCCTAGTCCAACACTTTCTTCCAGGATTTTCCCAGGGGCACATCCAGGAGAAATATATGATTTGGGACTTTATGTTAGCCAACCAATCAGACATTAGAGATTTCCAAGTTAACCTTTTATTTACTATCAGGCTAGTAATTTCTTTACACTTCTATTCATTTATTTTTACAACCTGGACAAGGGAGATACACAGAAAGAAAGTGATCCTGAGTCAGATGAAAGAGAAAGAAGAAAAAGCACAGACCAGGGTAGCAAAGGTCAGTAAAACCCTATGAATTCGAATAATACTCATCACCTACCATTTTGGAGCCCCAATTCCTGTGAGCAGGATCTATGCTCCTCACTGTTCAGAGCAGCACATACAAAAACAACCAAATCAGGTTGAAATTTTCAGCCCTATTTTACCCTCCAAGAAACTGAGAGAAATACTAAGAATGTCCATTGCCTTCAGATATTTCAAAATAAATGGGGAAATGATCTCCTGCTCTTATCATTTTCATTTACTTAAGAAATAGTGACTAAAAGCTAAGCCTGTGCTAAGTGCTGAGCCTGACGATGCTGCTGGGGGTTGTGGGAGGGCTAAGACGTATAATATCCAGGTTTGTGAGGACCGACTGACTCCTGGTCTGGTGAAGAGTCTGGTGAAGATGCTGGGCACGTAATAATGATAATAGTAATAACGCTAATGGTGATAGAAGGACTGGAAGAAAAGAGCTGTTGGTGCTGACCTGCTTATAAAACAGTTCCTGATTGGTCTGCTGGCTCTGGGTGACTGACACCCTGTGAGTGGGTGGGAGAGCACTTTCTCAGTGTGGCCCTTCTGAATCAGTCAATGTTACAAAGAACTAACAAGGCTTCCTAGCAGGGGTGATGCTTTAAGTCTATTCTCAGAAGCTTATCAAATTGCGAAAGGACTTTTGATTCATAAACATAAATCAAGTTACACTTCTTGAATACACACAGGCTGAGAGACAGGACAAGTCTGCTGAGATGAGGAATGAAGGAAGGAGGCATATTAAGCAAAGCCTGATAATTTGAATGTGGCTAATAAGAATTTTGTTGAGAATCATAAAAGTAAATGAAATGGGCTAATGGGACAAGTGTCATTTACAAAGCCAAATATAAGTTAGAGGAGCTGGGCTGGCCCTGGGTGAAATGGTTGAAGAAGGCAAAATCTGACTTTGAAACCCTATAGTATTGCCACGTAGTACTCCATTGTGTATATAAACCACAATTTCTTTATCCATTCATCAGTTGATGGACATTTAGGCTCTTTCCATAATTTGGCTATGGTTGAGAGTGCTGCTATAAACATTGGGGTACAAGTGCCCCTATGCATCAGTACTCCTGTATCCCTTGGGTAAATTCCTAGCAGTGCTATTGCTGGGTCATAGGCTAGGTCTATTTTTAATTTTTTGAGGAACCTCCACACTGTTTTCCAGAGTGGCTGCACCAATTTGCATTCCCACCAACAGTGCAAGAGGATTCCCATTTCACTCTTATGTGGATCCTGAGAAACTTAACAGAAACCCATGGGGGAGGGGAAGGAAAAAAAGAAAAAGAGGTTAGAGTGGAAGAGAGCCAAAGCATAAGAGACTCTTAAAAACTGAGAACTGAGGGTTGATGGGGGGTGGGAGGGTGGGGAGGGTGGGTGATGGGTATTGAGGAGGGCACCTTTTGGGATGAGCACTGGGTGTTGTATGGAAACCAATTTGACAATAAATTTCATATATTGAAAAAAATAAAAAATAAAAAATAAAAAATAAAAAATAAAAAAAGAAACTCTATAGTATGCTTCCTGCTCCTTTTCTTCCTTGCCTGGCAAACAAGGTGCCTTCTAGACCCCTTGTCTCTCACCATCCTTTTACCCTGTTGACAGCTAGTTGCACAGAAATCCCCCCTAAAGCATGAACCAAAAAGTGATTATGCCTCACTCCTTCACATTTCCAAGGGGCTCCTGAAGAGTGGAAGTCCCTGGGGCTTTAAGACATGGATCTCTAATGGTGAGGTTTCAGTTTGTGGTGGAGGCATTGTCTGGAGGCCACAGGATTTTCCACCTATTAATGCCCAGCATGTAAGGGATGCCTTGCTCTGTCATCTCTATCAGGTAGCCCGAGTGCAAGCTGCTTTTGGGGACAGGGCTGTCCAGTTGGAATCTTTTCAGCCTTCAGCAGCGATTCCTAAGATACGGCCTTTTTTTTTTTTAATCTTTTTGATAAATGATAATAATCAAATTCTCTCCTTTTTTTTTTTTGGATGAAAACTCAGAAAGTAAATATCAAGAACAAAATATCCTCACAGAGCCACATAGCAACAATATCAGTGTCTTTTCAAACTGGCCAAATCACTGAGCTGCAAAATAACTCATCATTGCTATTGACCTCAAACTTGCTTGCTCTCCCCGTGGGTCCTCACCCTCTCTTCACTCCGTTCCATTGGAAAGCAAAAATACTTTTAAGGTGCACTTAAAAGATTTTTATTTAAGGCTTTTAAATATTTATGGAAAATATTGTCTTGGTCCTCTCAAAAGATAGTTTAAATTTTTAGCCAACCACTTTCAATGTTTTTTCCTTCCCTGAACCAGGATGTAGATGTATATTTAAAATAACTTTTATTTACAAAACCGTATCTTAGCAACAGTGGCACAGCACAAGAGTGTGTTATCTAAAGCAAACCAATTCTGGCCATAAACTATATAAGCGAAGCAGCTAAATGTGATTGGTATAGCTCTTCCGAGATACCATGAGCTTGAGGTGTTACATGAGATTAAAGGCATATTTTTCAGAGACCTGGGATGATCTATTATTCATGTTTAACTCAAGGGATGAGCAACACTTTCTATTCCTAATTATAGAATCATAAAATTTTAGAGCTCAAAATATTGGAGGCTTCCTAGTCCAGTCCTGTCATATTATACAAAGGCAGGGGAAGGAAAGCAAGGGAAAAGAAAAGATAATTGTTTTTGCTTTTTAATTCTTCTGATTACAATAGGTGTATTTTCAAGATGGCTAACCAGTTATAACCTGTGGTCTTGAAACAAAGAGGAAAAAAAAGACAAAAATACCTTTCATAGGAAGTAAGAAACTGTGACTTCAATCCAATTAATGTGGTGTTCAAATAACTAAGTAAGCAGCTTACAAAAAAAAATTCTGGAAGTTTACTTAATTGAAAATAAGTGAAAAAAAGAAACTGAGGTCCTGAGAGGTTAAATCACTTATTCTAAGTTAAATAAATAAATAAATAACCCATTCATTAATTTTGCTACATCAGTGTATTAAGAGGAATGCAAAATGAAAAGTCTGTATTTTTAGCTTTTTATTCAGACATGAAAGAGCAGTCTCTTCAGATTTTCATAGGTATTCACAAGGCTGGAAATCAAACTTTGTTCTACAAACTACTAGGCAATCTATAAAATGAATCTAAGGTTCAGAAAGAGTAGGCAATATTGATAATGGCGTGAAGACATTCTTAGTATGCCAGTGCATTATTGATAAATCATTAAGAGCTGTTGCACTGAAACTATTGGAGCATTTAAAAAGATCATAAATAATTAAAATAAATATCTTTTATAAATAAACACAGATAATGAGATTAATGAGGAGAAAAGCTTACCTAGATTTTTAACTAGAACAAGCAATTATGCATTCCTTTTCTCAAAGTCTACATTGATATTTAAGAGTGAAAGGAAAGACATAATGTTTTCAAAAACATAAACTTGAGTGTTAGCTGGTATCCATTAATACTGCTAATTTGAGTCATACCCTTGATTTCATTGGTCTGCAACATTTGCATAGTTTATAACCATAAAACTTCGATCAGAGTTACATAAAACATAAACATTTTAAAAGCATTTTTAGCTTTATTTTGTATTTACTTGGAAGATTCACCATATTACCCTTTATCAAAAGATGCAAATGAGAATCAGATAAATTTGATTACTCGGAGAAAACATAGTAAGGGAGCTGAACTAGGGTTCTAGGTCTCCTAATCCCAGACAAAGAGTTTTACCAAAAAAAATGTGCTGTCAGATCAAACATCCAATTTCCTTCTTTTTCTCATCCCAAGCTATCCTGAGGAAAGTTGTGCTCCTTGTTAGAATGCCCGAACATCTTTCAATTACTATAGCTGTTTTCTAAAGGTATGAACAAAAACTACCTTCAAAAATGTCACTGAGGATTTTTGCTAAAAACGTTTTTTCTGGATCTCACCTTGACTTCCTGAATCAGGGGTGGGATGGTTTAACAAACTCCCCAGGTGATTCTTATACACACTAAAGAGAACCACTAGCCAGCAGGATAAAGTCCAATTTCTTGGCTTCCAAACAAGAAATGTTTGACTCCTGCCTACATCTTCAAAGTTCTCCTAAATGAAATTCTCTCCTGTGAACTTTGTGCGTCAGCAAAATCTCTCTACTTAGATCTCTCTGACCATACCTATCTGTTCACACCTTGGGGCCTTCGTACTCATTCCCTCTGTCTGGAAAACCTCTCTTTCCCCACCCATCCCCACCTATTTAGCAAACTAATCATTCCTAAAACTAGGTCAGGCTGCTCCTTTTCTAAGCCTTTCCTTTATTCCTAGAAGCACAATCACTTCTATTACTCCTTCTAGGAGCACGTGTATTTATCGGTTTGTTTGCATCTTGTGCAACTGGCACACTTATAAATGTAAAGGAAACGGAAATGTTCAGAAAAAGTCTCTCCCAAGTGCTATTTTGGCATATGGACTACTTTGAGCTGGAGGCAGTTGAGAGTCTGTAGGCTCAAGAGAAACTTTTGTTCCTCCCTTAACTACCTAGAAGAATCTAAACTGGGTGTCTTTCCCAGAACAAGAGCTATTATCAGAGATAAATTTTATCTGAGTGCCCCACCTGCATGGCAGGGCAAACATCTAATTACCAAACATCAGATCTTTTTCTTATTGCCTGTGGATTGCCTTCCCCCTCCCCTCGTTGAAGCCCCAGGCTCCTATCCCAGTGCTTACCTCAGGATGGCACACATACCTCACTTTACCTCTCTGTCTTTGAACGTCTCATATAGGTGGGGTTCTGAAAGGTACAAAATTAAATTTGATTTTCTCCTGTCAATCTGTTTTATGTTAATTGAATTATTAGACCAGCCCAAAGAAACTCAGAAGGACAGAGGAAAATTTCCCCTTGAACAGAAACCATAAAGGTTTGATGAAAGAATAGCAAAGCGCATAGTGTTGTGTTAGCTGTCACCATACTACTTCTGCAAACTGAGACGCAATCACATACAGACGATTCAGCCATGGAGCACCAACATTTCCAGATGATACCATTGGTGTCAAAATATAAACCACCACCTATGATATTCATAGTGATAGAATAAGAACATATTTCAAGATTCCCTTTAGTCAAAATCTATGCCAATTGGAATAATGTTCTAGGTCTTCTTTCTTTTTTTCATCTTTTTGGGTCAATGTGCCTCTCAGGGTTAGAGACTGTTGCTTACAATATGAAAAAGCAGCTTCTATCGTTTCACTAACATTACACACAGATGAGAAGTATTTACAAGTGCTGACTTCCTTCAAAGCCTTTGTTTTTCTTCTTTTGCTCTTACAGATCAGATAACTGTTTGCTGACCAGTATTATTTGTTTACAATTCAGTGCCTATAGAATCTGATGTTGACTTTATGGTTGCTACACTTTTAGGAGACTATGAAATTCTAGTAGGCATTCAGTGCTTTATTTTATATATTCCTCTTTTAGCGAGGGGCAATTTTACACCTCAAGACTCCTAACTTTGAATTTTGAATTCTATGCATATCTATATATGCATAAATAATGGTGCCCAGAACCATTTATAACAAATACTCATTTGTGGGATACTATAATCAGGTAAATTAGGCAGAGAGCAAAGAAAACCACAATAAAAAATATAGAGCAAAGTGATAAATAGGATCAAGTCCTGAAAAAATTTATCCTTGAGTTAAATACGCTTGAAGATGGCCTTGGGTATTGTCATAAACAAGTCATCTGTTACTTTTATAAGAGTGTATTTTTTATAATATGGTAGAGTTAGGACAGAATTAAATAAATATAATAGAAATGTAAGCTGAGTGTCATAGGAACACTGACAAGAGAGGGAAAATGCTGACTTGGGCAATTAAGGAAGATTACAAGGAGTAAGAACCATTTCAGTTCGTTATTTAAAAAAAAAATTTTTTAATGTTTATTTATTTTTGAGAGAGAGAGGAGGGGGGGGTAGCAGAGAGAGAGGGAGACACAGAATCCAAAGCAGCCTCCTGGCTCTGAGCTGTTTGCCCAGAGCCCGACGCAGGGCTTAAACTCACAAATTCTGAAATCATGACCTGAGCCAAAGTCAGACGCCCAACCGACTGAGCCACCCAAGCACCTGTCAGTTCATTATTTAAATAGGAATATAAAAATATGGAAGAATAGAGAAGAGAAGGACTGAAGTTTAGAAATTTTATTTGGGGGGCCATGTTTTGCCAATATTATTCTATTTTGTTAAATCCTAACTTTTAGTTTGTAGAACAAATTGCCTTAGAGTGACCTGCAATATTTTTAAAGCCAATTGTCAGGTCTGTTTGTAACTTTACAGAGAGTAGCAGAGGTTATAATGAGGTTAAGTTGATAAAGATCATAAAGTGTGAGTCTACAAGTGATGAGGGTAGAAGATCATGGTTCTACTCAGCAGTCCACCTAATCAAACATTGCTCACTTTCCCCACTTTCTTTAAAAACAAATAAACAAAACCCTCAACTTTCATTGTCTCAAGAAAAAACTTTTTATCATTAACTAGGCAGCAAATAAAAATAAATGTGTATGCAATTTATGCCTTTCAGGCTTTTTTTCTTTTTTTTTTTTTAAATCTAAAAATAACCCTGCTGCTTGAAATTTCTGCCATGTGGGAACAAGGGCCTCTTGGATGCCCAGCAACTTTTCATCCTTACAGCACAGACTCTGACGCCATCTTTCCAGAGTGTTTTTGCTCTTTGGAGCGGTGCCTATCTCCCCGCATATAGTGTGCCTGCTGGTTTCTACCCTGTTAAATCAGCATGTCCCAGACCGCTGCATGCGCTGACTAGCTGTTGCCTACCAGCCATCAGCTACTATTGCTTCAAGTTGTCTTTTTGCTCTAATGGTGTAATTAAACCCCATCAATCATCCAAGTATTTTCAGTGTTTGTGAATCAGCTCTATTGGTTTTAGAACTGAGAACCTAGAGCAGTTCTTTGTAAGCATATAAGAATTGTAGGAGAGGAAAATTTTTTCCTTCTTCTTTATAGGTTTTTTGGCTGGTCTAATAATTAAATTGACATAAAATAGATTAACAAGAGAAAAAAATTAATTTGTATGTACAGGAACTCGAAACACATGAGGCTTCCCACCAGGCAACTGAGGTTTATATGCCCTCTGAGCTAAGAACAAAGGGGTAAGACATCTCTCTTCCTATTTTATAAGGTCTCCAATCCTATTAGATTAGGACCCTACCCTTATGAACCTCATTTAGCCTTAATTATATCCTAAAAATCCTATTTCCAAATACAGTGATACTGGGAATTAGGGCTTCAACATATGAGTTTTGTGGGAAACCTATTCAGTCCATAGCAAGAAGAAAGCAATTTTTTAACATATTACTTTTGGAAAGAATACATACAAAAATTTACCCAACCAATATTTATTGAGCATCTCTTTTAGTTTGTTTTATGTTTATTTATTTTGAGAGAGAGAGAGAGAGCAGGGGAGGGGCAGAGAGAGAGGGAAACACAGAATCTGAAGCAGGCTACAATCTCTGAGCTGTCAGCACAGAGCCCTATGCGGGCTCAAACTCACAAACCACTAGATCATGACCTGAGCCAAAGTCGTACACTTAGCCAACTGAGCCACCCAGGCAGCCCATTATTGAGCATCTTTTATGTGCTAAACACTCTTTTAAGTATTTGAGTTACATAGGTGAACAAAGTAAAGATCCCTGCCCTCACGGAATGTACATTTTGGCAAGCAACGTATTTTTTCTTTTTTTAAAATGAAGTATAATTAACATACAGTGTGATATTAGTTTCAGATATACAGTATAGTGATTCAACAATTCTATTTATTACTCGGTGCTCATCAAGGTAAGCGCGCTCTTAATTCCTTTTATCTATTTCACCCCTCTGTTCCCCTTGGCAGGTAATATTTTTAAATGGATTTTAGTAAACTGAACTCTTTAATGCCAGGTGATATTTTTATATCTCTTACTAAAGACTTGTTTTATAATATGTAATTTTTAAAATATCAGCAAAATGAAAAAATTAGTCTGCAAAAAGCCAGGTATTACAAAAGTGTCTTACAAGATTTGACAACAAGGTATAAAGAAAATCTGTTAAATACCAAAACTCCTATCATAGGACTTCATCAAAATAAATTGGGCTTATGGAGCCATTAGTTAAGAAAATAAAAAATTTTCCCTAGTGTAGAACTGAACAGTATTTTAGAGTTTTTATTTTAGAGGAGGCACAAATAGTATTAGAAAGTCTCAGAAGGAATGAAAAATGAATAATAATGATATGTTACATTTGCAAATCAGTGGATCAGCCCAAGAATAACAGTGAAATAGCAAGGGACCTCTAAAGTATTACTTATTAGGGATTTAAAACATTCAAAATGCTCATTTTATTATGTCATAAATACTCTAAAAGGCATTTAATCTGAGGGAAGTAAAATCAGAAAGAATAATTTTTTTTCCTTAGAAATAATAAATTTATAAGAGATTTTCTTTAAAATCAAAGTACATCACTAATAATTACATAGCACTTAACAAACAATAATTGACAACATACATTTAAATGTCATAACATTGTACCAAATCCATTTCTAGACCCATTGGTTAAACAAGAGGAAAATGAACTGTCAAATGTGTTCTTAGGTAAGTAACGTCATTGAAATCCGGAGAGTTGAACTGACAGCCTGTCATATCTTTTTACTGGAAGAGCTCCTTCTTAGGCACAAGATCTGTCCCTGAGGGTCTGGAGACTTAACTTTTCTCCTTGGTAAAACCCACTGGGAAAGCAAGAGGAAGGAAGGAAGGAAGGAAGGAAGGAAGGAAGGAAGGAAGGAAGGAAAGGGAATCTTGTTTATCTGTTTGGGACTGTGAGCTTCAAAAGCTTGAATCTGAACACCATCCCAATATCAGGAATCCATCTAATGTGTACCGGGTGTGCCCTACAAAACCTTCACCATTATTAGGGGGCAGCATTTAAAATTAAAGTTCTTAAGGGTGGCTGGGTGGCTCAGTGGGTTGAGCGTCTAACTCTTGATTTCAGCTCAGGTTATGACCCCAGGGTCGTAGGATTGAGCCCTTTGGCCCCATGCTGAGCATTAAGATTCTCTCCCTCCCTCTGCCCATGTCTTCCACTTGCACACACACTCTCTCTCTCAAATAATAATAATAAAAAAAAAACTATTAAAGTTCTTAGATGGCAAATTCTACAGCATTTATACATGTACTCAGTATCTAGTAAAAAACAACACTTGATTATAAGCCTGCATAATAAAAAAGAATAGTAAATTCAAGATCCCAGTTTAGTGGCTGAAAACATGAAATGGAGATAACAATAGTTTCATCAATTAAAGTGGTTCTTGGTTACTTTGCCCATAATATGTAAACCAATCCAATACTCTCTATCTCCAGCTTTTGACTTATTTTTTCCTTGGCTCTTATCACCATCTTCCATTTTAACTTTTTGTCTTGTTTATTTCTGCCTCTTGCCACTAGAATATGAATTCAATGAATTTTTTCCCTTATGTGTCTGCAGCACCTAAAACAGTCTGTTATGTTAAAAGTACTCAATACCTTCTGACTGACTGAATAGATAATGCAGAACTGGAAGTTAAAGGGCATGTAGTCATGTCGGAGGCTGGCTGAGAATGATTAAAGCCATTTATTCATTTGTTCAACAAATATTTACTAAGTACATATTATGTCCCAGACAGACACTGCACTCAGTTGGGTATGCAGTATTGAGTATGGCCCCTGCCCTCAATAGACAGGTTTTCAAATGACTCTGAATATAAGGATGACTTCAGTCCTGCATAATCACTATGTTACCCTCAGGACTGTGGGCTGCAAGTGACAGGTCTGTAACCTGCCTACACCTGAGGCATAGGTGTTTCAACTCATGTAGTTAGTAAAGCAATTTTTCCTACCATGAACTGTATGACAGGCTAAATGTATCCACATACAGTGTAAGTTCCTTTCTCTGGAAGATGAATTAAAATGTAAATAAAACCTTTGCTACTGTGAAAACAAAGATTATCAGAAAATGGAATGAAGACGTGGACTTGAACTGGCCCTGGACCTCTACGTTTGGTTCTGAGATACTTCTAAAAATATAAGAACAGCTGTTGTTGGTGATCTCATCAGGTCCTTGGGCTTCTTTTAGATGACTCAAGTTTCTGGAATCAAATGAAGAAAACCTACATAATGGAAATCACAGTAGAATGAAATAAATAACTCTGGTCTTGGAGTCAGAAGACCTAAGTTCAGATGTATGTTACACCTAGTATTCACTATGTGGCCTTCACATCTATTTCTTGGTTACCATATCAGTAAAATAGCCATTATGCCTTATTATATAATGCATTGTTGGGTTCTTCTGAGGATCAAGTAAGATAATACTTATAAAAACACTTGTTAAACTTCAAAATACATGCAAACTATAAGGATATAAGTAAGTGGACTGTGTAATTATGATCTACTTTATGCTTAAAGGAATCTAGAAAGGAAATATTTTTTCCCCTTACCTTGCATAAATTCACAAAATTCTAGAATTAGACTCTTTATACAAGTAAAACAATTCCTCTTTTCCTCTAAGCAATTAACACGTCAAATTGACCACTGGGCTTTCTTTTTATTTCTATTTTAAGGTTGTGGTACATAAAACAAACTCCCCAAGCCCTCAATTAATTTATTTTTTAAAAAATTCATGTTAATAGTTCACGCAACTAACCAAATTAGTTTGTAGAAGTAGAGAAGTAGAAATGTTGCCAGACAAAATACTCTTGCAAATCTTTCTACTTGCTTTGAAACACTGTGCTCTAAAAAACAATTGGAAAAAACAAAGATTCCCAACATTTTCGTGCAAAGAAATTTCAGGCTGATTTATAATAGTCCTTTCCCGCCTAAAGACTCCCCTTCTGAGTTCTTCTTCCTACCCTGCTTTCTCTGTGTGCCAAATCACTACTAATGTGTAATGCAGAAGTAACAGACCATAAATTATCCTCCATGCTTGCGCTCAGGACTCAGACCTCTGGAGAGTGATCTCCTCTGAGCCCGGCTGTGTGAAATAAACCTTCTGCCTTCCATGATCTCCAAGTGCCGCTTGGTTCTTCCACCAGGTGATCCAGACCAGGATCACTGTTTGGTAACAGTTATACATCTGAAGGAAAGGGAAAACAATTGTTTTTTGTTTTGTTTTGTTTTTTTTTAATTTTTTTAGCATTTATTTATTTTTGAGACAGAGAGAGACAGAGCATGAACGGGGGAGGGTCACAGAGAGAGGGAGACACAGAATCCGAAACAGGCTCCAGGCTCCGAGCTGTCAGCACAGAGCCCGACGCGGGGCTCGAACTCAGGGACCGCGAGATCATGACCTGAGCAGAAGTCGGCCGCTTAACTGACTGAGCCACCCAGGCGCCCCAAAACAATTGTTTTTTAATGAGAATAAGATAATTATTAACTTGGAGACTTAAAACTATCTTTAGAGTTCATGGAATTCTTGATATGTTATTGGTAGAATTTCTTTACTTTGCTTGATAACTTAAGCTAGTAGTTGTTAATGTCACAAAGCAGTAAAAGATAATTGAACCAATATTGGTTCACTGTTTAATTGTTTCTTGGGAAGAATGAGAATCAAGCCTTGAATATCTTATTTGCTGCAATGCAAGGTTGGGGGGACAATATTTACTTGATATTCCTGATTTACAGCAAAGTGATTTGTTTAGTGTGGACTTTATTTATTATTATTATTATTATTATTGTTATTATTTAGAATATATGCAGGATGTACTTTTTAAAATAGTCCTCTATTTCTCCTTAGAAATGGAGTTTTGATTTCTCAGGAGTTTTGATCAATTTTCTGTCTGTGTCCCTGCCCACCCCTCAATCCTCAAGAAAAAAAACAAAACCAAACGACTCTCATCTCAATTCTTCAGTTCAGAGAATGGCATAATCGTCCACCAGCTACACAAATCACAAAAGCCAGAACCCTTGGAGACTCCATGTATCTTTGTATTTATTTTATTTATTTAAGATTTATATAGCATTTATCATGTGTCAGGCACTCCTATGCACTGTACAAAAATTAACTCATTTCAGAAGCATAACATCAGGTTAACCAAAAACCAAATGATAAAGACATTAAATATAAACTGTTCAAGATTGCCAAACTAGTAAATGGCAAGGTTGGAATTTGAACCCATGTCCTCTGGCTCCAGAGTCTATGTATGTAAATATGACATCATGTTTCCTCTCTAACTGTGATTAAGTTTCGTTACTTCCTCCTCATAGATACTTCCCAAGTACTTTCTCTTTCTCCCTGCATCATGATAATCGAAGCCACTGTTGGGGAGGAAGAATTTCCCTCTGTCTTTCAAGGTCTTTCTAGCTAGACTAAGAATCAAACTGACATGAGACAGATTAACAAGAGAAAATCAAATTTAATAGCATATATACGATGAATCCACAGAGACATGGAAATGAAGCTTGCAAGAGATAAGGAGAGGGGTAGGTGTCTGAGAATACAGAAGGGAGAAAGACCATTAGCACCAAGGTGAAAGCAGATATTTAGAAAACAAAGGTTGCCTTCTTATGCAGATAAGTTTCTTAGGTAAAGAGGAATCTCTGTTAATAGTTCTCTTCTTGGTAAAGCATGCAACTGAGATAGAGGTACTGAGATTTTTCTGAATCTTCTGGGTGTGGATTGCTTTGAGCTCAAAATGATGTTCATGCCAAGATGGCCCATCTTGGGATGGCCTTCCTTTGGCCCCTATACCACTTTCATACTTCACATGATCTTCAAACAACTTCCTTTTCCCCCAGTTCGTCACCTATGACCATATTGCATGATTCCTTAAGAACATAAATCTGATCATTTTAGTCCTTAGCATAGAAACTTTCAATGCATTTGCACTAATATAAAAAACAAAAAATCTACGTTCTTTACATTGTCTACTTTGCAGCTTCCCTCCTCTTTTCTCCGGGTCACTGTGTTCCAGATACAGTGTCCCATGCTCCCTCCCTCTTCAGAGCCTCTCCATTTATCACTCCCCTAGGCCGAGGTGTCTCAACCACAACACTATGGACATTTTGGACTGGATAGTTCTTTGTTGTGGAGGGCTTTTCTGTGTAACGTAAGATGTGCACCAGTGTTCCTGGCCTCTACTCAATAGATGCCAGTGGCATCTATTTTTTAACAACCATTGCCAAATGCCCCGTGGGGACAAGGGGTGATGTGAAAATCACTCCTTAGACTTAAATGCTCTGGGCCCTCTTTTGGTTTATTCTCATTTACTCTGCAAAATTTAAGGTTGCTTCCTCAGAAAAGACTTCTCTGTTTTCAGGCCAGATGTTGCAGGCTGGGCTCCCTGGGAAGCAGACCCTAGGACTGCAATTAGTGTGAAAGTGGTTTATTATAAAGCACTCTTGGGATAAACATCTACAGAAAGAAATGGGATTGGGCAAAAGGAAACATTGGGCTGCAATGTTATTTCAGGAAAGGTCCCACTTGACGCTTTTTACCTCCAAAATGGCTAGTCCTGGCCTGCAGGCTGTGCTGGGAAGGGGCATGACCTTGGGTTTGGCAACTGTCGTTAGTGGAGTCAATTTGCTGAGAAGGCCGAGAGCTGGGGGCTGTGTCTCAGCATCTATTGAAACAACCCAGGGAAATGAGCCTTTAAGATCTGAAGAGGGATTTGGGCAGCACACCAAAGTACCCACTGCAGTCCACCCTTACACCAATCATGTCCACTTGTTAATGGAAATTCTAGTGCCTTTTTTCCTGAAATAAATTCATAAGAGGAAAGTCAATGAACAAGCCTCAGTCCCTGCTGTTCTAGGACAACATTTCTTGTCTCCCTTCTGACCAAGTTATTCAAGATTCCCTTACCCAAAGCTCTCACCTTTGCTCATCTCAGTAGCAAGCCACCTGTTGTGACACAGATTCTCATCCCTGAGGGGTCTTTACCCCTCCTGGGCAGTGACTCCTGCTGTATCCACCACAACTGAACAAAGGATTAATAAGAGAGACTTAAATGAATGACCTCAGTGCTAACCATATTCCTCCCTGCCTATGGGCAATTCAGAGGAGGCAATAATCCCAGCACTGGGTGGAATCTTTGTAGACTTGCTATCAACAGGTGTTTTCATATTCAGTGAATGTAAATTCAGTGAATGCTAGTGAGATTAAGATCCTTTCAGCTGCAACTAACAGAACACTTAATTAAAAGAGGCTAAAGCAACGAATATATGCATTATCCTATTAAAAAAGGAGTGTGGGGGTGAGATAACCACCAAGTTGGTTAATTTAGTGGCTGCATGATATCATGAAGAACTTAGGCTTTCCCTATTTCCCTTGGTTTTCATCCTTAGATTTGAACCTTCACGGTTGCAAGATGGCTGCCAAAACATGAGGCATGATCTCCCCACACAATCACAACTAAGCAGGAAGTTTGGGTTCTCCTCATAGACCCCTTTATGTCTTAACCCTCTAGCTGAGATTGCGCCACATATCCATGTCACAGCTCTCAGGGCCCTTGGAAATGTTAGTATCTGGAGATTTTAGTCACTATCAAAGGGGGTGAGCTGTAACAGCAGGGAAAGTGCGGGCTAGCTGGGTGGGAAACCAATAGATGCTGTCACCATACACAATGCGTTGATACATGGTAGGAGTTTAATAAACTTTAGTTTCCCAATTTCCCCTTAAGTCTGTTTTCTTCTCTTTCAGTTGGTTTTCTAATTGTTTTTCTTTTTTCACTTCTCTCATTCTTCCACATTTTATTCCTGTTTATTTGTCTGCCCACAAAACATATTATTAATCTTTTTAACATAATCAAAGTTTTATGTCATTTATACTTAAAAAAACAAACTGAATGTTATGTATTTCTCCATAAGGAAAAGAATACAAAATACGTTTTATTAAGTGACACTGGTGATTTTCCCTTTCATGTCTTTCATATGCATAAAGTTCCTATCTCTTGGGATAAGCATAAATATAGTGGCTACCAGGAGAAAATGAAAGAACAGAGGCACGTACGGGAAGGGGAACTTGGTGTTTAACAGCATGGGTTCCAAGGATCAGAGTAAATGAGCCACAATCCCAGCTATTCCAGTCACAGACTGTGTGATTTTAGGCAAGCTCCTCAAGCTGCCTATCTCTCAATTCCTCATCTATAAAATGAGAAAAATAAAAGTGCCTCCTCATAGAATCTTTGTGAGAATTCAATGAGAAAATGCATGTACCATAATGTTCTTCGAAAAACTCTCAATAAGGAGTCGTTTGCCTCTAAGATCCCAGGTAGCAAACTACAGGAAGAATGAAGCATCTGGGTTCAAATTCAGATTCTCCAAATCTAACCTCAGGGCTTCTGTGCCAAAGTTGTTTTCAATTGACTAAAATCATGCCTTCTTACTTACCTTGTGTGGCTACATTTCATTGAAGAATTTATCTTTTTATCCTCAACCCTTATTCTTGTTTATCTTTCCCTCCCCCACCCCATGAGTGTTCTTTTAAATTCTATGAGAAAGAGTTCCAAATCTGTAAGTTTAATTCTCAACTCTAGTATGATGTCTGTATTCACATTGCCAGCCTCCTGCTAGAAGTCTCTACTGGAATATCCCATCAGTATCTCAAAACACTACTGATTCATTGTGTGGATTTGGACATACAAATGGCAAATAAATAGGTTTTCTCTGGGGTTCTCAGTATCTGCAGTTAAGAAAACAAAAATAGAAAACTGGGTAGGGGAGGTAGGGGTTGGGGTGAAGGAAATCACTTCTAAGACTGCATACTAACCGTTTTTTACCCTATGTCCAAAACAAAAATTGCCATCTTCTCCTACAAACTGCTTCTATTCCTTTCTTATTTCAGATTTACAACATTGGTTTTGTAAGGACAGATTCAAAAATCAAACATAATATTGTCACTGTCATGTTCAAAGCGCTTTGGTTATTTCTTCTTACCTGATGAAAACAATCCCAATTTAATCTGACCTTGACCTGAAGAAAATTCTGCCTTAGTCTCACATCATCACCTGGAGAAAACAATCCTGCCTTAGTCTGACCTTGACCTACCTTTTCAGATTAACCCCTGCTATTCTACTTATTACACTTCTACTTATTACACTTCACATTCTGGCAGTTCATTAACATTATTTTATTACCCCAGAAACTTACTTCCTCCAATATAGACTTGGGAAATCCTACACAGGCTTCAAAATCTGGTTTAATTGACCTTCCCAGTGCCAATCGCAGGTAATTATGTCTTTTTTTTTTTAATTTTTTTTTTTAACGTTTATTTTACTTTTGAGACAGAGACAGAGCATGAACGGGGGAGGGTCAGAGAGAGGGAGACACGGAATCGGAAGCAGGCTCCAGGCTCTGAGCCATCAGCCCAGAGCCCGACGCGGGGCTCGAACTCACACACCGTGAGATCGTGACCTGGGCTGAAGTCAGACACTTAACCGACTAAGCCACCCAGGCGCCCCAGGTAATTATGTCTTATTCTGTTTCCTCAAAGTGTCTCCTCTAGAGCGTTTTACTATGTAATATCTGGTTAATCTTAGAGCCATTCACTAGTTTTATTTTCCCCATTAGTTTGTAAACTTCTTAAGGCAGCAGCCCTATTTTGTTAACATAACCTAGAATTCACACTGTTTAAAATTGTTTTACTGTTAGCTTATACAGTAAAAATGTAAATGCTGTAGAATAGAATAATTAAAAAAATGCTTGTAATGTTCAAATTTTAACCATGCATTGAATGCATTTGGGTCAGTGAGATGTTTTAAATCATATAGTTTATTTAAGGTGTTTTCTGGTGTTTTCCCTTTCAACGATCTCATTTTTATGTGTATATTTTTCATTCAATTCAAATTTCACTTTTGAAATTTACAACAGGAAAATACTATTGCCTGCTTTCACTTAGCAGATAATAAATTTGTAAGACATTTTGAGTTCTTTGAATTAAAATCTGTAGAAATGCTAAATATTGTTATCTCATATCATTAGCATTTTGGCTGGAAACCTCTCCCTCTAGGCACATATGGGATTCTTATTTTTATGCATAAATTTGCATAACTGTACTATCTTTCACAGACTATAGTCTTTAGACATTAATTCGACAAATATCATGATCAAATCATCAGTTTCGGTCTAGTTCAGTGAATTTAAAACTTCTTAATGGAGATATTTCCATATCTGCTCAGTCTTCAATAGTCTCTCTCTCTTTCTTCTCCCAAAATGGAACCTGATCAGTAGTGAGTATAGATTGACATAACAAACACATTCATTTGCAAAATTAATTTACATGGTTTTATTCAGTATTTTCAGACAACTCCATGGCAGCATAAAATATTCAGGAACAAGTTTCTTCAGAAAGTGATCACCAGTTGTACACAGGAGAGATTGGGACAGACAAGTGAGTTAGTGTGCTGTGGCATTTCATAGCTTATTTATTTTCTTTCATCTTTGTATAATCTAAATGTCCCAGCTTTATCAGCCTACATAGAAAATGTCCTTACACCTACATTAACACTCTAATCCCTAAACTCTGTTAAATAACAAAAATTCAGCTGAACAAATTTTGAAGATTTAATTGGTTTTTTAAACGAGTCATGAATCAGGCAGCATCACAGCAGATAGAGGGCTATTAGAAACAGAAAGGTTTTGGGGCACCTGGGTGGCTCATTTGGCTCAGTTGGTTATGACTTTGGCTCAGGTCATAATCTCATGTTTTGTGAGTTCCAGCCCTGCATCGAGCCCCGCATGGAGCCCTGTGTGGGTCTCTGTGTTGTCAGCAAGGAGCCAAGCTTCAGATCCTGGGTCTCTCTGACCCTCCCCTGCTTGCTCTCTCTCTCTCTCTCTCTCTCTCTCTCCAAAAATAAATAAACTTAAATAAAAGAAAAGGGAAAGGAAAAAGTTTTCAAAGGCAGGACAAGGAAGTCATAAACAGAAAAAAGGATTATTTTGGGTGAGGTCACCTTCTTTTGGGGACAAAAGGGTCTTATTAGATGGAGTTCTTCTTCTTCCTTTAGGGGATGGAAAGGGCCATCAGATTACCTTATTGGTGCTGACCAGGAAATTCCTGATGGATTGGATAAGACTGCACTTCTGGGGGGGGTTGAAAAGGCAATTCGGTTAGCTATTAAGCCCCAGTTTGGTGTTTTCACCCAACATAAGTGACTCCATTTAGTGCCTGTAGTTTTTTGTTTTTTGTTTTTGTTTTCGTTTTTATTTTTAACAACTGTCATCTGCTTGACCACAAAGGCTCACATCTTCACCCCAACTCAAGTATTAATGGGTACCGCTTTCTGGTTCTTTCCACAACTTACTAGATGGGGCTTCCCCACCTCAAGCACAGACAGATCCACAGACACTCCACCTGGAGCAGGATTTCTGGTTCTGATGGCCAGTGAGGATTGCACTGAGGGCAGAATTATCTGAGCTCTGGCTCCGATGAGCTGGAACTCTTGCCATACTTGCCAAGGGAGAAAAATCCTCGTACATTTAGTTTGGTCCCATAGCATGTCTGCATAAATGCCAGGGTCTTGCCATCAAGAGAAACAGCTCTTTCAAGCCCCACACAGTGCTCTTTTCACACAGCACAGGGATGCCATTAGAACTGGTACCTGACTGAACTGTGCTCTGAACTATCCTTTACTTCAACTCTGGAGCCATGTTTAAAGTATGGATGATTGTGCTAGATAATATTCTCTCATAGCAAATCAACATTGGAAACTCCATAATCTCTCATTCACAATGACTATTGCAAGGGCCTCTGTTATACTTGTGTTTGTGTAAATACCAGTAACAGGTAAAGTCCAAGTCTTGTCCCTATGCAGGACAATCTTAAAAATATCTACTTATTTACAGATGCAAATAGATATCCAATAACTCCATTAGATAGAAGCATTTGACTTTCAGATCTAACCCGTTAATTTTGGCTTTTATGATGAGAAATTTACAATTTTAACTCATATTAGAGGAGTGACCACTGATGTGAAAAAGAAAAATATTCTTATGTGAAATGCTTCTAAAATCACACCTGTCAGCATAAACTTCCCACATCAGAGCCAGACTGCCCTGTTTCCTATCCTTACTCATCAGCTTATGACTTGTATGGCCTTGGGCAAGTGTGTTAGTTATCTATTGCTGTGTAACAAATAACCATAAATAATCTCATAATTTCTATGGGTAAGAAATCTGGGCATGATTTAACTGGGTTCTCTGCTTCAGGGTGAAACTCAAGGTGTCAGCCAGGACTGGAAACCCATGTGACACTAGACTGGGAAAGGATGCACTTCAAAGCTCACTTTGCTATTAGCAGTATTCTGTTCCTTATAGGTTGATGATGACTGAGGACATCAACTTCTTGCTAGCTGTTAGCTGGAAGCCAACCTCAGTGCCTTGCCACATGGTCTTCTCTTATGGCAGCTTACTTCATCAAGGCCAGTGCAAGAATCAATAGAGTCTGATAGCAAGATAATCATATGTATATGATGTATATATGATATGTTATAATCATATGTAACCTAATCACAGAGGTTATATCTCAACACTTTTTCCATACTCTATTGGTAAGAAACAAGTCACAGTTCCAACCATTCTTATAACAGGAGGTGGGTGCAACAGGAAGCCATCTAAGAGTCTGTCTACCAAAATAAGTCACTTAACTTAATTGTGTATCTTTTTTCCCCAGTACATAAAATGGAGAGATTAATGAAGATAATAATAGTACCACATAGATTTGTGAAGATTAAATCAGCTAGTCATCTGTTTAAATAATGTAACTGTGTCTGATAAATAACATATCATCAATAAAATTAATTATTTGTATTCTTACTCATGTGTCATAAATTTAAACCAACCCAAATTTTGGCCATACTCACAACCTCCTTCTCTGATCATGCAGTTACCTTCATCATGTTTGCCTCTTTCTGCAAATCTAATTTAAAAACATCTCATTATCCATCAAGGTCTGCTCAAATAGTACCTTTTCCAAGATTTATTTTTGAGTACCCAAAGCTGTAAATTTGTTTCTTTTCCACTATACATCCATACTTCATTTACAGAAGTAGTAATTTTCTGTCTAATGTTATATTTATAATCAGGCATGTCTCTACCTAAAAGATAACAAATTATTTAATGTTAGGGATTCTGTTGCTGCTGATCGTGTATCTGCAATAGCTAGAAATTCCTTAAAGATTCATTGTATTGAACCAAAAATTAGACTTTGGTCTATAATTTTGTTATTGATCAGATCAATCCAAGAAAGTGTTAGAAAAAATCATGGAGGGGCGCCTGGGTGGCTCAGTCGGTTAAGTGTCCGACTTCGGCGCAGGTCATGATCTCACGGTCCGTGAGTTCAGGCCCCGCATCGGGCTCTGTGCTGACAGCTCAGAGCCTGGAGCCTGTTTCAGATTCTGTGTCTCCCTCTCTCTCTGACCCTCCCCCGTTCATGCTCTATCTCTCTCTGTCTCAAAAATAAACATTAAAAAAAAAATTAAAAAAAAAAAAAGAAAAAATCATGGAAACAGTGTAAGTTGATTAAGATATAAGGAATTAGCCTGATAATTTGGGGAAAGATACTAAAACTAGCCTATTTGTGATTGGCACTGTATTCCAAATCCCTTCTATTTGTTCTTGCAAAGTTCTTATGGGATATTGATTAACTCAAACTCCTTTACAAACTGGAAGACTTGAACTCTTATTTCTCTCATGAAAGAAAATGTGTTTCATGAAAATCTTATAAAGCTTATAACAGGGATAATTTGGACCAAGCTCCAAAGCTGTGACACACACAAAAGTTAGTGCTTCCCTATCACACTTTGTACTTACCCAACTTTTCCCAGTACCCCAAGTGTCTAGAAGCAACATGTAACCTCTTTCACCACTTCTTCCATATCTAACCAGTCCGAAGGTAGTCACCTGTTAGCTTTCATGCCTTTGCCTTTGCCTTAAACCTCCAGATTCAGAGCCCCAGGCAGAAACATTCAATCGACAAAGCTCAGGTCTGTGGTCTCCTTACACTTCAGTATTGGAATTAAGATTGTGACTCCCATCTATAGGATTTCTCTTAAATAGGAAAGAGGTTGGATGCCAGGTAGATAAAATGACCAAATATCCATTTTAACTTTTTAAATTTTGAATATATTATTTCTCTACATGGTCACATATTCTTCATCTCCATTGTCATATTGCCCTGGATATTTAAAGATTAAAATTTTAATCTGGTCCTTTAAGTAACTTATAATAAAAGAATATATTAGCAGTAAAATTTTTTTCTTCAGAGAAAAGCCCAGGACCAGATGGCTTCACAGGTGAATTCTACTAAACATTTAAAGAATAATTAACACCAACCCTTTCCTAAATTAAAAAGAAGAAAAAAAGGAGGGATCACTTCAAATTCTTTTTTAACATTTATTCATTTTTGAGAGACAGAGACAGAGTATGAATTGGGGAGGGGCAGAGACAGAGGGAGACACAGAATCTGAAGCGGGGTTCAAACCCACGAATCATGAGATCATGACCTGAGCAGAAGTCAGATCCTTAACTGACTGAGCCACCCAGGCACTCTGAGGAGGGATCACTTAAAATCTCATTCTTTGAAGCCAATTGTATCCTGATATCAAAGCTAGAAAAAGACATCGTAAGAAAAGAAACCTATATACCAATACCCCTTATGAACATAGATGTAAGCGCACTTAACAAATATGAGTAAACCAAGTCAGCAACATATAAAAATAATTAATACATGATTAAGTGGGATTTACCTCAGGAGTGCAAGTTTTGTTAATATACAAAAATCAGTCAATGTAATACACCAAGTAATAGAATAAAGGACAAACACCTCATGATTACTTCAAGACATGCAGAAAAAAAGCACTTGACAAAATCCAACAATCTTTCATAATAAACTAGGAGTAGAAAGGAATGCCCCCAACCTTATAAAAGGCATCTATGAGAAACTCACAGCTAACATCATACTCTATAGTGAGAAACTGAATCCATTCACCCTAAGTTTGAGAACAAGACAAGGATGTCTACTCTCACTTCTTCTAATTCAACATTGCATTGGAGGTCAGTTAGGGAAGAAAATGCAGTAAAAACAGCTGATTAGAAAGGAAAAAGTAAAACTCTGTCTATTTGCAGATGACATTACCTTTACATAGAAAATACTAGGGTATCCACTAAAAAAGTATTAGAGCTAAAAAATGGTTCAGCAAGTTTAGATAAGGAATTAATGTAGAAAAATAAGTTGGGGCACACTAGCAAGGGGCAATCCAAAACTGAAATTAAGTAAATAATTCCATTAATAATAGCAACAAAGAATAAAGTACTTAGAAAAAAATAAACAAAAGAAGTACAAACTAAGTGCAAACACTGAAATCTATAAAACATTGTTGAAATAAATTAAAAGAAGGCCTACACAAAAGGAAAGATATCCCATGGTCATGGAACAGAAGACTTAATATTGTTAAGATGGCAATATTTCTGAAACTGATATACAGATTAAAAAAAATTTTTTTAACCCATATTTATTTTTGAGAGAGAGAGAATATGAGCAGGAGAGGGGCAGAGAGTGAGGGAGACACAGAATCTGAAGCAGGCTCCAGGCTCTGAGCTGACAGCACAGACCCGGACGCAGGGCTCAAACTCACAGATTGTGAGATCATGACCTGAGTGGAAGTCAGAGGCTTAACCAACTGAGCCACCCAGGTGCCCCTAAACTGATACACAAATTTAACACAATCTCTATCAAATCCTGATGCACTTTTGCAGAATTGAAAAACTGATCCTAAAATACATATGGAAACCAGTCAAGGGACCCAGAATAACCAAAAAATTTTTTGAAAAGGAAATAAAAATGAGGACTCACGGTTCCAGATTTCAAGTTTAATTCAAAGCAACAGTAAACATGGCAGTGTGGTATTGGCATATGTCCAGACCTAGATCAATGGAATAGAAATGAACATCTTGAAATAAACCCTTATTGTCAATTAATTTTTTACAAAGCTGTCGAGATAATTCAATAGAGAAAGAGTCTCTGCAATAAATTATGCTGGGATAGGTCTGGGATAGATAGATCTGAATATAAGAGGTGAAGCAATGAAACTCCTGGAAGAAAACATAGAAGCAAATTTTTGTGAACTTGGATTAGACAATGCTTCTTAGATACAACAACAAAATCACAAACAACAAAGCAAAACATGGGCAAATTGGACTTCATCAAGTTCTAAAGCTTTTAAAGGATAACAATAAGAAAGTGAAAAGACACCTGCGGAATTAGAGAAAAAATATTTACTAATCATGTATTGGATAAGGAACTCATGTCTGAAATATATAAAGTACACTTACAACTCAAAAACAAAAAGACAAATAATTGAAAATTTATTTCTAAACAAAATATAAATTTTTTTGGTGGTGGTGTTCATTCTATGAGTTTGGATAAGTGTGATGGATAAGAGTTTGGATAAGTGGATAAGTGTGCACACAGATGTTTATAGAAGCTTTTTTCATAATTGCCAAAACTTGGAAACAACTGAGATATCCTTCAGTAGGTGAATGGATAAACAAACTGTGGTACATCCAGACAATGGAATATAACTCAGTGCTGAAAAGAAATAAACAATCAAGCCTTAAAAAAAATCATGGGAGAATCTTAAATGTGTATTACTAAGTGAAAGAAGCCAGTATGAAAGGCTATATACTTTATGATTCCAACTTTGACATTCTGGAAAAGGCAAAACCACGGAGACAGGGAAAAAGATAAGTGGTTGCCAGTGGTTGTGGGGGAGGACAGCTGAATAGGTGGAGCATAGAGGATTTTTATGGTTGTGAAAATACTCTGTATGTTACCATAATAATGGACACATGTTATCACATACTTATCCAAACTCATAGAATGAACACCACCAAGAGTGAACCCTATTATGAACTATAGGCTTTGGATGATTATGATGTGTCAATGTAGATTCATCAATTTTTTTTTTAATTTTTTTTTTAACATTTATTTATTTTTGAGACAGAGAGAGACAGAGCATGAACAGGGGAGGGGCAGAGAGAGAGGGAGACACAGAATCTGAAACAGGCTTCAGGCTCTGAGCTGTCAGCACAGAGCCTGACGCGGGGCTCGAACTCACGGACTGTGAGATCATGACCTGAGCCGAAGTCGGACGCTTAACCGACCAAGCCACCCAGGCGCCCCGATTCATCAATTTTGACTAATGTACCACCCTGCTGGGAGATGTTGACAATGTGGGAAGCAATGCATGTGTAGGGGGCAGGGGATATGTGGAAGATCTCCGTACATTCTCCTCAATTTTGCTGTGAATCTAAAACTGTCCTTTTTAAAGAAGTCAATTAATAATAATAATAAAAAAAGACAAATCAACTAAATATTGGCAAAGGAACCAAACAGGAATTTTTACAAAAACAAGATGTACAAATGTTCCATAAGCACATAAGAAATACACTCACCATTAATCATTAGGGAAATGTAAATCAAAACCACAGTGAGACACCATTCCACATTCTTAGGATGGCTAAAATAAAAAAGATAAACAATAACAAGTGTTGGCAAGGATGTGGAAAAATGAAACTCTCATATATTGCTGGTCGAAATACGAAGAGTGTGGCCACTTTGAAAAATAAAGGTTCCTCAAAATGTTAAACATAGTTACCATAAGATCCAGCAAGATCCACTTCTACGTATATGCCAAAAGAATGGAAACATATAGCCACACAAACCAATGTTCATGGTAGCATTATTCATAATGACCAAATGGTGGAAACAATCTCAATGTCCATCAGCTGAAGAATGATAAACAAAGTTTCCATGTATGGAATATTATTTGTCAATAAAGGAATCATTTGGCGATAAAAAAAGATACAATACCTGCTACAATAAAGTTGTTATTTAAAAAACAATTCAACTGTAGAATGTAGAATAGACCCAAAGAGAAAGAACTTTTATATCTATATTAAAAATAAAATTTCTTGAGGCTCCTGGGTGGCTCAGTCAGCTAAGTGTCCAACTCTTGGCTTCAGCTCAGGTCATGATCTCACAGTTTCATGAGTTTGAGCCCCACGTCTGATTCTGCTGGTAGCATGGAGCCTGCTTGGGATGCTTTCTCTCTCCCTCTCTCATTGCCCCTCCCCTGCTTACACTGTCTCTGTCTGTCTCAAAATAAATAAACTTAATTTTTTTTCTTTTTTTGTAAGCTGCCATATGTTTATCCACTGAAGATTATTCCAACCCCTGTTTGTCTAAGTAATTTTAAAATAAGTAATTTAATCCACTCTTTAATTCTGTTGTTTCAAAACTAGTCGTGCCTGTCAAACTTGTCAAACCATCACCAAAATACATGTGTAAGCAGATTGAAATACGTTGACTTCACCAAAAAGTACTGGAACCACAATCCTGTTAAATTTAGAAGTATACTAACCAAATTACTTAATGCATGTAAAGTGGAATACCATCATTCTAAATTTCAACATAAACCTTTTGCTTTGCCAAGAGTAAGAGAAAAACAACAGCAACAACAAAAAACAATAGAAATTGTTTTACCCGCAGCTCAAGTTCAGTTGCTTTCTTCCTTTGAAAATAACGAAAGTCTCTTTTTTTTTTTTTTTTTTTTTAATGTCAAAGAATGAGCTCCTAGATGTTTCTAAACTTGAAAAATAGTCATGGACAGTTTGTTTCAAATATCATGAAACTCTGCTAGCCTATCCGGTAATGATCCATTTATTTGTAAGCCACCTGGGAACTGTGGGTGGTGTGGGTTGTCCAACTATCTTTTGATTATGTCCTTGGAAAGGAGTAGCAGGTGCCATGCCAATGTTCCTTTGGTATTCTCTTAGTGCCAAATAGATCGTGTTTTGAAGCCCTGTCAGTCTCATCCCTCAATATGGATGAATTCAACTCATAGTCATTAAATAATACTGTGACATATAAGAGTAGAGTTACTGCAGTGTTCGGGAAACCATGGCCAGAACAGGAAAACTGTGTAGCAGATGGCAGCAAGCCCTAGTTTTCCTTGTTCTGTTCTCAACTGAGCATCATATCGATATAATTGAGCCACAAGCAGCAAAGTAGTTGTATCCTCCTCCTCTCCCAGGGTTCCATTAAGAATTCCCCAAATGAATCAGATTGATGAAATATTTCAGCTGTAAAATAACAATGTAGGACTCACAATATAGTCTCATTTATTTTTTAAAGAAACCTGTTGGGGTAATCACGAGTCTACATTTCTCACATTGGTTAATTTAATTAGCTACTTTTAAAATGTCATATATCGGCGCCTGGGTGACTCAGTTGTTTAAGCATCTGACTTTGGCTCAGGTCATGATCTCACAGTTCATGAGTTCAAGTCCTCCATCGAGTGAGCTCAAGCCACACATCTGGTGAGCTCAAGTCCTGCTCTGGGTGAGTTCAAGCCCCACTTCGGGTAAAAAACGTGAGCCCCTCTTCAGATGAGCCCCGTGTCTCTCTCTCTCTTTCTCTCTCTCTCTCTCTCTCTCTCTCTCTCTCTCCCTCCCTCCCTCCATCCCTCTCTCTTCCTCTGCCCCTCCTGGGAACCTCTCTCTCCCTCTGCCCCTTGCTTACTTGTGCCCTTTCTTTCAAAACAAATAAAATTTAAAAAGAAAAATGTCATATATCTACCCAGAGATATTTGAATTGAGTTTAGACTTAAAAAGCTAAACTAAATGGAATAATAAAGTTAACTACCCTATCAGAATTTTTAAAAACTCTTTTAAGTTTTATTTATGCAATCATAGAATAAAATTGATCAGATTTATATTGAAATATATAAGTAATTTAATTCTGAGTAAGAATAAAGCAGACGAATAAGGGAAAAGATCTTATTTTTCTTCCTATTCCAGGTATATTAAAAAATTAAATGTAAATTTATTTGCAAATTCTGTAGTAGACTAACTTCTAGGGCAAAGCTTAGGAGAGCTTGATACTTCAAAAAGAATAGTTCAGTCTCTCACTAATTAAGTCAATAATCATTTCTCAAATGCCTGTATGTCAGATACTATTTGTAGAAAACTTTGAATATTAACTGTATGGCCCATCTAATAATACTGATAAAATGAATATTAAAGTGTTCCTTTGTGGCAGGCACTGTCTACCACTATTCTTATTTTACAGATAATGAAACTGAAGCACGAAGAGGCAAGTCACTTGCCCAAGGCCACATGGCTAGAAATGCAAAGCTGTGATTCTCATGGAGGCAGCCTGGCTCTGAGACCACGCCACTCCACAAGGCTATTCTAGCCATTCTGTCTTTCAACCAAACCTGCCGCTGCGTTTTCCTCTTCCCTCTGTCTCTTCAGTTTCAGCAATATACAGCAATTGAGCTTTCCAATTTTGTTTCATTTCTTTATAGTTTTGGACTTTTCCTTTCTATTTTTCTTCTCAACCCTTTTGTAGGCTGAAGCACCCCTATTTCCACGTCATATTGATATCGGATACATCACAGAAACCTAATCCTGGATGATGTCTTCATTATCTGTTCTTGTTTTTTCCATTTTTCATGAGACTCTTGAGGCTCCAAAATGGTAATAAGCTTATGCATTTGGCAGATGTGTCTGAGTCATCAGTGATTTTGACTAGTTTGAGCAACTAGCTAAAGATACTCATCTTGGTATTGGTTCATTCTGACAGTTTGTAGCCTTGGTGTATAGAGCAACTCATACATCAGACAGGAATAGTTTCAGTCAGTATTCTTTAGTGGTATCTCCAGAAAACCATCTAATTTCCCAAGGGTTGTGATCATATTAGTCACACATGTCAGACCAAGTCATGCTTCTTTTCTGAAGTAAAAAGCAAGAGATACTGTAATCCCCAAGGCATACATCCTTCAACAACAACAAAAAAGATTTTCAGAGACTTGGAAACTCAATTGTATAAAAAAGCAGGCAATGTTTTATACTGTGAAACTTGTTCATCTTAATCAGTGGAAGTAAATGTGCTTTTCATTTAAATGTGAAAAACAATTAGTACCTATTAAATTAAGAATCATTATAATTTAAAAATTACTTAAAAATGATAACGATTA
Source organism: Panthera leo (assembly GCF_018350215.1). Taxonomy (NCBI): domain Eukaryota; kingdom Metazoa; phylum Chordata; class Mammalia; order Carnivora; family Felidae; genus Panthera; species Panthera leo. Next base: position 64,908,950 of record NC_056682.1, read on the forward strand.
TAAAAATAATACTGCCATAAATTTACAAATCTCTAATACATTTTGTTTTCTTCCTTGGGTTTTAGCCTTTTCTTTTTTTGGAAATAAAAATGTATGTATTTTAAAATATATTATTCTTTAACCTATCCTGAGACTATAGGAATAATATTATTAATATCATGCCTTTTTATGGCAGGAGATCAAGAGCCTGCACATGTTTGTTATCTTATCCCACAATAACTCAGAGGAGCAGGAGGACCTAGGTTCATAGATGTTCAAGTGATCCATGCAAGGTCAGTGAGCTAGGAAGCAGCAGAGCCACATAGAGAGCACACTTCCCTAGTCTCTTAAATTGGTGCAATTTCTATTCATTGGTTTGTTTCTAAATGCACGAGGGAAGAGAAAGTCATAGGTATTCCCTATAATTCCTTTGCTGTCAGTGCAGCAGTTCAAGGACTTGAGTGTATGAAAATTACCAACATGCAGACTCCTGAATGTTTTGTTTTAAAAAGTCAGGATTGGGGGGCTCTTGGTGGGCTCAGTTGGTTGAGGGTCCCACTCTTCATTTTGACTCAGGTCATGGTCCCAGGGTTGGGGGATCAAGCCCCATGATGGGCTCCACGCTGAGCATGAAGCCTGCTTAAGATTCTCTCTCCCCCTCTTCTCTGTCCCTCCCCAGCTCACTCTCTTTCTTTTTTCTCTAAAAACAAACAAACAAATAAAATATATATATATAAAGTGAGGATTGGGACCAAAGAATATGCATTTTTATAGTCCTATCTCTTGATTCAGTTGCCAGTTCAAAGGCCAAAAATTAAAAATTTGACTGTGTTCTATCGTAATTTTTTATATTCATTAGGCGAATTATAGGAGTCACTAGATAAGGAATATGATGGGCAAACCTTGGAGTTTGAGCGGTACATTCAAAGGTGGCTGCAGAACTGGAGTGAGAAGAGTCATTTAATTGGCAAGACTACATTTCAGATGTAAGTATTTCTCTACAAACAATGTTTTCTTTTCTTACTACAACCGTTTTTTCTTTTTCTTTTTTTAACATTCCAAACTGGTCTGGAAATTTGAAAGACAGTTTCTTCATAACATTTTCCATTCCTACATAAACCTCAACATTTGGAAGAAATGTCTGTTAATGTGTCATTTTTGACACTTCTAATCTTTGTCCCTGAGGGAAATTGGCAATGAAAAGAATAAAACAGAAAGTTCCAAAATCCAATAATTGAATTAAGTTTAAACTCTGTCCTAGAAACAGGCAAGCCATTTTCAGAATTCTTTTCAAGCCATTCATTTTCTTAATATTTGCTTCAAATTTCCTCTGTTGGAAAATTTTTTTCTAGTTCTATGATTAATGATTTAGAGATGTTTTCTGGTTGGCTTCTAAAGATTGGTCATCTTTGAAATGTAGGTATTAAGCTTATACACTATTGTAATTCCATCAGAAGCAGATTTGTAATTTTATTGAATGTTGTAATTACTTCCCTTTAGGTTTGGTACTCTTTAGTTAAATTATAAAACTTGAAATTGCGACTGTGATTTTTAACTATAATTTCTGTGTACACAAAAGCTTTTTGTTACTGATCTGTCACTTGACTGAAATCTACTAGAATTAATTGATTTACTATTGCTCAGAAAAGATCAAGCTGTTTTTAACACTTATAGACAATAAGCTCCTCAAGTTAACAATCTGTGTCTGATTCATCTGTGTGAACTCCCTCCTCAGCGGAGAGTGTTAGTAAATATCTACGTCATTGTTTTCTGTTATAAGAGTTGAAGACACACAGCAGCAATCAGATTCTGAATCTTCCACTTACTCATTTGTCACTTTAGGCAAAATTAGTCAACTTCTCATTTTCTTCATCTGTGAAGTAGGAATAAAAAAAGTACTGCCCACATACAGTTATCTTGAAAATCAAATGTGGGGCGCCTGGGTGGCTTAGTCGGTTGAGCGTCCAACTTCAGCTCAGGTCATGATCTCGCAGTTTGTGGGTTTGAGCCCCACGTTGGGCTCTGTGCTGACAGCTCAGAGACTGGAGCCTGTTTCGTATTCTGTGTCTCCATCTCTCTCTTCCCCTGCCCCATTTGTGCTCTCTCTCTCTGTCTCTCTCAAAAGTGAATAAACATTAAAAAAACTTTTGAAATAAATAGATAAAAACAAAGTTGAATGTAAAGCATTTTGCATGGTGCCCAAACCATACTAAGTGCTCACTTGAAGTTAGCTCTTTTTTAAGACTGTATGAACATTGTAATAGCAAGTTGTTGGGAAAAACCTAAATATGCATATAGAGGCTATTGGGTGGAAAAAAAAATTATATATACGTGGAATATTACATAATGGAACATTATACTATCATGAAAAGGGATACGAAGGTACTTTAGGTACTGATATGGAATTCACTACAAGAAATGCTCTTCCACTATGGAAAACAGTATGGAGGATGCTGAAAAAATTAAAAATGGAACTACCTATGATCCAGCAATTCCACTTCTGGTAATATATCGAAAAATAACAAAAATACTAACTCGAAAAGATAACTGCATCTCCAAGTTCATAGCAGCATTATTTCCAATAGCTGAGACTCAGAAGCAACTTAAGTGTCCACTGATGGATGAATGGATAAAGAAGGTGTGGTATATATATATATATATATATATATATATATATATATATATGTAGTCATAAAAAATGAGACAATGCTACCGTTTGCAACAACGTGGGTAGAAGTTGAAGACATTACATAAGTAACACAAATCAGGCAGTAAGAGTCAAATACTGTGTGATTTTATTTATATGTGGAATCTAAAATACCAAACCCAAAAATCTAAAGTCATAGAAAAAGGGGTTCAACTTATGGTTATCAGAGGTGGGAGAGGGAGGGGGAATTAGAGGAAAGTGGTCAGAAAATACAAACTTTCAGTTATAAGATAGATACTAGGAATGCAATGTACAACATGAAGGATATAGCTAACTGTATATATATGTATGTATATAGCTAACTGTGAGTGCTGTATGATATATAATTGTTAAGACAGTAAATCCTAAGAGTTCTCATCACAAAGAGAAAATTTGTTTCCTTTCTTCTTTTCTTCTTATTGTGTCTATATGAGACAATGGATGTTAGCTGAAGTTATTGTGGTAATCATTTCACAGTACATATAAATCAAACCATCAAGCTATAAAGCTCCTTAAACTTATGCTGTGGCATCTGTCAATGATTTCTCAATAAAACTGGAAAAACATATTGTTATCTCAAAAAAACAAAATAAAACATGGTGCAGAATGGAAAGGGGGGGGGAATATATACATCTCAATATGCTAGAGAGATCACACAGATGAATCAGACACAGACTCTCATCTTAAGGAGTTTATCATCTGTAAGTGTTAAAAACAGCTTGATCGTTTCTGAGTAACAGGAAATATATATGTGTGTATATATATGTATGTATATATATATATATGTATGTGTATATATATATATGTGTATATATGTATATAATTTGTTCATGTTTGTTTTGTACATGCATAAAATATTTCTGCAAAGATACACAAGAAAATGATACCATATATTGCTTCAGGGGAGAAGAATTGGGGTCTTGGAATCAAAAGCAGGAGAGTGATTTTTCTATGTATTGACTTCTGTATTTTTTGAATTTTGAATCAGAATATATTATTTATTCAAAATATTAATAAATATAAACTATTTAGAAACTATTGAGAAAATTTATACTAAGACTGTAATGAAAAAATGATAACAAGAAAATGATCACTAAGAAAAATTATTTTATCATTCATGCAAAAAAAAAAAACTTTCAGTGACTACAGACAATGGTCTTAGGGAAAAATAAAAACTTACCATATTTCTGTGAAAAATGTAATAAAACAAAAATGTCTTCCTTTTATGTTTCTAGGTTTTATATTTTTCCTATTTGTCTCACAGCAGGGATAGTCTGCATATTTTCATGTAATAAACCTCTTTGGAAATGTCATATATCTCTATTTACTATGTTTAAATAATTTATTATTATATTTAAGTGAACATCATATTTAACCAGTAAAAGTTGACAAAGTCTGTCCATGACTTTTTTCCTGAAGCATCTACATTCTTTCTGCACCATATGATTATAAATGACATAATTTTTAAGGTATCTATGAATAAGGAATAAGTTATTGTAGAGTCCAGTGTCAGAGTCCAAAATCACTACTTTGGGGCACCTGGGTGGCTCAGTCAGTTACTCGGCTCAGGTCATGATATGGTTTGTGGGTTCGAGCCCCACATCAGGCTCTAATGCTGACAGCTCAGGGTCTAGAGCCTGCTTTGGATTCTGTGTCTCCCTCTCTCTGCCTCTCCCCCCGTTGTGCTCTGTCTCTCTTTCTCTCAAAAATAAATAAACATATTTTTTTTTTAAAAAATTAAAAAAATAAAAGAAAAAGAAACCACCATTTTATGTTCTCTCTGGTATCAACTGTGCACCCAAAAGTGGCTGTTTAAAGATAATTTCAGGATGCTATTACTTAATGATTTGTTTTAATTTTTTTTAATGTTTATTTTTGGAGAGACAGAGAGACAGAGTGCAAGTGGGGGAGGGGCAGAAAGAGGGAGACACAGAATCCCAAGCAGGCTCCAGGCTCTGAGCTGTCAGCACAGAGCCCAACTCGGGGCTCTAACTCATAAACTGTGAGACCATGACCTGAGCTGAAGCTGGATGCTTAACTGACTGAGCCACCCAGGTGCCCCTACTTAATGATTTTTGAAGGATGAGTCAGTTTTTGTTTTTATTTAAGAACGGTAAAAACTGTAAGCCACACAACAAGAGTGATTAGCTTAAGCAACCATGACTTTATACTTAAGGCTTGCTAGAAAACTACAAATGACATCTTTCTGTCTGATCTATAGAAGAAACATTCCAATAAAAAAATGTTGCATCTTTTTTGTGACCAAGATTAGTCTTATAATAGAATCCTTCCATGTTAGGACTGAGAAGTGATGTTGCTTATCAAAAATGAATGGAAAAAATAGGTTCAATATAATTAATAAAATGTTCTTTAATTACAGGTGCCTATGTGGGGGAAGAAACTGCCTTTCATACACACTATAGACTTAATACTTGTCTTTTAAAAAAATAAAATATGTTAAATTAATTATATGTAGGAAACACTTTAATTGTTCCTAAAAGCAGTTTAATCAGTTCTGTTTTGATTTAAGTCCAAAAGCATTACAGGGTAGGGAAAGATGTTAAACAAGATTCAAGTATATTCCAAAGAACAAGTACTTTTACTTTTGACTATACCAAATTAACAAATTTCTGTATTAAAGAGAATTCCAAAACCAAAATTGAGATATAAAAACATGTGATTTCATTTAAAGCTCTTAGAATTATGTGTATCACATTGAAGGGCTCAATGTATGCTAACATTATCAGGATTTTTTTCAGTGGAATCAGAACTATAAACTCCAAAGAAGGCAAAATCGTATTTTTCTTTAATAATGTTTAACCGAACTATACACACAGAAAAGTATACAAATCCCAAGTATACAGTTTAAGGAATTTCCACAAAATGAGTACATGTGCCCAGATCAAGAAATAGATCACTGTCAGATTCCAGAAGCCTCTCATCCTCCCACTCAATTATTACCTCATCCTCACTTCCTAGAGGTAGCTCCTATCTTAACATGTTTTGTCTAGTTTTGAACTCTATATAAATTGAATCATAAAGTATATATTTACATTAGTTTTGTATTCTGTGTAAAAATTTAACACAAACTTAGTGACTTCAAATAACACAAATTTATTATCTCGCAGTTTCCATGGGTTAAGAGTCCTGTGTCATGTGGCTGGATTCTCTCTTCAGGGTTTCATATGACTGAAATCTGTCTGGATTAATAGGTTGTGAAGTGACCTACATTGAGAATAAAGAAGTGCTCTGGGAGCCGCGGAGCTTTGCCAGCAATAACGGCATTGATTTTAGGTCAAATCTATTATATGCTACAGCAGTATTTTTTAGACCAATATTAGAGCAGCCTTTTTATAGGCTATATAATTTATATTTATATGTGTGTAGGAAAAATTCTGAAAGGCTTTGAAATTGATCAAAAATGTGCTCTGGGGCACCTGGGTGGCTCAGTTGGGTGAGTGTCCCCCTCTTCATTTTGGCTCACGTGATGGTTCCAGAGTCGTGGGATCAAGCCCTACATCAGGCTCTGTGCTGAGCATGGAGCCTGCTTAAGATTCTCTCCCTCTGCCCCTTCCCCCCACTGGTGCTCTCTCACTCTCTAAAATTAAAAAAAAAAAAAAAAAAAAAAAAGTGTTATACCCTTCCAGATTTTCTCACTCTTTCATTGACTTTGCACTATTTTATAACCCTACAAGTTTTAACTGAACAGTGCAAAGATTCTCTCACATAGAAGTACAAATTCATCATGTTAGGTATGAAATTGATTACTACTCGTGGATAGACCTATTGTACATGTATTTGTAAACTTGTTTCATCATTCCTTAATTGCCTATGTATGTATGGTTCTTTTTTTTTAAAGTTTTTATTCAAATTCCAGTTAGTTAACATTCTAACTGTAATATTAGTAATATTGTGTAATATTACAATAGTACAATAGTACAATATTGTAATATTGTGTAATATTACAATAGTACAATAGTACAATATTGTAATATTGTGTAATATTAGTTTCAGGTGTACAATATAGTGATTCAACAACTCCATGCAACACCCAGTGCTCATCCTAAGTGCCCTTCTCAATCTTCGTCACCTGTCTAACCTATCCCCCCACCCACTTCCCCTCCAGTAGCCATCAGTTTGTTCTCTATAGCTCAGAGTCTGTTTCTTGGTTTGCCTCTCTCTTTTTATTCCACTTTGTTCTTTTGTTTCTTAAATTACACATGCATGTAAGGTTCTTTAAGTTTTGTTTTGAAACTGGTTGTAACATCTTATTGATTTCATCATCAGTTGAGTTAAATAACATCTTCCACATGTGTTCATTTTATATTCATATGAGTCATAATTTTACCTTTAAAATGTATTCTTAAACATAACTTAATAATACTTTGGTTATTGTGCATAATATATATGCCTACATATAGAAGCTAGAACAATTTACTCTAAGTGGATACAAAGATTTCTAAGTATTCCAACTTCAAGATTCATTTTTTTAATTTGAGTTCTTCATCAGGAATGAAACGGAACTTTATGTTACTATTCCAATAGATTGCAGAGTGTGTTTTATAGGATCCACTGATAATTTCATAACAACATACATTTAATCCTATTACTAAATCATTTTAGTAATTTCTCATAACTTTTCTGGTAAAACCCCACATCCCTAACCGGACTCATGCTTCCTCTTCTGGAAGTTTCCCACACTCCAGAAATACTGGTTTTTCTTCAATTTCTCAAACACTACATGTATGTTCCTGAACTTCAAATCTTTGCTCCTGTGTTAGGTTTACCCAGAAAGCCTTTCTCCACCACCTTCAATGCTCCCTTTTATTTTTTATCTTCCTTTCACTTTCCATCCTTTTCTTTCTTTTCTTCCCATTCTTCTCCATCCCCAACCCTGAAAGCTTTATTCATTCCTATTCAACCTTTAGATTTCAATTTATCTCCCTAAGGCAAGTTTTCCTAATTCCACCCCCAGAATAAATCAAGTCCCTTTGTTGCACATTCTCAGAACAAGATTTTCTTCCTTTTTATCACTTAACCCATTTTGTAATTATGTATTCAGCTTTTTGGATAATTTAACTTTTAAATTAAGATCCAGGTCTGTCTGGCTCACCTTTGTATCTGCAATTTCCAGTAAGAAACCCGACATGTTATGTGTACTCGATAAATACTCAACTACATTGGCATCTCACTACTTTTCTTTGTCACAAAGTCAAACATGTGGAATTGTCACTCTTCAACTATTTTTACATATTAATAATGATAATTTCTAAGGTTTCAACCAAATAACAAGATTTGTCTGGACTTAGTTATTTTGGATGGGGTGCAAATGGATTTTGGAAGTGTTATCTTCATGTGAGCATTGTTCAGCATTGATTAAAAATTATCTGGATCCTGGATCCAAATTGTGTCCCTTACTGGAGTGTGGCATGATTTAAGAAAAAGTTCAAAAATCTCTCTGTGCCTTATCTTTGTCACTTATAAATGGGAAATATATAAGTGCTTTCTTATAAGGTAGTTGTGAGGATTAAATAAGTTAATATATTGAAGGTAGTGAATATATTTAAACTGTGATTAGTCCAGAGTAATGTTAGCTATTTTTTAAAGATATTTTTGTGATTTGATTTCATAAGAAATTTATATTTAAAAAAAAGAGAAAAATCCCTATCATCTAACAGCTAGTGAAATTCAGAACATTAGGGCTGTCAGTGACAGCCTTAAGTGGCTAATGCAGATCCTTTCTTTTGGAGGAAACAAACATGACCGTACTGCAATGAACAATGATAACATTATTTCAGTGGCAACCTTTTTTTTTCCCACATGACAGGAGGAGAAGGGAAATAACATTCTGTTGTAATTTATATAATCTGATTAGTAAAGCATAAACACAGGACCCCTCCTGCAGCCATACTATCTGGAATCTGGATGGTTTTGGATTCATTTCTAAACACATTTGAATGGTGGTCATGATGCACCCAGGAATAAGCCAACCAAACAGAAAGTATTTCCCTAAAATGTTCTCCAGATCACTAATGATGCTGGTTGAGCCATGACAAACAAAAGATCTACAATTAAATAAGTTTGGAGAACACCATATATCCTCTTGATGTTTCCCAATAGATGTTTATATATTAAACCTCTAAGAAGTTTTTTGTTTGTTTGTTTATTTTGAGAGAGAGAGAGAGAGAGAGAGAGAGGAGGGGAGGGACAGAAAGAGAGGGAGAGAGAGAATCCCAAGCAGACTCCACACTGTCAGCATGGAGCCTGATGTGGATCTCGAACTCATGAGCCATGAGATCATGACCTGAGCCAAAATCAAGAGTCAGAGGCTCAACTGACTGAGCTACCCAGGTACCCCAAAGCTCTAAGAAGTTTTTAGCAAAGAAACATACTTGACTGTAAGCCTCTGATGTCCAAATTTACTGCAAAAACTTTTTTTAAAAAACACTGTACCTATGAACACTTTGAAAAACTAATGTCCATTGAATATACTTGGGAAGTCCTGATTTTAGGTAGTCTCAAATTATACATGTTAGAAAACAAAATTCAACTGAGTAAATTTGAAGAGGACTCAAGTAGCAGCCCATTTTAGCAGATAGAAATGAGCTGTGAGGAACTGTATGAAATGGAAGGGTTTTATAGGCAGAAGGGGGCAGATAAAGGAAGGTTCTAAAAATGAGTGGATTGTTTCAGGCAAAGTCACTTTCCTTTGGGGAAAGGATGGGTCTAGCTAGCTGATTACCTCATTAGGGCTGAGGTAATTCTAGCTTCAGTGGTTAAAGGTTACATTCCTGGGAAAGGCTGAAATTGTAATTAGGTTAGGCATTAAGTCTTGGTTTGCTGATACGGGGCTTAGCACAAATGATTCTGTTTGGGGCCCATTGTTTCTTTTTTAGCATACATAGTTAGAAAAATTCATAACATAGTCAATTAAAGAGAATTTATGGAAAAGATTATAAACTATGATATTTTTTGTTATCTACACAGACACACAAATGTACTTCTTTATATTACAATTTATGGTAAATAACCTCCAAAGTAAAATTCCAAGCTTCAAGTTAGAAAAAATAGCCACAATTACATACAATTTTATTTAAACTCAATATTCTGGGTTAGGGCTAGCATTTAGAGCAACTTTAAACTAGTGAAAATAGTATATTCCATGACAAGCATATGCAAATAGGAAAACAGAGCTACTTACTATATTAAAAAAATAGGGATAGGAAAACTTTCCTTACATGATTCTCAGTTATGGTTCTGAATAAGGATATGCAACTTGCCTTCACCCACTCTCATAGTTTGGAAGACTTATCTAAAAATAAAGCTTCAAAGATTATGTATATTTCACAGTTGGCTATGTTATCATAAGTTACTTTATAATTAAAGCCAGCACTTACAAATTTATTAAAAATTTGACATACCTTTCCCTCTCTAATCTCTTTAAATTTAAAAGTAATAGAAAGTTCTTTACACTTCAGTAGTGATTAAAGCTGGACAAAGTTACTTTTCAAAAAAAGGTAAAAAATGAGGAGACCCTTTATGAGAAAAATACTTGCTAACCTTGAAGCAACATTTGTTTTACTGAATGTAGATATCATGAATTCTCATGTGGAATATTTAAGTGTGAGGGGTCTACTAATGACATGTGGCAAAACCCACTATTATCTACTATATATTTCTGTTCAAGACATTAATTGTCCATAAAGTACTCTTGCTCTCATTCTATAATGTGAGTTCTTTTTAGTAAACAGCTATCCAGTCAGGATTTATTTCTTAGCTCCTCTTCATCTAGATGAGGCCATGTCATTAGTTCTGACCAATAGAATATGAGATATGATTCTATGTGTCACTTTTAGGCCAAGAAGACAGGGTCTTTCTTTCTATGCACCCCCACGTGGCCATCAGGCAACTCTTTATCTTAAATTGTGTGTAATTATTTGTGACACAGACATTCATGTTGCTTTCTAGGGCTTCCTTTCTAAAATTATTTGTCGATCATTATGTATATTAAAAGATAATTTCCAAAAAAAAGTAAAATTATGACTTATACAGATATAAAAATGAGACCTTGTTGAAAACTTTATTCTACTCAGGGGCGCCTGGGTGGCTCAGGTAGTTGACCATCCAACTCATGATTTTGGCTCATGTCATAATCCCAGGGTCACAGGATTGAGCCCCGGTCACACTGTGCTGAGTGTGGAGTCTGTTTGAGATTCTTTGTCTCTCTCTCTCTCTCTCTGTCTGTCTGCCCCTCCCCTGCTTGTCCTAAATAAATAAATAAATAAATAAATAAATAAATAAAATGTAAAAGAAAAAGATTTTACGCTACTCATTGAATGAGAGAACCATTCTCTCAGATGTTGTAACCAGCTCAAAAGAAACATTTTTAAAAAGTACAAATGTATATGAAGTAAAAGAAATGCTGAAGTACATTGTAAATAGAAGCAGAACTGTTTGCTTAGGGAGAGGAGAGATGCTGGAATAGCCAGTTAAATCTTCACCAGAGAAGACAGAATGTGCATGCTTATCATTTACTACAACTTAAGAATTATCAAATAACTCAAAGACAGTGAAAAGCCAGAAGCAGATAACCTGGAACATCATTTTATATATATGCAGTGTGTAGTCTCCAGTGACCCATTAATTGTTTCCTAAATGGAGAAGGAGATTAATCAGAAGCCAGCCTGCTGTGTAATGCTTTTATGTAAACCTTAAACAACTTACACTGATACTTTAAAAAAATTTTTTTAAGTTTATTTATTTATTTTGAGAGAGAGAGAAAGAGAGGCATGGTGAGGGAGAGAGAGAGAGAGAGAGATTGGATCCCAAGCAGGTTCCGCACTGTCAGCACAGAGCCCAATGGACTCATGAACCATGAGACCATGACCTGACCTGAAATCGAGAGTCAGACATTTAACTGACTGAGCCACCCAGGGGTCCCTAACACTGGTATGTCTTTTAAAATGAACTTTTATTTTTATTTTAAATGTATTGTCTTATTAGATGTGTTATTAAAGTGACATATAGTACCATAACTTTTTTCAGTATTTTAGTAACTGTATTTCTATATTGTTTATTTTCTTCTTTTGATCTTCATTATTTTCCTTTATATATTTAAAAACATCATTCTGAGAAGAAGTCAGTAGGATTCCATAGATTTCCGAAGAGATCCATGGCAAAAAAAAGATTAAGAATCTCTGCTTTAGTAGAAAATAATTAGGAAGTTATGTTAGTAATGTCGGTTACTTGTAATTGTTGTGTTTGGCATGGTATTAAAAGAAAGGTATTAGCTCAGATGAGAATGGTCCAATTTGCAAGCAAAACTGAAAGTGAATATTCTTGAAATTTAGAACCTTTCAGGATTGGGAAAAAATTACTGTGACACTAGTCTTATGACTGAAAAAGCTTGAGCAATTGAGGTCCATTAAAAATATGAATTTGCCATACAAGAATATTCAGATTGCTTCAACATAGTCACTATCAAGTTAAAAGAGAATCACTGGGGAGAAAAAAAAATAAAGCAGGCCTAAGAACTAATGTGTAAGAAAGAAAATTTTATATTGTTATGGCACATGAAACTGGAGACAAAATAGATCAGAAGCTTACAAAATTTTGAAAATGTATTGCTAAAGAAACCAGCAGCCTACCTTTGACTCACTGAACCTTCAAACAACCACTGGGTTCCCAAATTTACAATGATATGAAGACAGTTGTAAACAAAACAAAACAAAACAAAACACAACCAAGAAAGGAACATACACCAAAATTCACTGCAGATGAGGCCATCCAGATAATGGACAAAATAGAACATCTCAGATGATAATTCTGGGACATGGTTACAGGGACCATGAAGAGCAATGAACAAATGAGTTCCTTCCAGAAAGTGGAAATTGGGTGTAATTAAACTTCTCTTACCTGGGTAAAGGAACTCATGGTGCCTACCTATAGGTTTTCATTAGTTCTAAGAACCAGTAACTGTTATGTCTGCAATACTTACTGTGATGTTGTGATATAATAAGAAATTTATATTTTGGTCTTCATCTCTGAGACCTGGCCAGAGCTCCTAAAACACTTGTAATTTCCTGAGTGATGGGGGATGACAAGAACATCTTACACTGCACTCCTAAGTCTTTTGAAATTTCATGGGTGATTGAATTGTCTTTTGTTCTAATGAGATGACTCTTGATGGGCTTCTGGATGGGGAGCTGATCACCACAAAGATCAAGCTTGATTAGAATCTTCTAGCTTTCAGCCCCATCTCCTATCTTCCAGGGAGGGTGGAGGAGCTAGAGATTAAGTTAATAATTGATCATGCCTCTTTGGTAAAGTCCCCATAAAAATCTCTAAAGTACAGGGTTTAGAGAGATTCTGGGTTGATGAACACATCCATGGGCAAGGAGATGGGTGTACTCCCAACTCCAAGGGGTATAAGATGCTTAACTTCTGGACCTTACCTTATGTATCTCTTCATTTGGCTATTCATCTGTATCATCTACCATATCCTTTATTATATAATAAACTGGTGAATATAAGTATTTGCCTGAACTCTGTAATCCATCCTAACAAATTATTGAACCAGAGGAAGTTGTCATGGGAATCCTCATTTATTGTTGGTCAGAAACACAGGTAGCAACCTAGAACTTGCAACTGGCATCTAAAGTGGGGGCAGTCTTGTGGGACTGGGTCCTTAATCTGTGTGATCTAACACTAGCTGCAGATAGATAGTGAACTGAATTGAATTGTAGAACCCCCAGCTGGTGTCAGAGAATTGGTCAGTATGGGAAAAAATACCCACACATTTGGTGGTCAGAAGTGAAGTCATGTACATAATAAAGGGAAACACATTTTTGCTTTAGCTGGTGTAGAGAAGTTTTCCCAGACACTTCTGTTTTCAGAATATGAGGTTTTATTGTATTTTTTTTTTTTTTTTTTTTTTGGTCCCTGCTCTACCACTGGGTATTGGATGTTGTCAGTCTGGAAGACTGAATAGACAAGAGAGTTCACATGTTGCCAGGGTGCAAGTAACCATGTCTACCCCTGCTGGAGAGAATTTTGAACTCTTAGCTGGATGTGGTAGCTGGTTGAAACTTTTGGTTTCATCCTTCAAAGAGGAGATGTTTATACAGTTGACCCTTGGGCAACACGGGTTAGGGGCACTGATTCCCTGAAGTTGAAAATGCACATATAACTTTTAGTTCACCAAAAAACTGAACTAGTAAGAGCCTGCTATCAACTGAAAGCCTGACCGATAACATTAATGGTCGATTAACACATACTTTGTATGTGATATGTATTGTATATTCATTCTTATAATAAAGTAAGCTGGAGAAAAGAGAATATTAAGAAAATCATTATGAAGGAAAAATACATTTACAGTGCCGTCCTGTATTGATTGAAAAAAATCCACATATAAATTGACCTATGCAGTTCAAACCCCTGTTGTTCAAGGGTCAATTGTATTTTTTGTAGGAAAAAAAGGGTTCGGATATTAATATAGTGTCAGGAAAGGCAAAGTGTGGAGGAGATAGCTAACTGTATATTGAAGATTCATACTCCTCTTAGCACAATGCTATCATTGCCTGTGAGCAGTGTTTCAGCTGCAGATATTTGCTAGCTCATAACTGCATCCATGAGAGGATGGTTTGTGTGTCAGTCTAGGCAGATAATATTTGGGTCGATTTGCATATGCTTTCAACTGCATGTGGAATATCACCAAACCTTAGATGAGGGGAAAAACATAAGAAGGAAGCAGTCTGGCACCTACCTCATTACCAGAAGGAAGGATGCTTTTGGAATCCTCCAAACTTCACTGTTTATGTGAATGAGAAATAATTTTGTGTTAGTGTATTAAGCCACAAAAATATGAAAGGTTCATAAGTTAAAGCAGCTAGTGTTATAACAACTAATACATTACATAGGTGGAGATTCCAAGTAGGCAGTTAGAAATGAGTCTAGAGTTCAGAGGAGAGGTTCAAAGAACAGATATAAGCAGATATAAATGTGGAGGTTACTATTGTATGTTAATATGTTTTTAAAGATATGCAGGCTAGATATCACTTAAGGAGAGGGTATTTAGAGATGAGAACTAGGATCAAGGTCCAACTTTGAATATCCCAATAGAAGAAGTTAGGTAGAGAAGTTGAAATCTGCATAGGATCTTGAGACTGTCTGTAAAGTAGAAAACAAAAAATAGTTTTATCCTAGAAGCAGGGAATAAATTATTTCAAGGAGCAAACAGTTGTCAATGATTTCCAATACTGCTGAGAGCCCAATCAAGATAAGACTAATGAATAATCTATTGAATTTAGTCACTTGAAAACTGAGACCTTTGCAAAAACATATCAGTAAATTTGATGGGAACAGAAGCTTGATTTGAGTAAGCTTGTGAATAAATGGGAAGGAAGGAAATAAAAATACAAAATTAAGGGGGAAAAGAGACAGGATGGAAGGCAACAAAAGGATGGGGAGTCAGGGAAAGTAAACCTGAGGCAGCATAAATGTGCTGGAGAGAATACAAAGGATCTAATATGTAGGAAGAAATTGCTTTAATAGAAAAAGGGGAAGGAAGAGGAGAAAGGACACAACATTACGGTAGGGCTGACCATACCATAATGACTTTTTTTGGGGAAAAGAAAGACTTCTTTTTTTGTGACAAGAAGGAAGATACAGACAGTATCAATATGGATGGATGTAGTTTTATTGATGTATTGATTATGTTTCATTTTGATTATTTTAACAATAAGTAAAACATGGGAGCATCACTAAAGGGAGTGAAGAAAGAGGTATAAGAAATTTGAAGAGAAAAAGCATAAGGTAGTCATTGCAGAAAAGTTGAAAGTGAACTTTTCTAGCCAAACATAATAGGATATCTGGGCACTTTTGAATGCCAGTTTGAGGGCTTCATTCTTTATTTTTGGAGCATATTCAATCACAAGGTACGCGAGTAAATATTTTTTTCTTCTGTAATGAGTGAAGGTAGATAGCTGGATTCAACAAAGGATTTTTTCCCCTAGTGTACATAACAGAGGGAATACAAATGATTTGGGGTGTTTGCATGAAAGTGGCATGATGACCTTTGACAATAAGTAAAGAAGAAATTTTTGAAGAAAGGAGGGGGTAGTGATATTGAAAAGGTACATTGGCCAAGAGCAAAGAATTGGGGCAGATTAGATTTTTGAAGTAATTGAACTAGTAAAAGCTACCGGAACTAGGGCAACTGGTCAGAGCGCGGCATACTTGAAATAGAAATTTCTGTGATGGTGCAGCTAGCCACTTGTCAAGATAGGCACAGGGTGGGGTGGAATGATGGGATGACTGGCAAAGATCAGGGTGTAGGAAGAAAATCAAGGATGAGAGCAAAGAACTGAGAGGCCAATCCATTTACCCTGAGAATGTTCGATATGAAAGATGAAGATTTCAATTCCTTGTAATTGGAGAATGACCCAGAAAAATGGCGCATGACAGAAATGAAGAAAGTTGGCAGGTGATATATCAACATGGATAAGCTTCAAAGAAGTATGGTTTTTGAAAAAGGATGGTAGGAGGGAGAAGAAAGCTCACTGACCCTGATGGTAAGGTGCCAGTGAGAATGATCTACGCTTTGTACTTTTAGTGTTTGTCCTTCATAAATTTGGGATTCAAAAGTAAACAGGAGGGATAAAATTTGGATCATAAGGAAAGAACTTTCTTCCTCAAATCTGTTGTATTTTTCCCCCTGTAGATCATCCATCCCCATGGTCCAGGCTGCTTGTGGATTGCATCTTACACATTCAAAAAATGGATGCTGCTATAGAAGCAGAGAACAGAAAAGCAATTTCTGGAATGTTTTGTGATACATTATATTTTATAAATTTATGTATGTAAATTATCTTGAAAGACAAGACTTTGATTTACAGACACTGAGCAACTCAGAACAGCAATAACAGAAAGATTTGGGAAACTGTATGGTAATGTAAGAGCCTCATTTCTACCTAAGACTTGGTGAAGATTTTCCTAAGGAGAGACTCTTATTTTGGGCAATAAAGAGTTTAAGTGTTCAGAGAAATCTTCCCAGTACAGCACATACAAGTTTTAGATATATATTTTAGGGCATTTTTTTAAAGCAGAAAAGAAAAATTCCTTTAGAATAAAAACAATAGCAAAGCATAGGAGCACTTGAGAGTTAAAGCTGCCAATTTCCCTAGGGTACCTGGGTGGCTCAGTCAGTTAAGTGTCCAACTCTTGTTTTTTGGCTCAGGTCATGAGTTCAAGCCCTCCATTAGGCTCTGTGCCAACAGTGCAGAACCTGCTTGGGATTCTCTCTCTCTGTCCCTTATGCACACTCTCTCTCTTAAAATAAATAAGTAAAAGCTTAAAAAAACAAAAAATAAATAAATAAAACTGGCAATTGCCCTTAATGATTTTCTCTCTCTTCTTTCGTTTCCTTTCCTTTCCTTCCCTTCCCTTCCCTTCCCTTTTCCTTCCTTCCTTCTTCCTTCCTTCCTTATTCCCATCCCTTCTTTTTTCTTTCTTTCCTTCTTTATTTTTCCCAGGCTCCCAGTTTCTTTTTTACTGTATCTTCCAGGTGGTTCAATTGTGCTCTGTCTTTTCTGCTTACGACTTTTCAACACCAATGTTGCTTTGCCATTCTGTGCCAACCAAACCCATTAAAACTCTCATTGAGACTGTTTTGTCTTTTCACAACTTCTAAATGCCATTTTCAGTATTGTCATTAATCCCTTTTGGCAGTTCTTTTATTTCTTTTGAAGTGCCTACTAAGAATTCCCTTTATCCAAATAACTTCAGAATATCTGAATATTAAGTAATGATGGAACTTCCACCACCAATAATAGCTGCTCCATATTCTGCCATCTTATCCTATACTTTTGGTTTTTCCACATGTATTCAATAGATTAGAGGTATTTGTCTCATTTATGCTTTTTTGGATATGCATCTTGCTGTTATTAACTTTTAACTTAGGTATTTCTTGTAGGTGAAGAATTTATATTTGTGAGATTTATACTTGGCATCATATTTATGTGAGTGCAATCTTGGAAGTGCCTTCATCTTATTCTCCATATAATATTTCTAGGACATTGGGAATTTGTTATTTTTATCTAATATTAAAAATAATAAAAGGATTAAAGCATTATTCTTACATCTGTTCTGTATTTCCACTATGCTAGTGACTAAGATATGAACCAATTTCAAAATAGTATAATTTCAGACTGTAATTGCAAATATGCTAACGCCCAAGAACAGATTACTATATTTGATGGAACCAACTGAAGCTGCCTACTGAAATAGATGTTTATTGCTTCTGAAGAGCACTACAGAAGTCCCTGTTGTGGGAGGAGGAGAGAAGTTAAATATCTTATATGAATGTTTTTCAAGTTCTAAAATATATGGTAGGCTACTGCAAACTGATTTTATTTTAAAAAGGGCCTCATTGCTTTCCAGATATCATTTAAAAATTCATGAAGACCAAAATAAGAAACCCATGGATGACATTCTTTTTAATATTTACTTTTAGGGGGAGAGCACAAGCTGGGGAGGGATAGAGAGAGGGGGACAGAGGATCTGAAGTGGGCTCTGTGCTAACAGGCTGACAGCAACAAGCCCGATGTGGGCCTTGAACTAATGAACCAGGAGATCATGACCTGAGTCAAAGTCAGATGCTCAATCAACTCAGCTACCCAGGCACCCCAAGGATGACATTTTTTGCTACGTGAGCAGAAAGTACAGAAAAGAATGATGGGTGTTTAAAAGCATTTTCTAGCTAGGCACTGAGATCAACTAAACTTTGGTTCAGCAAATATTTATTCCTTAACCTCATTCCTCCTTCCTCCTTAGAAGGATACTCCCCTGTACTTTTGATATTGGCCTTCTTCATGTGACTTGTTTTGGTCAATGGAATTGGGTGGAAGTGAGAATGTACAAGTTCATAGTTGGATCTTAAATGGCATTGTCTATTTACACATATTCAGTGAGTAATTCTGACCTCTCCAAAGTAGCCACTACTCCTACTTCCTGGGCCCCAGAAAGAACTTCCACTGAATGACTCTGAAACAGAGTCATAGAAGCTGATCCATATGGTCTCATATGTGAGAATAAATACTTATTGGTATATGATATAGCAACAGTGAGATTGTTTTATGTGTGAAGAGTGACTAATACAGGCACCTGATGACTATAGGAATTAATCAGAAATAACTCACCACACCCTTAATCCTTAGACACTTTTCTATATAACTTAGGCCCCTCCAATACTGGGATTCAATAGACTTACTATGTCTCTATAAAAGTTGCCCACCCATTGTTTGTCCAATTCTGACCTCCTCAGACTCCTGACTGTTCATTTTATATCCTGCCTCATTCAGGGTATGACTTTATATTTGTTAAAAACTCTCTATTTCTGAGGATATTTGTATCTTACTGAAGGGATCTCACTGAGATAACTTAAGTCATATATATTTTGAGCAACTGAGTAATCTAAATGAGACCAAAGGGAATGCAAAGTAAACAAGATAAAGTCTTAACAAATAGCAAAGTGATAGACTTATATCCAAACTTACCAATTATTAATGTAAATAAAAATGAACTAATTTCTCCAATTAAAAGACACAGATTATTATATTGGACAATAACAAAACTAATTATATGTTACCTAAAAGATATTTACATAAAATATATGGATACTGAAAAATCAAGGAAAAGGGGATTAAAAAATGTACCTTGTAAAAATTAACTAAATGAAATATTTTGTAGCTATAGTAAAATCAAACTCGTGGACTTTCCAGCAAAAAAAAAATTAGCACAAATGAAGAATAATATAATAAATAAATATATATATATACATATACATGTATATATGTATATTCTTATAAAGCTAGCTTATAAAGCTAGAATAATTAACACAAGTTGTATTGCTATACAATACACATATAGACAATGGAACAGAATAGAGATCCATACCACATAAGAATACTGATTTATAAGAGTGCCTGGATGGCTCAGTCGGTTACCCATTTGACATTGGCTCTAGTCATGATCTTGCAGTTCGTGAGTTTGAGCCCCTCTGTGCTATCAGCACAGAGCCTGCGTCAGATCCTCTGTCCCCCTCTCTCTCTCTGCCCCTCCCTCACTAACTCTATGTCTCTTAAAAATAAATAAACCTTAAAAAAATACTCATTTATAATATAGACAGCAGTCTTGAGAAATAAGATATAATAGTAGACATTCAGTCTGATCATAGATAAGAAAATTAACTATATGATAAAAACAAATATTAATTTTTGAATAACATGAGTGAATAATTTACAAAAGAAATTATCTTTTTTACAAAAGAAAGATGGTAATTTGAACTCTTAATATATACTTTCTAAGCCTTGAAAAAAACTAAAAATATTCGTCCAAAATGAAACCTGAATTAAAACCATTTTGTACCCCTCAGATCCTAAATTGTCTTAGCAGACAGAAGTTACTTATCTGGGTTTTAGGGAGAAGATGATAGGTAATAATCCAGGCAAGTGGTCAATATAGTATTAGAGGCTTGGTAGCAAGATGCAGGTCATGAGACTGAGGTTCAGCGATAAAACACAAGATTTAGGCAGGACCAGCATGTATAGTTGTGCAATTTGTGAACAGCACAAAGGTGTCCTACAAGGGGATCAATAAGACTAGCTTCCCATCCTGTAAGTCTTAAGCTCTCTCTAGCTATTTTGTCCCAGAGAAGATGTCTTTTTCTAATTCATACAGAAACATTACACAGACTGGTGGGAGCTCTGCAATCAAGGCAGTTAGTAACAAGACATGGTCCCAGTCCTGGTGGACATATGGGAGATCTTTGATCTTGATTTTAAAACAATGCAATAGCCAGATTACTAAACTTAAGGCTTGAAATCAGAATGAGGGGAACAGCAGGGTTGACCTGAATTTTAGGCCCTGGAGCTCTCGGATCTCCCTTCTTAATTACCTCTGACTGTAGACAGATTTAGTCTCCAGTCCCAGGGCAAGGGCGAGACTGCAGGTAGGAGTCAAATGGCTCCAATACAAGTATACAAGGAAAAGGAGGAGCAGGCAATAAGAGAGGTCACTATGTCAGCTTTCTAGTTTGCCTCCACTCCAAAACTCCATATTAATAGACAACAGAACATTTTACCACTTCTCTGTCAAAGCAAACAATGACTGATTTCCTTAGAACTGGTGCGATCTACATCAAATCCTTCCTCCAAATCAGTGTCATACCATATCAGCCTAAGCATACCACTCTTTTTCTGAAAACAGTCTCCTCATTGTCTATAGAATAAATCTTAAGGTGGCTCACAAAAGCATCCTTGATGTGACAAATGCCTATTTCTTAAACCCTATTCATTTAGGTCTCCATATCTCAAGTTCTCAGAATTTGCTAAGCAGCCCTATTTTCCTGGAATGCCAAATCTACTTCCTACTCGCTCAGCACCATCTCTAGTAAATCCTACCTGACATCCCTTCCCCTTGGGTTCTCATATACTCATACATAACGTCATCATTGCTTTTATATTTATTCCTCCATTTATAAATTTTTTTAATGTTTATTATTTTTGAGAGAGAGAGAGAGAAAGACAGAGAGCAAGCAGGGGAGGGGCAGAGAGAGAGAGGGAAACACAGAACGGAAGCAGGCTCCAGGCTCTGAGCTGCCAGCACAGAGCCTGATGTGGGGCTTGAACCCACAGACTGGGAGATCATGACCTAAGCCAAAGTCAGTCGCTTAACCAGCTGAGCCACCCAGGTGCCCCTATTCATTCATTTATAAAGTACTTATATAGTGTCTATTATGTCATAGTCATTGTACTCAGGGATGGAGATAACAAGAAAGAAAGACAAGAAAGAAAGATGAAGTAAGCAAGGTCCTTCACCTAGGGCTCCTCTGGGTCCAGTGGGAAAAATAGCCAAAGAAATTACAATCATGTGTGATGACTATTACAAGACCGCAAGGTCTTATGATTATTTAATTTTTGTTCTTCTTCCATTGGATGTGCATTCTCTGATTGTGTTTTATTATCTTTTATATCTCTAATGCCCAGCCTACTGTAAGTAAATGCCCTGTAATTGATAAATGCTTGTTGAATGATTTTTTTGCCCAACCATTCCTAAACTGAACTGCTTTGCCTACATTTAGTGCTTCCATTATATCCTCCCTAAAAAGTCCTCTTACTTCTAGATGGGCCCATCTTCTCGTTGCCTTCTCTCTCACTTTTCGTTGATCATGTTACCTTTTGCTCAGAGCCCTCCAATGACTTATAATCACTTTATTTTTTTTAATGTTTATTTTTTTTAATGTTTGTTTATTTATTTATTGTGAAAGAGTGAGAAAGAGAGTGAACAGGGGAGGGGCAGAGAGAGAGGGAGAGAGAGAATCCCAAGCGGGTTCTACAATGTCAACACAGAGCCCATCATGGGGCTTGATCCCACAAACCGAGAGATCATGACCTGAGCCAAAATCCAGAGTCAGATGCTTAACCAACTGAACCACCCAGGCACCCTCAATCACTTTAAAATATAAATTTCTTAGACTGGCTTTAAAAGCTCTTTATTTTCTGGATCATGATGATCTCACAACCTCATTCCCTTCCATTGTCCCCCATTTCTCTAATCAGAGACACCTTCACCTATTACTCAAAAACCTCAAGAACATTCCCATTCAGGGTCTTCACAGTTTTACTCCCTCTGCCTGGAATGCTCTTCCCCCAACATCTTTAGGTCTCTGCTTCTTTTCACTCAGCCTTCTCCTCAAAAGTCATATCATCAGAGAGAACTTTCCTGACCACCCTATATAAAGTAACCCTGTATCCCAATTTTTCTCTATGCCCTTACTCCTTCTTATTCTCTTCCTGACAGGTATCACTACCTGCTATTATTGTATATGTACCATGCATGCTCCAGGCATGACTGGGATACAAGGATGAACAAACAAACAAACAAGTAAAATGACTACTTTCTTGGAGCTCACATGTTAGAAGGGTAAACGGACATTAAGCTTTTTCAAAAAAGATGAATATCTTGTGTATCAAATGGTTTTAAGTGCTATATAGAAAAATAAAGCCAGACAAAGAAGAAGGACTAAGACTAGAGAGAGAAATTCTAAATAAGGAATGTTAGGAATGGTGTTTTGATTATCAATATTGCATTTAGATAGTGACAAGCAGAGCTCCTGCCTGGAGTGCCTGGAGATTCTCATACTTTGAATCTCCTTGAGGGGCACCTGGGTGGCTTAATCGGTTAAGGGTCCAACTTTGGCTCAGGTCATGATCTCATGGTTGGTGAGTTTGAGCCCTCCATTAGGGGCTATGCTATCAGCGAATAGGCCACTTCGGATCCTCTTGTCCTTTTCTCTCTCATTCCCTCCCCTGCTCTCTGGCTCTCTCTCTCTCTCTCTCTCTAAAAAAAAAAAAAAAAAAAAAAAAAAAAAAAATTTGTATAGGGCATGACAGGAATAGCTTGCCTCTGTCTGAGGCTTAGTTGGAAGACTTGAAGGCTGAGGGCTAGAATCATCTAAAGACTTGTTCATTCAAATATCTGGCAGTTGATGCTGAAACTCTTACACATAATAAGGCCTCTCCTCATGGCTTGAGCTGCCTCATAAAATAGTAGCTGGGTTCCAAGGACTTGAATCCCAAAAGAGAGAGAGAGAGAGCCAAGCAGAAACCCTTTGTAGCCCAGTCTCAGAGTCACACAGTGCCAATTTTGATTCTTTCTATTTATTGAGATAGTTACAAAGGCATGCCCAGTTTCAAGGCGGCGGGAAATAGATTCCGCCTCTTCGCTGGAAAGTGACAAAGTTCTGGAAAAGCATGTGGGACTGGAAATATTGCTGTGTCATTTTGGAAAAAAATACAATCTGCCACAAAAAGTTGCACTGAAAACATTGCATTTGAACAAAAATTGACACGACATTTGAAAAACCAAGGGAAGCACTTTCCAGACAGAGTGAGGGCACAGCCCTTTAGACTGGAGCACGGCTGACACATTCGAGAAAGACAGAGGGCACTGATGTGATAGAGCACCAGACAGCTATTTCCTCACAAGGCCCCATAACCTCCCTGTTTGAGTTATTCACAAAACACACATTCCTTTGTCCTGTCTCCAGTCTTAGGAAAAGGTTTTCCAGGACCAGCAACTTCTATCTTCTGGCAACTTTGAGCAATTTACATCTTGGAATAGGGGGTGGGAGGAATGCCTCTGAAAGGTAATATTCTTCCTGCCACACAAATACATGCCTCTATTTAGTTTTAAATTTTATTTTCAATGTTTATTTATTTTTGAGGTGGGGGTGGTGGACGGGGGTAAGAGAGGATCTGAAGCAGGCTCCCGTGCGGTCAGCCCAGAGCTCAGTGAGGGTCTCGAACTCCCAAACCTTGAGACCATGACCTGAGCTGAAGTCAGAAGCTTAACTGACTGAGCCACCCAAGAGCCCCTGTTGTTTTTTTTAAATGGCAACCATCATAGTGAGTGTTGTATCACCTTTCAACATGCTATAAGTTATAGGATAAATTTATATTATTTATTATTTTTCCTTTACCTTAAGAAGTTAAGCTTCATGAGTGCAGACTTGCTTTTTTTCTTAGTTTTTTACAGTGGTGTATCTAGTGCCTAGAGCAAGGCCTGGCACATGGTGGGTGTGAAGGAAATAACTGTTGAATAAATGAATGAGTGAGTGAATTAGGTTAGATTTTATTTTCTTATAGGTATGCATATGTTAACCATAGGAATCTGATGCATTCAGAATTTAAAGATTTGGGAGAAGTAGAGTGCTGTAACTAATATTTTTTATGTTTGGAAGGAAAGTAAACATTAAAGCCTTATATATTAGTAATTTTAATAAGAATTTGGGTTATTAGAATGAAAGTCTTATTACTTCAATTGATTATGTGAAATTTGATCACTTATTTAGAAGGATAATTTTTAAGTTGAAATATTACTACTTGTATGGATAATGTTAGGACATCTGACAGAACATTAGGTTTATCTTATTTAGCTATGTAATTTATTACACTTATAAGAGTTATTGAAATAATCAGACAGGATCTATTTGAAGACAATTAAAGTTCTTGAGAAGAAAATAAAGGACATTAAACTTTTAAAGTTATAAATGCAACTTGAAACATTGAAGGTGTTTGACTATTTAAGCAGTTCTAAATATTATTCCAAGATCTCTTAAAAGTAGTTATTAAAATTGACTAGTCTTACAAGTGAATAGTAACATTATGAGGCAAACTTAAATGCTTAAGAAAGTAACAAGGTTTTTAAATTGTAAATGTATTAGACTGATTTCACACAAGTTTCTTTTCTACATATAAAATGGCTGGAAAGGACACCAAAAGAACTCACATCAACAATGCCAAATATAGTGCTTTTAATGATACTTTTCAAGCAAAACTGTAACTGTTTACATTAAGTGCTGTATGTTCAGGGAATATCTAATTAGATGATTTCTTTTCTGGGGATAGAACCATCATCTGTTGTAATAAAAAGAAAACTATTTATAATACTTTCCATTTTTCTAGGCTAGTTCAACAGTTCATTGCTACTGAATATAATAAAGTAAGAAAAACTGCTTTAAAATAAACTCAACAGAGTTTAAATAAACAGAAACCATCAGCTACTCTAAATATCATTTATCAAAGATGCACATTATCAATTATCCATTATTATTTTCATTACTTTTAAGAAAGCTTTGAAGAGCATAAAGGATGCAATAAATAAAAAGAAAACATACTGGTATAGAAATAATACCAAGCTAATTAAAGAATATCTTTACCATGTTGAAGAAAAATGGTTAGAAGTCATTAAATAATTCCCAAATTTTAATTTTTCCCATTGTAGGCATATTTAGTGCATCATTGCGTTTTCCCATATACTCAGTATATGAAGGTAATAACAGCAATAACTTGTCATTATTTCAGAGAAAGAATAAATTATTATGAAAATATTATATACTTAATTTGGAAGCCATTTTAAATCTTAAAAGCAAATAATTACCTGAACCTCAGCCAATCTAGTTGTTTTTCAACCTGTTACTATATTACTTGTATTCTTAATATTATTTTTAATGTTTCCTTCCAATTAAACTTTCCCAGAATTTCAGAGGTAATTCCTTTGCCCCACTTGATGTTGGGGAGAAGAATACAGATAGAATATTGTGCTCAGTTTGAGGTTTCTCATTTTTAGGAGAACATGGAAAAATCTACAGGATTCCCTCTGTTTTCATTCATTCATTCATTCATTCACTCGTACATGTAGCAAATAATTATTGGGCATTTACATGGTCCAGGAAGTATGAAAGGAACTAGCTATGGTGGGGGAGACATCCTTTTTAGGAGTTTAAAAATCTATGTAAGGCAACTTTGGAAAGCTTGATTTTTTTTCCCTTTTGGATGACTGCTAACATATGTCAAATCATTAAGGCTATTATTAAAGTCTGTGTAATCATCAAATGGAACAAACTAGCTACAGAGTTTTTAAGAGAAAATCATCACCTACAAAGCTTGCTTAACCACAGAATTCCCAGAAAGCTGTATTTAACTCCACAGGCTAGTTTGCAGTTGGTATGTGCCATAAAATTTTGTTGCCTTAACCAGAACTGGTGTTACAAGGAAAAACTACAAAAAGAAGCTTTGTGCATTCTACATTGACTAGGTATTTCTGGTGAAACTTTAAAGAATATATTATAAAAGATAGCTGTTTTGTATCTGAGTATTCTGCCAAAGAAATAAGCACATTTACCATTTCTGGACCAGACCTTTTTAAAACTTTGTTATGGAACTGAAATTTCAGATTACCAAGATACAGAGACAAAATAAATGTTTTTATTCTCTATGGTCCTATTGAGAAAAAAAAATATTTTCTGTTTTTCTCATCCTAACTAAGAACTAGAAGTTCTGGACAAAAATAAAATAAAACAAAATAAAATCTATTTGAAGGCATAGGAAAGCTGCCAAAATAGCAAAGATTTGTGAGAGCACAAGATCCCAGAGAGAATGGAAGTTCAGAGAAGTGAGTCCAAGATCCGTCAATTCCAGAGTAACTGCTGAGGCTGCAAAACCAAGCAAAGGGTTTGACAGACTCATGAAGTTCCAGTGAGAAAAAACAAAAAAACCCCTAAAAACCTGGGCTTTAGGGACTAGGAGGAAAGAGAAAGCCTTGTAAATGTTACAGGTTTTATGCAGGACCCTGGAGGCCTCCATCCTAGGAATCAAGGGTAAACCAGAAATAAGGCTCAAATTAGAATCATTTCAATTTCTGACTATATGAAGGTGACCTGAAATTTCTGGCACCTTAGTAAAAGAAGAGTAAATTTTCTCTGTCAGAAAGTATCATCTAAAGATCCAAGTTACCTATAATTTTTCACAAATAATGTCTGACATTAAAAGAAAAATCTCTAGACATAACAGAATGAAAAGAGGATAAATAAATCAAAAATATAAGTAAGGAAAACAATGTCCAAACTGAGTATGACAGACAAAAACATAGAAAATACATTAAAAAGTGCAAAAAACGTGTGACATAGTAAAATGGTCTATCATGTGTAAAGTTGGAGACAGAGAGGAGACAGACAACAGGACAACAGCAATATTTGAGGAAATAATGTCTAAGATTTTTTTTCAAAACAGTTCTCATGATGAAGAGCTGAGGAAAATCTCCTGGCTCTGAAAGGGGAAGGAAAGACTATTCGTTGTGAAAAACACTGAGAGCATTCTACGTAACAAGAGCTATTCTTTAAGGGAAAATATTTAGCAGAGCCTTACCCCATGTGGGGAAGAACATTTCATGTCAGTCCACTCTAGTCTTTCTGTCTCACATAAAAGGGGAAACACAGGAAAGGTAGTAGTCCAAGAACTTAGATCCAGTAAGACTGAGAGTTCATCATAAGATTATAGAATGCTTCTCCTTCCCCACACCTTACCAAATGCCAACAGTGCTCCAGTATAATAACAGTGGGTTATTGCTGGAAGGGGTGCAAGATACAGACTCTTTCTAAGGAGAAGTACTTAGGGAAGTCAAAAGTCAACAGGGGAGAAACAAAAGAGGACACTCAAGGGATTGGAAGTCTCAGGTACTTACAGCTACAGAGACATTAAACACAACTGAATTCCTTTTTGGCTTTTGCCAAATGCATTACAAAATGAAAAGAATGTCAGTCCAGTTAAATATTGTGAAGATGGGCAAAAATGTTCTAAATTATCAAGGAAATATGCTTTGAAATATGCTTTCACATCTGCTATTATTCATTCATAACTTAATTCACTCTAAATGTATAACGTATATTGTTTATCTTATGGTTTTGCGATGACTCTTTTTCAGCTATTACAGTAATTAAAATCAAATACCAATATAATTGTAAATGGCTGTTAAAAACATAATGAAAAATGTGGAAGGTGACTGGATATTTGACATCATTAAGGAATTTTTGTTAGTTTTTCTTTGTTAATGTGATTTATTTTTAAAATGCATATCTTCAAGGAATACATATTCAAATATTTACAGATGAATTTTATGATATCTGGAATTTGTTTCAAAATATTCTAAGTTAGCGGTTGGGGAATTAATACATAAACCAAGACTTCTACGAACTGATAATGATTGAAATGGATGAAGAATACAAAGGGGTTCATTTTAGTATTCACATTATTTTTCTATTAAAAATTTCCTTATTTAAAAGGTAAAAAAAACCCTTAATTTAGAACCTCAGCTTTTCTTTTGAGAGAGAGAGAGAATTCACTAGCATGAGCAGGGGAGGGGCAGAGTGAGAGGGAAAGAGGATCCCAGGCAGGGATTATTATTTTCAAATAATAAAGCTTATTCAATAGCATTACACTAAGTTATTACTAAAACTGATATTTGACAAAAGTAAAACTTTTTGTGCCATTAATTTAAAAGTTTGTATTGCTTTTAAATTTGAATTATTTAACAGTATGCTTTATTTTATCTAAAGTTTTATTTAAAATTCTTCATTTTCTAATTTCTATTTTAATGCACTTAATATTAATATGGTGTATGCATATAGTTTATAAGTAACTAAATATGCATTTTTTGGGCACACATATTCCCAAATCATTTTCTGATGATGTACTGTAGTGTTTCATTTTATTTTGCTTTTTAAAGTCTATTTATTTATTTTGAGAGAGAGAAAGAGAGAGAGCATGAGCTGGGGAGGGCTAGGGAGAAGGAGAGACAGAATCCTGAGTAGGCCCCCCACCAACTTTCAGGGCAGAGCCCGACATGGGGCTCAATTCACCACCATGAGATCATGACCTGAGCCCAGATCAAGAGTTGGACACTTAACCAACCGAGCCACCCAGCCTCCCCTTTGCTGTATTGTAAATATTTGTGATTTTCTGTATATTATGATGTTTTAATATCTTAAAAACAGAACAAAAAAACTTGTGGGGACAGACTGCCCTTTAGGGAGCTAGCCAATTCTTGGAGATAGCAAAGGGCCCAGCCAGAAGCATGTCTTTGTTATGCAAACTAAGCTATCCAAAATCAAATCTCTATCTGGCACATTATACCCTGGAGGCAATATTTTTCTACCTTAATCATCCCATGGTCAAGTGCAAGGCAACTAGGGACTACCACCGCTGGCCCAAACCTGCCAAAATTATTCCAATCAACCAATCCTAAACTGTGCAAACTGTCCTCCTTGACTCCCCAGGGAAACCCCAATAAAGACTGTGGCCTACACCTTCCCATCCTTCCCATCACTCCTGCTTCTGCCTCCTGACCATCCTGGTGGCTTTCCCACATGGTCTTTGTGGCATGCTATGCCTCCTGTCTGCAGAAACTGTGAATATAATAAACGTTGCTATTTCCTCAGCCAGTCTTCTGTGTCTTCTTGTAGTACATCTGTCTGACCATCTCTTAAAAAAGTAGAAAACTGGTGCACCTACAGAAAAAAAGTTTGGAGATCTCTACCCTACAAGTTGTCTAGTTCACGTTCAAGCACAATATAAGACTTTCTTTGAAATATTCCAATATGGTTTTAAATTCACCCCCCTCCCCCGCCCCCTGCCGCAAAGAAGCTGACTACATTGTTGATTTATGCTGTTTGCAACAAACAATCTTTAAATTGGCAATTCACAGGCCAGAGAAGAATAGACAGAGGTAGTAGGGTCACTGCTTTTACCTTTAGGTATGACACAAAAGTGTTAAAAAGTGAGTTAATCATTTCCTGAGAAATACTGAAATGTTTCTGCCTACCACCATCAGTGCACCACAGTGTCTTTGACAAAAGGACCTCAGGACCTTTCAGGCAAAAGCATCTTTTCTTCACTCCATCATTCAAATTTACTTTCCTCATGATATACGCAGTAAATAATCCAGCGATTGCCATCGTCATTTAATTCAAAGAACTGAGCAAGAATGACTCTGACATACTTTAATTTGGAATCTAGAGGAAAATAACGCATTTCCTATAAGAACTTCTTGTCGATCATTAGTAAATCTCAACAAGGCAGTGTGAAAACAATTTTCTCTGATTTCACAGACAAACCACCAAACATCTGTTTTTACTGCTTCTTTCCCAAATTGGAAATAATGGCAGCTGCAGCATTCTAACTGGCTGGCTTGTGAAATCGTTCAACTATTGACTGACCTCTGTTTAACTTTCATGTCGCTTTATTAAAAAGGAAATTTTTTTTGGAAGAGTACAATCAATTTTAGTAACTTCAAGATTGAATTATAGATAACAAATTGAAATATTCAACATTAGCCTGTGAACTGAAATTTAGAAAAAGAGGAATGCAAACCCTGGCTCAGACAGAACTGAAAATAAACAAAAATGAAATGTAAGAAATTTGTCGAGCGTATTACCTTTACACCCTGCCTGGGTATAGCAGTTCCAAAAATAGTCACAGTTTCTCTTTTCTTATTTCCTAAAATTTCAGCTTTATTTAGGGACAACTAGCATATAAAATTAACTCAAGACTTATGGATGCTGTCTTCTTCTCTTATACTCCTGTGTCTGTATTCCTGCTAACTTGATTCAGATCCTGCTCTTTGTCAAACAGCAAAAATTCAACTGAGTAAATTTGAAGATCTCACTGGCTTTGTTCAGTGACTCAAGAATTAAGCAGCATCCCATCTAACAAGTGGAAGGGAGCTCCTGAGAAGCTGTACCAATAGAAGACTATTACACGTAGAAGAGGGAAGACCAGATTGTTTCATCTTCCTTTTGAGGATGGGAAGAGTCTGTGAGGCAGATGACCTTATTAGTGCTGGTCAGGATGTTCCAGACTGACCAGTTAAGACTACATTCCTGGAGAGAAAGTGGAAATTGCAATTAATTTAGATATTAAGTCTTGATTTGGTGACATGGGCTTAGCACAAGTGACTCTATTTTGGGAAACTATTTTCTTTTTAACAGTTTCCCCCTTTTGATCGGATTCTCATCTTAACTGAGGGATGTGATACAAATATGAAGCATTAGCAGCACCTCAGCTACTGCTTGAAATTTTCGTTTGTTCTTTGTGTGCTACCTATAGGTCATGATGTTTTTGCTTAATGCCTGTAATGCTCATAGGTCACAGAGGTTCACAATCTTTAAGTCGGTCATTCTCTTTGTTCCTTTTATGATGTTCCAATCTTAAGGAGATCATTTGACTGCTGGTTAGTGGCTGAAAACGTGCATTAAAAGCTTCTGAGAGGATACAACACACCAGGGACATTATTATGATTATTACAAGCAGAATAATTCCCAATGTTTGAAGCACACTTCAGAGCCATGGTCCCCCAGACCCAAACTAATCAAAATCAAATAAGTCAAAGACAGACCTGCTAAAGGAATTATCCTTGTAAGCCAAATGGCTTGCTCTGTGATTGTATGTAACTGAGTTTTGACTTCCTCAGAAGTGTTAATCCAGATATAACAGGTAGTATTAGCCACAACACAGAGACCTCTTTACTCAGCTAAAAGATAATTGAACAACTTGGAACAGAACAACATGGAGGCAGAATAAGACCTATAAATACAGAGAACAAACGGATAATTGCCAGAGTGAGTAAGGTAATGAGCAAAATGGGTGAAGGGGAGTGGGAGGTGCAGGCTTCCAGTTTTGGAATGAAGAGTCATGGGAATAAAAGGTACAGCACAGGGAACATATTTACTGATATTGTAATTGTGTTAAATGGCGATGGATGGTAGCTACACTTGTGTGAGCATAACATATAGAACTGCTGAATCACTATGTTGTACACTTGAAACTAATGTAACATTGTGTGTCAACTATATTCAGATAAAAATAAGATAAATGTTAACATTTGCTTTCAACAAAAACAACAACAGCAACAACAACCGCAACAACACTTTGGCCAGAGAGTCTAAGGATCTTTGCAGAGCAGCAATCACCTTAACAGTAGATTCTGCAATATTTACAAGATTTACATGATTTCTAATCATAAGGTCATTTACATTTATTCCTAACCAGGGAAATAGAACCCTGCCAAAGAAAGTGAATCCTGAATCATGAATGCCTTCTGGTAATTATTTGAGATCATGTGAACGTGAAAAATAGTTGGGTTAATTTTTATAAAGTTTTTGAAGATTTTTATGAATGCTTAATTTATATAAGGGTTTGATTTTCTTAAAACTAACTAAAAAGAGTTCTTTTCCAAATTAATTTTGGCAATACCATTCAGAAGTAGAAAATATCACACATCTACAATCTACAACACACACACATATACTATACATATATATGTATATATGTATATGTATATATGTATATGTACATATGTGTATATATGTATTCGTACATACGTATATATATGTATGTATATTAAACTGAGAGACAGACAAGAGAACTTACAGCTTCCATACACACATTTCCCATTAGCCCAAATTCCAAATTACTTTTTTTTCTTTTTTTGATAAGAATTACATCCATGCAGTTTGTATTTTAATATTTATATCTCAAAGTCTCAAGACTTTTAAGAGAAATAGAAGAAGTTTGGGGATTGGTAAGAAAGAATAGGTACATTTTGAACTTCCTCTAGAGTCGCATTTCTAGTTTTTGTAAAGATTTGTAAGATAACGACAGTTGCTCTCAATTCCTCAGGAAATGGGCTTGCAACTTAAATGGCCTGATAGGTTGATCCACCCGTAAATCTTTTCACAGGGGCTTTAGAAAGTTTTTCTTTTCCTCTGAGTATATCGTTTTATTTTAACTTGGGGAGAAGGCCTAACAAAAAATTTTTTTTCTATCAGACTCTATAATTTGACCAATTTTTTGACCACAGAGCTACTTTGTAGTTTTTAGCTGGAACAAACAATAAATATTTCTGGCAGTATTGAACAACCTCTTGCACTGAGGAGGCGTTCTCAAAGATGGTGCAAAAGATATTTTATTTTCCTCTTTCTGCTAGGTACTACAGCAGAGATCCAGGAGAGCTGACTCTGATAAGGATTCTTAGTCTTAACTGGCTTCTGCCAGTTTTCCTAGGATCTCATCTGTAGCTCCAGTATATTTACCAGAATTTGGCAAGGTTTTTCATTATTTTTAGTTTTAGTTTTCCCTTGGCTATTTGAGAGAATAACAGCAATTTATCAGAAAATTCCTCCAAGTCAGGTAAACTTCGGGAGGGACCCATTTAGGGTCCCAGCTTTAAGGGTAGATTTGAAGGCATAAATTGTTGAAAATTTTGCAGAGGCCTTTTGAGCACAATCTTTTTTCCAGAGTCCTCACTGATAACAACTGAGACATTAATCCCTGGGCCAGTATTTTAACAATGGACCCCAGGAGATTGTGATATGGAGGTGGAAGGAAAAGTGTTATTTTATTTTAGGTGTCTGGCCTTGGAGCTGTCATAGCTGTAAAGCTAATGGTTTGGTAAACTTTTGTTTATGCTCTTGTGTCTTTAAATTTTCATTAGTCTTGGGGCGCCTGGGTGGCTCAGTCGGTTAAGCATCCGACTTCGGCTCAGGTCACGATTTTGCGGTCCGTGAGTTCGAGCCCCGCGTCGGGCTCTGGGCTGATGGCTCGGAGCCTGCTTCCGATTCTGTGTCTCCCTCTCTCTCTGCCCCTCCCCCGTTCATGCTCTGTCTCTCTCTGTCTCAAAAATAAATAAACGTTAAAAAAAAAAATTAAAAAAAAATAAATTTTCATTAGTCCTTTACAACTAATTTTTTAATTAAGCTATTTTGGAATCTTGAAGCCTTTGGAAGCTTCCATATACCAATTAAAATAGGTATCCCAGGCGCATCTCGGTGGCTTAGTAGTGAGGGCCAACTCTTGATTTTGGTTCAGGTCACAGTCTCTCATTTCGTGGGTCTGAGCCCTGCATCAGTCTCTGTGCTGGCAGCACAGAACCTGCTTGAGAGTCTCTCTCTCCCCCTCTCTCTGCTTCTCCCCTGCTTGCTCTCTACTTCTCTTTCAAAATAAATAATAACTAAACATTTAAAAAAGTAAGTATCCCATTCTGTTTGTTTGATATGGGGACCCTTACTTTTAAGTATACTTAAGTAAACAATCTTGTCTAATAGGAATATTCCGCATAATGAACATTATAATTCTAGGTTGTCTTTAGTAAAATTTTGTCATTTTGGTGGCTATTTAAAGCTTCCAGGAACACAGTTCTCAGACCTAACATGAACAGATATGCTAAGAAGATGGTGTGCTTGTTGAACTTTGAGATTACTATATAATTACTGTTATTGTTATTATTTTAGCTAAGCCTTTGGGTCACTCAAGCCAAACTAATACTTACGAGGGATGTGCCATAGGGTTGGGGTTGTGTGGTGTTTCACAGTGCACCTCATTCCACACAAATTATCTTGAGGTTGGTGGGTGACCTAGGGTCAATCTAATCCATTGTGTGACCAACTAATCCTCACATAAGAGTCTTTGAAATAGGTGGCAAGTGCTCTAAAACAGCCTTTAAGTTCTCAACTTGTGCCTGCCATTTTTCGTGGCCTTTTTCCTCTCAAGATTCCCATCAGCAATTAGCCTCTATCTACACAAACCCAGGCAAACAGACACATAAGCCTTAATAGATTAGCAATAACCAAGAGAATGTTACTGCTTCTTGGCCAAGAGAACAGCTTGTGTATACCACCAGCAAATCCCAGCATGGATTAAGTCAGCAGAGTTCAGTAAATGGGGATTGTGCACTAAAACTGGGGAAAGATATTCCAAACAACTGGGGAGTTTTGGACTGAACCAAGGGCTAGGGACTCAGCTTCCAGTGGAACCATTTGACAAAGCTGATCTGCTAAGCCCTGAAAAGCCAATTAGATCAGGATCTCAATGTAAAGACAGTGGAGCTCAGAACCAATTGGACTTACCCATGGCTCTCATAAAGAGCAAGAAAGACGGTGAATTCAAAGAGGTTCACAGAGCACCATGCCTATGTTTTTCATTGTCCCTGAATGCCATCAGAAGTTTGCTTCAGATCCAGCTGCCACCACCAAATCCATTAAACAATAAAAATTCAATGCAGTAAATTTGAAGGTCTAAACAGCTTTATTCAATGATTCATGAATCATGTAATGTCCCATCTAGCAAGCAGAAAACAGCTCTGAAGACCCGTACGAGATGGAAAGCTGTTATACACAGAAGGGGAAGGGATTAATTCATCTTCCTTTGGGGAATGAAAAAGGGTTTATGTGGCAGATTACCTCATTAGTGCTGACCAGAAAATTCTGGACTGACTGCTTAAGACTACATTCCTGGAGAAGGTTGAAAGTAGAATCAGTTTAGGTATTAAGCCTTGGTTTGATGACATGGGCTGAGCAAAAGTGACTCCATTTTGAGCCTATTATTTATTTTTACACCTTGATGCATAGATAAACTGAATTGCAGGCAGCACTGCTCACAGCAATGTGTCCTTGGGCAAGAGGTTATTTGAGGTTAAGTAGAGGTTCTGAAGCAATATTAGTCCAGGTTGTTTTGAGCTATGTTGGTGGGATAAAGGGACAACATTTAAAAGTGTCAAAAGTGCAATATTAATGAATGCTAAGTCTGATGAGATGGGACTACAAGAAAATTACATAGAATTTACCAGAAGAGTAAAGAGTTAAAGATAGATTTACAGTATGGTTTGTGTTAAGCAGTTCAATGTGTTACAGACACCACCGCTTTTTTTGAAAACTTCTTTAAGGCTTTATTTCTTATTTCTATTTTTAATTGTACGGATATATATTTGGATTTTTAATTTTCTTGGAATAATTTCAAAATCATAGAATAGTTATAAGAATAGTACAAAGAGAGGTGTCTGGATGGTTCAGTCGGTTGAGCACCCAACTCTTGATTTCAGCTCAGGTCATGATCTCATGGTCATGGGATCAAGCCCTACACAGGGCTCTGTGTTGAGCATGGAGCCTTCTTGAGACTCTCTCCCTCTGCCTCTGCCCCTCTCTCCTGCTCATGCTTGCTCTCTATCTCTCTCTAAAATTAAATAAAGAAATAAATAAAGAAGAAGAATAAAAAAAAATAGTATTAAGAACTCCCACTGACTCATTACCCAGCTTACCTAAAATTAACATTACTGTAATGGCACAATATTCTGATGTAATTTGCTGCCAGAAACACAGCATTGTTTTTGTGATATCCTTGCAAAATAAATATATCATATGAATCAAATAATGAGAAAACATCAGATGAACCCTAGTTAAGAAACATTCTTCAAAATAAGTGCCTTGTTCTCCAAAGAAACAATTGATTGTTACGTACAATTGATAATTTTCTTGTGTTTATACGTGAAATGTCCTTTTTATAAGAAACACGCACTGAAATATTTGAGGGTAGAGAGGCATCATTTCTGTCACTGACTTCCAAGTGGGGCATAATGTTGTACACACATGCACAAACAGATGCAGACGTATGTATACACACACATGGGGTGACAATGAGAATATGTACTAAAATGTTAACATTCTGAGACCCTTTTTCACCTAAAGCCCTAAGCTTGCTGTGGAAGCTGCCTTGCCAGGAAAGGCACAATCACTCACTCCTGCACCATAACCACAAGAGTGCAGGGTTTGGAGTGTGCTTGAGGAAGCCTAAGGCCGTAGCTATGCCCCCTCTTGTCCATAATCTAGCCAGTGACTGAAGCTGAGTGTCAGGACAGAGAAGCAAGGCGATATGGAAAAGTAAGGCATAATAAAGAATGAAGAAAAACGAGATTAAGAAAGTGCAAGAGCAAGAAAGTGATGAGAACAAGGACACTAGTTCTCTGGTATGGGTCAGGAACTCAGTCGTTCACTTTGCAGCAATTTGCATCTTTCTTTGCATTACCTTCAGCTCTCAGCAAAGCATGCTTTTCTGGGGGATTTTGAGGGGTGTTTGGCTTTGGTCATAAAGGAGTACAATGTAGTGGGGAACTCTTCTAGGTTTGGAAGGGCAGATGGCTGGGAAAGTCTGGGGGCTAGGACTAGGTAACTGGTATTTTGAACACAATGGACTCGAGCAGTGTAATCCAAAAAATGAACTTTATTTCTTCCACTGTGCCATTAAATCTGCCCAGGGGGACAATCCTTCTATTTGTGTGAAAACTCAGTCTCTCTGACTTTTCTGGTCACTCTGCAAAAAGAGAAAGTCCTATGATCTTTTAACATGGCAAACATAAAAATAACAATGTGTCTCACATAATAATCAAAATTCTAAATTTTATGTCAACATAAAATCTTCACACTTCTCTCCAACTGAAGACTTCTTTGAGCTGGTTGCTGACTGTGGGAAGCAGGACATGGTTTTCCTTTTGTCTTTTATCCTGTCCTAATATTTCTCCTCCTTTCCAAGGTTGTTATCATGCTAGATTTTTTTGGTCCTTCCTGTGTTGATGAGAAATGGCAGAGAGAAAAGAGGGAAGGTGGATTGAGAGAGGGGGTGAGAATCACAATAATCCATCAACTTTATCCTTCAACAGTTTTTTTTTAATGTTTATTTACATTTGAGAGAGAGAGAGAGAGAGAGCGCACGCTTGAGTGAGGAGAGGGGCAGAGAGATGGAGACAGAATCTGAAGCAGGCTCCAGGCTCTGAACTGTCAGCACAGAGCCCGAAGTGGGGTTCAAACCCACGAGCTGCAAGATCATGACCTGAGCTGAAGTAGGATGCTTAACCGAATAAGCCACCCAGGCACACCTCAACTTCTCTTTCAAAACCTCTTCATAAAATCCTGTGTCCGTCCTACTTTTTTATATCTTCATTGTGAATAAGGGAAATTTAAGGTTTTCATGAATGAGCATTGGCTGTTTCCTTTGAAATTCTGCCTTCAAGGAAGTCTAGCACTTTCTCAAAGGTAGCACCACTTGTATTCTGGTGCTTTGTTCAAAAGTTCCAATTTAATATCCTGTTAGAACCATATCATGGAATATTGGTGTCTTAGTCAATTTAGGCTGCTAAAATGAAGTATTGTGGACTTGTTAGCAACAGAAACTTATTTCTCACAGTTCTGGAGGCTTGAAGTATGAGATCAAGGTGCCAGTTTGCTTGGGTTCTGATGATAGTTCCCTTCCTGATTGCAGAATGCTGACTGCTTGTTTTAATCTCACATTGCTAGAAGAGCAAGGAAGTTCTCTCAGGTCTTTAATCCCACTCATGAAGGCAGAGCCCTCATGACCTAATCATCTCCAAAGGCTTCACATCCTAATATCATCACATTGGGGATTAAGTTTCAACATATGAATTCTGGGGGCATACAAACAATTAGTCTATAGCAGCAGGTATATATGAATTCTATCTTCAGGGAAAGAGGTAATCCTATAATCATGCTTAAAAAATTTGTTTCCCTGGAGACATTCTTCAAGGACCTAATTTATATGGTCTATCTGGTTGTTCTCATAGCAAAGGGCAATGGGAATGCATACTTGTCTTGAGAGAGCTTTCAACCCTGAAAGCCTGACATCAACTGGCATTCTGAGTGAGATGCATTAGGGTTTGGAGGACTTTAACAGCCATAAAAACAGGGTCAGAAGATGATCTAATGCAATCAACAGATGATCATTTTTAAGGGTCAACAATAATGTATGTGGAGTCCTCAGGGCAGTCTAAGATAAAGTCTATAGTTCCAGCTCTCAAGACCACTCAAGTATCAGAAGATCACATCCAGTATATTTTGACATATTTGAGAACAGTATGTTGAATGTAGAAATAAAAAACAATGTCTAGCCCAAGAGAAGGAAAACCAGCCCAACTTTCCCTGTCTCCTTGCTTTGCTTAAAATAGTCTCTGACAACACTGTCTTCATTCCCATCACCTATTGGGTGGTTGCTTTGCAATTTTGTTTTCATGTCATATTTAGGAGTTTTCTTTTATCTTAAGGAAATGGTGAATTACGGAAAGATTTTAAGTCAGAAAAATTATATGATCATATTTGCATTTCAGACATCTCATTCTGGCAAGAGTGTAGCGCATGGGTTAGAGACAGGTGAGACTAACTACTACATCAACAGTTAAGAGAGAATGGAGGAAAAGCCAAAAGTAAAACCAAGAAAATGAAAATAAAGCAGAAAGGGGGAAAATAGAAGAATGGTACCATAGATGCCACAGGTAGGTGGAGGGAGTGATAAACAGCTTATAATCGTTATGTGACAAATGTTACAAAATCTTATTTCCATTTAACATGCTCCTAACCATACATGTGTCTATTCATGTCTTTTTTTTTGATCTAAATTTTTTAAAATATTTTTTTTTCAGAGAGAGAGAGAGAGAGAGAGAGAATGGGGGAGGGGCAGAGAGAGAGACCAAGATAAAGAATCTGAAGCAGACTCCAGGCCCTGAGCTGTCAGCACAGAACCTGACATGGGGCTCGAATTCATGAGTTGTGAGATCATGAAGTGAGCTGAAGTTGGACGCTTAACCAACTGAGCCACCCAGGCACCCCTATTTATGTCTTTTTAAACACTGAAATAAACAGATCAATCACTGTTATATTCTATAAAAATTCCTGAATTCAAAAAATCTGAGAACTAAAAGCAGACTATATGAAATCACAATTCTATAAAAGGTCTTAAATTTCAAGTTGTTCTTTTTTTTTTTTCTTTTCTAAATCTTTTCTTCAAATGAAATCTTACTTGAAACCCAACACTTGTAATCCATCTGGAATGCCAATCTCCGCATTATTGGCTCCTGATGCACTCTGAGGTCTATCAAGGTCTGTTCTTGTGACCATTCATCATTTAAAACTGAAATTTATACTGTGAGTTCCATGAGCTCTAGGGCCATTTCTGTTGTATTTACCACTTTATTCCCAATACCTAGCACAGCATGTGACACAAAGTGGTGTCTGATGAATATTTATTGAATGAATGAGTGACGAAAGATCAGACAGAGAAAATGACATGACTTGAATTAAGTCACACAGCAAATCGATGAGGTTCAGACTTAGTATATAGCGACTGGGTAGGTACCGGTGGCATTACCAGAATATGAAATAAAGGAGGAGAAATAGAGTGAAAAAGGATGCTGAGGTCAGTTTTGGATATTAGAGTTTGAAGTGCTTTGGGGGCATCCAGGTAGAGGCATCAACAGACAACAAACTGTTAAGTCTATTTAGTTTAGACTCAGTGGTCTAGCTCTTCAACTCCTCTTGCAAACGGCTTTCATTTGTTTCACTTTTAAGCACTGTGTTTGTCCAGGCATGTTTCCCACCGTCACATAGCCACCAGAGCAGAGTTGCCTCAACTTTATTGTACATGCAAATCAACATGAGGAATCTTCTTAAAAAACAGATTCTGACTCAGAAGGTAGAGCCTGAGCTTTGGCAGTCTTAACAGGCAGTCTTAGTAAGTTTCCGTGTGATGCCGAGGCTGCTCATCTACATTTTGAGAAGCAAGACCCTGCAAATCAGTGAAAAATGGCACGAAGAGTTGGTTGGCAGTTTGTTTTTCTCGTTCTGTAAAATTTCACAATCTTTATAATAAATAGAGATGGGGAACTTGCAAAGTTTTATTTGCTTTTCAAATGAATTTCTTCTCATAAACTTTTCTTTTGCACTTCAAACAATATGTTTAGGTGTTTTACATGTTTGCTTTATAATATAATGTGACTGTTAATTCATAAATTAATTCAAGACAAATTTTCTTAATTTAGTTTTATTTTTTTGTTATTTTATGTATGTATGTATGTATTTACTTATTTATATTTTATTCTTAGGAGAGAGTATGAGCAGGGAAGGGGCAGAGAGAGAGAGAGAGAGAGAGAGAGAGAGAGAGAATCTCAAGCAGGCTCCACACTACCAGCTCAGAGCCCAACGCGGGGCTCGATCCCACCAACTGTGAGATCATGACCTGAGCTGAAATCAAGAGTCCAATGCCCAACCAACTGAGCCACCCAGATGCCCCAATTTTTATTTATTTTGAGAGAAAGATAGAGAGCAAGGGGTGGGGGGGAGGGCAGAGAGAGAGGAAGACAGAATCCCAGGCAGGCTCTGCACCATCAGCCCAGAGTCCGATGCAGGGCTTGAACATACCAAAGCGAGATGGTGACCTGAAGTCAAGAGTGAGAGGCTTAACTGACTGAGCCACCCAGGCGCCCCAGAATTTTCTTAATTTTAATAGTGATCCCATAAACTGCTTATTCTTTCTAGGAGTTTTTTTTAGCTGTTAGCCTCAGGCTAAGATTTCAGGCTAAGTTTAGCAGCTGTTGGAAGTAAAGCTGTTAGAGAGGCAGGCTCTGGAAGTAGGTAAATTCAAGACATTTTGAAACATTCAAGTACTTATAAAAAGTACCAATTGCAAAATAGTAACATAGTTTAAATCTATGCAGAGGTCTAGTTATTCTTATCCTGAAACATGGAGACCATCCCAACTGGAAAACAAAAAGATTTTTATGAGAAACCAGTAGCCTTTCTTAGATATCATTACATTCATCTAAATTGAATGAATGACTTAGGCATCATCTGTACTTTTATCTGTAAGTCATTTTTCTTTTAACGTGATTGCTATACAAAACTTCATTGTTTTCTTTTTCATTCTTCCATTCAAAAAATCTTTTTATGATTCGTTATGCTTCTGGGCACTGAGAGACAGCTGTTGAGTCAGATAAAGATCTCGAGTTCACAGAATTAGTTTTGTAGGAAAAGAGACAATAAGTAAATAAATGTGATCGTTTCATGTGAAAATATGTACTACTAGAAAAATAAAAAAAAGAACAACCAACTGGAGTGGTTCAAGGGTGGTATTCTTAGATTGGGTGGTCTGGAAAGCCTTATCTAGGGTGTAATATATGAGTAGAGAAATGAGTAAAATGAAGACATGAACCATATTTTTTTATTTTTTTAACTTTTTTTTTGACGTTTATTTATTTTTGAGACAGAGAGAGACAGAGCATATGAACAGGGGAGGGTCAGAGAAAGAGGGAGACACAGAATCAGAAGCAGGCTCCAGGCTCTACGCTGTCAGCACAGAGCCCGATGGCAGGGCTCGAACCCACAAACTGTGAGATCGTGACCTGAGCCGAAGTCGGACGCTCAACTGACTGGGCCACCCAGGCGCCCCAAGACATGAGCCATATTAATAAGAAAAGATAAGAGCAGAGTGGAACTGCCATATACCAAGAGTAAGCTTGGTGTGTGGAAGGGAGATTAAGACCAGTGAGATGACGGGCACAAGAGAGGAAAAAGCAAAAGAAGAATGGAAATGAGAGAGATAAGCAGCAGCCAGATCAAGCAGAGCAGGGAGTATGGATTTTATTCTAAGAGTGACTGCAAATATTTAGAGTTTTTAACAGAAAATTACATGTAATTTCTCTCTTCAGCATTTCCATCTGTACATTCCACTACTATAGTACATGCTTCTATAATACATTTCTTCACTAACGTTATTTATCACTTATTTCCAACATGTCTTTTCTACTAAACTGTTAGCTCCTTAAGAGCAGGGACTGTAATGATTTATCCACCTTCTTGTATGCCCAGTTCATAGTGCAGTGCATAATATATGGAAGGGCTAAGTAAATGATTACTGAATGAACAAATGGGTATTTTATTTGTTCATAAATCTCTACTCCTGGTTGTAATCTTTCTATTGAATTCTGGTCTCATACTTGCAAATGCTACTGGCATTTTCAATTAACTGTCCAATTTTTTTTTTTCCTCAAGTTCAACTACAAACTCATTATTTCATTCCAACTTCTCCATATTTATTGGTTTATATCAACTTCTTTCTAGTTTCCTCAGTTAGAAATGTTAGAGTACTGGGGCACCTGGGTGGCTCAGTCTGTTTAGGGTCCAACTTCAGCTCAGGTCATGATCTCTCAGCTCGTGGGTTCGACCTTGTTTTGGGCTCTGTGCTGACAGCTCAGAGCCTGGAGTCTGCTTCAGATTCTGTGTCTCTGTCTCTCTCTGCCCCTCCCCTGCTCATGCTCTGTCTCCCTCTCTCTCTGAAAAACAAATAAACACTGAAAAAAATTAGAAATTTTAGAATACTTTGATTCTTCTGATATTGGGAATTTTCTTTACTTCATTGACTCTAGCACTGGTTCAGACTTTCATTATTTAACCTGGAACCATCCAACAGACTTTTATCTGGCTAGGACATTCTGACTTAAATTTCTTCTCTTTTCACATTGACACCACATATCTCTGCAAGATCATTGTCGCTGAAGTGTCATTTTATTCATAAGTTTGTTCATGTTCTATTTATCAATGATTTTTCACACTAATGTGTTTGATATGTGGCATTTTCTTGTATAAATCCTTAATTAGTGCTCACATGAACTATATGAGATAGTATTTTTATCTCCATTTTATAGGTAAGGAAAATGAGATTTTGGTATGTCAGGCTACCTGCTTAAGGTTACTTTTTTTTTTTTTTTTTTTTGAATGAGAGAGAAGGAGAGAGCACAAGTGTGAAGGGGCAGAAAGAGAGCAAGAGAGAGAGAATCCCAAGCAGGCCCATGCTGACAGTGATGTGGAGCTCAAACTCACAAACTGTGAGATCATAACCTGAGCCAAAATCAACTGAGCCATCCAGGAGCCTCCAGGTTACTATTACACCAATAAGGAAATGGTAGGGCTGAGATTTGAACACAGGTCTATTTAGCTGGGAGAACTAAACTTTAGTTATTGCATTCATGAGTGGTATCTCAAGCTTAAATTCCTGCTTGTCTTTGGAGGTTACCCATGATACAGCCTACCAGTCTTACTGAACTTCTTATGACTGCTGAATTTGCATCCTGCATTTCTCATCTTAAATGTTTTTCTAGTTATCTTCTGGGCATTGACCTTTTTACTTCAATTACATTGTAAGCTCCTTAAGATCAGATAGGATGTATTACTCTTACGTTTCTGTGAAGGTCTGCTAATGTGGCGTGCACAGGATATATTCTCAGTAAAAAACTGACAAATCTTTAGCACAGTCCTTGGCACATATGCATGCTTACTAAATGGTAACAATGATTATTATTTATTATTCCTGAAGAGCTGATACATTAAACTGAAGTTCTAAAAAGATAACTATAGAGAAGCTTGGGTGGCTCAGTCAGTTAAGTGTGCGACTCTTGATTTTGGCTCAGGTCATGATCTCATTGTTTGTGGCTTGGAGCCCCATAT
Source organism: Panthera leo (assembly GCF_018350215.1). NCBI lineage: Eukaryota > Metazoa > Chordata > Mammalia > Carnivora > Felidae > Panthera > Panthera leo. Next base: position 64,953,118 of record NC_056682.1, read on the forward strand.
CGGGCTCTGAGCAGAGCCTGCTAGAGATTCTCTCTGCCCCTCCCCCACTCACACTCTCAAATAAACATTAAAATTTTTTTTTGAAAAAGATACCATCGAATTCCGATCTCTGCCTCAATCCTAAGAAATTTTTGCTTACCTTCCTTATGATCTAAACAGTTTTCCATGCTAAGTTTGTTCATTTTAGTCCCATCCTACCCTTTCTATTAAGTGGCATCAACTACAATATAGATCTCACCATAACATCAACAAGCAGCAACATTCCGTCAACTATTACTGCTCTTTTTGAGAGTGCTTTGAAGAAAAACAAGGAATAGTTGGAGTAATTTTTTTCAGATGATTGTTAACGCGCTTGCTATCTATCTATCGATTTAACTTTAATGAAGTTTACTAGAAGTGTCTGTTCCAGACTTCTGGCTCAAGTTTCTTACTTACAGTGACTCGTGCAATCAGGTAACTCCCTTGCCCTACAAGCCCTCCTTCGCATCTCAGCTTGAAGTTGAATTGTCCCAGATGCAATAATTGGAACGTCCAGCCCCCCGACCCCACGGTGCCCGGGGACGCAATGAAACGGAGGGTTTAGGGCCCCGCGGGTCCGCCCCGCCCCCGGTGAGCGCAATCGCGTCCGGTCACGTCGTACGCTCCCCCGGAAGTGCCGCTGAGTAAGCGGCGGGGGCGTGTCTCCAGGCAGCTAGGCGTGCAGTTAGCCAGAAACGCGGGAAGTCGGGCCTGGCGCGGTTACAGACGCGAACCCTGTTGTTCTGTCCTTTTCCCGAGGGACCCGCGAGCCTCTCTGAGTGCCCTGAAGGTGAATCCGACTGGGTCTCCGGCGCGACGCCATGGAAGTGGTGGAGGCCGCTGCCGCTCAGTTGGAAACTCTGAAATTTAATGGCACCAGTTTGGGAGATAGCCAGGGTCAGGCGGTGCTGTCTCCGAGCTGTGTACCTGTCCCAGACCCTCGGCCGCCACCACAGTCGAATGAGCGGTCCCCGGACACCGGCCAGGCCGCGGAGGCTCAGCCTGCAGAGGAACAGCCGCCAGAACTCGCGCCGCAATCAAGGCCAGAACCTCCACAGGGAGGGAACTGCGTCACCGGCTCAGGCCCCGCAGAGCAGGCGCGGACCCCAGACTCTCTAGAGACCTCGGACTCGGATTCAGACTCGGACAGGTCCGGTGCCTAGGGGTCCCGGATCTCCGGCGGGTGGGGGGAGGAGCGAGGCCAGGGACTGAGAGGGTTCTCGCGTGGGCCCGGGAGGGAGGGAGGGAGGAGCGGTAGCTAAGCTTACTGAGCACGTGTTGACAAGTAGCTCGGACCGCCCATTCCTCTCTCCTGCAAATCGCGTGGTGAATCCGAGATTAATAATCAGATCCCTCTTTCTTAAATGTGGTAGTCTAAAGGGTCCTATGTATAGATCGTAAAAAAAAAAACCTGAGGATGATGGATTCGATAACCAGTTTGGCGTGTGTCCCTTTACGTTTATGATTTTGAGTTTTGGCGGATCTTCAAACAAACAAACAAACAAACAGGTTTAGAGTGTGTTTTTTTGAGCCAGATGAGTTAAGGAAGGACCAGTTACAGGATTTCAGACATTTCCCGTTTGGCTCCTGACAATTTTGTTAATTCGTAGAATTCTTGCAGGGAGCACGTGTTCGTGAAATTAGGGAAACGTTGTTATTTAGCATTATTATATGATCTGGATAGATTTTATAAAGAGGTGTTTTTTTGTTTTTTTTTTATAAATATGACACATGTGGTGAGAGAGGACTTAAGGTTGTAGGATGTTACTAGACCACACTGAACGTTATCTACACGTATTTGAGTGTCATGTGGGATACTGAATAGGTGAATAAAATAGAGAGAGGGACCAAAACTAAAACTAAACACATCAATACATAAATTAGAGGTGGTGAGAATTACAGTGAAGGGACAAGTGAGACATTGGGAAAGTAATAGGAGAGGCCAACCCTGTAGGACCCTGTAGCCATGTTAAAGTTTTCATTCAAAGTGTTAGAGAAGCTTTTGAATTTTAAGCAGAGAAATGGCATTCTCAGGTGTATATTCTAATAAGTTTTGCTCTGTGGAGAAGGAATTGAACTGGATTCAAGAGTGAAAGAAGAGGGGTGCCTGGGTGGCTCAATCAGTTAAGTCTCCCACTCTTGGTTTCAGCTCAGGTCATCATCTCAGGGTTTGTGGGTTCAAGCCCCACATCGGGTTATGTGCTGATAGTTTTGAGCCTGCTTGGGATTCTCTCTCTCTGCCCTTCCTGCACTCGCTCTCTCGCTTTCTCTCTCTCAAATAAAGAGTGAGAGCAGAGAAGCAAGAGTGGAACAGTGGTTGGTGTGGAAGTAGTTGGAAAGATGTTGCACGAGTCCATGATGTGACCATTGTTGTCTGGGTTAAATATTTTGAAGTTGCCCTAATAGATGGGGCAGTGAGCTAGACAAAGAGACATTGGTGGTGCTGTTTAGTGAAGTGGGGAGTAACCTATCTGGGATGGGGGCTGGAGACAAATAAGGGTGTTTAATTTGAACAGTTAATTTGAGATTTCTTTGACAGCTAATTGTAGATGTCAGGGAAGCATGGGATAATAAGTTTAGAGTTCGGGGGACAATTCTTGACTGGAGATGTAAAGTTGAACATCAGATTACAAATAGGATTTAGTTTAACTTTTTATTACAGACATTTCAAATTTGTTGAAAGTAGAGAGTAATGTAATGAATGCCCATGTACTCGACACCACACTTAAACAGTTTCCATTATTTCGCTAATCTTGTTTTATCTTTTTTTTTAACCTGAGAGTTTTAAAGGAAATCTAAAACAGCATGTCACCTTACCTATATGTTCTTTACATTTCTGACTGATAAAGTACTTGTTAAGCAACCACCATGTCATTATCAGATGTAGTAAAATTAACCCTAATTCCTTAATATCACCTAATAGTCTATATTCATATTTTGCTAGTTGTCTTTTAATAGTTGGTTTGTTTGAATTAGAATTCAAACAAGATTCTCAAGCAATGCATTTGGATGTTATGTCTGTTTAGTCTCTTTTAAGTGAACGACATTTTTTATTTAATGTTTATTTTTGAGAGAGAGAGAGAGAGAGAGAGAGAGAGAGAGAACAAGTGGGGGAGGGGCAGAGAGAGACGGAGACACAGAATCTGAAGCAGGCTGCAGGCTCTGAGTTTTAGCACAGAGCCCAACACGGGGCTTGAACTCACTGGGATCATGACCTGAGCTGAAGTTGGACGCTTTACTGACTGAGCCACCCAGGTGCCCCAAGTGAAGGTCATATGTAAAGCCGTGAAGACAGAAGAAGCCACATGAGGGTGGAATACCCCCTTAACATAGTGGATGCCAAAATATGGAAGTTTTTTGAGGAAGCCAGTGGGAACCATGTCAGATGTTGCTGAGAAGTTAATTAAGATGACAGAAACACGTCCATTGGACTTGACAACATGGGGAATGTTGGTGATCTTGTCAAGGAGTGGTGGTGATGGAAGCCATTTTGGGGTAAAGACTGAATGGGAAGTAAAGGAGCAGAGACAGCATGCGGTAACAACAACCGTGTCAAGAAACTTTAAGGGGAGAAATGAGGCCATAGCTGGAGGAATTCAACAGAGGTAGTGTAGAGTTTTGATATGCTGATGGGAATGATCAGGGATAGAGGGGAAGATTCCTGATAATAGTAATAGTGGGAAGGAGTTCACTGGTAACAGAAGGAAAGACCATACTTGCCAGGACTAATGTCTTAATTTCAAGCACTTAATAGTCCATTGTTTTTCAATGAATTATGGAATAGTATGGACTGGCTGTACTAGGCAGTTTGAAAAGAAAACGCTGTACTAGACAAAGAAAGAAATAAGTGTACCTTTGGTGGGTAGGGGGTGGCTTCAGAGGAGGTAATATTTGAGTTGAGCCTATAAAGAAGAATGGAATTTTTCTGCCCTGGGGCATTCCAGTCAAATAGCACAAATAATGGCATGAGGTGTGAAAATAAGGGAATTTGGGAAGTTTTATATGCTTCTGGGCTAGAGAAGTGGCAGGAGATGGGCTTGTAAAGGTTATCAGGAACCTGATTGCAGAGGGCTCTGAAATACACTAGGAGCATGGCCTGTGTCTTGTACCCAGCATAGATTTATGGAGAAAGTTTTAAAGCTTTTCTCTGTTTAGTGTTTTCTTAATAAAGAAATGGAAAGAATGGTACAAACACACAGCTGTCATCTTGATTTAATACTTATTAACATTTCAGAAGTTAGTTTCAGAGCCATTTTATTTTTTTAAATCTTTATTTATTTTGAGAGAGAGAGAGGAGGAGAGCATCCCGAGCAGGCTCTGCACTGTCAGGGCAGAGCCTAACACAGGGCTCCATTTCACCAACCATGAGATCACGACCTGAGCTGAAATCAAGAGATGCTTAACTGAGTCACCCAAGTGCCCCATTAATGAGCCATTTAAAAGTCATTTATAGGTATTATGACACTTTCTCCCTGAATGTTTTCAGCATGCATTCTCTAAGGGGACATTTTCTTAACATAATCACAATTACCACACATAACAAAATTAATAATTCCCCAAGATCTAATGTCCAATCATGGATGGTTTTTTTCTTTTTTCTTTTAAGCAAGTGTGAACTGATTAGGAGGGAAGGTCATGAAAGGGTGAGGGTTAACAGCAGTAGAAGGAAGGGTTGACTGTAGTGGAAAGAGACTACTAGTGTTAACGCCAGTTATACAGTTATTACAGAAAGATAGGTGAGAAATGAGGACCTCCCCCAAATATGGTCATAGTGACAGTGGAAATGGGAGTGAGAAGTGGAGTAGGAGTGAAGTTTGCCATCTGAAGATAGTATTTTATCACTGTGAGATTGCATTAGCTCAAAATGATTCCAACTTTTCTACCTATGGTGACTGGATTGAAGACTAAGCAATGAAATAAAATAGTAGCTCAAGGAGAGAAGCAGGTTTAATAGGGAGAATTTTTTTTTTTTAAACTTGTTGCTAGTATGAGGTGAGTGTGGGTTATTCATACAGAGTGGCCAGTGTACAGCCAGAGATAAGGGGTGGAGCCTAGAATTTTCAGTATCAAAGCTGATGATTTAGGAGTTATCTATACAGGAGTGATGATTGAAATCATTGGAATGGATGAGGTTATCCATGGGAAGAGGACAAAGAAGAAGAAATGAGGATGGACTTTTAAAAACATAAAATGTGCTGAGGGACATAATCAGCAATTTAAGAAGAGGGTTACTGGTCGCTGTGGAAATCAAGGGCTAAGGGAGTTTTTAGAGAGTAGAGTGGTCAGCATGATTGGTAATTTTCAGGAGTTTCCCAAGTTGCATGAAACTGTGAACATTTTATTGGCAATTAAGTGATCTTCTGGTCATTGAGTAGTAAGAAAGGTCTCTTGTTCAGAGATTTCTTTTGTGAGTGATTTGTCACATGCATAATTACATTAAGACAAATGTGTGATGTGTGAGACTATTTTAATAAAAAGGTTTTGGGTTATAGCAGAGGTTTTGCAAATGTTACCAATGGATTAAAGTCTACTTTCCAAAAATCATAGTCAATTTCGAGATGCTAGCTTTTGAATTATATCAGCAACAGTAAATACATAGTAAAGTAGATATTTCCTAGTTGAACACTTGTAATTTAGTACTGTTTTACTACTGCTTTACTAAGTTTTCAACTTTTTCTCCCTACAGTGACACAGATTCAGATAGTTCAAGCTCCTCCTCGTCCTCATCATCTTCCTCATCATCGTCCTCTCGTCTGTCACTTCCTCCACTGCTGTCAGATGGAGAAGATGATTTACAAGTTGAGAAGGAAAATAAGAATTTCCCTCTTAAAACAAAAGATGAATTACTCCTTAACGTAAGTACTTCTGTTTGTTCTTAAACTTAATTTGCATGTTATAAAAGATGTTACGGTACTAATTCTGGTCTCATTTGGCCTGTATCTGCCTCCATAAATTTGAAGACTTCTCAGCCTGTTATTGGGCAGACTTTTGCTATGCCTTGTTTTTTGTTTTGTTTTTGTTTTTTTTTTAACATAAAAGCAAGGATTGATCTGGTTGCTAAGGTTTCTAAGGTTGCTTCTAACTCTAAAGTTTGAAAATTGTTCATGCTGGGCATTAACTTTAGTTTGCTACTTTTTTAAAATTTTCTTAGAAAAGATTTCATATGTGGATTTACAACCTTGGTGATGTGTGTGTGTGTGTGTGTGTGTGTGTGTGTTTGTCCACACGTCAGAAAATTTTGTCCAATAGTAATTGAAATCTTTTTTTTTTTTTTTTAAAGTTTATTTATTTATTCCGAGAGAGAGAGTGAGGGGAGAGGCAGAGAGAGGGAGACGGAAAATCCCAGGCAAGCTCTGCAATGTCAACTTTAAGCTAGCCGGATGTGGGCTCAAACTCCTGAACCATGCGATCATGACCTGATCTTCAGTCTGAGCTGAAGTCAGGCATTTAACCAACTGAGCCACCCAGGTGCCCCATAATTGAAATCTTTTTATTAATTTATTTATTTTTAAATGTTTATTTACTTTTGAGAGAGCAAGAGTGTGCATGCCCAAGTGAGCAAACACAGGTGGGGGGAGGGGCAGAGAGAGCAGGAGAGAGAATCCCAGACAGGCTCCACACTCAGTGCAGAGCCCAATGTGGGGCTCATTCTCACAAACCATGAGATCATAACCTGAGTTGAAATCAAGAGTTGGACACTTAACTGACTGAGCCGCCAAGGTACCCTTGAAATCTTTTTAATTGATTGCATTTAGAGGAGTAGAAAGTGCAATTAGATGGGTAGAGTTTCTTAGGACCCCTATTTACTTGAGGTTTGGGAACATTTTATTGTTGCAGATGGAGAAAACTTGTTCATTACAGGATGGTATTTATTGGCACCTGATAGGTTTGGTTTGTAAAGTAGTCTCGTGTGGTTATTTCCTCTTAAACTGTAAACCGTTCCTAGAAGGATGGTGATAGTTTGGTTGAAACCTCATGATCCAATAGAAATATCTCCTCAGAATTTCAGAATATAGGCTATATTGCCCCATGTTTATTCTCTCTATACCCTTATGTACTTTACTTATTGTTAATGTTTTTTAAAAATTTAATGATCACTAATTACAGTTATTATGTAATAACTTAAATCAATGAAACATTTTAGTGCAAGGTTTGAAAGCATTTAATTTTTTAATTTTTAATTTTGAAAACATTTTAAAAGCCTGGAGGTAATTGGGCACCTTTTTATGACCTACCAATATTATTTCTTTTTCTCTACTTGTAGTGAGAAATATCCTATTTTATGCTTTATGTATTGAAAACCGCTTGGATTTTTATGCAGCTTCATCAAACTACAGACATTGATATCCCTTCCTGGCCTTTTTATGCACAGGCTCTCCCAACTTATGACTATTTATTTTCTGAAAATATTGGGAGACTTCTTTGGTCTTTCTCTTGTATTTTGGTCACCTTTCTAAGTTTTCTCAGATCAACAAATAAAGGACTGCAGTACTCCTGTATATATATCATTAAAAAAATTTTTTTTTAATTTACTCATTTTTGAGAGACAGAGACAGAACATGAGTCGGGGAGAGGCAGGCTCACCCTGAAGCAGGCTCCAGGCTCTGAGCTGTCAGCACAGAGCCCAATGTGGGACTCAAACTCGCAGACTGCAAGATCATGACCTGAGCTGAAGTTGGACACTTGACCAACTGAGCCACCCAGGTGCCCCTGTATATCATTTTTTAAATTATCTTACTAGACCTGGAATTTTACCTTGTGAATCTCTTGAAATTTAATGCAAAATTTTAGTCTATATGTTTAAGTATTTTTCTTGGTATATTGTGCTCATATTTTCATCAGAAAACCAAAAGGGTCCATGTTTACACAGAGGCCAGGAACTACCTTCTGGAAGGCTGAGTTCATATCTCATCTTTGTAGCTTCCATAGTATCAGGTAGGGTGCTTAATAGATAATGAGTTGTCAGTCAAGAGTAATATATGATTGAGAATAAGAATGAGTAAGGGAACTGGCATTTTACATTCATTCATTCTTAAACTATTCTAGCACACCTGTCATATACTAAGTGCTATAAACAAAACCCTCCAGTTTCTGCTCTCATAGTGCTTGGTGGAGAGAGACAGAGAGTAAATAAATCAGAGACAAATATAATTTTGGAAGTGCTATTGAATTGTGAAAGTATGTTTGGTTAGTATCAGAAAATTACATGTTTGCTGGCAAGGTATGTTAGCTTTTGAAACTTGAACAGTGGGCCAGTCTGTTCCCTTTTGTGCCAGTTCTGAGGGATCTTTGGGAAGGATGGAAGAAGCAATTATAGTCTTTACTTTTCAACTTCGGATTCTTGAGTAGCTTTTCACTTTATTTTATATTTACATGATTAGGAAGTCAATTTATTGGAAATTCCTAGTCCTTTAGACTACTGCTACTAGAGTTGAGTGGAGGAATGAGTTCCTTGGTCTGCCATAAATCTTTGACTTAGGGCTGTGAAAGTATATATTAGGACTCCTTCAGGACTTCAGCTCTCAAGTTCAAGGGAGAAGAATGACTTGGCCCTGATGAGCAAGGATGGTATGGTTACACATACTGCGTATCTTTAGGACTCTGCCTTTTTCTCTGTTGATCAGTAGGTTTTTCTCCATAGACCTGGCAGTTTGGCCATTGATATTCCTATATGCGAGTCTTGTGAAGGGCTTAATACTGGTTTACCTGGGGCCTGGTACACAGCCCTGAACACATCATTGAGGCTAATGGAATGTGTCTTCAGATTGCTTGAGCATTAGTCACAGTCACTCCTGTTTATGTGGGAAAGTATGTAGGAGAGTAAGTGCTTTAGAGAAAGTACATGGGCATGTGTGAAGGTGGGAACATGTACGAGCCAGTTTACAGAAAGGGAGTGTGAATGTGTGTGTATTTTGAGGAGGGTGAGGGTTGTGTGGTTAACACCAAGCCCTGCAAACCACAAGGAATGGGTTCTCTGTCATAGGAAAGGGAGGCTTTTATCCATTTCGGAAAAGGATGCTATTTAGTCAGTAATAACAGTTATCGTATTAGAGAATAAAAGGGAAATACTTGGAAGAGGTTATCACACGTGACTTATGTTGGACTCTTGTGGTTGTGAGTAGCAGAGGCTCTCCAATTACCTCGAGAAGGGAGATGTATTGTAAACTTACTTGGGGAGGAAAGCCATTGGGAACTAGGCAGCTATTGAGGATGGCCGTGCTGTTGTTTCTTTTATAGGCCTCTTGGATATTCTCCTAGTTCTCTGAGTGTCATCTTATTCTTTCTTTACTTACTGACTTCTTCTGTTTACCTGTAGATTCATCTTTTTAATTCTAGCTCCCACATAGATTGTGACCCTGGCTCTCTATCTAGTATCTTCTGTCATCTTCCCCTTGACAAACCAGACAGTTAGTGCTATATTTCTTTGCTGACTTTGGGACAGTCCTATTATTTAGCTTATTAGATTTGTTTTTGTGTGTGTGTGATTTTGTTTAAGTAAAAACAAAATAAGTAAAAATAAATAAGTTTATTTATTTATTTTTTTGAAAATGACAGTCTACTTTTCTGGGAACTATCCCCTCTTGACAACTAGCTCTAGCCAGTATCAAATGTACCATCTTTTTCAGATCATACTGATATATCCTTTTAGCAGGGATTGTGCATAGAACTGTTTCATCTATGTAGTCTATTTAATTTAATTTCATAATGAAATGCTGAAGAAAATTAATGAGACCTATTATTCATGTTGTCTTTGCTAAAAGGTACACATAAGTTAAAATCGACCAAGCAGTTCTATCCATTAGAGAGTTTCTGCTGGATGTTAGAGATCTCTAGAACATAGACATGCCCAATTTATCCCAGTTTTCCCTGTCTTACCTCTTTATAACATGTCTCATATTCTAGGCTGTTTCTACTGCCATTGAGGCATGCTGAACATCATTTTTACCTTCAGTTAGTCTGTCAAGCAGGAATGTTGCCTCCCTGGATCTAGCTTTTTAAATCTTTTCTATTGTTGAAAAGTTAGGTCCTGGTGATCTAACTACTAACTATTGCAGGTCTTTAATTGTAAGTATATGGGAGATAGTGAAGCAACCTCAAGATTGTTCTTTTAGAATTAACCTTAGAGTGTTGCAGTAATCCCTTTGGATGACAAGATATGGTTATAACTTGATTTAAAAAAAGGAGGGGTGAAGAGAAGAGGAAAAAAAGAGGGAATGGTTAGCCATACCATAGAGGCATTGAAAAGGAGGGTAATCTTAGATGGCTCTATTTATAATGTCACAATTATGTAATATATGCTGTTAAATTTAGCCAAGTGGACTTATTCTTTTATCATATACTCCTCTTTAATGCTGAGAAGGTGTATATTTAACCTCCACAGTAAATGTAAAGCAGCATAGATATTACAGCTTTGAAACTACATTAGACCACATTGAGTTTATTCAGTGTTTCAGTGAATTGGAAAATTAGGTCCTTTTTGAAAAACTTTGTCAGCAGTTTATGCCCTGAACTGTTTATTCAAATAAATCAGATGTAATTAAAAATTTAGAGTCGTAAAAACGTTTAAGGGATTGTGACATTTCAAAATCTTAATCAGAAATTAATTTTATACATTAATGCCTATTATTTTCTCTTCTGAAAACCTGAAGGGTTTTACTTAACATTCAAAAGTTATGGTTACAGTGCTTATGGGGATAAAAAATAGATAATGCTGTAGTAGGCATAATAGTATGTATTTATACACATAATATAATATGACCAAGAAAAAACTTTAATGCTTTAGGCAATTCTTGGTACCTTCATAATTTAGAGACTGCCTATGTTATATTGTAAAACAAATGCATTTTGTGGTTAGGTTGAGTACACTATATTTTCTTTCTGATTTTGGCAGTGCAGATGCATATCCTAAAACATCCTAACATAAGGGTATGGAAACTATCTGGACCGCCTCAAGTGGTCAGAAGTTACTTACAGCCGATTATTTCATGCCTGTTGATCTCACACCATCTATGAAACTGTATTGCACCTTGGTCTTCACTTAAAAATCATAGACAGAATATGTTGTTTTCGAGGCCTACCTTGCTTTATAAGTTTTGCCTTAAATGAAGGCTTCTTTCAACTTTAGCTTTTTATGACTCTAGGTACATTTGAAATTACTGCATTGTATCATAGAATACTGATGACACTTCTAACATTCTTTTTGGAATGTTTGATATTTAAGAAATGGCTTATGTACTTAAAAGGAGCTATTTTTAAATTAATATGTGGTACTCTTTAAAAATAGTGCTCAGATTTTTTAAAAAAATTAAAATTTCATGCTTCGTTATACAAAATTATTTTGGTAAAGCTTATAGCAAGTAGAAATGATCCCTTAAACTTCAAATAAATAGTGTTTTATCTATTAGAGTAACCATATATGTTCTGTGAATATACCATGTGGTTATTATTACACAGAAACATTCCATTTGTTACATTCTCCAATTCCTCAGTAGATTTTAATAAGTAAGTTCTGATTGCTTTAGAGGATAAAGACAAATGTCTGTTAAAGGGGAATCTAGTTAGAGAGTGACACCAGAAAGTTAATGATTGGATGCCTGATGAATGCTACTAGCCTTAAAAAGCTGTGAGATTTTGTGTAAGAGCAGATAACTTGCACTGCAGGGGTCAAGGAAGTCATCCTGACTTGATCTTAAATTACAAGGTAAGATAGGTATGGAAAGGTGACAGGTGAAGAGAATATGAACTTTCCCACTGAATAGATCCAGGGTGTTGCTTGGCAGTTGTATTCCCAGTGTTGGTTACTAGTAGGGGCTCAGAGAGTGTTTCTTCATTCATTCATTCATTCATTCATTCATCATCCATACAGCTAATGTCGTCAGTTCTAAAATGGGCACTTTTTTCATTTGTTAACATTTTAAAATTTGGGACTAATAATTGATGACATTTAAAAATTTTTTGGACAGTGCTTTATCTTTGTGATATATAAAGTCAGTGTCTTATTTGATGAAATACGGACTCAGTTAACAAAAGAATGCTTAGAGTTATATTTATTGCTAAAGATTTTTTCGTATCGAGATCTTACTTTAATGTTTATGTGAGTGAACTTTTGGAGATATTAGGAACTTTGTTTCTGACAGTAATTTTAGAGAAAAACAGGATAAGAACATTGTATTTATTTAAAAAGAAAAATATAAAGAGACTGCAAAGAAGTGTTGACTCATTTTTTAGGTGAAAATATTTAATGGGCTAGTCTCAATCTTAAATTTAGTGTCATATACAATAGAGTAATTCATGATGGCAATTAATGTGTACTGGTGAGAGATAGCTAAAGAAAAAGCTGAGTCCCATGGAACATTGTAAAAGTACTTTTTGTAAAGTTGATGAATTAGACTACTACTAAATGTTATATGTGGTCATAGTTACCACACAGTGTACAGACCTAATCCATTCTTTTTTCCAATATGTTTTACCAGCTATAGGGAAAAAAAAATTCCATTCATGGCTCTCAGTACTCCAGGGATTGGATCCTACTTTCCAACCATATCTGAAAAGTGAAGGCTCACCTAATAGCATCAGGTAATTGGCTGCCACATGCATGTCCTGTATTCTTGAGTAATCTGAGGAAAGTGGCCAGATAATTTTATTCCACTTTCCTCACTTTTAAAAATTCTCCCCAGTCTGCACCAGAAAGGATTAGTTGCCATTTGGAATGTTTGATTCCTTTTCTATTACCCTCCACTGCCCTTTTTGTAGATTCGTGAATGAAAATCCAAATCAGGGTTCTTTAGATAATTTTGCCTCAGAAAATCATAAATTACTGATCTCTCTCTCTTTTTTTCTTTTACTGATTTTTTTTTCTTGCCCCATAAGTCTTAAAGAAATAGAGAATTCAAGATCATTGTAATGCACAAATGTCATCTTCTCAGAGGCCATATTTGACCCATTAGCTCCTTCCAATTTTGCGATGGAAGTCTTTGACACCCATTTTTTGACTAGTGTATCTACAGTTTAATAGGATGGATTTTTAATGTTCTATGGTACTCATTTGAATATTGTGCTTAATTGAACAACCTTGTAGGCCATACAGATGTTCAAGAATCAGAATATAATAAGCTTGTAACACGAACAATAATTGTTCTTTCACGGATATTTCAGAAGTGTAGTTAGGGCCATGCATTTCTTTAATGCCATGGTTATGGGTATCTATTATCCAGAATTACAGTAATTGTGTTTGAGGCTGGTATATAATTTCTATCTTACTGTGCTGTCTTTTTGATTACATGCAGTTAAACATTTTTTAAATTGCATTATTAGCCATTTACGTGAAATATTCAGAACTTTTGCTCACTTTTCTCACTATTTAGAATAAGAAAACCAGGACGCCTGGGTGGCTCAGTTGGTTAAGAGTTTGACTCTTGATTTTGGCTCAGGTCATGATCTCGTAGTTCATGAATTTGAGCCACCATGTCAAGCTCCATACTGACAGCGTGGAGCCTGCCTTAGGGTTCTCTCTTCCTCTCAGCCCCTCTCTGTCTCTCTCTCTCTTTCTCTCTCTCTATCTCTCAAATAAATAAATACAATAAATAAAACTTAAAAAAAAAATCTTTAGAATAGGAAAACTGGTTCCCAGAAAGTGATTTGCCTGAGGGTAGTATTTAAGTAGGGGGAAGCAGATTCAGAACTAGTAACAGATGTGATTCCAGTCTGCTGTATTTTTAGTGTTTGTGTAGAAATGCATATGTAGCAATATTAGAATTTGATCATTTGAACTTTGGTTATTTGGTTTCTGAATAATGTAGCATATTTTGTCTTGGTGATAGATGATTGTATCCTAATGTAATAAGCTTTCTTAAATTGTATTTGCTTGGACCATCATATTGTCTTTTAATAAAGACTTTGACTTGGAACTGTAGATTGTGTAGGAAATAAGTGATTGAATTTCTTAGTATGTTGAATTCCCGTCGTTCATTTGCCAAATGCTGGTATGTGACTAGGGATTTTTATTTCCATGTGGCCTTTTCTTCTGCTGATGATGTGAATGAAGTACTTTTCTTCCTTTTCTTGCCTATTCTTTGTTATTACAAATACAGGTTTTGAATAAGTATGTCCAGAACTATTTTTACTCTTCTTTGATTTTGAGTCAGTAAACCTAACACTCACTGTATTTAAACAGTAGGATAGATATTTATCTCTGGTTGCAGATACTGTACATCCAAGACAGGTTTTAGTTTCTTTTTAATTTTGGGAAGTAAAAGTCATAAAAATAGAGATTGATCACAAATCTTCATTTCCCAGGTAGAGTATTCAGATTATCATTAAGGCTTAATAGTAATATGGTGTATGCTGTTGTAATGTGGCCTTAAAATTATATCTGTATTGATGGCCGAAAACAGATGGGTACTATTATTACCTGGGTGTACGTTTTGTAGTGGAGGGCTTTTTGGATGTCTGAGAACATAAAGCAGTGCTGTTCAGTAGACCTGTCTGCAATGGTAGAAATGTTCTATATCTGTGCTGTGTTAATACTGTAGCTGTTGAGCATTTGAAATGTGGCTAGTCCAACTAAAGACTGCATTTTAAATTTTATTCAGTTTTAGTTAAATTTAAATAGCCAAATGTAGTTAGTGTCTGGTGTTCTATAAGCAGAATAAAAGAAGCCTTTTTACCTACTTATCCATCTTTCCATGAGGGTTGTAGGTTAATCCAGGCTCATACTTTAATCTTCCTTACCTGCAGTATATAGCCTTTTTGTCTTTTATTTTCAGTACACTTGATTTTTGCTTATGTGATGGAGAAGGTCTTTCTATCTCAGATTTCCCTCATCACCTCTGCCCTCAGCTTTTTAGTTTATCAGTATGACTTTTACTTTTAATTCTTTATATCCTATGTGTACTGTCAAGAGCAGTAGTGTCCTTCAGTATGTGTTCTGGCTATTTTTTCCCCCTTATTGGAGTGTGTCTGTGTTTTTCCTCTTTTTTTGTGACAAGTGTATCCTTTCCCCACTCATGGAAAACAAAATTATTGATTTTTATTTCTTTAAAGGAGATTATGTGACTGAGCAGATTTATTCGTTACCTTACCAGGAACAGCTGTTGAACAGCAACTGTGTTATCGGGCAGCCAGGTGTTAATCTAATAATTGTAATGATGTTTGCTGCTGCAAACCTGAGGTATCTATGCATCAGTCCTGGGCAACGAAGCTCCCTTAGAAGCCTGTGTTTCTTACTTTCATTCCTTGAGGATTCTCTTTTGATTCCTGGGAATTATATTTTCATTATTTGATTTTGCCGATTGAAAAAGACTGTGACCTCTTCTGAGACTTTTGTTTAACTTAGACTGATGAGGTAAGTCATTTCATTTAAGAAATATGTAGTAAGCACCTACTATGTGCTAGCCACTGTTCGGGGTGCCACAGCAATCAGCAAGGCTGACCAAGTCCTGCTTGTTGTTGTATTTATTGTCTAGTTAAGGGAGTGGACTTCAAGCAAGTAATAAACACATGGGATGTTAGACAGTAAAGTGTTTTACAAAAAAGAAAATTAGCAGGGTGATTTAATAAAGAGTAACTAGGCTTGGTGTGGTGGTACTTCAGATTTCATAGTTAGGGAAGAGAAAGTAAATATGACATCCAAACATCAAGACAAGATCTCCTACTGCCCAGTCTGACATAGCAATCCAAGGAACTTTCCTCTTGAAACTTCTGAAGTTCTGTCTTTTTGAACCTGACAAAAATCTTTATGGAAAGCATATGTGTTTAAAAAGGACAAATATAATATCTCTTCTTCTCTGATCCAGTCCCCAAGATGTTGTCATTTTCAAAGCAAATATACTGCTTTACTTCACTGGACTTTCGAAGGTAAACGCCAAAACACATAAAGCTTTTAACCTGGAATTGTACTAGGCTGATTTCACTTATTTCTTATAAATTTTATGCACAATATTTAGTTTGTTATATACTTCTTGTGTTCTGCAGAGTATTTGTGAGAGATATTTCATATATCACTTAAATAGGTCTTTTACTATTAAAAGGCAATTTAATGCCTTCATTGACCTTTTTTAGGAATGCTTAGAAAACATTCCTATGTTACAAGATACTGGGATAACTGAACTAGAACTAGAGGAATGGTGGTGATCGTAGATAACAGTATTTCTGGGGTTTTTTTCCCTGAGTTTGGTTCTGTATGGGACTAGAGATCCTCCTCATTTGTAGGCAGTTTTGTCCTGTTAATACATAGCTCGGAAACAGGATAACAGGAATTAAGGAAGTCTCTCAGACTCTGCTTTTGACCACAGTTGTGAATTCCTGCCCCACTACAAATATTCTGGCTTTGTATATCTTCCCCTGTCATCCTCATTGCTAGATGTGTCTCATAAACATCCTTAGAGAACATCAGGATTTCATCAGATGTTGAAGCTGACCTGCTGAACTTATAGTAAATTATGTTATAATGATCTCAAATGATGATGAAAAGGCATTAGATAAAGTTCAACAGTCTGATCTAAAAAAAAAAAAATCCACACACAAATAGAAACACAAATAGGAATAGATGGTCACTTTCTTAACCTTTTTAAAAAGAAATTTCAGTCAAGACACATCATTATGCTTAACATTAAAACATTCCTAATAAAAACTCATTCATCATGCCCTCTATCATTACAGTTGCTTGACACTTGATATTCTGGAAATAGCAACCAATATTATTTGAAAAGTTAAAAACATGATGTAATGATGTTGAAAAGGAGAGGGATTTAATATGGTAATATAGTGAATACACAAGAAAGTAATTGGACATAAATTTCATCATGATGCTTTTTTGTGTTCAAATAATACCCTATAAAGATACATTTATAATAGCAAAGATACTAAATAACTAGGAATTTATAATATCAAATAAGGTAGAAGATGGCTTTAAATAAACCTAAGGACTATTTATGACTTATAAAAAGACAACTCTAAACGTGATTTTAATCACTACTAACAAGACGCATATATGACAAAATGGTTTTAAAGTTTGTGTAGTGAAATAAACCTGAGAATAGTTAGGAAAATTTCCAAGGGGAAAAATATGGATGAAGTGAATAGAAGAACTTGCCTTATTCCCAAATATTAAAACATGTAATGAAAGGCACAGTTGTTAAAATAGTTTAGGACTGACACTGAAATAAATCAGTGGAACTGAGTGGAGATTTCAGTAAAAAACCCAAATATATAAGTACATTTAGTACATGTTAAAATTTATTCTTCAAATCAGTAGAGGAAAGGATGGATTGTTCTATAACACATGGGAATAATTGGCCAGTAATATGGATAAAGATAAAGCCAATCTTTGCTTTGCTTTTATACAAAAGTAAAATTATAAATGGACCAAATTGAAATATTAAAAATGAGATTAGAAGCAATGAAAATATCAGTGAATTTAAAAAGCGATTTTGGTATAGGGAAGGTCTTTCTTTTTAGTGACACAAGTGTCAAAAGCCAAAGAAAGAAAAGCTTGATATATTTACATAAAAATTAAAATGCTGAAGTTCGTTAAGCAACTTAAATGCATTCTGGGAGGTAAGCAAGTGGATATTTTCTTCATATTTGATAAAGGGCAAATGTTCTTTAATACATAGTTCTTATAAATTTATAAAAAGATAAATTTTAAAGAAAAATGTATAAGATACACAATTCGTAAACAGTCAGAGAGCCAGGAAACACGTAAAGATGCACAGTCTTCCTGATTAATGAAGAAATTCAAATTAAAGCAAGATGTATTTTATATTGTAGACCTCTCAGACTGGCCAAGGTTTCAGGGTTGCTTCTCAGTGATTACAAGAATCTGGGAAAAATCTCATCATTTGTGGAATTGTTAATTGATGAACCTTTTTGACTTTTTTTCCCCAAGAGACAGAAACGTAGTGCAAATGGGGGGAGGGGCAGAGAGACAGGGAGACACAGAATCTGAAGCAGGCTCCAGCTCAGCCCAGAGCTGGAGCCCATTGCAGGGCTCGAACCCGCGAACTGTGAGATCGTGACTTGAGCCAAAGTTGGACGCTTAACTGACTGAGCCACCCAGCTGCCTCTGACAAAACCTTTTTGGAAAGAAATTTAACAGTATCAGTAAAAAATGAAAAGTGTTTATACCTTTGGATCTAGCAGTTCTACTTACAGGAGTTTATAACAGGAGTTATGCAAAGATATATGTGAAAGTTCATTGTATCATAGGTATGATAAAAATTAAAAAGTGGCAAATATATCAGGTGACTGTGTTAAATTATAGTCCATCTATACAGTGATATACTGTAAGAGTGTTTAAAAAATTAGGTGTTTGTTTTGTTGTAGAAAGATGTACAAAATGATAGGTAAAAAGGATAGCTTGCATAATTGGATATTTTAAGTAAAATATTTAAAAGTTAGAAATGTAGAGTTTATATCTGCATAGTAAGTGTATTTAAAAGACTATTAACAGCCATCTTTGGAGAGGAATTGGGAGGTTGAAGGTAATAAGATTGGGGAATTTTTGGTTTTTGCTTTGAATCCTTCTGTACTGTTTTTTTCCTTTTTTTAAAAAAGGGAACATATATTTTAAAGTTAAAGGAAATCAAAACAGTATCAGAATATAGATCGATACCAAAATATAATGACTGTATATTGCATAGATTTTTATTTCTCTTCATAGAAAATGAAAAACAAGGAGCTTTTCATTTTGTGGCCAAATAGCATTTATTTATTTGAGAGTAACATTGATTTTTGTGTCCTAAGTGTTAATGGCATGTGGTCTACCTCAGTTCAGAAGTTTTCCCAAAAGCTCTAACAGCGCTTTCTCTTTTGGAGTCTTCTTATTCTTTGTTCTGCCTCCATGATCCTGAGTTTATTTAAGCAGTGGGCTTTATCACAATCCAAAAGTGATGAAAATTTTTGTATTAGATTTAACTATAATTTGGTTAGTCAGTGGGGCAGATTTCAGATTTCATCACTATACTTCTGTATTAGTGTGGTGCCTGGGTGACCTAGTCAGTTAAGTGTCTGACTCTTGATTTTGGCTCAGGTCATGATCTCACGGTTTGTGAGTTCGAGCCCTGTGTTGGGCTCTGCGCTGATAACGTGGAGCCTGCTTGGGATTCTCTCTCCTTCTTTCTTCCCCCCCCCCCCCCAAAATAAGTAAGTAAACTTAAAAAAAATAAATTTACACTTTTGCATTAGAAAATGCCATTTGCTATTTTTAAGAGGTGCCACTCCTAGAAGCAGAAATCAGTGTGATTTGTCCTCTTAAATATCAGTAAAGCCTTCCTGTCTGCAGTCTCCCAGTGTTATAATTCTCCATTCTTGTATTTAACTGGGTGTGGGATTTCTTTACCTAAGAACTTCTTAAATAGGTCTGTTCCTTGTCACGTGTTCTGTATCATTTCTACCAACTGTACTCCCTTCTCTATTCTAATGTACACATGGACCACTTTCAAACCATGGTCTTGACAAGAAAAGACTTTCCATGTTTAATATGCAAAAATGAACAGTGGCTGTCCTCTCCCTAAAAGAACTCAGAAAAATTCTAACATAAGACAGTCATTTCCTCTACCACCATCTAGACTAACCTTGCAGAGATTAAGTCTTAAGCATTGAGTTGGTTGAGACTTTTAGTGTGGTTTTTCGTAAGTAATTCTTGATCAGAAAATAAAAGCAAGTTATACACTTCAACTCTGGTTATATGATTTGTTAAAAACCTTGTTTGATCCCTGAAGAGGAAAATGATTACCCAAGATACATCCATCTGCAGTATATTGTATTGTTTAGGTTTTCCCATCTTTTCCGACATTTCTTCAGAAGTTATCTTTTTCCTCCCATACTAACTCCTGATATGCCATCCATAGGATCTTTACACTTTCAAGCCTTCTTAAGGAAAAAACTTCCTTGTAAAAGTTAATTATGATCTTTTGGAAAAGGTCAAAAATAGAAAGCTCTGTTTACTTTAAAACCTAAGGTCAGTTTTACTCTTAAATTTCTCTTCAACTTCATCTCTACTTCAACATCTAGTTTCTATAGCAACTGAGATAGGGTCAAAAAAGAGGAATTGTAAAGAAATTTAGTTTTTAACATAGAGAAAGAAGATTCCAGGAACACAGTCACCGCTTTTGCAGGTTGGAGCCTACATTCTGTATCCTAGAAATTCTGTATTTTTTCCTGAAGAGGCCAGACATTTACTCTCTTTCACAAAGCCCCAGAAAAGATTGCTGCTTGTCTTCAACTGCTTAGTCCCAATCAAATTGATTAACCAAATTAAGACGGCTAAGTGAGAGAACACTTCTGTTGGAGAAGTCGTAGTGACCAATAGAATGATTTTTCTGGGACTCACTGTGTGAATTGTCTATTTTTTAAATCATGCATTCCTTAACAGTGATAGCTTTTTTTTTTTTTCTTTTCTTTGTCTCATTCAAGTGTGATTGGTGGGCAAATCTAGGTACTTTTGTCTGTGTTCTTTGTCTAGCTGGATTAAGCTATAGATGTTATTGTATTACTCATGTGGGGAGATATTGGAGGTGGGAGAAATACTGCCAGACACTAACAAGGATAACATCAAAGTGATGTTTTGAGTGCCTAACGTTACATCGTCAGACATGTTTATAAAACTTTAAATAGAAATGATGTCCCATTTTTTTTTTTAAGTTGGTGAAGCTGGAGGAAGATCAGTGCTTTTTTATATTATAGGAACTACCTTCTGTTGAAGAACTCACTATTATCCTGCCTGAAGATATTGAATTAAAGCCTCTTGGGATGGTTTCAAGTATTATTGAGCAATTAGGTATGTAAATGATTTTATTAATCAAATTTTTTGTATCCAGGTATGTATTCATCAAAGAATTTATGACTAGTCAATTTTCTGTGAAATATGTAATAATACTTCATTTTATAGTCACTAAGTTTGAATAGATAAATTCAGTTTTTACTTGTATAGGTTACTAATAAATACATTGTCTTTTTAAAAATTTAAAGTCTACTTTTACTGACATTTCTCCAGAATTTGATTTGGTATCTTCGTTTTTTACTACTATTAAATTACTACAAATTTAATAACTTTACACAACACAAATTTATTATTCTACAGTTCTCTAGGCCAGAAGTTTGATATGTGTCTCACTATGCTAAAATTAAAGGATTCGTCAAGGCTGAGTTTCTGTCAGGGCTCTAGGGAGGATCCATTTTCTTGTCTTTTTTAGCTTCTAGAGGCTGCCTGCATTCTTTGGCCCATGGCACCCTTCATCTTCAAAGGCAATAATATGCCTTATCTGTGACCCTTCTCCCTTCATCATATCTCTCCCTGACTACAGCCTTAGAAGATTATCTGCTTTTAGGGACTCCTTAGGTTGGGCCTACACGTATAATCCAGGATAATCTCCCCATCTCAAGGCTCTTAACCTTAATCACATCTGCGATTTTTTTTTTTTTTTTAATGTAAACATATTTACAGGTTCAGGGATTAGGATGTGGGTATCTTTTGGGTGGGGAGTGAACATTTTTCTGCCTACTGCCTTTGATTTTTATTTTAGAAACATGTAAATTAGCTCTGTGATTTAATGGCATGAAATTTAAAGCTGTTGGTTAAGAGAACTATATATTACAGATTTCTTTTAGCCCTAGGATGTGAGGTAGGAACATGAAAGGCCTTGAAGTTAATGTAGCTACCATTAAGTCTTATAGTGAGATACACCTGAAAATAGAACTCAGAGTTGACAAAGTCAAAGATACTTAAAATGGGTGGTAGACCTAGATTGTCCACCAGCCTCCTTAGTTTACAGGACTTAAGGGATACAGGAAAACCCAATTTACTTGCCCTTATGATCAGTTGTATAATGAGTCAGTGATAGAAATTGGACTTTTGACCTTTTCCTAACAGTGTCCACACCAATATTTTTAAAACTTCATACATTTATAATTTTGTACTTTTACAATTTATTAATCAAAATTTTGATTAAAGTGAAACATCCTTTTTATAAAAATCATGATTATTAAAACTCTTTATTTACCTGATTCTAAAATCCTTACATTTACTGGTTTTTGAGTTACTTTTGGCATTTAAGAATGTACATAAATAAGATAAATAATTATTTGCTTACATGGTATGAGTTGAGCATCTATTAGGCTTGATGTTTATAGAAAAAATTTAGGTCATAATGTTTATCAAGAAAAAATGTGAACTATTTGATAAGCACAGAATAATGCTCTTTAAAGATACTGTTTTGACTAGCACGCCCTAATAGACTAACAGAATTCTCAAGCTGCTGGGGAAAAAAGATTGTGTCAAAATTATCACATACTCCTCTCTTTTGAGAGCCTAAAATATCTAACATTATTTGGACCAGATTATAAAAGAGAAAATGAAGTATTAGTACATTAAGCAAAAAATAACATGAGTTCAAATGAGAACCCAAAGAGAAAAAGAGAGGATTTGGCTTTGTACTCTGCAGTTCTTCTACAAGTTCTGCTGGTTTGTTCCTCTCTCTCTCTCTGTTTTAATTTGGAAAATACAGGAGGCTAATTAGATATTATTCACCTTGGTAGAAGTAGAGAGATGTCATAAAATTAAGGATCTTGTGCTAGTACCTATTTGACTGTTGAAAGCCTTTGAAAATCTTTATCAGTGTATGGTATAAACTTTAAGTTGATCTGTACCCAACTACCTGCAACTGCCACCTAGAATCATAATAAAAAAAGAATAGTTCTGTAGGCTGTGGAAACAGGGTCAGTAGTTGTGATGTTGCAGGAAGATTTTAGGTTCTGGTGATAACTTGGTCTGGAATTAGCCAGATTATGATTATAAGATATTAACATTATGATAATGTTAATCTCTTGAGTCCTGTTTTCTCATCCTTTTATGAAATGAAGGTATTAGATTAGGTGATCTTTTATTTTCATGTAATTTGATTCTTGGGAAGGGGATTAGGGAAGAGAGATGATTGAAAATGAATTCTCTTAGTGCTCACTATCATTATCAATCCTTACTCATCATCTTTATTCCAGAAACAGATCTAACTCAAAAAATGTTGATCTATATATAATCTGTGACTTATACATATGTTCAGAACTTAGAAGCAGTAACTGATGGGGACGCCTGGGTAGCTCAGTTGGTTAGGTGTCCCTAACTACTGCTCAGCTCATGATCTCATAGTCCGTGGGTTCAGGCCCTGCATGGGGCTCTGTCCTGACAGCTCAGAGCCTAGAGCCTGCTTCGGATACTGTGTCTCCCCCACTCTCTCTGCCCCTCCCCCGCTCATGCTCACTCTCTCTCTCTCTCTCTCTCTCTCTCTCTCTCTCTCTCTCTCAAAATAATAAACATTAAAAAATATTTTTAAAAGAGGTAGTAACTGATACAATTGAAGTTTTTGAAGTGAATTTTAATAATCTGAATTACTATATTTCGTTTCTCAAGTAGACGTGACATCTGTAATGTGGCAAAGTATTCTTGCTTGTTACTCTAATTTTCTAAGAGCCTACTGCTTGTTTTTTCTCTTTGCTATGTATGGTAGACTGGTTGTTTAACATTTGTGTCATATAGAGGAATTGATTATGATAGACTAGTGGGATAATGCTATTGCTTTTTGAGAAAGAGAGTGATAAAAATTGCTGTTGAGTCCTATCATTCTTCATCTGTTCTGAGGAAGATGCTTTTATGAAGTCTTTAGCGTTTTCATAAAACAGTAAGTATTCAGTTCTTTGTAGAAAAGAATTTCTACAATGAGAAAGAAGACTGATTTTTCCTAAAATAAGAGTTTTGTGAGTAAATGCAATTATACTTTTTTGGATAAAAGTTGCTTGAGAAAATGTACATGACTTAAATTTATTGACTTTTTAATGGGCGATACAACTTTTCTGTGAGATTTTATACTTTAGTTTTTTTTTTTCTTAGAATTGTAGCTTTTTGGGTTTTTTTTTTTTTTTTTGGTGTGTGTTTGTTTTAAGTTTATTTATTTTGAGAGAGAGAGAGAGAGAGCATGCACGTGTGTGAGTGGAAGAGGGGCAGAGAGAGAGAGATGGGTAGAGAGAATCTCAAGCAGGTTCCATGCTGACTCAGGGCTTAATCTCATGACCACGATGTTACAACCTGAGCTGATAGATAGCAAGAGTTGAATGCTTAATGGACTGAGCCACCCAGGTGCCCCACACAGGTGCCCTAGAACTGTAGCTTTCTGTAATAAATAAAAATATGTAGACTCTATTTCCCTGTATCACTTGATAATAAATAGCTTGTTGATTTAAGAGAAATAGTTACCAGATACATTATCTCATCTTAAATTTCATTTTAAATTATGTTGGAATTAAAGGCTAAATAAAATTATTACTTAAATTTTACATTATTGTCTAATTAAATCTTGAAATATCTGCTCTGTTTCATTTTTCAGTAATAATTGAATCCATGACTAACCTACCTCCGGTTAATGAAGAGACTGTAATTTTTAAAAGTGATCGACAGGCAGCAGGAAAGGTTTGTTAAAAAACAAAAAAAAAATCAGATCTTAAAAATTATGCTGTTTCTTTGTTGATTGTTTTTTCTGACTTTCCCTATCTGTCCTAAAAAGAAAGAATTTATTAATTTTAGTAGGTGAGCAATCTAGAGCTCTGAAGTTTTAGTTTTTTCTTGATTTTCGTCAGTGCTTCTTATCTGTTGATATATTGGTTTAATACTGCTTATCACTCTTTGCTGCTTGCATCATGAAATATAAAATACATTTTTTTCCGTTTGTCAGGTACTTTGTGAGGCAGTGGTTCTACATATTGAATATCTCCAAGTACTCAAAGTTGAGTGCAGGGAACTTTCTACAGTGTAGTAGTTAACCTTTTTTTTGGTTTGTGAGTCCCTTCGAGTGGTGGCTCTCAAAACTTTAGACTTTGGTTTCCTCTGGTAGAATCTGAGGATGGAAAAAAGAAAAAGTAGAAAAAGATTTCAGCAATAGCTGTAAAGTGTCATTGTAAGCACATTCTGGGAAATTATGAGTATGTGTACTTTAGTACTTAACATAAAGTTGAGTCCCTTCTAACATCCTTCGAATGGAACAACTCTGCATGTCCATCTTTAATATGGAAGACTTCACATTTTACCAAATCTGTGCAATTTTGAGCAGTCAGCAAAGGATGTAAAGTCAAGAATATAAATACCAACCAAGTGTTCCTTTTTTGGCTGTAGGGGTAGCTTTATTCACCTCAGCATTTCTGCACCATACAGAGTACAGTTCTTTGTGTATTGTGTTGAAGACAGATAAGAAGTAGCTTTTTGGGGTTTAGTTTTTCCCAGGTAACCAACAGTTGGCTTCTTTTTTTGTTCTAGGACAATTAATTTATATCTAATCAGAAAAAAAGCATATCTTTTTAATTATATTATTGGATCATTCATGTAATTTTCCCTTTTTTCTGCCACTTCCCTACTATCCCATTCTAACACAAGTTGGAAAGAGAGCTCAGGTTTTTATCAGGATCCTACCACCTTATACTACCTACTTATATTTATATTTAATGCAAGTATATTTAAGTTTATAATATATAAAATCATATATATATATATATATATATATATATATATATATATATATATATATATATATATATATTAGGTTGACAGGCTAATTTACCAAAGAGAAATGAGTGACTTAGGATTGCAAAGCAATCAGTGGTAGAATTAATTGGAGTCTAGAGCTAATCTATTTTGGCAATGCTGGAGAAAGTCAGTGAGGGGAAGAAAGATGCTTTAATGCTTAAAGGATGGTGCTGTACTTTTTTGTCTTTCAAATACCTAAGCTCAGTCCTTTTCTTTCAAGTATGGGTTCTGCTGGTGCCTTTGTGAGGTGTTAGAGATATGCTAGGGGGCTGTACTGCAGAGAAGGTTGAGAGAGAAAAGGGATGGGAAATGAGTAGATGACTGTGTCATGAGCCGCTCTCCGTGCCCTTGGGCGTATATACTTCTTTAGGAGAAACCAGTATTCTGCCCCAGTGCAAAAGCAAAGCATTTCTCGCTGTCCTCAAGAAAGATGTAGAAGAAGGGAGAGAAGAGGGAACAGAAACATATTTCTTCATTTTCTGCCTAGGAGTTGAAAATGATCATTTCCATGATTCCTTTTATTTATGATTTTTGTGACAGTTACCTTTTTCTCTAAATAGCTAGCTTAGACAATTTTAATTTCACAATACCCAACACTAAGCCAGTTAAAAGCCTCTAAATTCACATTTCTTAATATCTCTCATTACATTTGAATTTTTAATTCTATAATCATGACTAATGTTAATATTCAGCTCTTTTGTCATTTGAATTTGAAAGGTATCAGATAAAAATGTAACATTTACTCCTCTAACTTTAGTTATGTGACATAAGTCTAGAGGGAAAAATTAAATCTATTTCTAAATTTTACATAGAGAGCTTTGTAAATTCAAGAAGTGACAAGCCTTTAAAAAATATTTGATCATAAATGGAAGCACTTTGAAATGATTCCCCAGTATAATGGCAGGGGAGAGGAGAGTTGGGAATATCAAACCATTGATCAGAAAATGAAATTGAATCTGTTTTAGATCTTATTTGGACACTAAATTAGTTTTACCTTCAATGTCAAACCTTTGTATATCTTTTCTTTTTCCTCTGCCCTTCAACAATAATGAGCCACAGTGATATTTTGTATATTTTTTTATTTTTATTTTTATTTCTTTTAAGTTTATTTATTTTGAGAGAGAGAAAGCATGAGTAGGGGAGGGACAGAGAGAGAGAGGAGAGACAAAGAATCCCAAGCAGGCTCCACACGGTCAGTGCAGAGCCTGGCGCAGAGCTCAAACTCACGAACTGTGAGATAATGACCTGAGTCAGAGTCGGTTGTTCAGCCCACTGAGCCACCCCAGCACCCTTGTATATCTTTTAAAATTCATTGAAATTCTGTAAGCAAGTGAAATTATCCCCACTTACTTAAAGATCACAAAGTTAAAAAGGAATAAAATTGAGTTTCCAACCCATTTGGTCTGTCTGATGCATTTCCCTTAAACCTCCTCCCCCTTCCCTACTGATGTAAGGAAGGTGACCTTGGATTTGTGTTTCTACCTTTTGCCCTTTAATCCTGATGATGAATCGTTCCTTTTGATAAATGAATAAAATTTTATTTTTAATGTTTAGCTCTTTAATATCAGGGGATTTAAAAATTGACCAACCTATGCAATATATTATCCCTATATAACATGAATTACTTGTTTGTTTTGCATTTAGTCTTCAGTATTTGTTAGAACAGGTTTTGTTTTTTAATTATTATGTACTTTACTTTCTAATGAAACAATGAAATGTTTTCCCTGTCAGATATTGAGCAGAAATTTTTACTGATCTTTTTTTTTTTTAAAGATCTTTTTAAAGATTCTTTATTTAAAGAATACTTTGTTACAGTCTGGTTGGTAGTATGTGTTGATTTTCTGGAAGTATAGTTTGATACAGTGTTTTTTTTTTCCTCCCCCAGCAACTTGTGAAGTAATAATACACAGGGTGATTGAAATAATCATTTATTCTAACCAGTGAACTAGAATACTCTTATTTTCTTCATTTTTATTAATAGGAAGTCAAAATAGTAATTGATAGGAGAATTCTTTATGGCTGTGGAGTGTTCTCGATGCATCTTTAGCCAGCTGTCTCATGCTGGCCCCCAGCCACTAGAACTTTTGCCAGGCTGCATGTAGAACATCTAAGCATGGACTGTGCTGTAGAATGAGAATTTGGGGGAATGAATGTACTTCTCTTCTTGTCAGTTGTTTTCCTAACAGACCCTATGCTAGATCTGTGTAATGTGGTGTAGTGGTGTGTGTTTGTGACCTCTGTGTGTGACAGGAATCCTTTGAGGTCTTTTAGCAGAAAGATACTGCTTTTAAGTAAGAGATGGTAAGTATATTCTAGAGCCAAGTGGAAGGACACTGAAGACTACCTCTCAAATGACAGGGCAAGTATAAAACATTAGTTGGATTAGATTTTTGTGAGTATTTCTATGGAATATGTACTATTTAGAGTATAAAGAAAGCTTTTTGCCTTCCTTAAAGTAAATATCTTAGACATCATTATCCTAAGTTTTGTTTCTCACACTGTTGTCTCAGCCATTCTTTCCTTGCATCTGTAGTCAGGATTTCTTGCAGAATCCTCAAGGGCAGGTCTGAAGACTGAGTAGGGGTAAAACTGTGAGGTGAAGTGGGGCTGGCCTGAGCCCTACTTTGTCTGAAAGTCGTTCTTCACAGTTTAGCTTTCAAGTATTAGCCAGTCTAAAATCTATACTTTGAAGCTGATAGTAGTTTAAAATATTGTCAAATCCCCCTTTTTTTTTTTTTTTTTCTATAACTCTGGGTTAGCTAAATTGCTTATGTGAACTCAGTTAAGTGTTCCTGTGGCTATTCAAGTTAGTAGCATAAATACTTCTCAGTTTTGGTGTAAGCCATATATGGATTCACTAATGGAGCTTCCTGTCACCTGTTGTATGTATGTGGTGTTATTTTACTTAAAACTTTATAGTGATTTTCTCATAGATACAGCTGATCAACACTTAAGATCTTAACAATAGTGAACTAAGCATGCTTTGATTTTTATCCAAGAATTTTGAATGTTAGTTCAAACTAGTCTGTATATAAACCTGAGGCTATTAAGGCATTGCTCTAGTGAAATCATTTCTCAGGATATGGAATTATTTATCCAGGGAACCATTCCTTGGGAAACAGTTTTATGTACCAGGTTGCAAACAATGATTATTATACTTTTATAGGAAATTTTTCAAAAACTTATTTTATCCCTGTCCAAACTTTGAAGAATGAGATTTGTCTATATTTATCAAAGTTAAAAAAGAATTAAGACTTAAATTTTTTTTTTTTTTAAATATTTACTTATTTTGGGGAGAGCACAAACGGGAGAGGGGCAGAGAGAGGGGAACAGAGGATCTGAAGCAGGCTCTGCAGGCTGACAGCAGAGACCCCGATGTGGGGCTTGGACTCACGAACCGTGAGATCAAGACCTGAGCTGAAGTCAGATGCTCGACTGACTGAGCCACCCAGCTGCCCCAATAATTGTTAAGGCTTTTAAAAAAGTGACAAGACAATCTGTTACTTTATGTAATGTAAACCAGTAAGAGTCATGCTCTAGGATATCCCTTCTGTCCTTTGTGGTTCTGGTTGGAAGAGGTCTGCTCTTTGTATCTAGATCCTTTCAAAGCAAATTTGCTATTTTCTTTTAAAATTAAAAAAAGATAAATTTTTTATGCTATTAGTGTTATTTCAGAATATGTTGCCACTTGTATTGAATACTACTAGTTGTTTTTAGGGTAATCATGTCTTCAGAATATTGGTACCCTGCCTGTTTTATGCCTAACTGAAAATTTAATAAAACCTTGAATGGTATACTGAAGAGAATAAAATGAGAATATTTACTATCAAAAATCAAGAACTGAGAAGGTACTAAAACATACTTTCAGTGCAGTTGGTTTAAAATGATCAAAGCTATTTGGAAAGTTATTTGGTAATTTTTTTTAAGTTTATTTATTTATTTTGAGAGAGTGCAAGAGCACGGTGGGGAAGGGGTAGAGAGAGAGAGGAGAAAGAGAATCCCACGCAGGCTCTGCACGGTTAGCGCTGATTCGGAGCTTGATCTCAAGGTTCCTGAGATCATGACTCAAAATCTAGAGTCAGACGCTTAACTGACTCAGCCACCCAGGGGTGCCCCAAAAGTTGTAATTTACATCCAGAGTTTTAATAGTAATCATACTCTTGGCTCCAATAATTCTGCCCCTTACCAATGAATTTTCAGGAAACCTGAACTATGTAAATTTACATAAAAAGATACTCATCATGGCATTATTCATCATATTGAGCAAATTGAAAGCTTCCTAAATGTCCTGGGAGACAACTTAAATATATTGTGCCAGATCTATAAAGGAGTGTGCTATAGCTACCAAGATATACTTACGAAGAACATGGAAAAACTTAATGCAACCTTTGGTTTTAAAAGGGAGTAGTATACAAAACTACAGTGTGGTCTCAAAAGGAAAAATTTATTAATAGAAAAAAAGACTATAGAAGTCTACACTGATATTGGTCATGTCCAGTTTCTATAACATACATACATTTATTACCAGAAACATTATTTTTAAAAATTTAGGTATTTCTTTTGAGAAGAGCTTGAAAACAAGAGGCTTTGTTTTATCATTCTTAAAACATTTTCGGAAATACAGTATGTCTGTACTGAAAGTCCTTGCTTCACATAAAAGTTAAAGGCTGTATAGCTTCTTTGGTTTTTGAAAAATAAGCAACTTCAAGTTCAAATCTACTTTTCTAAGTTTTAAATTAGAAACAGTTGTGGTTTAATTTTATGAAAATGTTAACTACCATATGGGAACAGCAGAAATGATTGAATACCCATTAAGGCAGAAGCTAGCTTTTAAGTTTTGTGTTATAAGAGTCCAAGTGACACAGCATTTTATTTCTCAGAAGTTATCCATTGTAATTCTTTTCTTCATACTTTACAACTTAAATGAGGAATAATAAAAAAATGATAATTTATATCTAATTGGTATACCACCAAAATGATTTGAATTTAATAAGGTACAAACTTGTTACACTTGTTTTAAATTCATAAAAAGGAAATCTGGATTGAATTGATGCATTTATAATCAAAATATGAAGACTGATTATGCAAAAATGACTTAAATAGAAATACAGTTTTATTGTTCTGACATGAGAGAATTACCTTATTATAACAATCACCAGTTTTTAAAAAATATTACTGTTTGAATTACTTTTTTACATATTAAAGGAGGTATTTATGTTTTTTCTATTTTATAGATATTTGAGATATTTGGACCTGTTGCACATCCATTTTATGTGTTACGTTTTAATTCTTCAGAGCACATTGAGAGTAAAGATATTAAAATAAAGGATACTATGTATTTTGCTCCATCAATGAAAGACTTCACCCAATACATATTCACAGAAAAACTTAAACAGTAAGTATGTTATTGACATGTTAGTTGTCTGCCTATCTGGTGTTTATATTTTAGGAATAATTTTCAGTGAAGGTCATTCATTATTGTTAAATATCTGTCTTCCAAACAGTTCATTTATTTTCCTAATAACATCTTTGAAAGGTACAATTTGTTATCAGACTTTGCAGGTAGAGATGATTTATATCTTTAACCGAAAAAGACATAGTCAGCTAGTAGGAATACATTTGGACCGTATAAAGTTTCTGAATTCTAATTCATATTTTTTCCATTATATACTTTTCTAACATACATGCTATTTCAGTATTAGTATTACCACCCAAAAAGAATTCTTTTCCATTTTAAATAAAATTATTTAGTTTGGATTACATTATAGGCTTAACTAATAAAACTTTGTAATTCTCAAGAAAAAAAACAAAATGAGTACATTTCAAGTTGCTTATAAATTGTGTCTAGAAGAGACAACTAAAATATGTCCCTGAAAAGTTATGTATCAAGTTGATAAACGGTTGATTTAACCAACAAACTACTGCTCTCCCTTTTATAAGATGCTAAATGATGCCTATGGCATATGGAAGTAGTATTTCTGCATGTTTATGGTACTCATTAATTTTGCATTTCCATGTGTTAATTGTGTTGCCAGGTGTTAGCTGTAGAGCTGTTTTTAGTTGACCTTGTTATTATAATTATATAATTTAATTTTTATATTAAATCAGTGGCATATAGTTCAAGTAGAATAGCTTTTTTGGGGAAAAAAAAGTTGAATGCTTTGGAACAATGAAATGAATATAAACCATTTAAACATATTATAAAATTAGGAGTGGAAGACACACTTCAAAAGATTGGGGGAGGAGAGGGGATCCTAAATCCAAAAATACTTTGCATTCAGTTTGACACACAAGTCCCTTTTAGGTCTAGCTCTCTTTTGATGGGAAACTTGAAGTATAGTTGAAGCATTAGGAGTGTGGTTTTTGCAGAACATACAGGAACTTCAGTCAGTGAGTAGCCCTGGAGCTACAGCAAAAGTACTAGCTAGTCCTGATGGCATGGCGAAAAATCTCTTAAGTATTTACATAGTAAATGAAGTCTCTGAATTCATTTATCATTTTAGAGATGAAAATTTTGTTCCTGATGATTCC
This sequence comes from Panthera leo, assembly GCF_018350215.1. Taxonomy (NCBI): domain Eukaryota; kingdom Metazoa; phylum Chordata; class Mammalia; order Carnivora; family Felidae; genus Panthera; species Panthera leo. The sequence continues at coordinate 64,985,231 of NC_056682.1, forward strand.
TTAAGCTCGTGTTTAGGAATCTACACAATTATCTGAGGGAAACATTTTGCCTAAGTTGGTGAGGTTGATTTTTCTAAATAACTGCTAAAAAGAAAGGTGAATTAAATAGACAGTAAAGTCATGTTTTAAAATCATTCCTTAAGGGGCGCTTGGGTGGCTCAATAGGTTGAGCATTCTGACTCTTGGATTTTGGGATCTTGGGTTGTGATCCCAAAGTGGTGTGATCCAGCCTCCTGTGTCACTTTGCGAGCTGAGTGTGGAGTCTGCCTGAGATTCTGTCTCCCTCACTTCCTCTATCTCCCCCACTCATGCTCTCTCTCTAAAGTAAAATAAAAAATTAAAACATTAAAAATAAAATCATGTCTTAAAATAGTATTTCATTCTGCTTTAAATATTAGGATGTTGCTGTAGTTATGGCATCATTTTAACTTTAAAAAATTTCTTTTAATGCTTTTTTTTTTGAATTTATTTTTGAGAGAAAGACAGCATGAGCGGTGGGAGGAGCAGAGAGAGACACACACACACAGAATCCGAAGCAGGCTCTAGGCTTCAGACTGTCAGCACAGAACCTGACACAGGGCTCCAACCTGTGAGCTGTGAGATCATGACCTGAGCCAAAGTCGGACGCTTGACCGACTGAGCCACCCAGGTGCTTCAGCCATAATTGTAACTTTTAACAAATAAAATATTTTAGCTTAAAACAGATACACTTAAAAAGATTTCCTGAAGACATTTACTGAGTAGATTTTAAATAGTAGAAGAAGTTTTTGTTCTTGATTTGCAAGAATAAGAATTTTGTCCTGGAAAGAAAAAATAAACTAAAGAATTGGGAAATTAGGCCCACCCTGCAGAAGCCCCACCTGACAAAGATTATTCTGTTTTAGACTGTATTTTGATGTCTGCATGGGAACTCTGTTGAGTACTTGCCTTTGAGGTAGAGAAGTTCAGCTCCTCTCTAGTTTATCTACCTCTAGTAAGGCTATTTTAATTTTGGCTTCCCATGAGCTTACTTTCTTGTTAAAAGTGCTTTTTGAAATGTTGCTTGATCTCTTCTTCAGTAGATTTTGATTTTCTGTGGTAAATATACTAATGGGGAACTTTCTCCGTTTATGTCTTTAAGCTTCTTGCTAAGGGCACCCCAGGCCATGAGATGGCATATATGTTACAAGGGGACTGGAGCTGTGTTAACTGCATAGGTGTAAGCTAATAATTATTGAGTAATAGCTTTTTTGTAAATACAAAAATCATTGATAGTGCCCTCATATACAGGGTCAAAGTTTTGAACCAAAAGAGCAGACTTCATGATTTTCATATTCTGCTAGCCCGTTGACATCTGTACATTTATTTTTATGGATTGTAGATTAATATATTAATGATTTTAATGAATTAATAACTGAGAACCTCATTTATTTCTGAGATTTAATTTAAAGCAGTGAGGACATCTCCTAAAGTTTTGTAATACTTTAATGTAATTGAGTAACAAGATATTGTCAAACTTAAGAAATCAAAAAGATTAAAAAGATAAAGATGAGCTTTCAGAAATCCTAGTCCTACTTAATAATATATGTACTTCTGTTGGTTGTAGAGTATAAAACTGTCCACTAAAAATAGTTCATGCTTGTGATTATACTGTCCTTCAGACTCTTCAAAATTCTCCTTACCAAATGAGAGCTTGTTTCTGCCTTCTCTTTTGAGAAACACTGTTGGAGTAAGGTTTGGTTACTCATGAAGTATTATTGATAGCCCTCAGGTAAATACAGGAAGATATCATGTTGTTATCTCTACCATTATACCTGTAAAATCTTAAATAAGAGAATGCCTCCTGGTCATTTTTGTATCCTTGACACTGGAACTGTGTCTGACCTATAGTTGGTGTAGAATAAGCATTTGTTGAAGTGAACTTTATGAACTGAACTCAGGTATCATCAAAGTCATTGCCTCTGGAGATGCTTATGAACTGCAAAACCACTTTCCTCTGCACACCACGCACAGCCTTGGCTTCTTATTCTGGTTCCCTGGTTCTAATATTTATGTGTGTCCAGTTCTTGTGTTTTCCTTATTAGCTTTCCGCATCTTCTGAAACAAGGGAAGAATATACACTTGGTCCTTTTATTTTTTGCTCTTATTTTCACATATATTGCAGAATTAAGGTTTGAGCTCATGTCTTCTACTTCATTATTTTCTATACTATTAACTAATAAACACTTAGCAGAATCTTAAGTACTTCTTGTTTTCTTTTGACTTTTTATTTTCTCTTTCTAGGGATAGGGGATCAGATGCGTCATGGAAGAATGATCAGGAACCACCACCAGAAGTAACTATAAGTCTCTTTACACAATATTTTAGGGATTATATAGGACTTGATTTTATAAAGTGTAATACCTGACCTTAACGAGGTCCTTTAATGCTGCTTGGCAGTCACACTGCCGTCCTTGGGCCTACCTATGTAATGTTTCCATCTCCCAGGTGACTGTTTTATACCCCTCAATGAGAGTTTTTGATCGATCATTTTAGGAAAAAAAATATTAAAAAACAATTGGGGGGAAAATATTTTTTTAAAAAATTTCTGGGAAAAAAATATTTTCAGCCATATTTTAATATTTATCAGTTTATCAGTTTCCTCCTAATTTACTATGTTTTTAATCAGTTTTGTGGAGAGCTGGTAAAGGAAGAATTGTCATCATTGAAAACAATTTTATTCTTTAATTTAGTAAATTAACCATGGGGGCATGAAGACATTTATTAATGGTGCATTTTAATAAGCTGCCTTACTTTTGGAGGTACAAAATGATTAGAATCAGGGCACCTGGGTGGCTCAGTCGGTTAAGCATCCGACTCTTGGTTTTGGCTCAGGTCATGATCTCACGGTTCATGGGTTTGAACCCTATCCAGTGAGGAGCCTGCTTGGGATTCTTTCCCCCTCTCTGTCCCTCCCCTACTCATGGTCAGTCTCTCTCTCTCCGTCTCTCTCTCAAAATAAATAAATAAACTTAAAAAAAATTGCTTAGAATCTGCCTCCCTCTTCATTTTTTTAGAATTACCTCCCTAAAAAAGAGAACTCTTGATTTTCTTTCTTGAATTCATGTCAGCCAAATTAGTTTTATGTCTCAAAGTAGCTTGACAGTTTTTCTAGAGATGTGGAATAGTCAGGAGTAATGATTATTTAACTTTCCATGGAGATCGTTAGGCAAATTTTCTTTTTTTTAAGTTATTAAAATACAAAAATTGCAGCAATGAGTATATATCTTCTTGAAAATAGCATGAATTTATACAAAGTAAAGAAAGAATATTATAAATGAGAATTTTTAAATGTACTAATTCTGATGAAGTTTCTCAGTATTATAAATTCTTGGTATTTGTAGATTTAACTTTGTTCATTTTAGATGTTTTTAAGCAGTGGTGAAGAATCATGCTAGTTTCTAATTTTGCTGAGGCATGAATCAGGTAATACTGCCTTAGAGAGTCATTTAACCAGTGAGTGATCCTAATTTAATTCCACATTACCATGGGATTATGTTTTCTAATTTATGTTAGGTATACATGTGATTTCTGTTAAGGCTCTGAGGTTCACTTAGTGTTCTTAGTTATTTTTAGGGTATCTTCATACTGAAATTGTATGTTTTTAAAGTATTTAAGGGGTGCCTGGGTGGCTCAGTCGGTTAAGCGTCCGACTTCAACTCAGGTCACGATCTCGCGGTCCGTGAGTTCGAGCCCCGTGTCGGGCTCTGGACTGATAGCTCAGAGCCTGGAGCCTGCTTCAGATTCTGTGTCTCCCTCTCTCTCTGCCCCTCCCCTGTTCATGCTCTGTCTCTCTCTGTGTCAAAAATAAATAAACGTTAAAAAAAAAAAAAGTATTAGAAAATTCACAAAGGTCTTAAACATATTTCTTGTGAAATGCAAATATTCTAATACATCCCTGTTGTTTTAGACCTAAGCTTTGAACTTACTAATTATGGTAATGTTAACTGTTTATAAAATTGGCATGATCAGGTTAATTTTAAAATGAAAACCCAGCGTACTTCATGGGATTTTTTGGGGTTTTTTTGTGTTGTTGTTGTTTGAAGTAGTTGACCGTCCCCCTTATTTCTGTAATAAGAGAAAACTTCTTGAGATTTAAAGTTTATTATGATGAAATTTTGTAGTATAGAATTATTGCCTGACATTAATCATAGATTATGTATAAGGAATGTACTTCATTTCCATATTCATTTCTGATACGTGAATATGTAGTTTGTAGTTGAAGTAAGGTATATGAGTATAAATTTCAATTAATGTGTATACAAGAAACAGTGAATTTTTTTCTGACCTTAGGAGATGATAGCAAAATTATTACCTAAAGCACTCTCTAAAATAAACCAATGCCAATTAAAATCCTTTAATACCGGCCTCCTGCTCTTAGGACATGCCCAATGACTGGCTCATAAGGTTCTTTATTCTCCAGTTTCATCATCTGATTTCTCTATATAAGCAGCTTTCACTTTGCCTTACAGAACCAATTTCATGTCTCAAATATACCATGCCTTTGCACATATTCTCACATATTCTCCTTGAAATTTCTCTTTCCTTTATTTTCACTGCTAATTCATTAGAGATTTATCTTGAGTTTCATAACAAACATCTCCCTTGCCCTTTTTTTTTTCCTTTCTTCAGTCCTATACTCCCATAGCACTGAGTCATAGCACTTGTTCATTGTCTTTTTAATCTCATTTGAACAGCTTCAGGGAAAACAGTGTTTTCCATCTGATCTCAATAGTTTCCTAGCGTTTGGCAGATAGCAGATTTAACAGGAGCTTAAAAATCTTAGCACTTTGAGATCAGCAATAAAATGTCATGTATTTGAAGGTACTAACGTTGATATTTTCGAATTTGATTATAGATTCTGAGGTAGATGGACTCTTGGTTCTTGGAAAATTTGATCTAGAATATATTTCAGCAAGGCTATACTGAAAGTCTCATAAAAAACTTTCATATACATTTTATTTCTCTTAATGTATATACATGCATACACAGTGAACCTGTGTAAGTAAAACATATCTGTTTTTTGATATTAATAGAAAAATAAAATTATTCTAAGAAGTCATATATAGCTTTTAAGCTTTGGTATTTGGGCTAGAACAGTGAATCTCGATTCTTACTTACTCTTGTAAGTAAGACTGACTCTTCCCATTTGTAATTTAAAATGATTTCCTCTTGGAAGTCGGATCATCATGTATCTGCTTATCTAATAAGCCTTTCCCTGCAGTCCAATCTAAATAGCATCCGCAGTGATTTTTCTGCCCATATTGTGCCTTATTATTTATTTACAACCCTTAATATACCTGACATTATATTATTAAAAGATAATTATTAACTAAGATTATTGATACCTGTAAAGTGTTTAGAACAGTACCTGGCATATAATGGGTATATATAAGTTTTTGAATATTTTTTATATTAGATCTGATAATTTATGTAATTTGCTTATTCCTAACTATTCCTTCCCTTTAGCATTGTTTGGTACCTGGCATTATGATGAATATTGACTCTTAAACTTGAGGTCAGTCTTCTAGCTAAGGAATATCTGTATCTGAAAGTTGTTAAAGATTGGCATTTTAAAGTTACCAATCTGGAAGAAAAGAAGTTACCTATCTGAAACTTTCTAGAAATTAAAAGATAAAAAGCCTTGAGTACTCTGGCCTGTGTTAATTAAGAGTTAATTCAGATATTGCTAGAAAATATTATCAAAAAGAGTAACATTCTTTTATTATTTGGGGTCAGTGTTAAATAATAGGCTTTTTCTCACTTCCAAGTATGTACCAATGAATTGGTAAATCCATGTGACATAATCTATATATTTTCCTCTGCAAGGCCTTAGATTTCAGTGATGATGAAAAGGAAAAAGAAGCCAAACAGAGGAAAAAATCTCAGATTCAAGGCCGGAAAAAATTCAAGTCTGAGTCTAATGAATCAAGTGAGTAAATGCAATATACAGTGATTTTTTAATCTTCATTTACGTTTATGTTAAGTTCATTACTAATAAAACTGAAAGAAACCTCTGAATTCTCTTTTTACCTCCTGGCATCCATCTAACATTGGAGGCATTACATGGCGTGAAATGTGATGGAAGAGAGCCATGAGGAGTATTCAACCTTAGTTTTTTAAGCGTAAGGACGTAAAAATGGCTTCTAGGGATAGATAAAAGCTTGTGAGTCAGTTGTGCGTATAGGCATTTTTTTCTTAAGTAACCTCTGCTTTCATGTTTAGAATTAAATGATACAGTACTTAATATCTAAATCAAGGTATTTTATTTTTTAACATGCATTTCCTTTCATTATACCTTTCCTGTTTCCTTTTCCCTTTTTTAAAACTAAACTTTTTATAGGTTTACATGCAGTGGGAAGAAATAATAGAGATTTCTGGCATGCCTGTTACCCAGTTTCCTGACATGGTAACATCTTGTAAAACTATACAGTACAATATCACAACCTCCAGGATATTGACATTGGTACAATCAAGATTCAGAATATTTCCACCACCCCTCATGTTGCCTTTTTTATAGTCACTCCCACTTCCCTCCCTCCCACCTTCTTAACTCTTGGCAATCACTTATCTTTTCTGCATTTCTGTAATATATTTTGTCATGTCAAGAATGGTTATATAAACGGAGCCATACAATATGTTACCTTTAGGGATTGGTTTTTGTCACTTAGCATAATTTCCCAGAGATTCATCCAGATTGTTTTATTTGTCAAATTTGTTTCTTTTCATTTCAAAGTAGTATTCCATGGTATGAATATACTACAGGTTGTTTAACAGTCATGCAAGGCATCTGGGTTGTTAATAATTTTGGGTTATAGGAATAAAGTTGTTTTATATATTTGTGTACAGGTATTTGTGTGAACACAACTTTTCATTTCTCTGGGATAAATGTCTAGGAGTACAATTGCTGGATTATATGATAGTTGGATTCCCATCACCAGTGTATGAGTGACTCAGTTTGTCTGCATTCTCACCAGCATTTAGTTTTGCCACCATTTTTTATTTTAGCCATTCTCATAAGTGTGTAGTGATAATCTAATTGTGTTTTTAACTTGCATTTTCCTAATGGGTAAGTATTTTGAACATCTTTCCATGTCCTTATTTGCTGTCTGTAAATCTTCTTCAGTGATGTATTTGTTCATGTCTTTTGCCCATTTTGTAACTGTATTTCTGCTTTTTTTTACTCTTGAGTTATGGGAGCTTGTACATAATTTGTTCCAGCCTGTAGCTTGTATTTTTATCCTCTCAAGAGAGCCATTTGCAGAACAAAAATTTTTAATTTCGATGAATCCCTAATATATAATTGATTTTCTTTTGTGGAGTCTGAGGATTTCTTGTCCAGACATATATTCCAAAAGATTTTTCTCTATTTTTTTCTTCTAACAGTTTTCCAAGTTATTTTAGCTATTCTAGTTGCTTTGCTTTTCCATATGCGTTTTTAATAATCTCTATATTGACAAAAAGTCTTGCTGGGATTTTGATGGGAATTGTTTTAAACCTGTTTATTGGTTTGGAGATAATTAATATGTTAACTGTATGTATTGAGTCATCCATTGCACAAACATGTATATATCTTTATTAATTTAGATCTTCTTTGTTTTTTTCTAGCAGAATTTTGTGGTGTTTAGAATATAAATCCTGTACTTTTTTTTGTTAGTATACACTTAAGTATTTCATTTTCAATTCATTGTAAATGGTTTTGCATCATTAATGCCAGTGTCTATGTGTTTGTTGCTAGAATGTAGAAATAAAATTAACATTTGTATGTTTAGCTTCTGTCTTGTGACCTTGCAAAACTCAGTAGTTCTAGGAGTTTTTTGTTTGAGATTTTCTACTTAGCCAATTACATCAGTTGCAAATAGGGACAGTATTCCTTTTTTGTTTTTCAAACTGTTTTTGTTTTTGTTTTTGTTTTTTGGTCTCCCTTAGTAGCTCTCTGGCACTGTTGAATAAATGTGGCTTGTTCTTGATCATAAGAGAAAACACTGTCTTTCATCATTAAGTATAATGTTAGGTATAGGGTTTTCGAGAACAACATGTTTTTATCAAGTTAAGGAGAAGTTTCCATTTGTTCCTATTTTTTGTAGCTTTAAAAAAATTATGACTGAAGAGTATTAAATTTTGACAGTACTTTTTCTGCATTGATAACATGATACAATTTTTTGTCATTAGTCTGTTAATGAGGTAGATTACACTGGTTTTAGAATATTGAACCAGCCTTTGCATCCCTGGAGTAAACCAGACGTGGTCGTGGTGTATAATTCTTTACATATGTTGTTGAATTCACTTGTCTCCCTCTTTCTCTGGTGATTTTCTTTATTCTGAAACCTACTTTTTCTGATATTAGTGTAGTTACTCCTTTCTTTCGATGTATCTTTATCCTTTTACTTTCAACCTAACTATATCCTTTGAAGTGAGTTTCTTATAGACTTGTGTTCATGTTCTTTAATCCACTCTAACAAGCATTTCCATCTGTTTTAATTGATGTATGTAGTCCATTCGTGTTTAATGTAATTTTTGATATGTTGGGGCTCAAGTCTGCCCTTTCCTATTTATTCTCTCTGGATTTCATTTCTCTGTTTTATTTTTTCTGCCTGCCCGTGGGTACTGTAACTTTTTTTTGAATTCCATTTTGATTTGTCTGTAGTGTTTTTGAATGTGTCTCTTTGTATAACTTTGTCAGTGGTTGCTGTAGGTATTAAATTGTACATACATTACTTATCACAACCTACTGATGTCATTGTTTTACCAGTTTGTGTGCAGTTTAGAAACCCTACCTCTTTATGTCCCTTTATTATTCTCTAGTTTATAATATAATTTGCATTAAATACTTCATATATATACAATTAGAATCACAAAAACTCATAATATTTGCTTCAACCTCAAACATAATTTAGAAAACTCAGAGAAGGACACTTTATTGTATTTACTCATATTTTTGTTGTGTTCTTTCCTCCTTTCTCATGTTTCAAGTTTTTTATTGTTTCTGTTTACAAAACTTGCTTTAGTCATTCTGTCAGGCAGGGTAGGTCTGCTGGAGAGAAGTTAGTTTTTCTTTATTGTAGAATGTCTTTGGTTTCCGTTTTCCTCAGGATATTTTCATTTAGTATAGAATCCTACATTGAGTTTTCTTTCAGGCTTGGAAGTGTGCCACTTCCATGTGTCCTCCGTGGTTTCTTATGAAACATCTATTGCCCTTCCTCATCCTCTGGCCTTGTGGATTCATTTAAAGTTTATAACCTTAAGCCTTATGCTTTTTTAGCTACCATAAGATATCCTGGAAGTTAAAGAAAAGGCATTACTGAAATTTTATACTGTGTTTTTTGATGTATTAAAATTCATTTTAATTTTGTTTTTAATGTGTTCTTCCTCACTCATAGGTGAAAACTTTTCAGAAGTACATCAGAATTGGAATGCTCACAGCTCTGCTTCAGAGCACTCAAAAGGATATCGCAACAGAGAATTCACACGAGGATTTTCCCGGGGTAGATATCCTCGACCTTGCCATGGCAGGCCTCCATCGCCACAGTTTTATAACTCAGAACAGATGGTGTTTCAGGAGACTTCAGGATTTCCACCTCAGAGACCAGATAATACTATCATGCCACAGTATCCTTTTCCTCCGCCGGTGTTTGACATGCATAATTTTTCACTCCCTCCTCCTCTGCCACCACTCCCACCACCTCCACCGCCTGCATCTGTAAACCTGGGTTGGGCCACACCAAACATGGCACCTCATCCATTAATTCCCTTACCATACTCCATCCCCCCACCCCCTCCCCCGCTGCCTCCACCTCCTTCTTCTGGAGATAGTAATTCTTCTCACTTTGGATCCTACTACTAGGGGAATGTATACATTTCTGGAGAAATGTAGACTTTTTATATGGGAAGGATTTTTTTTTTTTAAAGAAAGCAATTATGGAGCTAGATTTTTAACACTGTAAAATACTAAATGATTCCTTCAGTCGTGACTTGATATATATTTGTAACCTTTGTGAAATTGTATCGTTATGAAAATTTCACTTTTGTGGAGGGGGATATCCAATTATGTAATATTTAATTAAAACTTTGAATCCATGCTTTCCCTATTTCTGCTCAATTAAATAGTGTATATAGGTCTAATAGATCTGGAGCAACTTTCATCATGGGTTAAAGTATATTGAACACATTGTCTTCTTGATATATCTGAAAATAAGATGCTGAAATCCTATTGAGAGTCTTTAAAATAAACTATTTTTACAAATGTATGCTTTGCAAATTGATTTTGATTGTAAATGCAATTTACCAGTAATTTTTAATGTTCTCTAATTTTTTTTTTTCAAGTAAGTGAAGGTACAGAGAAATAAAGCCTTCAATATTGGTAGAAGTTCTGACTATAATTAAAGTTAACATTCATTAATTATGCATAGGCAAACTTTTCATTATCTATGCAGATTTCCATTACTGAGGCATTATGTAGTAGATTTTACTATTTAATTAAAGGAACAGAAGGACTATTCATGATAAAGTATGTTACTTATTCACAATAAAATATATGTAACCCCATATTAGGACACTATGTCTTCTGTATCTGTTTCTCAGATTCTCACATGCCTGCTGCAGATTAGTGCTTCATAAGTATTTATGGAATGACTGACTGAATTTAGAGCTTTTAATTAAATTACTCCTGAGTATTCTTTTACATGATGAAATGTAAATGCAAGGAAAATTACAGAATTTTAGAAATAGAAGAGGCCTTAGAAGTAGTTTAAACTAGTCCTTATTTAACAAACAATGAGGAACCTAAGGATTCCAAGTTGTAATTAAGATTACCCAGCGGGCCTAGTTTTACTGATTCTCACATCAGCAGTTTCTACTAAATTGTTGTTTCCCGACCTTTTATTTCTTGAAACCCTTAGAAAATAGTATTTGTATGCATATTGGGGTAATTTGGAGATCATTCATCACAACCCCATGGACTGTGGTTGCACCCAGGCCCCTCTTCACATCCCTGAAGGCTGAGGAGACTCTTTGCAGAGTTCCGGGGCCCAACTGAGAAGCCCTGGCTTTGGCGTACATTGACTTTATCATGTGTTGTACTTCATTTTTCTTTCTTGAAATGTGTTTGTAGCTTCTCTTTAGGAGTTAACTGTCATAGATTAGTTCATAGGACATTGTTAGAATTAATTGAGATTATATCTGGAAGCACTGAAAAAAAAATTTCTCTAAGAACGGAAAGAGTAAGATGTTACCATTCATTACAGTAAATCAACAAGTCGTTAGAATCACCAAGGCATAAAAAGCATTCTTTGAACCTCTGTACCTAAAGTACTAGTATCTGACTTTAGGTATTTATTTTCTGAAGAAACATAGAACTGAATGATACCATTTGGTATCTGCCTTCGATTAAGTTGCTAACTGAAATACTTAACATCCAACTTGCTTCTTCATACATGAGGGATTTTGAAACTTCAGGGTGTCTAGAAATCACATGTAATAATCACCTAAGGTTGGGATAGCTTATTAAAAGTGTACATTCTTGGATTTTATCCCCAGATTCCAATTCAGTAGATCTAAGATGAGACCTAGGAAATCATGTGTGTGTGTGTGTCTTCTGCTTTCCCAATGTTCTATTTATTGCTTTAATATTTTATTAAGTTTTTAATTTTAATTCCAAGATAGTTAACAGTACGGTGTTTGATTAGTTTCAGGTGTGCAATAGAGTGATTCAGCAATTCTGTACATTACTCAGTGCTCATAGTTAAGTGTACTCTTTAATCCCCATCCCCTATTTCCCCCATACTCCCACCCACCTTCCCTCTGGCAACCCATCAGTTTATTCTCTGTATTTGAGTCCGTTTCTTGGTTTGTCTTTCCTTCCCCCCACTTTGTTTTCTTAAATTCCACATATGAGTGAATCATATGGTGTTTGTCTTTATCTGAATTATTTCACTTAGCATTATACTCTCTATAACTCCACGTTTTGGCAAATGACAAGATTTCATTCTTTTTTGTGGCTGATTAATAGTCCATTGTGTATATGTGAAATATGTATATCACATCTTTATCCATTCATCTATGGATGGACACTTAGGCTGCTTCCATAATTTGGCTATTGTAAGTAATACTGCTGTAGATGTGGGGGTGCGGGTGTCCTTTCAAATTCATGTTTTTGTATTCTTTGAATAAATACCCAATAGTGCAATTACTGGATTATAGGGTAGTTCTATTTTTAATTTTTTGAGGAACCTCCATACTGTTTCCTACAGTGACTGCACCAGTTTGCGTTCCTACCTGCAATTGTTTTGTTGCCTCGTGTGATCTATTCTGGAGAATTTTCCATGTGTATTTGAAAAGAATGTGTATTAAGGATGGAATGTTCTGAATATATCTGTTAAGTCCATCTGGCCCAATGTGTCATTCAGAGTCACATTGATTTTCTGTTTGGATGCTCTATCCGTTGATGTAAGTGAGGTGTTAAAGTCCCCTACTATTATTTTATTACTACCAATTACTTTATTACTAATTGCTTTAAGTATTTGGGTGCATAAATATTTACAATTGATACCTCTTTTGGATGTTACCCTGGCTTGCTTTTTTACTTCTATTTGCACGATTAATGCTGCTCCATCCCTTCATTCTCAGTTTACGTGTGTCTTTACATGTGAAATGCGGCTCTTTTAGGCAGGGTATGTATGGGTCTTGTTTTTTTTTAACGATTCCATCAATCTGTGTCTTTTGATTGGTGTGTGTAGTCCATTTACAATCAAAGTAATTATAGGTATGTTTTGATTGCCATTTGTTACTTGTTTTATGGTTATTTTTGTAGTTTTTTTCGGTTCTTTTCTTGCTCTCTTCTTTCAAGATTAGTTGGCTTTCTTTAATGATACACTTGCGTTCCTTTGTCTTTATATTATGTGTATTTTCCTGTTTTTTGATTTTTGGTTACCGTTTGGTTTGTATATAACATCTTCTGTATATAGCAGTCTATATTAAATTGATGATCACTTAAGTTTGAACCCATATTTTACTTCTCTTCTCCCCATATTTTAGGTATACGGACTGTACATCCTTTTATTTGTGAGTCCCTTGACTGATTTTTACAGATTTACCTATTTTTACTGCCTTTGTGCTTCCTATTTTACTTATCCTTGCTTATGGTCTTTCCTTTCCACTCAGAGAGTTCGCTTTAACGTTTCCTGTAGGGCTGGTTTACTGGTCATGAATTCCTTGAACTTTTGTTTGGGAAGCTCTCTTTCCTTTTTTTTAAAAAAAATGTTTAATATTTATTTTTGAGAGAGAGAGCTCGAACAGGGGACAGGCACAGAGAGAGAGAGCGGAGACACAGAATCTGAAGCAGGCTCTGGGCTCTGAGTTGTCAGCACAGGAGCCTGACATGAGGCTGTAACTCGTGAATTGGGAGATGGTGACTTGAGCCGAAGTTGGACAGATGCTCAACTGACTGAGCCACCCGGTGCACCTCTATCTTTCCTTCTATTCTGATTGATAGCCTTGCTGAGTAGAATATTCTTAGCTGCAGATTTTTCCCTTTCAGCACTTTGCATGTATTATGCCACTCCTTTGCTGCCTGCAAAGTTTCTGCTGAAAATCAGCGTAAAGCCTTATCAGGTTTCCCTTGTATGTAACTGCTTTCTTTTCTTTTGCTATATTTGTTTGTTTGTTTCTTTGTTTGTTTAAAAATAGGCTCCAGGGGTTCGTGGGTGGCTCAGTCTGTTATGAGTCTGACTCTTGGTTTCAGCTTGGGTCATGAGCTCATGGTTTCATGGGTTTGAGCTCCACTGTCTCCCTCCTTGCCCCTCCTGCACTTACACTGTCTCTGTCTCTCTCAAAAATAACATAAATTTCATAAAAAAAACAAAGGCTCTGTGCCAAGTGTGGAACCCAACACGGCGCTTAAACTCCTCAACAGCCTTGAGATCAAGACCTGAACTGAGATCAACAGTCGGACACTTAACTGACTGAGCCACCTAGGTGCCCCATCTATTGCTGCTTTTAAAATTCCCTGTCTCTACTTTTGCCATGTGTCTTGGAATAGACCTCTTTGGTTGTTTATTTTGGGGGGGCCCTCTGTCCCTCTTGGATCTGGATTTCTGTTTCCATCCCCAGATTTGGGAAGTTTCCAGTTATTATGTCTTCAAATAATATTATGTCTTCAAATTTCTCTTCTTTTGGAATTCCTATAATGTGGATATTATTAAAATTTGATGGTGTCATTGAGTTCCCTAAGTCTGTTCTCATTTTGAATATATTTTTTTCCTCTCATCTACTCAACTTGATTTCTTTACATTACCATGTGCTTCAGGCCACTAATTTGTTCTTCTGCTTCATCTCCTCTACCATATATTAATTTCTAGTGTGTTTTTAATTTCATTTATTGTGTTCACTCTGTTTCTTTTTTGTCTCATTTTTAAGGGTCTCACTGGTATCCTCCAAAGTTCAGTCAGTATCTTTATGGTCATCATTTTGAATTGTCTATACCTCTGTTTTGCTTAGGTCTCTTGCTCTGATTTTGTCCTGTTCTTTCATTTGGGGCATATTCTTCTGTCTCCTTATTTATCCTACTCACTGTGTCTGTTTCTGTGTGTTAGGAAAGACAGCTGTATCTCCACTTAAAAGTATGAAGTTAGGAAAGTATGAAGTATGAAAGTATGAAGTATGAAGAAAAGTATGAAGTTAGGAAAGACAGCTGTATCTCCTGCACTTATGAAGAAGAGGTCTTGCAGTGCCCTGCCGTACAGTGTTTCTTGTTCACCAGAACCTGGTGCTTCAAGGGGTGTCTTCTATATCTGATGTGTGTGCGTTGCTGTTGTGGCTGAGCTGCTCCTTCCTTCAGTCCAATTGTCTGAAATGGGTTTCTTTGCTGTTGTGGGTCGGGTTAGGTCCCTGTGGTGTTAGTGGGCCAGTCTGGGGCTGTCTTGGCTTGAATTGAGTCAGACCAGGTGTTTGCCAGAATGCAGTAACACCAAATTACAGGGGGCTTTTCCCTTTGTTTTCCTTTGAGAAGCTTTTGCTGGTGGGTGGGGCCTGCAGTCAGATGAGTTGTCTGCCTCCAGCCCTCTGTGGGGCCTCCTGACTGGTATGTGTGGTTATCTCCCCCTCTGCCTCCAGGGTTCTGCTCCTGCCCCCTCCTCCCCCCCCCCCCCCTGCAAAGTGGTGCTGACCAGTGTAGGGGCTGCTTGCATACTATCAGGCCTGTGGCACCACCATGGGCTCTGGCCGAGAGCGCATTGGAGTTGGCAGTTCCGTCAAAGCACAGCATGTGGGGTGAGGGCAGCAGGGCAGTAGTCTTAGTAATCTTGGCCCACCCCTAGTCCTTTGCAGGAGGGGCCCTGCAGCACCCTTACTCAGGTGGGCTGTCTGGAGGGGTGGATTGGCAGAAGCACAGTGTAAGGGGGCAGGGCAGCTGTGCTAGAAAACTTAGGCAGCGAGTCCCTTAGATGGCAGGTTGTTAATGCTAGAGGACATGCTGGGGTAGGGATTGGGACAGGGAAGGAGGGGCAGGGAATGGCACCTGCCAGTTCCCTTGCTCCTGGAAGAGTTGCCCAGCAATTACTGCCCCTCTGAGGCGTGTTCTGAGATTAGTAAGTAACTTTCCTTCCCTTGTACCCCAGGTGCCTTTGAAACTGCTTCCGTGCTGTATCTCTACGAGCTGCTTGCTGTGCTGTGTCTTTAAGGCAGGGGACTCAGTTTCCTCTCATCCACCAGTTCTGCAGCTGAACCCATTGATTTTTTAAAAACTCCCAAGTTTAAGTTCCACTAGTGGTAAGCACTCATGAAATTCAGCCCCTCTGGTTTTGGAAACCAAATTTTACAGGAATTTGGCTTCTCACAGGGGGCTCCCCTGTGTGGGAGTCTGTCCCCTCTCCATGCTCACTGCATCCCTCATTCCTGCAGACACTCCTGTGAGTCCATTTAGTTCTCCCAACAGCATCTCTACCCTTCCTACCCTCCTCCACATTTAGTTGTGGAGTTTGTTCTGCCAGTTTTTGGGTCATTTTCTGGTTTATTTACACCGATGTGAGTGTTAATCTAGTTGCGTATGTGGGTTGAGGCAATACCACGACTCTGCCATCTTCCCCAGAATTCCCCCAGGAAACTAATTTTAACAGCTACTACTGGGTGATTAATTTCAGAGTTTATTCTTAGTATTTATAGATTTCTGAATAAATATATAAAGTCCCAACTCCTTGACCATTTGGAACTTCAAGGAGCACTTTTGGGAGGAGAGGTGAAGATGTGAGGGTTGATAGGGAAGAAGAGAGAAATAAAGTCAATTAAGTTCTATAAAATCATATAACAAGTTATATTTGTAGCATTTCACTCAGTTCTGAGTTTTTGTTTGTTTTTGTTTTTGTTTTTTTTTAGTTTTTATTTTATTTTGAGAGAGAATTAGCACTGTTAGCTCAGGGCCAGACATGAGGCTCACACTCATGGACCATGAGATCATGACCTCAGCCGAAATCAAGAATCGGATACTTAGCCAACTAAGCCGCCCAGGTACCACCTCAGAGCTGTTATTTTTGCCAATTACATCTGTCTTTGGAATTTAAGAGCAGAAACCCATCATCATGTCTTTTTTAATTTTTTTTTTAATTTTCCTTTTTTAATGTTTATGTACTCTTTAAGGAGAGAGAGAGAACGTGAGTGGGGAAGGGGCAGAGAGAGAGAGGGAGACACAGAATCTGAACAGGCTCCAGGCTCTGAGCTGTCAGCACAGAGCCTGATGTGGGGCTCGAACTCACGATCTTCGAGATCATGACCTGAGGAGTGAAGTTGGTTGCCCAACTGACTGAACCACCCAGGCGCCCCCCACCCATCGTGTCTTTTATGTAGAAGAAAAATACTAGCATTTTCATCATCTCCACCTTGATCTTACAGTGCTTTTAAAATTCTGTAGTCCAGGGGCGCCTGGGTGGCACAGTCGGTTAAGCGTCCGACTTCAGCCAGGTAACGATCTCGCAGTCTGTGAGTTTGAGCCCCGCGTCAGGCTCTGGGCTGATGGCTCGGAGCCTGGAGCCTGTTTCCGATTCTGTGTCTCCCTCTCTCTCTGCCCCTCCCCCGTTCATGCTCTGTCTCTCTCTGTCCCAAAAATAAAATAAAAAACGTTGAAAAAAGAAAATTTAAAATTCTGTAGTCCACACTTTAAACTACTAGCTGGTATAAAGGTGAATACATAAAGAGCTATACTCACAGTTTCTCACCTCAATAGAGAATTCTTTATATTAGCCTTTTCCTATAAGAGGTGGGCATTCACATGATTGAATGTGTATAATGCCTTTGCATGTCTGCAGTTATAAATACAGTAAAATTAAAATGATTGCCTAAGTTAATCTATTTGTTTTACTAAGATGAATAACTGTCTCTTCTCTTTTTTTTTTTTTTTTTTTTTGTCACAGAAAAGATAGTGAAGTTCACGGTGGTAACTGGATGACCTGTCTATGTAATAGAAATAGGTGTTGAAAGAACTGGGTTGAGACTGTCTGTCTAATGAAGACCTGGAATAAAACGTGTAGTTTTAGGACCTACCAAAAAACATTCTTAAAAGCCATGTAGTTAAGTTGTAATGTTAAATACCAAAATGTAGCCATCTCTTGTGTAGCTAAATGACTAGTAGATTTAATTATCAATACCAGTTGGTTGTAGGGGAGATGAAAGGAATAAGCAATGGCAGGGGGCCTGTGTGCCCAGCTCTCCTTGTTTTGGGGTAATGAATATAGAAGGCTTTCTCTTCTTTTTCCCTCTTCCCACTCACATTCTGATTTATTCTTCACTGCCTTCCACCCCCACTACTTTTTGTGCTACATTTTCTTTTACTTGCTTAGAGTTGGTAAACAGTAAGTACATTAAAAAATCTAGAACATTTGATGAATAAGAAATGAGTAGAATCTGAGTTCTAGTCTACTGTAATTTTAAACTAATAAATAGAAGTGGCATTTTAAGTGCTAAAAATCTTAGTGTGTCCTTTTTAAGGACAATGTTTCTTAAGATAACAATCATAATTTGGGAAGAGACAGTCACACATAATACATCATTTTTATATGTTCTATTTGAACAATAATGTTAGTGTTTGCATTCAGTTTTATAAAAATTACATCAAAAATTATAAGTGCTTTAAATGCTTTCTACTAGTTCTTTTATACAGTGTCTTGTCATTAAAATATTTTTGTTGCAGAAAAAGATGATCCTCTCTCCCTTCTGCATGACACAAGTCAGGACATTCAGTCAGGGGAAGAGCAATAATTACTTACGTGTCTACTCACCCATTCCCAGTCTGTTTGGCTAGGGTACTTGAGGTAGGCTTGAGAAAATTTTTCACTTAGGGTACTGTCTTCCTATGTTCAGGGTATTTAGAATTTTTGAAAATAAATAGTCATGTACCTACAATTAAGTACTAGGGAAAATAAATTAGTATATTATTAAATACTAGCTCCTTTTTAAAAAAGAAAATTTACAAATTTAAACTAGATTATTTTTGTAAGATCAATCAATTTGCGTGTTCACGTTGTAGTACATTCACAAGACCTTTGTTTTGACATTGCATATTTGATACCAATGACAATAAGCTCCCAGGTATCGCTATAAAAAGAAGATATTTTTAATAGAATGCAAACCAGATAAAAATAGAATTATTTATGAGAACTCATTGTCAGGTAATGTTGCAGCCACACTATGATTTAATACATTCTACACTATTTATGATTTAACGCATTTAGGTTTAACACACACACACACACACACACACACACACACACACACACACACACGTATCTCTTACTGCAGATAAATTGCCAGAATTCCAAAAGCTTTTTTTCTGCTTCTCACTCTGAGGCTTCATCTGATCCTAAATTTATGTAGCAATTATGTTCTGGAAAACCAAGGAAACAATTACTATAGTGTACCTGAAATTAAAGTTGAGAAATATCTTCTTCATATCTTCTATCAGACATAAGTACTTGTTTTGAGCTACTTGCAACAATGAAACTGCATCTCATTTTTGACTCTGTGTGCATTCTTTACCTAAATTGTTATCATTGATGGATTAGACATGTACATTCACTTAGTGTCCTGGAAACAAGGGACAAATTTGTGTATCAAATGGTAAAATACTGAAAATAGCCAATGAAGAAAAATATAAAAAATTCTTATGCACATTATATATATATGTATATATACATATATATACACTTTTTAATATATACTTCTGTGTGTATATATACATATATTTGAAGGCTAGTACATAAAAGCCTGATCATTATGCATATTTTAGTTTAGTTCCTTTTGTTTCTACTTACAGGTTCGCTAAAATGGGAGTAAATAGTCCATTAGTTTATTTTGTAGTTAGTTGCATTACACCATCCCTCAAACAGAACACACTGACCTTGGGGTGCTTGGGTGGCTCACTTTGGCTCAGGTCATGATCTTGTAGTTCATGAGTTTGAGCCCCACATTGGGCTCTCTGCTGTCAGCACAGAGCCGCCTTCAGATCCTCTGTCCCCGTCTCTCTTGCCCTCCCCTGCTTGTGCGTGCACATGGTCTCTTTCTCTCTCTCAAAAATAAACATTAAAAAAAGAAGAAGAAACTGACCTTATGTGGTAAAAGCTTTTTATGTATATTGAGGATATATGGTCTATAAACATTGTTTCTAATGAGAGATATGACCCAAATAGTAACAAAATGTAACAAATACAAAAGAATAGAATCTATTAGCATATAATCCCTACTATAAGGTGATAAACAGATGATGGTGGTCTGTGATGTTTAGATGATAGGGATGAACTTCTCAAATGTTCTCAGTATCAATAGTCACTATACTGCAGAACCTGTTATTGCAGCTTTTTAAACTGTTGATCGTGTGCTTCCATGACATACAGGAGTGCTGGAAAGCATTTGCTCTTTCCTGCATCTCACTGCTCTTGCAAATGTCTGTCTGACTAGGCGTCATGCAGTGTTTCATCTTAAATAGGATTTGGGACTGTCAAGCTGGGTTATGCAAGCTGTGGGAGTAGCTGGTTCATTGAAAGCAAGTAATTAATTTTCTTTAGTGTCGGTTTGGTTTTTGACCAAGTGTAATTGGTAGTATATTTATTGGCAACAACATGAGCTCGAAAGAATTCTGTTTAGCAAGATTATGAACAGACAAATATTTAAGGACAGAAGGGAGTACTAGGCATTAACTTTATTAACACATTCAAATACCGTTAGTTAGAACCATATGAAATTCCCTACACAAGAGAAATTTCAAATGGTTCAATGTAATATGTGGACTATAAGGTGTATTATTTCTCATATTTATTTTTCTTCGTAGAACATATCTCTGTGCCATTACTTTCCAGAACACATTTTTGGAAATACTGTCATAAATGACAGCTGGCAGAAATTCATGGTAGTGCACATTTCTCAGAGATATTTCTAGTCTTGCTAAGAAGACTATCAGAAGATCATGGGGCACAAGAACTATTAAAATATTGTATATTAGGTTAGGAAAAAACTGTTCTTTAGTGTAGACTTTGTGGTTCTTGACTTGAGATTTGTTCCCCAGTGTTCTAGGATCCACTAAAAACCTGTGAGATGGACATTTTTCTCGGAGAGAAAGTCCTTGCCTTTCATCTTGTTTTTTAAAGTAATATCTGAAGAAAGAAGGGATGGAGAGAATCTTTCAAAGGTTTTCTCCTTTTGTAGCAGGTACAATAATTTAAGTGTTTCTCACATTTGATAATGCACAAATCCTTTAATAAAAAAAAAATATGGGGGCGCCTAGGTGACTCAGCAGTTAAGCATCTGACTCTTGATTTTGGCTCAGGTCATGATCTCAACAGTTTGTGAGTTCGAGCCCCATGTCAGGCTCTGTGCTATGTCAACATGGAGCCTGCTTGGAATTCTCTCTCCCTCTCTGCCCCTACCCCACTCATTCATTCTCTCTCTCTCTCTCTCCCTCTCTCAAAATAAAGAAATAAACTTAAAAATTAAAAAAAAAAAAGTGTTATGTACCCCGAGAACACATTCATGGATCACAGTTTTGGAAACTGAGTTACTAAATTTCATTCTATGAAAATCTCTTTTCAGATTCTTATAGAATCTTTATACCTGCAAGAATATATCTGTGGACTTCAACTTAGACAATTGTCTTAAACAATATTGGGTTTCAAATGGCTGTACAGGAAAAACTTCCAAATGATTACAGCCAGGAGTAGAGGAAATATTTAATGGTCTTAGACATCTAGAAAATGTCTAGCATGTATGTTTCTGCCCCATGGGGAATTTCTTTATAATTTCAACTATAGATAGGAAATCACTCATACACTAATAGAAAGGGGCACTATATTCTGTTTAACAAATTTAGTTGTCCATCTCCATTTACAGAGCTCAGGCATATCGTGACAAAGGGTGAACTTTGACCAAATTAACGAAGTCTAAGAGCATTCTATAAATACTGGAAATGCCCAAACACAAGAACAACAGGAAAGGGAAGGACCTGGATGGAACACAAAATAATCCAGAAAAAATCCTGCAATGAGATACGGTGACTAGGCCAGGATGAGGCCCTTCTTTCAGGCACAAACAGCTAAGGCATCTCTCCATCTCCTAAGGACAGCAGATGTGGAAGATTGTATATAATTATCTATTATAACTGTATAATTTATTTTTGTTACAGAAATGGAAAATATAGATTGCTCACGACAATTAATTCAGTCATGCTGGTTGATACACTTTTTTAGTTTGCATAAATTTTTAGTCATAATATATCCAGATACTTTTACATATAGTTCTCTGCCCACTCGGTGGGCACTTAAAGGCTGTTCCCAGTGTGGTCAAGAAGCATTATCCCTTTCAAAATGCTCATTTAGAAAGTTTCCTTTTTGTGACTGCAATGTGAAATGTAAGAGTAGACTCAGTTTTCACAGTGTATGCTAATTACAATCTCATAACATCAGGACATTTTATTGTGACTAATTGTATCAATCTCCCTGATTGGAGTATAATTCCTCGAGGACCAGCACTATTTGATCACGTCTGTACTCTTAGCACACAAAAGGTATTCAAGAGATGCTAATTGCAACATTGACAAATGCTTCCTGCAGTTTCATAACCTGTAGGACTCTCCTTTGTGTTTCTAGAATACAGTGGTTTATATGTGTTGATTACAGATGAACGCTACAAGCATTAGTGATAATTCCTTTTATTTAATAACTTGCAAATATTTCTCAGGATATCAAAAATCTATTTTGGCAAAGATTTTTAGGACAGATGAGACTCAAAAATGGCTCAGAGAGGGGGCGCCTGCACGACTCAGTAGGTTAAGCATCTGACTTCAGCTCAGGTCATGATCTCACAGCTCGTGGGTTTGAGCCCCGTGTCGTGCTCTGTGCTGACAGCTCAGGGCCTGGAGCCTGCTTCAGATTCTGTGTCTCCCTGTCTCTCTGCCCCTCCCCTGTTCATGGTCTGTCTCTCAGTCTCTCTCTCTCTCTCTCTCTCTCTCTCTCTCTCTCTCAAAAAAAAAAAAAAAAAAAAAATTTAAAAATAGCTCAGAGTGATTAGTAGAAAATGAATTCACTTGTTTTTGGAGCTGGTTTTGATAATACCCTATCAATACAAATACGGAAATTACAGCATTTTGACAGCAAAATTAATGATCCTTTTTCTCAGGATAATAAAATACACTTAAAATTCAGACTTTAGATGATACTGAAATATGACTCTTAAATTCTTTATTAAGAAAGATAAGTGTTCAGGGCTCCCAGGTAGCTCGGTCTGTCAAGCGTCCAACTCTTGATTTCAGCTCAGGTCATGATCTCACGGTTCATGAGATCAAGCCCCACTGTCAGCACAGAGTCTGCTTGGGACTCTCTCTGTCTCTCTCTGTCCTCCCTTCCCCCCACTCACGAGCTCTCTCTCTCTCAAAATAAATAAATAAATAATCATTTAAAAAAACAGAATGATAAATTTACTGTAGGGTTTTTTAGGTTGATTTCTATACTGATCATCCAATATAATTGTATATATGCTGCTGTATCCATAAAGACACCTTTCAGAGAGCTAACCTCATAGATAGTGAAGAATAATGAATGATATACATATACATAATAAGGTTTCCAGAGAATTTAAAACTAAAGATTAAGAAGAAAAGGCTTAGTATTCTAGGAGATATCTGCTTTCCTCTCCAAGTTCTCTCTACTTTGTAAAATGGCTTCAGGAGGAGAAAGCCACTTGAGATCATGTACTAGATTTATTTGAAAATATGAAAAAAAAAAAAAAAAACAGAAGCACAAATCCATAAATCTCTTGTAACAACTGATAGGGAAGTACATATAATTTGCGGTTAATGGTTTTTTGGGTTAATCACCCTAGTAAAATTGGAGTTACAAACCACTGAACGTTCATCTACTTATTTATTTAATAAACATTTCTTGGGGCGCCTGGGTGGCTCAGTCGGTTGAGTGACTGACTTGGGCTCAGGTCATGATCTCGCAGTCTGTGAGTTTGAGCCCTGCGTCGGGCTCTGTGCTGACAGCTCAGAGCCTGGAGCCTGCTTGGCATTCTGCGTCTCCCTCTGTCTCTGCCCCTCTCCTGCTCATGCTCGCTCTCTCTCTCTCTCTCTCTCTCTCTCTCAAGAATAAACAACAACAACAAAAATTTAAAAAATAAACATTTCTTTTGTGCTTGTTATTAGTCATCCATTTGATTCTGGGGATACAATCCCTAGAGTGCAACTGTAGGAAACACACAAACAAGGGTACTAAGTGATATCATACAAGTATATGTTTGTACAGAATATGGTGGGAACATAGAGGTGAGAGAGGTCAATTCTACCTTAGGTAGGGATGTGGAAAGGAAAAATAAAGGATAGCTTGAGAAAAGCTATGGAACTGTAAAACAGCTCAACTAGAATCTACCAGGCAGATGGGTGTGATGGATGTAGAAGGAATAGCTGAAATGGAGGAAACCAATTGCAGAAACTGGAAAAGCCAGAGAACTTTGGGGGCTTCAATAGACAGCCCTCACCCCATGGTTTCACCCAAGTTAGTGACATTTTTTCTTTCATATCTTGGAAATATCTGGGAGAACAAGTTACAGGGACAAAATGGAAGGAGGCAGATGAGGAAATTATTGATGAAAGCAGTGTGGGAGAGTGATGATGAAGACTTATTACTGGTTGAAATGGGGATTTGATTTTGGATGATAGAAATGTCAGGAATGTGAATTGAGAGAACTTGCAATGTTAGGAAGTGGGCTTGAGAAGGGCATCTGTGATAACTCAGGTTATAGTTTGAGTGACTAAGGTGTTAGTCTCTGAGAAAAAGGATACTATTTTGCATGGTTTATACACTTTAATCTTCACAATTTTGTGAGATAAGAAATACTATTATAATTTTGTGAAGAAGGAAAAAGAGGTAGAGATTAAAGACTTAATCCAGTTTCTTATAGGTAGAAATGAAATCATATTGGACACAAGTGTCTGATTCTAGGATCTGAGCTTATAATCACCATTCTAGGCTACCTCACAAGGCAATGATAAACCACAAGATTTTTGAAAGTTAAAATTAGAGGAACAGAAAAAGAAAGGTTACAACAAAATGAAGAAAACTACTAAATTTATATTTAAAAAGACCTTAGTGCTGAGAAATTCTGCTAGAAATTTATCAGCATATATTTAATACCCATATATGCCCTTGATATAAGGTAAGACAGACAGGGTGCCTAGGTGGCTCAGTTGGGTAAGCCTTCGACTCTTGATTTTGGCTCAGGTCATGATCTCAAGGTTCCTGGGATCCAGGATCCCTGTCGGACTCCATGCTGACATTGTGGAGCCTGCTTGGAATTCTCTCTCTCCCTCTCTCTCTGCCCTTCCCCCACTTGTGCTCTCTCTGTCTCTCAAAATAAATGAACATTAAAAAAAAAAAAAAGGTCAGACACACACACACACAAACACAGACTTGAAACAAAAATAATTCAAGGTTAGTTCAATGATATAGTTATCTGTTCATCCACTTATAATTTTACTTATTTCTCTCAAGTTTCCATAACAATATTATAGCAGTTACATAATTAAGCTACAATATTTCCAGGAATCTCATTCATGTACAACTTGTAGGTTAATACTTCATAACATTCGTTTATTAAAGTAATTAGTTGGAAATGTGGCTTGCTTTTTAAATTAGTTGTAAATCAGTTGTGCTAAAAATTGATGTAATCAGTAAGAAATTATAGATTGTTTTTAAAATTTGTGTACACTTTTCAGGTTATTAACATCTGACTATTAATATCAACTAAAAACTGATGATATCTATTGCTGTATTGTGTCAATATTAGGAATTTATTTTGAATATTTCTAGCACCAGCTTAGAAACAAAAACAAAAACAACTCCCTCCATCAAACTATCTTCTGTAGCTGCAGGCTTACAATTTCTAAAAACCAAACCCAAGTCTGATCCTGTGATTGGCTGAACTTTCAAATGAAACAACATGAATGAATCTCAGAAACATAATGTAGAGCAAAAATGCCAGGCACAAAAAGCATATATTATATGATTACGTTTAAGAAAAGACGAAAAAAGTAAAAACTAGCTAACCTAATCTTTAGTTTTTAGAGCTATAAGGTTTAATAGCACAACTATTTTTTAAAAAAGCAAGAAGGTAATTACCATAAATATTAAGAGAGTAAATACTACTAACAGTGAAGAAAGGAATAATAATTGGGAGAGGGCGGAATGGGCCTTTGACACTGCTGACCGTGCTCAGTTTCCTGACCTGTATCGATAGGGGTTATATGGGTGATCACCTTGTGGTAATTTCACGGGCTGTCTGTTTACATTCTATACAATTTCCTACATGTATTATTTTTCAAAATGAAAAGGATTAAAATAACCCTGAAATGGCTTTTCCTCTTACTCAGAGTAAGACAAGGTCCTGAAATTACCGGCAAGTCCCTCAATGATCTGGCCCCCTATTAACTGTTTGATTTCTCAATTTTTTCCTCTCTCGCCTCCCTCACTCTTCTACATTCACAGTTGAATGCAATTAGAGAAAACTAAACCGCCAGGATGTCTGGTATCACTTGAAATTCGTAACACCTAAGCCTAAAATAGACTCTGAAAGCTGCCTGGAAATGCACTCTATTTCCCTAGTCCATTCATTGGTCACTCACCTGGGTGACTGTGTCGCACCTCTGCTCTATCTTCAAGCCCTCCATGGCCCTCACCCCTAATTTCACCGTCCTGCCTCACTCCCAAGTATCGGTTTCCTTTCCTCTTTGTTCTGAGAAAGGATTCTGTGCAACGGACATAGAGATGTATTTCCCACAACCCCCTTCAAGGGGAGAGCCGTCAGCCCAGCTGCTGGGAGAGCTGTCAGCAGCTATCCTTCAAACAGCAAGCAGCTACTTCAGGGGCCACTTCACCTAGCAGGGGCCCAAGAGGGCACGCTTCCAGAGAATGTGTGCGCACTTCCTATGTCTGCTCAGGGGCAAGTGAATGGGGGTGGCATGAAGGCACCGAGGGACAAACTCAGAGCTCTCTCTGGGGTTGGTTAAAGCCTTATTTGGCACGCATTGCACTTTGAAATTTTCTTCCACCCAATCCTGTTTCCTCCCTCTCATTTCCGTCACTCTTGATCCCTAACACATATTCACTATTCCAAACTTCACCTCAGTTTTGCCAACCAGAGGACCCGATCTGTGACACCTCACAAAGTATTCAGACTCCCATTACCATGTTCATCTAACAACCTGCATCTGTTCCAGTACTCTATTACTGTCTTCTTGAGCTGGTGCTTGTTTTGAATGCTACCACGTCATTTGTGCACTGTATTTTTTTTTTTTAAGTTTATTTATTTTGAGAGAGAGAAAGCATGAGTCAGGGAGGGGCAGAGAGAGAGAGGGAGAGAGAGAATCCTAAGCAGGCTCTACACTGTCAATGCAGAGCCCGATGCAGGGCTCCAACTCACGAACAGCGAGATCATGACCTGAGCAGAAGTGGGAGGCTTAACCGACTGAGCCACCCAGGGGCCCCGTGTGCTGTATTTTCTTACTAAAGACATCACTGTAGCAATTCACCCTCCCACCTCTAATGTCACCAGTCTTTCCTCACTGGAAGTAATATCACAATAATATTACACATAATATATAAGAAAATAAAATAATAATAATATCTCCTGCTGGAATAACAATAGATTATTTCTGTTATTTCTTCCATCCTATAATTGAAAAGAAATCATTCTTTTTTGGCCCAATTCACCAGCTACTGCCCTATTTCTCTGTTCTCTTTTGCAAAAAAAAAAAAAAAAATCTACTTTAAAAATGATCTATAATTCCCATCTCCAATTACTCTCCTTTTGGTTTCTCTTTACTATATTCTAACCAGGCTTTTGCCCCCCTGCCCCCAACTGATCAATGGAAACTGCTCCTATCAAAGGCATCAATGCCCTCTACAAAGCAAACTTCGATGGTCTAATCTCTGCCTTCATGATACTTCTTTACATGCTTGATAATTTTCTACTTTTTGAAGCTTCTTCCAGTTGGCTTCTGGAATATCATACTCTCTTGTTTATTCTACCTCACTGGTCATGCTTTCTCAGATGGGCCACCAATTGCACAATTCCAAGATGTGCAGTTTAATTAGACAAACATACAAATGGTCTTCCCTGGGGTTATGCTGTGAGGCAGCTCTTTCTCAGCCTCTTTTTCGGGTTTGTTTTATGGCTCTGACTCAATGTAGGAGTGCCACAGGACTCTGTGCTGAGTGCATTTCTGTCCTGTAAGTACAAACATCTCTTTTCTAGACTTTGCTCAGACTCCGAAATCCACAGACTACCTGAAATCTTTACTTAAATGACTAATGAACATCTTAACGTGCCCAAAACTGAGTTCTAAACTTTCACTCCAGCTTGCTCCACTGGAAGTTTCTACTCTTTCAGTTGATGATAACTCCTTCCTTTCAGTTCCTCAAGCCTCAGACACCTCATTCAAAACAAAACAAAATAGAAAAACAGTAAGGATCGCATTATTACTTTTTGCTTCTGCTCAGAGATGAGGAGGGAATAGTAATGGTTAAATAGTGATGGTTAAAGTAGAGAATTAATCAACTTTTAATATGCTAGAGGTAATTCTCTGAATTTACATATTTTAAATGGGTTGATAATGACCAAAGAAATTTACCCTCTACTTCCTCCTTTTCTGCTGGTCCTCATTCCTTCCTTCCTTGATTCTCATATGCATTAATTTGTTTAATATCAAATCAGTCTTTCAGCTTTATATCTAGAGGAATATATTCAACATTTGTCATTCTGAGAAAACAACAGTAAATGGATTCACGTACGGTTATTGCATATATAAGGATATATATATCCAGTTAGGCAAGGAATTTCCTAAGGAGCCTTTGAAAAGTAATTTCTGGGGTTTAACTTACAATATGTGAAAATAAGCACAATTTCTAGTTATTATAGAAAGGAAAAACAAACTCAGCTCTGTAGCTCTTTTGGGTAGAAAAAACCCAAAAGCAAAACGAAAGGTCACATTAAAATCTGTCGAAATGCACTGAAATACATATGCTTCACTTTTGCTTGACCTTAGATTTCCAGAATATTGAGAGGACAAAGTCCATTCACCATGAAAATTACTTGTAAAGTCAAGATGGTGGGATTTGCAAACGTTGTCATGGCTGGTGATGGTAACAACAAATCTTCCAACCTGGTCAGGCATTCTTTCATATAGAATAGTTTCCATGGAAACCCTGCCTGCAACCCACAGATTTCATGTACTGTATGTTCTGGCTAAATAAATAATGAAAAGCTGTCCTCTTTCTTATTTAATGATCTCCAGATCTGCATACTCAATAGGCAGGATGCCACCTCACATATCTTTTGCAGTGAAAAAAGACAAAATGAGGACATGAGAAAGTCAAGATTCCATCTCAGCATTTTAAAAGCACAGTCTGTGTTAAGAAATTGTATTTTCACTTCACCTCAGGTCAGAAGACCAGACTTGTATCACTGGCCATTCCTACCTCATCTGATCATGTTTATAGTCCACTCTCACATCCTCATGGAGGATGGCAATGACCTGACAACATATGCAGGAGTGTGAGGTGTCCTGAGAACCATCTTTGACACAGATTGATGTAGGTTTTTAGTTTCCCATGGAAGGACTCTCTCCTTCACAATGGCAGGTGTCACAGAGCAAGTTGTGACATGCTTTTTTGTCTCTGTGAGGTCGGGTTATATCATCATCATATCCTGTTGCCATCTGTGTTCTTTCTATATGTCCCCAAATGTTACTTTCTTTAGTCACTGATTCATAAAAAAATACTTGAAACAGATAATAGCCTCATAATGACGATTTTTTTTCTTCCTAGACAAATTGAAACGTTTTAGACACTAGAAAATAAAGGAGTTTTACTGAATTCAGAGCAAATGCTTAAGAGTTTTTTTCCTCTTTTTCCAAAATGAATAAATAACAATTGTAGGCCAATGTTTCTGTATAGTCTAACCAGGTAGTATTAGCTTTTCAGCCATGAAATGACTTTAAGCACTTCATTTTGAGGTAACTTATGGTATAAATTATGAATGTTATATTGTGATAGGAAATATAAAGCTAAGAGGTAATGGAGGGAGAAGAAGTAGTCTTAAATTGTATATGAAAAGAGTAATTTCTCTAGTTATATTCTCTCAGCCCTTGAAAGATTAACTTTCCACTTGGCTAAAAAGAAGGTTGAAAAGGAAGCATTAGAACCTTGTATTACTGGACTTGTTTTGTTGAAAAGCTTGCTTCTTCCCCCCAAACAGAAATGTCCTGGAATGTGATAGGTACAGATGGAGAATTCTAAATAATTTATTGTCAACTTATGGCAAAGATTTGGGGAGAGAAAAGAAGTAACTGTGTCTTCCTGAGCCTAATTTTGTTAAGGAAATATAACCAAAGGGAAAGACATTAAGCCCTTTTCTAGTGAGGATCTAACCTGAAAAGGGAGGAGTACTCCACAGATAGGCAAGAATGATCACCCAGCACCAGTTTTCCTCTGGCACGTGGCACCAGGTTTATGGGGCCCATAGTGAATATTTCTTGAATGAACGAGTGAGTGAATGAATAAATAAATAAAACAAAGAGTACATTTTGCCAGTTACTTTAATTGAATACATATTAAGAACAATATTTCATTACACTTTAAAAATGCCCCTATTTCTTCTTTTTATTACTGTGTGAAGCATAATGAAGGAAACTATCAATGGAAACTCCATTTATTGTCTTAATGGTGAGATTTGTCAATTTCTGTCAAAAAATTGTTGATTTATCAAATAATACAGGAGGAAAGTTTTCACTAAATGAAATATAGGTGAGTGTAAATCTTTAGCAATGATTAAAGTCGGACAGACTTCCCTCATATTGAACTCAGTGCATAACATTTGACTATTATTTTCTTTTTTAGGAAGTGATTTTAATAATTGAGGATGGGGAATAAGAGGTGCTTTCCAAGTGCTAACCTCTCATGTTTGGAAGTTTCAAGAGACATGGGAAAGCTATTGGCTAATGGGTTTGAATGAATGGCTACCAGAAAATAAAAAGGAAATGCTCTATGCTATTATCTAGGTATCCTCCTCTCCTCCTCACCTCCTTCCATGTCTTTTTTCTGATCCTTTCACATTCCCCTCCCCACCCCACACACAGCCTCCCCACTGCCACCTGTAAGCAGTGACATTGAAAATGCTGGAGTAGAATGGCAGAAGATCTCAAAGGTCAAGATCTAGTGACTTCAGACACTGCGACTTCTCAGAAAGTCCAAAGAGGTTATTTCCTTGCTAAACTACGAATGTATGCAAATTATGATGTACACAGGCAGAAAAAATGTTTTCCTAATCTCCATATTCAGGCAAACTACAAGCTTTGAAATATTCATGATAGCACACTGCAACATAAGTAAAGGATCTTGAAAATAGTATCTATTTCTGACATTTAAATTCCTGTTTATCAGACATTATCAAAGGGGGCAATATTGTTTCTAAGGAGATAAAACTTGATTCTTGGAAAACAAAATATTCTTACTCTTTTTATGTACAGAGCACAGGTATACAGACAGTAATTAGATATATGGTATATCTGAGGTGTTAAAATTTCATGATGGGTGATTAGGAAAAACTGCCTAGAAAGGCTTTTTAGGGTGACAATAATGAGGGGAAAAAGGTTAAGAAACACCATGGTATATTGTGTTTTAGTTTTCTAAAGATTTTTATCCAATGGAATAAATGGTAAAGAACTAACAGCCCTGTGGGAACCAATGTTTTAAATAGTGGAACCAATGCAGGACTTCCAGGTAAAAGCTTGTTTGTAGAATGTTCCTAGGTCTGGGACTGAAGTGAGGTCATTCTTATCTGAATGGAAGTCAACATATTCTTGCAAGATGGTCTAAACGTGAAAGAGAAAGAAAGAAAAACAAAGCCATGTCCTGAAGAGAAAATGACACAGGGAGAGCACAGTGAACCTGAGCTGACAGTACAAAAGCAGGCAAGGAAGCCTCCTGTACCTGAGCACTTAGCCATTAGCAGGTGGAAGCGGAAGGTTCTCCTCTGGGGATCCAGTGGTCCCTGCCACTAATGAATGGCCCAAAAAGTATAAGATTAGCCACTTTTCCTAATAAAGGTAGGTCTGGAGAAATAATTTTGAAATGTACCTTTTTGAAAATATGAGAAAAGGATGGAGAATTCTCTCTAACATGTAATACTAAAAATCAAAATGAATTTTGTCTAGTAATCTTGCCTAATTTACTATTGATGAAAAGATCTTCATTTTGGAATTACATTTGCATTACATAAATATTTATGCAGAGTGTTTGAAATATTCTTTTCTAGATATATGTGCTCCTATATTCTTTGATGTATTAAGTGTGGTAACCAGGATATGGAAACAATCTAAGTGTCTATTGATGGATGAATACACATAAAGATGTGGTACACACACACACACACACACACACACTGAAATGCTACTCAGCCATAAAAATAAAATAAAACCTTGACATTGTGACAACATGGATATGTCTAGAGGCTATTACCCTAAGTAAAATAAGTCAGACAGAGAAAAACAAATACCACAGGATTTTACTTACATGCAGGATCTAAAAAACAAATAGGGATGCCTGGGTGGCTCAGTTGATTAGGCATTTGACTCTTGGTTTCAGCTCAGGTCATGATCTTGTGGTTTCTTGAGTTCTAGCCCTGTTTTGGGTTATGCACTGACAGCATGGAGCCTGCTTGGGATTCTGTCTCTCTCTCTCTCTCTGCCCCTCCCCCATTCACTCTGTCTCTGTCACTCTCAAAATAAATAAATAAACTTAAAAAATAAAATAGAACAAGCAAAATAGAACTCAGACTCATAGAAACAGAGAACAGATTGGTGGTTGCCAGAAGGTAGGGGAGTTGCAGGGTGAGTGAAATGAGTGAAGATTAAAAAGTAATCTTAATCTTGCTTGTGCACCTACATGGCTCAGTAGGTTAAGCGAACAACTTTGGCTCAGGTCATGATCTCACAGTTTGTGGGTTCCAGCCCCACATCAGGCTCTGCTGACAGCTCAGAGCCTGGAGTCTGCTTTGATCGTGTGTCTCCTTCTCTCTCTGCCCTCCCCCACCTGCACTCTGTCTCTTTGTCTCTCTCTCAAAAATAAATAAACATTAAAAAAAATTTAAAGGGGCGCCTAGGTGGCTCCATCGGTTAAGCGTCCGACTTCGGCTCAGGTCATGATCTCACAGTTTGTGAGTTCGAGCCCCGCGTCGGGCTCTGTGCTGACAGCTCAGAGCCTGGAGCCTGTTTCACATTCTGTGTCTCCCTCTCTCTCTGCCCCTTCCCTGCTCATGCTGTGTCTCTCTCTGTCTCAAAAATAAATAAACATTAAAAAAAAATTTTTTTTTAAAATTTAAAAATCAAACTTCAAGCTGTATTACAAAGTTACAATCATCAATACAGTATGGTACTGCCACAAGAACAGACACGCAGATCAGTGGAACAGAATAGAGAACCCAAAAATGGACCCACAAACGTATGGCCAACTAATCTTTGACAAAACAGGAAAGAATATCCAGGGGAATAAAGGCAGTCCCTTCAGCAAGTGGTGCTGGGAAAACTGGACAGAGACATGCAAAAGAATGAACCTGGACCACACCGTACACAAAAATAAACTCGAAATGGATGAAAGACCTAAATGTAAGACAGGAAGCCATCAAAATCCTTGAGAAGAAAGCAGGCAAAAACCTCTTTGACTTTGGCTACAGCAACTTTTTACTCAACATATTTCCAGAGGCAAGGGAAACAAAAGCAAAAATGAACTATTGGGACCTCATCAAAATAAAAACCTTCTGCACAGCAAAGGAAACAATCAGCAAAACTAAAAGGCCACCAGTGGAATGGGAGAAGACATTTGCAAACGACATATCAGATAAAGGGTTAGTATCCAAAATCTATAAAGAACTTATCAAACTCACCACCCAAAAAACAACTAATCCAGTGAAGAAATGGGCAAAAGACATGAATAGACACTTCTCCAAAGAAGACATCCAGATGGCCAACTGACACATGAAAAAATGCTCCACATCACTCATCATCAGGGAAATACAAATCAAAACCACAATGAGATACCACCTTACACCTGTCAGAATGGCTCACATTAACAACTCAGGCAACAACAGATGTTGGCGAGGACGCGGAGAAAGAGGCTCTGTTTTGCACTGTTGGTGGGAATGCAAGCTGGTGCAGCCACTCTGGAAAACAGCATGAAGGTTCCTCAAAACA
Source organism: Panthera leo (assembly GCF_018350215.1). Lineage (NCBI taxonomy): Eukaryota > Metazoa > Chordata > Mammalia > Carnivora > Felidae > Panthera > Panthera leo. Next base: position 65,019,015 of record NC_056682.1, read on the forward strand.
TTAAAAATAGAATTACCCTACAACCCAGCAATTGCACTACTAGGCATTTATCCAAGGGATACAGGTGTGCTGTTTCAAAGAGGCACATGCACCCCAATGTTTATAGCAGCACTATTGACAATAGCCAAAGTATGGTAAGAGCCCAAATGTCCACTGATGGATGAATGGGTAAAGAAGATGTGATATATATATATATATATATATATATATATACACACCACACACACACAATGGAGTATTACTCAGCAATCAAAAGGAATCAAATCTGGCCACTTGCAACTACGTGGATAGAACTAGAGGGTATTATGCTAAAGGAAATTAGTCAGAGGAAGACAAAAATCATATGACTTCACTCATATGAGGACTTTAAGATACAAAACAGATGAACATAAGGGAGGGGAAACAAAAATAATATAAAAACAGGGAGGGGGACAAAACATAAGAGACTCATAAATATGGAGAACAAACAGGGTTACTGGAGGGGTTGTGGGAGGGGGGATGGGCTAAATGGGTCAGAGGCATTAAGGAATCTACTCCTGAAATCATTGTTGCACTATATGCTAACTAATTTGGATGTAAATTAAAAAAATAAATTAAAAAAAAGTACAAACTTTCAGTTATAAAAGAAATAAGTCATGAGGATGTAATGTATAGCATGGGGAATATAGTCAATAATTTGTGTTAACCTTGTAAAGTGGCAGATGGTATCTAGAATTATTGTGGCAACTATCTTGTATACTAATTGTCAAATCACTGTTTTACACCTGAAACTAATATAATATGTCAATTAAACCTCAATAAAAATAATTTTAAAATGAAATATATCATTTTCTGTATTGTTCTATACATTTCTCAAGAAACATAAAATTTACTTTAAGTTGTTTTTCTCCAATAATTTTAATTAAAATAAGCTGTTTTATTTCATTTTGAAACTAAAATCATGTTGGTTGATACTATATTGAGATGAGGAATGAATAGGCAGAAAAAAGAAAAGGAAAAAATTAAACAAAGGAATGAAAATGAGAAAAAAATAGTTTTCATTACTATAGAAAATGGAAATTTTAGACTAGTGCTGCCCAATGGAAGTTTCTACTGTGGTGGAAATGGTTTATACTAGCATTTTCTAATATGGTAGCCACTAACTACCTGGGGATATTGAGCACTTGAATTGCCTAGTGGGACTAAGAAAATGCATTTAAATTGTATTTAATTTCAATTCATTTAAATTTATATAACTGCTTGGGGCTAGTGCCTAGCATATTGATCCATGCAAACCCTAGAGTATGAAGATGTTTTTATATTTAACTTTAATTTACACAAAGTACTTAGTTTAAAATACTATAAGAACACTGACAAATCATTGTGAATTTTCCTCATTACATGGATTTAGGCTTTCAGGCTAATACCATGTGTTCTGCTAAGATAACTGTCAATAGCAGTGTCCTGGTTCACAGTCCAAATAGACAGGCTTCCCACAGATGGAGTTAATGAAAATGCATTGACTGCACATTTTTTATTTAAAAAAAATTTTTTTTAACATTTATTTATTTTTGAGACAGAGAGAGACAGAGCATGAACGGGGGAGGGTCAGAGAGAGAGGGAGACACAGAATCTGAAACAGGCTCCAGGCTCTGAGCTGTCAGCACAGAGCCCAACGCGGGGCTCGAACTCACATACCGCGAGATCCTGACCTGAGCCGAAGTCGGACGCTTAACCGACTGAGCCACCCAGGCGCCCCAATTGCACATTTTTTAAATAAAAAAATTGTCATCCTATAAATGGTTAAAGTTAAAGAATATTAGTATTGACATTATATTTAAATAAAACATGCAATTTAGAACAAAATGTTAACAAACATCAAACATTTCAAGGTATAATTTGGAAACTTATTCATTATAATTTTACTTATTTTCAATTATTACTGAACCTAAACATAATTCTCAACAGGAACTGAATCAAAGCTTGCATTCAGTGAAAAAAACCTAGCAACCACTTATTGCACACTGAAAAATATGCAAGTTTTCCACATCTACTAAAATATTTAAGATAAATACAAATCGGACATGTACTCCAAAATGTACACATATTTTATTTATAAAATAAAACATACTTGCTTGGTCAAAGGCAAAGTGCATATATATATATATATATATATACACACACACACACATATACATATATATATACACATGCACACATATATGTATATGTATGCATATATATGTATATATATAGATACGCACATGCATATATGTGTGTATATAATAAATATACACACATACATTTTTTTTGAGAGAGAAAAGTGCACAAGCAGGGGAGAGGGGCAGAGGGAGAAGGAGAATCTTAAGCAGGTTCCACACTTGGCGTGGAGCCAGATGTGGGGCTTGATCCCACAATCATGGGCCCACAACCTGAGCCAAAATCAAGAGTCAGTGGTCAACCGACTGAGCCACGTAGGCAACCCAGGCAAATATATTTTTAGTTTTTATTTTTCTTCCAATTTTATTGAGATAAAATTGACATATAACATTGTATAAGGTTAAGGTGTACAACATGTTCATCTGAGACATTTTTATATTACAAAACGATTTCTACCATATCATCAGCTAATACCTCCGTCCTGTCATATAATTAGTATTTTGTTTTCTGTGAGAACAATTAAGGTCTACTGTTAGCAACATTCAAATACATAATACAATATTATTAGATATAATCACTGTGCTATATACTAGATCCCCAGGTATTGTTAATCCTATAACTGGAACTGTGTACCCTAGATCAATATCTCCCCATTTCCTTCACCTTTCAGCCCTTGGTAACCACTACTCAACTGTCTGTTTCTATGAGTTTGTTTTGTTTTGTTTTGTTTTAGATTTCACAAATCTAAATATGATGCAAGTGGTATCATATAGTACTTGTCTGCCTTTGTCTGATTGATTTCACTTAGCATGATGCCCTCAAGATTTATCCAAATTATCTCAAATGGCAGGATTTCATCTTTCTCATGGCTGAATAATACTCCATTGTAAATATACCGAGTCTTCTTTATCTACTCATCCATCGACAGATACTGAAGTTGTTTTCATATCATAGCTATTGTGAATAATGCTGCAATGAACATGAGAGTACAGGTAACTCCACTGGATCCTGATTTCAATTCCTTTGAATATATATCCAAAAGGGAGATTTCTAGATTATACAGTAGGTCTATTTTTAATTTTTTGAGACTTCCATAATGTTTTTCATAGTGGATGCACCAATTTATATTCCCACCAACAGTGAACAAATGTTCCCTATTCTCCACACCCTCGCTAACACTTGTTATCTCTAAAAGCAAGTATATTCTCCACACCCTCGCTAACACTTGTTATCTCTGAAAGTAAGTATATTTTTAGGTATTTTATTTCATAGGGATGAAATTTTGCTTACAATAAGATGAAAATGCCCTCCAGCATGTTTATTGTCTTAAGAGGTTATCATTTCCAATAGAATTTTACAGCAATTATAAAAGAATATCTTCTAGTCTAGGTCTAGTATGGGAGAGAATATTTACATTAATTGGTCAAATATTGAATAGTTAACATATTTTTTAAGAATCATAGATAACAGATTCAAAAGTATAAGTTTCAGCTTGTGATTATTCCCCTTGTTTTCCTCCAATTTTTACTTTGTGATCTAATTATAGGTAACATTTATTAAACATCTAAAATTATATGCGAGGCACTATGTTAAGTCCTAATTTTATAGATGTTATCTCACTTAATGCTTCTCACAGTGCTTTTGTAGAACTATTATTATCTGAATTGCACCCTGGAGTCAACCGCTCCTCACAGCGGTTAGCTTACCAAGCCTCATACAGACAGCAGTTCCAGAGCCAAGATAATGCATCAGGCCCCTCCCCAGTCCAGGGCCCAGGGCTTACATCTTAACCTCTGCACCAACAGCCTCTTAAGAATTTCCAATATATAATAGCATGTTCTGGGAGCAATAATAGGAACTCCACAAAGTAGCAATTATAAAGGAGGACCTGCTAATGTCTTGGCTTAACACAGTGAGGGTACAACTTTTGATAATATCATGGATGAAGAAAGATTTATATTGAGCCCAATAATTAAAATGTAAAATTCTGGTTATCTTTTCCTTTTCTTTTGTCTTCTTTTCCTTCCTTCCTTCCTTCCTTCCTTCTTTCTTTCCTTCTTTGTTTCTTTCTTAGACTTAAATGTCATAATACATAAAAAGACGCTGAACAAATTATTGAGTTGGCTTAATAATTGGCTCAAATTGTGGCTATTAAGTTGGGTTTATCTTATGTGTAAGTGATCACTCCAAAGGTTGGGAAGACCACTCTACCAGTACTCTCATTAAACCATCTGTTCTGATATTATTCAGAAAGTGACGCTTATCAATTCCATTGCATTATAAATTGTTTCCTGGTGATCATACATTTTGACTCCAGTCAATAGATTAATGAGCTTAGAGACTAGGGTGGGCATATCTCCTTAAGTATAAATGTCCGTTCTTGCCACTTCAATACAAATAAGTAGTTTCAGAAATAGAAATAGCAACATCTTGGGGTGCCTGGCTGGCTCAGTTGGTAGAGCCTGCACCTTTGATTTCAGGGTTGTGAGTTGAAGTCCCATGATGAACATAGAGATTACTTACAAAAAAAACAAAAACAAAATTAACATCTTTGTGTGTCTATATTTTCTTATAGTCTGTAAAACTTGGAACAAAAAGAAATCCTATCTATGAAATATAACAGAAAACAGTGCAATATTAACTGTTTAATGGACATTTCTACAATAGTATCTCTTTTTTTTGCACTAAGTAGACACATTTAATTTATTTAAAGCCCCATTTTTATGAAATGCTAAGTGCACCAAATATGGCATTAATAGAAACTATGGCCTTTACCACATGTTTATTTACACACGTCTAAGCTATTGAAAACACCCAGTGTATACCCTGTACTGTTGTATGCATGGTAGTTTGACCAAGCAAGTAGAGCATATATTCCTTACCTGCAACAAGCTTACAATCTAATTATAAACAAAAATCTAAGAAGCCATCAAAGAAAAATTCTAAGTCAAGGCATTAATAACTCAAACTTTCATGGTCATAATTTGTGCAGCTCCATCAAAATCAAGCAGTGCTGCTGCTATTGTTTTAAAAATAGAATACTCAGCAAAGACTCAAGTGCACTGACATATTGAATAAAAGGAAAAGAAGTAAAATCCCTGGGAGCCTGTGAGTCATTTTATGTATGTATGTATGTATGTATGTGTAATTGAAATGCTGTGAGTCAATTTCCCAATTGTGGGAAATTAGGTTTTAGAGGCTTTGACCTTTCCATGTTGAAATACAGCCATGGAGCTTCTTTTTTTTCTTTCCCTTTCCCTTTCTTTCTGCCTCATCTATGGAAGGTAAAACCATAGAGCCAATCAGAAAGAAGAGGGGCAATTTTTTTTCTCCTTTTATAGTTTATCCTCTGAGAGATGAAAGAGGAAAAAACTGAGTTTGAAGTCATAGCCTGCAGCAGGAAATAAAACTTTGAGGAGTTTCCTCTGAAAGAAATCTCAAAGATCAGTACTGGTAAAGTTTTGCTATCTCAGAACTAAAGCGAAGAAGTGATGAATCACAAGAACACAAACAAAAAAAAAAATTATACATGACAATGGCAACAGTTTTTATTTAGGTTTTTAGTTAATTTAAAGGCTGTTTCTAGAGGATGATACCCTTGACTGTTGAATAGGTAAGCTGATTTGATTTAGTGAAGGTTTGCTTTTGAAAAATGGAAAATGCCTGCTTCTCTTGCACTGAGACCAAGCATTACAGTAACATAGACTTTGCCCTTCTCCGAGGGCTGGGACCAATGTACTTTTGGCAGCTGATGGGTAGCGAGCCTTACTGTACCGAAAGTTCCCCAAGTTATAATTTCTTCCGAAACAAAATGTCTTGAAACTTAGCACTGAATGACTCAAGAAAGCTAAACTTCAGGCTCCTGTGTTAGTTTGTGCAGGCTGCCATAACCAAATACTGGACTGAGCAGCTAAAACAAAAACATTTGTTTTCTCATGGTTCTAGAGGCTGGAAGTCCAAGATCAGGGTGCTAGTGAATTTGGTTTCTGGTGCAACCTCTCTTTCTGGCTTCCAGACAGTTGCCTCCTTGCTGTGTCCTCACACAGCCGTTTTCTCTTATGCCTGCATTGAATGTCTCTCCCTCTTCTTAAAAGGACACTTATTTTATTGGATTAAGTCCCCACCCTTAAGACCTCTTTTAACCTTATCTCCTTAAGATCTTATTTCCAAATACTGTCATCTTGGGGTTTAGGGCTTTACCATATAAATTTTGGGGGAACAAAGTTCAGTCCATAACATCCTTCATCTACCTGATGATGCTATACTGCCAAGTCTATTCTGATGGGGCTGCATCCAAGTTTGTCTGGGCAGCTTGTGAAGTCACCTTCTCCCAGAGCTCTCTCTCTTGGTCTTATCTGATGAACATATCTCCCTCCTCCCTCTTTCAGTCTAGAGAACCTAAAATTTGACACACGTAAGAGCACCACTTGCCAAGCTCCAGCCCCAGCAGGTCCAGGGGTTCTCGAAGGATGAACGGCGTCGGCGAAAATAACAAATGGACACAGACAACAGCAGCGTGTTAGACTGGCCGCTTTATTGTGGCAAACGCGGCATTGCATTTGTTAGCAATTTCCTTGTAGCGTGCGTCATCTATGTTTCTCAGCATTACCTAATTCTAAAAACGTTCCTTTGTGCAACCACCCATTAAGGAACATCATGGTTATTTTCTTGTAACGTTCCCTCCTACCCTTTGCTTATTGATTAATTTCTTCATACTACTTTCACTATGTATCTACGCTTATTTACAGTCTATAAAGCATTTGCTTTGCTGTTTTCATGAAAGGTCATCTATCTCTCAATACCTCAAGTGTAACGTTTACAGGGATATGTCTTCTTAATTGTTCCTTTGAACCATTGGCAGTACAAGGAGCAAAGGTATTCGCTTTGGTCTGGGGTGCCGGGAGGGAGCCAAGAGGGCCCTGGGAACCCACGCCTTATGCATTCCCAGAGAGACAATGTATACCTAGGAACTAATGAACCATTCTGTACCTTAACCCACCAGGTCCAATCATCATCTGGAATGCCTCCTGGGGGCCAAGTGGGCCTAGGGTTGGAGTAACTTGTATCCATAGATACATTCCCTTGTTGCCGGAGTGGGGGTTTCGAACCCATTTGTCCCCCTCCTTGGCTGGGAAATATATGGGGCTATCCTTCCTGTAGGTGGAGGAGTCTTTATAGGGGGTGACAAGGGCTGGATGTAGGGCCACATAATTTCCCTGCGGACTCTTACTTCTTTCCCCAATGGTTCTTTTCCCAGGGGGCCTGTTGTGGGCAATTCCCCAACCGACAAATCCCCAGGTACTTTCATTGGTAGGGGGGCTGCCCTGACCAACGCTAAAGCCATTACAGAAAACCAGGAGTACAAGAAGCTTCACTGTTGGAGGGCCGCCCTGCGGTCCCGATCTGTCCACCACCCGGGCCCTGCCATCAGGCTGGTTGGATAGCTCGGCTTCCAGCATTTTCCTTCGCTCTCTCTCTCTCTCTCTCTCTCTCTCTCCTCTTCACAATCCCCAGGAAAAGGCTTTTCTCTACATCATTTCTTCTAACTTTCTGTCCTCCTCTTTCTGACTCTAGCTAAAATTTAATGATAGATAGCAGTTCTTTCTGTACACTATAAACATGTCTATAAACTGAGTTCTTGAAAACTGGTGTTGATATGCTAGTAAAAAGAACCACATTATTTTTTTACATGTGTTTATTTATTTTGAGAGAGAGAGAGAGAGAGAAAACATGCACATGCATGTGCCTGAGTGGGGGAGGGGTCGAGAGTGAGGGAGAGAGAGAATCCCAAGCAGGCTCTGCACTGTTAGTGCAGAGCCAGACGTGGGGTTCAATCTCACAAACCATGAGATCATGACCTGAGCCGAAATCTGGAGTCAGATGCTGAACCGAATGAGACACCAGGCACACCAAAAACAAAATTAATTTTTAAAATTTTCTCTCAGGTCTGTCAGTGTGTTTATTATCTTGCTGTATAATCCTATTTTTGAATAATAAATTTATTTTTATTATTTTTATTTTATTATTTTATTATTATTTATTACCTGAGATAATTTTCTCAGGTAATATACGCTGTGTTTGTTTGATTCATTTTATATGTGTGACTAAAAAAAGAAAAAGAGAAACAGGGCTCCTGGGTGGCTCAGTCGGTTTAGCCTCTGACTCGTGATTTGGGCTCAGGTCATGATCTCATGTTTCGTGAGATCCACCCTTGTCATGGGCTCCGTGCTGACAGTGCAGAGCCTGCTTGGGATTCTCTCTCTCTTCTCTCTCTCTCTCTGCCCCTCCCCTGCTCATGTTCACTCTCTCTTTCTCTCAAAATAAATAAACTTAAAAATAAAGTTTAAAAAAAGAGAAACAATTAAAAGAAGAAATAAAACATTTTATATGTGCACAAGGTAACGCAGGATTTAGAATTCAAATCATTCTATTTTATGGAACAAGAAATATTTTTCATTTAGGTTCTTGACCTCCCTATTACTAGCTAAGTGTGGGTACTTATCAGCATGCAGGGAGGAGTTAAACCAAAAAAGAGTATGTTGAATGAGCTACAGGAATGCTCTTATGCAGAAGTGCTGATTTTCTTCTTATATAATCATCTTTGATTGCCAGTAAGGCTTGGAGATGATTAAAAGGAAAGACGAAAGTGTTGTTAGTACACTTACGTACCTTGTTAGCAAATTGTTGAAACTCATTAAAAGGCACTGGAACTGGTTCTCAGATGAATCCGGAAGATAAAATTATTCCTGTCCTCCTAAGTCCTTACTAGGTGTCCAGAAGCCACTAATATTTCTGAAATTTTTATTTAGGCATCAATTTTTACATTTTTTGAGCTCTCTGTGCTTATGAGACTTCCTAGTTATTGGAATTCCTCCCCCAGGTGACCCTTTATGGGAGGAGAGATTCCTTAAGATAAGTTTCCTTATCATTTCTGGTTCTCATTAATGAACAAGAAGCATAAGCAGAAGATTTACATTTTCATGTGTTTATTCCAGAAGTATTTATTGAGTACCCATGTTCCAGGCATTGCTTTACGTTCTGGAAACATACAATGACAAAACACAAACTATAAGTAGCTCACTATCTAATGGGGATGGTGGAGAAAAGAAAAAACGATTTCCATTCAGTGAGATGGGTGTCTTAGAAATAACTAGGGGACACAGTGAGATAATAAAGGAGAGAGTAGGGAGAAGGCGCCACAGAGCAGATGCACTGTGTTTTGTCTTGAAGGATGAGTAGGGGCTTTCCAGGCTGGCAAAGGGAGGGAAGAGCACACAGAACATGTGTTAAGACAGAGAGCAGTGAAAAGCTTGACTATGAAATCACATCTTTATTTTAGTTATATTTGGCTTGACTCTAGGGCAAAATCACAGTATTTATATCTTTATATCTTTAAATTTTTTTTTAATGTTTATTTATTTTGGAGAGAGAGAGAGAGAGAAAGAGCCCGAGTGGGGGAGGGGCAGAGAGACAGGGAGACACAGAATCTGAAGCAGGTTCCATGCTCTGAGCTGTCAGCACAGAGCCTGACGCAGGGCTCGAACTCATGAACCATGAGATCATGACCTGAGCTGAAGTCAAAGTCACACGCTTAACCGACTAAGCCACCCAGGCAACCCCTATCTTTATATCTTTGATAAATCTTTGCCTTTTAATCTTTTAAAAATTGGAACCAGTGGAATATTTATGTTTTCATACAATGAATGGTCTTATTCTTATTCTTTAAATTCAGAAGTTCATCCAAATATTTTACAATATATTGTCCTTCTGCTTCTGTAAAAAGAACGACAAACTGCAGTTAAGTGGCAATAACGCCTTAGGACGCTGAAGCTCACGTAGGTACGCATTTATTATGGCATGCACTTTAATCTGCCCAGGAAGAGACAGTTTGCAGGAAATGTATTCTAGTCTGATGTAGTGTGGCTGTTCTTTTAGGTCACAGTGTGGGTTCTTCTCTGTTCTCCTCACTTGCCTTCTATGCTCATCCAAGGCAGAGGCGCTGCTGCTTGGATTTGTAAATCCCAGACATGTCACTTCTTTTTTTTTAATTTTTAAATTTAAAAATGTTTTATTTTATTTAAATCCAAGTTAGTTAAAGTATAGTATAGTAATGATTTCAGGAATAGAATTTAATGATTCATCACTTACATATAACACCCAGTGCTCATCCCAAAAGTGTCCTCCTTAATGTCCATCGCTCATATAGCCCATCCCCCCACTCAACACCCACCTGCAATCCTCAGTTTGTTCTCTGTATTTAAGAGTCTCTTATGGTTTGTTTCCCTCTCTGTTTTTATCTTACTTTTGCTTCTCTTCCCCAATGTTCATCTGTTTTGTTTCTTAAATTCCACATACGGGTGAAGTCATATGATATTTGTCTTTCTCTGACTTATTTCACTTAGCATAATACACTCTAGTTCCTTTCATGTTGCTGCAAATGGCAAGATTTCATTCTTTTTGATCACTGATTAATATTCCATTGTATATGTATATACCACATCTTCTTTATGCATTTATCTGTCAATGGACATTTGGGCTCTTTCCATACTTTGGCTATTGTTGATAGTGCTGCTATAAACATGGGGGTGCATGTGCCCCTTCAAAAAAGCACACCTGTATCCCTTGGATAAATACCTAGGAGTGTAATCGCAGGGTCATAGGGTAGTTCTATTTTTAACTTTTTGAGGAACCTCCATACTGTTTTCCAGAGTGGCTGTACCAGCTTGCATTCCCACCTGCAGTGCAGACACGCCATTTCTTTCACCAGAGGTGAGATGGCTTGAAGTTAAAAATACATGGTAGTCCAGCAATATTCACCTCTCTCTCTTCTAAATTTTATGTGACTGGGTTAGAGAATTCACTGACAATTTCAGCTGCTCCCTTCCCAGGTTTTTTTCTGTTTCTTTTTCTTTTTTTATGTTTTTGTTTCTCTTTTCACTTAATAGCTTGTGTGATAGCGGGGTCCTCCTAAGATACTGGGGCAGTGTGGGAAAAGGTCATGCTTGGCCAAAGACACAAAACCTCTGCCAGAAACCTGACTTTGTGGTCCTTGGTCAGTGACTCCATGGTTACTAAAGTGGTTCTTTATTTTCCATTGAGCTACATTTCCCTTTATAGAGCAACTTGGGAAAAGAAGGGAGGGGGAGGAATGATTGACAGGTTTGGGGCATTTTTCTATTTTGGGATATAATACCACCAAATACTAACAGAAATATGCTCTTGATTCCTAATTTTTGGGCACAGTCTCAGCAGGCTGGAAGGTCAACGAAAGTACCGAGCATTTGGGAACCAAAATTGCATACAGAGGTCAGAGCGATGCTGTGTCCACACATACTGGGTCATGCTCATTGAGGTGAGCAAAACAAGAAATTCATCTGGAGGCGAAGAAAAATATATCTGGTATTTGCTGAGGTTTGGGGAAATAAGAACTCACATACTGTTGTGAGTATGTTACTTCATATAATTCTTTAAGTGAATAATTAACTATTAAAAATTGGATACCAAACCCATCATCCCAGAAGTTCTAGTCTGAAATGTAGCCTTCAAATGTACTTGCACAAGCAGTTAGATAGGTATGAGAGTCTTCCTTGCAGTCTTGTTTCTAAAACTGGAAACAACCTAGATGTCCATAATAACCAAAGAACTGGTTTAAAAGGGCACAATAATTTATGGTACATTGTACAATAGGACATCAAACATACACTGAAAAGAATGATATTTATGTGGTCGTATTTATGATGCAGATTTAATTTTTAAAGAAAACAAGGTACAAAACACTATTTATAATATAATCCTATTTGTGCAAAAACCAAAGTATATGAATGCTTGCCTATTCACCAAAGACCTTTCCCAAACACACATACTGCTAAGAGTAGTTATACTTGAGGAATGGATAAAGTGCATTTGTGTGTACTTTTTTAGAAACTATGTGCATGCATCACTTTTATGATAAAATTATTTTAAGAGGTAAGCAAGGTCTGATGCAAATAATAATAAAAGCATAAGATATAACATTGTACAGATTTGGTTAACTACTTTCTCTTGCAGGAGTTTCTTTACTTGTCTTCAGTGGCATCACTTCTACAAGATGTATTTTTCTCCTTAGTCTCTGGTCATTCTTGATTCTTCTCTGATATTGCCTTCTCTTCCACCCTCTCCTAAAGATTTGTACTGGACCTATTCTCTCGCTGTGCAGATTCTCTCCAGATGAACTTATCTGCCCCACTCCCTCTGGTTTCCCGTACTGTCTCTATGCTGATGACTCTCAAATCTATTTCTCAGCACAAACTCCTTTTCTGAGTCCCAGATCAATAAATCTAATTACCTCCCCAAATCTGTAGCTCACATTCAACATGCATGAAACAAGATTATCCTCTTACCTTCAAACAGTCCTATCCTACTTCAATATTTCTCTTCTCAGTAAATGTCACCAGTCAAAAGCCACCAGGACACAGTGTAGTCAAACAAAGTTGTGCTTATTTACCACAGCGAGGAAGATTGCTCATTCAGGGAATGTGGGGCATCTCAGGAAGAGAGTGTTTGAAGGGGATTGATATAGAAGATGGGTTTGTGTTAATAAGTGATTTTGGAGAAGGTTTCTGGGAGACAGGACTGGCTATGGATTGGGTGTACCTATTAGGGGCAATTCTGTAATTGGAAACCTTAACTCTTTTTATCTATCAAGTGGGAGGAATGGATGAATGAAGCAGAGGAGTGGGGTAAATTCTGTGGTAGAGAAGCAGTTGCTCACGTTTGCTGAAAGAGAGTAATGTTTGGTCATTTTTGTGGTTTGCATTGTCAAGTGACAAAAGTAAAACAATTTAGTACTGAGTTCAATATCCTTTATTCACAGGAAAATAATCCATGGATGGGGAGAGTACAGCACCTCACAAGCAAGGGAGCATACTTCCTGATGGATTTTGTGCAAGAATGAGTTTTATAGAGCATTAGAAGAGGCAACACAGACACAGGGTGTAATTGGCTAGGTCACAGATTTCCCCATAAGGCTAGCCAGCTCTATTTTATTTTTAATTTTTCTTAACATTTATTTATTTTTGAGACAGAGACTGAGCATGAATGGGGGAGGGTCAGAGAGAAGGAGACACAGAATCCGAAACAGGCTCCAGTCTCCAAGCTGTTAGCACAGAGCCCGATGCGTGGCTTGAACTCATGGACTATGAGATCATGACCTGAGCCGAAGTCGGCCGCTTAACCGACTGAGCCACCCAGGCGCCCCATGCCAGCTCAATTTTCTAGGGTAAGGTAGGCTAACGAAAGCTGAGTTGGGGGATATGATTAGTTATGTCAGCATTCTTTACCGGGTGTTTTTCATAAGTGCAGGCTGACTTCGCTTTACATTTGTGACATGGACTGGGCCACTGGGATGGCTCTATTTCGTGGGTCCTGATATATGAATTAACTTTATCAGCATGCTGTTCTTATTTTATTTGTGCTCAGTCATGATTACAGAGGGTCTTCTTTTTGTCTTGCACCATCATGATCACAGAATGAACTTGTCTGATGTTGTGCAATCCTTTTTGTTCAATAGAACACCATGGCCTGCTACTCGGCAATAGTTCTGATGCAAAATGAACAAACCTTTTAAAAGAATGTCAAAGAGGGGGCGCCTGGGTCGCTTAGTCAGGTAACCTTCTGACTTTGGCTCAGGTCATGATCTCAGAGTTTGTGAGTTCAAGCCCCGCATTGGGCTCTGTGTTGATAACTCAGAGCCTGGAGCTTGTTCAGATTCTGTATCTCCTCTCTCTTCCTCTCCCCTCCTCATGCTCTGTCTCTCCCTCTCTCAAAAATAAGTAAACATTTTAAAAAATTATAAAAGAATGTTAAAGAGAAAGGAAGAGAGTTTTATTTCAACCCAAGTTAGGACATCGGCCCGCAAAACACAATCTTCATAAGGAAGATACTACTTCAGGGAAGGAACATTTTGTGCAGGGTTATATATGATTTTTTTACACAAAGAGTTGTAAATCATCATGAAGAAGGACATTCCACAAAGTTACAGACTTTATCTTATGTTTTTAGAATGTGCGAGGCTGTATGACTTTAATCTTATTGGAACCAGGGAGGGTTTGTTTGTTTGTTTTGTTTTGTTTTTTTGTTTTTTGCTTTATGTTTGGAATGCTCTGTTTTGGTTACTTATTTATTTATTTGTAACAAAGCAGACATACAATATGTGCTCAGGGAAGAAATAGAGCCCATGTTTTTAGGTTTTGTGGAGTCATTGTGACCCTGGTAAATGCTAAAGTATAGCTTCCCTGGGAGCCCATGAGCAGGGACCATAAACATTAAATGTTGAACATGTCCTTTAAAGGGGACCCTGGGTGGCTCAGTTGGTTTAGCCTCTGGCTCTTGATTTCAGCTCAGGTCATGATCGCGTAGTCATGAGATGGAGTCCTACCACATGCTCCTCGCTGGGCATGAAGCCTGCTTGAGATTCTCTCTCTCCTTATCTCTCTGTGCCTCCCCTATTCTTGCACCACACAAGCTCTCTCTCTCTTAAGATGAATGAATGAATGAATGAATGATTGATTGAATGAAAATCTCCTTTATCAACAGTAACTGGGATACTAATTTTTTTCCTCACAACCATAGATCTAGTTGCCTAAGCCAGAAAAGTTGGCATCATCCCTGCATACTTTATCTTTAGGCAGCACATTCCACTGTTACAGCACATACTCCTCACCCAGGAAGAGACAAGCCACAGGCACTTGGGGAATCAGAAAACACTGTTTATTGCGCACCGGTGCCGGCCCAGCAGAGTCACCTCCAAAGGCTGAGCCTCAAACTTTGGCATCGGCCTCCTTTTATGGCTGGGATGGTAGGGGGTTGAGAGACAAGAAAAAGGGGAGGGGGAACTTATCATTGGTGCTATCTTGGCAGTTGGTGAACACAGGAGGCAAACAAAATTACAGAAGTCAAAAGTATGCAAGGGGAGTATTCAGCCTCAGGCATCTGGCTGGCCCCTTTTATCTTGTTTTTACTAGCTCTTCTCATCACCAATTAGCAAACTCTCCTGAGTGTCTTAAATAACTCTTGGGGCTCCTGGGTGGCCCAATAGGTTGAGTGTTAGACTCTTAATTTCAACTTAGGTAATGATCCCAGGGTCATGGGATCAAGCCCTGCATCATTCTCTCTCTCTCTCTCTCTCCCTCTCTTTCTGCCCCTCTCTCCCACTCTGTCTTTCTCTCTTTCTAAAAAAATGTGTATATACATATATATATATATATATATGTATATGTATGTATATGTATGTATGTATATATATATATATATATATATGTATGTGTGTGTGTATACACAAATAACTCTAAAATCCATCAACATTCCCTTTTCTCACTTCCACCACAACCATCTCTCACATTTTCTTCTGTGTTAGAATTCTAGCTGGACTCATGCCTCCATTTTGCTTCTTCCTTGCTGATTTTGTTGATTTCTTTCAGAATGTCCTTCCCTTTTAAACATATTATTCCTTTAAAACAGTACATCTCAATCATGGCTGCCAATAGATCGCTTCCAGAGGCTTTAAGTTAATATCGACACCATTCCCTTTCCTAAAAGGAAAGAATTGAACTAATGTTTAGCCACATGCATTTTAGGTAGCCATATCTGCTAAGTAAGCAGAAGTCTTATTACTTAACTAAATTTTGCAGGGAATGGTGAAGAGCTGGAAGGGGGCAAGTGGAATAGCAGAGAAAGAGAGGTCTAGGAGGAAAAGAAAGACGAGAAGCAGAGGAAGAGTGGGAAATCCTGTAAGCAGCTTATGGGGAATGTGATATCATGATTTATAATAAGAAATAAATATTTGGTCTTCAACCCCAGGCGCAGAGCTCCTGAACCCTTGGAATTTCCTGGGTGATAAGAGCAATGGGAGCATCTTTTGTCATAATATTTGGTCTCTTGTCCTCAGTTCCTGAAATCACTTCAGAGCCATAAAGGTGAGATGGATATCTTGTTTTTCATAACAAGCCCCTTTCTGCCCAAATTGGGTTTGTGTTAATGAGGTGACTTATGGAAATTCCTTAAGGATGTTGCTGGTTAGCAGGGAAGCAACTATGAATAAAGGGTTGGAATTGTCAGTCCCAAGCCTTGGGCTGGATTTGTCCCATAGCAATCTGCTGACCCTCGCCCTCCACCTTTCCTCATGTCCATCATTCCCTTTTCTCCCTTGTAACTATTTTCTTTTTCCTCAACTCACCTATTCTCCATTTCAACCCTAGTCCTATTGATCTCATATACTGAAATATCTCCCTTGTGTACTTCTTCTGGTCAATTCCCACTACCACCATTTTCATAAACCTTGTCTGGAATAGCTTCTTTGACCTCATATCCAGTGAATCCTGAGTCATTCTTCAAGACTCCATCACAGGGCCACCTTCTCCAGGAAGCCTTTCTTTCCTTTGCTAGTCTTGACCTCTCTTTCTTCTGTGCTCAGGACCACTGCACCTCACTTGCATTCCTGTTATTATTGAACTTATTGGGCCCTACATATTTTCTGGTTTTTGAGCCTTGTTTTATTCATTTTTGTATCTTCCATGCAGTGTCCTGATGTGGAAATGTTGGGGTTTGGAGCCAATGGTCAATAAAAAATTTGTGAGATGTCTTAGGGGCAAAAACGTGGTTTTATTAAAGTGGGGACAGGACCTAGGGGCACAAAGAGCTGCCTCAGGATTGTGAAGAATGACTGATTATATACTTGGGAGTTGGGGGAGGTAAAGTCAAGAGGAAGTTTCCAATGGGATTTTCATATGCTAAAGAAGACACAGGATTCTGGAGGCTTAGCAATTGTCAAGCTAAGGTTGTTTTTCCCTCTAGCAAAGCATCAGCATTAAGACAGTAGGGAGTTCCTGGAGGAATGGCCTCCTCTGCTTGTCTCAAGTATTTATCAATGGGTTGCAGGTTATAAGGAAATTTAATTTTATCTACATTTTTTCTGCCTTTGTTCCCCACATCAGGTCTGACTCACAATAGAAGTATGTGAATTTTTTTTTTAACAATGGAAGAATATAAGGGCATTTTCCATCTCTTCATCTGTGTTACCATTTCTATTATGATGAAAGAATAGAGGGTGAGAGAATTGTGACAGAAACTAGTGCCAAATAAATTCATTGTCTCAAGAAACTGTTTAAAATTTCATTTGGAGGATGGCAGCCATGGTCTCTCATTCTCGGTTTTTCGCTTCTAACGGGAAGGGCAGAAAGTGTGGTTTGCAAATGGAATATGGCGTTATCACCTATTTGCAATCGTGCTGAAAGTGAGGAGAAAAATAAGGTGGAAAATAATCTTGATTTTGTTAAAAATGGGGAAAATACACTCTAAATGGTGATACAAATGCTCAGTCATTAGGTTGCTTACTTAACAAGTACTATTAAACCCTTATGTGCTCCAAAACTGCCTTGAGAGTTTAACACAGATGAGAATTGGGCAAAATTCTTTCTTTTTGTAATATACCTGCAACTCAGAATTCAAAATATCAGTCTATTTTCTTGCCTTATAATTTGTGGGAGCCATCAAAGACAAATGAATGTATTTAAAGAATGCTTGAATGATCAAAAAGCTTCCTCAATGGCTCCTATTAACTCTCCAGCTGGCAATGTCTTTTTTGTGGCATAAAGGGTTTAAAAAACAGAACAAAGTTTTATTAAGATGTCTTGATGGACAGGAATGGACAGTGAAAAGAGATTTCAGGTACAAATTCTACTTAGAGGCTTGTGCTTCTCTTATTGGGAAATTAGCTACATAGAAGTACTCCTTTCTCCCCCTTCTCCCAGATTATTCAAAAGGATAGTAAAAATAACCCATAATTTGTCTTTTTTGGAACAACAACTGTGGAGTATAGAAATGTCTTTGAACTGATTAGGATAAAAACAAAATGCATTTCTATGTAATGTTTTGGCTATTTGCCATAATAAACTCATTAATTTCCTTCTCTCTCACCTTTTGGATGGGTTTATAAAACCAGGGAGCCCAAGATAAGCAGGTTTTAGGATTCTATACCATCTCCCTACTGTTATGCCCAGAATTCGTGATCCCCAAAGACCACTAGGGAGCCGAGTCCGATGCAAAAGCAAAGAGCCTTTATTCGAGCTAGCTCGAGCTCAATCCCCTACCTGCACCGACGCAGGGGTGAGATACCAGGGAGAGAGAGCGAGTTTCAAAAGGACAAAGGTTTTATTGGGGCCTAGGGGCAGTTGGTGAGGTAATGGCTATGGCCTCAGCCGATTGGCTGGGGAAGGGTCCGAGTCCTGTTAGGCAGGTGAGGGGGGGGTTACTCAAGGGGAGGAGGTGTGGTCAAGGTGAAGGACACAGAACAAGATGGAGTCGGCGGCGTAGGCCAGCCCTTTCACCTACTAAGAAACTGCTGCAGTCACAGGTGAGGTTCCCTGGGAAGCCAACTGTGGGACAGTGACTGGCTTGTGCCCAGACAGGAGATTCCCTAGATCATAACAGATGGGAAAAGAAAAAAGCAGGTTTGGGTGGAGTGAATCATCATGGAAGCATTAGTCAATTCTACAAGGAGCAGAGGGTAAGAGAACTTTTCAAAGTGATCCTGAATTGGGGCAGGAGACCTGGGTCTTTCTAGCTCTTTTTAAAGCCCATAGACCAAATTGAGGGCTGCCCTGGGAAGGATGTGTAACCTTGGGCAAGGCAATTGCGTTTAGCTGAGGGGCAGTCACTTAGGAGATGGGACCTGACAGCTCAACCCTCCTAGAAACTGGGAAAAAAGTGTTTTTGTTTTGAAAGTTGGACAAATGGGAGGTACAACTCCATATACCCTCCATGGGCTGCAGGAGATGACTGAGGATTTCGAGGGATCTTGGGTTTGTGTAACACCATAGGCATTGAGGTTGGAAGAGGAGGGACTTACATCTTTGTGTCACCAGGCAATTTAATAAAGAAACTGGTGAGCTATTGTGTTTGTGCTTGTGTATATGCAAAGTTGTCATGTGACACTCTTCAGTCTGTCCCCAGGTTGCTGCATTCATTCATTCATTCATTCCTCAAGCTATTCTGCGATGACCTCTGAAAACAAATTTTGGGGAATTCTGACTGAGAGAGCCTTAATGTTTGAGATTTTGAAATGGTTCTAATAGATATTTATACCTTACATAATTTAAGATTATATGTAGTTAATTTCTCACTAAAAAGTTGATGGAAAAACATGTGTTTATTGAATAAACTGATAGTGTTATGCCCAGAATTCGTGATCCCCAAAGACCACTAGGGAGCTGAGTCCGATGTAAAAGCAAAAGAGCCTTTATTCGAGCTAGCTTGAGCTCAATCCCCTACCTGCACCAACGCAGCAGTGAGACACCGGGGAGAGACATCGAGTTTCAAAAGGACAAAGGTTTTATTGGGGCCTAGGAGCAGTTGGCGAGGTAATGGCTGTGGCCTCAGCCGATTGGCTGGGGAAGGGTCCGAGTCCTGTTAGGCAGGTGAGGGGGGGGGTTACTCAAAGGGAGGAGGTGTGGTCAAGGTGAAGGACACAGAACAAGATGGAGTCGGCCAGCGTAGGCCCGCCCTTTCAATAGAAGTTCAGATTTGGGCTTTTAAATTCACAGAGTCCTTCAGCATAAAGTGGAAAGCTGATTTCTGAGAATTAGTGAAAAAAAGTAAGAGGAAATTTTGTCCTCTGAACATAAAAGTGCTCTGCTTCTTTTTCCCTTTTCATTCTTCTGGAAGAAAGGGAGATTGGAGCCTGTGTGGAATCTTTCAGCTGTGAACTGTGAAGTTGGGCATCAGAATACCAACCCCCACCCACCACACCCTTGGGTAAGAACTGACAAAGGCAAAATCACGATCTTAACCTTGGAGTTTCCTGATGTGGAGGAAGTGCACACACACACACACACACACGCACGCACGCACACACACACATGCACCCAGGCATGCACATACACTCACATATTCACTTACTCATGCATGCACCAGGCTTTTGAGTTGCAAATTAACAACAATGAAATCCATGAAGATTAGGGCTGGGTTGAATGGATATCTGTTAACAAGTAATGAGAGCAGCAATTTTACCTGAGTGCTTTTCTTGGTGTATTTTTCAAGAATGAGCTGCTTTATTATGTAACTGGTCACCTAATCATAGGACTGATATCTCACTTATTCATAGATTCCACCTACACATAAAAGGGAGGGGACCACACAAGGGAAAAGGTCACTGGAGGTCATCTTAAAATTCTGCCTATTACAATGAATAAAATTTCTAGTGTCAATTACTGATAGTTCCTCAAGTTCTTGTTTTTAAATTCCATTTCTTTTAATTCCATTTTTTCTTCAAGTGAATATTCGTAAGTGAATATTTGCTTTATCTTTGAATTTTCTCCAGTGTTGTGAAAACAATACAGACTTAGAAGGAAAACCTGAAAAAAAATTTTTTTTTTTTTAAGTTCCAGAAATGTAACTAGTAGGAGGGCTGGGGTGATATAACGCTACTCTTACACCAAGGGTCTGGATTTTTCCATTGCTTCTTCTTCTTGTGTATGTGGTAAGAGAGTGGTCAAATTTCTTCCTCTCTTTTTCTCTCATGCGATAACTAGATGGCTCCACAATACTTACCTAATGGTCGACTTTTTCCTCTCTGGCCTGCAATCTTGCTCTGTCATTGACTGAATTTCCACAGATGCAAGGGTGTGTCTGTTGGCTCTGTGTTCTCTCTCCCCAGTACCACACTTTCTTAATTACATTGGTTTTATAAGAAATACTGATTTCTGGAAAGGTAGCCACCTCCTACTCTACTTGTCTTTCTTCTTCTTGGGTGTTTTAGCTATATTTGGCCATTTGCACTTTCATGTAAGTTTTACAATCAGTTTGTGAAGTTCCACAGAAAACTTTCTCAATTGCATTGGTTTTCTGTGTTAATCTGGGAGAATCAAAACATGATAATATTAAATCTTCCTAGCTCTGAACACAATATTTTTTTTTGCATTTGATTTTCTTTCATGTTATTTAATTTTTTTAAAAAATTATATTCTCTATAATGGTCTTACATATCATTTTAAAAAATTTGTTCTGAGTGTCTTATTTATTTTTTATTATATAAATGTTATACTTATTAAAAGTATTTTTTCTAATTACTTGTGGTTTGGGTAAAAAAGATCAACTTTTTAAAACAATGTTTATTTATTTATTTATTTATTTATTTATTTTGAGAGAGAGAGAAAGTGCACTAGTGGGGGAGGGCAGAGAGGAGAGAGAGAGAGAGAGAGAGAGAGAGAGAGAGAGAGAGAATCCCAAGCAGGCTCCATGCTGTTAGCACAGAGCCTAACATGAAGCTCGATCTTACAAACCACAAGATCATGACCTGAGTTGAAATGTAGAGGTGGACAGTTAATTAACTGACTGAGCCACCTAGGTGCCCCAACACCAAATTTTATATATTGACTTTGTATTCAGCAAATTTTCTAATTCTTACTAATTTGTGTAATTTAGTGGTGGATTCCTTTGGATTTTTGTGTATACAATAATAAAATTTTCAAATAGTGACAATTTTATTTTTTATTCTCTTATCCTTATATTCTATCTATCTATCTGTCATCTACCAATCATCATTGTCCTGTTTAGTATCTTCAATGCCACATAGAATAGATGTGGTGATAATAGGTAATTAGTTTGCTAGAGCTACCATAACAAAATACCACAGACTAGGTGGCTTAAACAGTAGAAATTTATTTTCTCTCAATTCTGGAGGCTAGAAGTCTGAGAAAAAGGTGTTGGGTGTGTTGGCTTCTCTTCTTGGCTTATAGATGTCCATCTTTCTAGTATGTCCACATGGTTTCCCCTCTGTCTATGTCTGTGTTCTACTCTCCTCTCTTTATAAGGACACTAGTCATAGTAGTGAGTATGTGAGAAATCAGAAACTAATTGAAGAGTTTCTGCCCTCTGGGAGAACGTGCTTTCCAAAGCTGGTGGGGAGATTTCAGACATCCTCTTACCAGAGACCTTGCAACCAACTTAGTGCCATGTGATCAGGGAGAGACCACCTAGCTCCCAGCCTCACCCAGGGGAGAGATGGAGTTGATTTGCATGCCCAGTACCCCAATTTTTCAGAGGACTGGCTTATGTCTTGCCAAACGTGGAGCTCTGATGGGTCTGGCATAGTCTAGCTGCCTCGGCAAGAGCGGAGGTGGTAACTTGGGCTGGTAGGTGCCATTGATCCTCCCCCAGCTCAATACAGAGTGAGTGGGTGAAGTATCTCCAAGACTCGCTTCCCTCTGGGGAGAGAAAATGTTGATCTGTGCATGTAGTATCTTAACTTCTCCAAGGCTGCCCAAAGAACTAGCATCTGTCTTGCCAGTTTTGAAATTCTGATGAATCCAGCACAATATAGCTGCCAAAGAGGAGAATGGAAGCAACATCTTGGGTTGGTAGGTGCCACAGCTTCCACTCTCTCTCAACCATGTGATCAGACAAAACACAGCTGAGTGCTTCTCCCTGGAGAGGGAAAGGGTTGATAGAAGCTCCAGAATCTCTGGCTGGGATGATTGAGGAGGGTCTTCTATACAGAGCTAGTTCATGAAGACTGAAATAGGTGCCTTCTTTGTCTAAGGCACAGACACCAACACAGACAACAAAGGAAAATGAAGAATCTAGCAAAGATATTTCAAACAAAGGAACAAGATAAATCTCTAGAAATCAAATCCAATGAAATAAAATTATATGATTTATCAATAGACAATTAAAAACAACTCTTATCAAGATGCTCATCATGATAAACAGAACAATGCATAAACAAAATGAGAATTTCAACAAAGAGATAGATATTACTAAAAATGTACAAACCAGAAACCATGGAACTTAAGAACGCAATAACAGAACTGAAAAATTTACTAAAGAATACAATAAACTGCTACTATAGTTAGGGTCATTGCCATGATTCATGGTAAGATGTAAACACTTCTACTTAGTTTTTTTTTATACCATCAGTGTAAATGTCAAGACAGTGAAAAAAGTAAATAATACATTAGATAATGAAGCCTCATATAAGGTTTATCTGAAATAGGCATCTGTGAATTACACTTTGAAAACTATTGCTGTACAGTAAACTAAGAAAGCTCTAGCATTTTAACTTCATTTAGTGCAGCCACCATTAGGTTCAGGTTTCTGCCAATCAATCTAGTAAAATGTTAGAGCCACTTCACTGACACATTCAATCTGGAATCTCTCCTTTGTGAGCCCACATTGATAATCTGAACTTGGACCAACATTACATTTATTTCCCAGTGGCAGTTTTTTTAGGATCCATTCTCTTATACACTCCCCAGATTTCTGTTGACATAAAATGGCAAAATCCTATAATTCCTGATATCTTTTGTAGCTCTTCAGTGGCCACACTTTTACTTTACCTTCTGGTGCCTTCCAAGACTTGTCTGGTTGTAAAATGAAAGATGGTGAGGATAGGTCAAGGGTTAGTAAGTAATTCTTTGTAAGGTAGCTGCCTCAGGGGAGGCTGCAAAAGTCTTCAAGCAACAGAAAACTAATCTTCCAGATAAGAATGGGAATTTCTTCTACCGGCAAAGGAGGAAGCAGAATTTAGGGTTTCAAGTGTTCCAGCTTCATAATCTTCCAAGAACCTGCCCTGATATTTGGGGTCCAAGTCCTTCCTAATCAGTGACCTAACTTAAGCATTAGCCACCTTGTGTGCTTGGGAATTCAATTTACACTGTAATTTGATCAGTGGCAGGTTTAGTTTTTAGGACTTGTTTTCCGAAATGTCAGCCCTTCAGCAACAGAAAATAAGAGGGGATTGCTTGTATGTATGTTTGTTTGTTTGAGAAAAATCATAGAAACAATCTGGCCACTTAGACCTTCAGCTTGGAATTTAAAGGCTCAAGTTTTAAGATCCATGATGCATCCCCCTTCCTATTCCAGTGTCCTTTAAAGCAACCAACCAACCAACCAACTTCACTGAACTCTTTATTCTTTCTAAAATGCTCAATCATAGCAAATATTCATCACCCTAAGCCCTGGCATCTATGGATACTAATAATAGAGGTTTCTGAAGGTGCTAATTTAAGTAACTGTTTTCACTGCATGTCATGGTCTGGTTTTAATTCCTTTTTCCCTGGCAAAAGGAACATTAAGGCCTTTAATGACCTGTTATGAGAACAGAGAACCAGTTCTAGAAACCCTAGGACCACTTCAGAGAACCCATCTTTAAGTCTCTGGTTCCCTGAAACCTCTTATGTTACCATTTTTTTTTTTCATATCTGTTAAGATTCATTCAGAGAAGCAGAACCACTGAGTGATAGGGAAAAAAGGATTTGTTGTAGGCATTAGATGTTATGTAGCTGTGAGTTCCAATGAGGAAGTCTATGGAAGGTCATTGCCTCTGAGTCTGTTTTGGCGGTGGGGGGTAGTGGGGGGCTGCGGAAGTTACTGTGAATTGGCAGGGCCATCAATCAGGAAGACAACCTAGATATGAAGAGGGAGAAAGCAAAGACACACTGGAATTCATGAGGACAAGCTGGAAACCACATCTGGCTTTCACCTCTTCCAATCTCAAAGTAAAAGCAGAAGGAGCTGCAGGAGGACCTGGTAGTTTTTGACACTAAGATCCACAGTCACCTGGCCCAGGACTTGGAGAAGCTGAAAGAGAAACTCCGGAGGGGGCTGCAAGAGCTACAGGCTTGGCAGCAACCCTCTATCATCAAAGGAAAACCAGAAGAGCAGTGACAACACGTGCCCTGCAGCCATGCTGGAAGCCCCATGCGAAGCTACTAAGTATAATGGCTACTGCTTCACTTCTGCCTTAACAACTGCATGAAAACTGTTCCTTGGGCTAGGGTGCCTGTGTGGCTCTGTGAGTTAAGCAGCTGACTCTTGATTTCAGCGTAGGTCGTGATCTCATAGTTCTTGGTTCAAGCCCTGCATCCAGCTCTAGAGCCCACTTTGGATTCTTGCTCTCTGGCTTTCTCTGCCCTGCACCCCTGCTCAAAATTAAAAAAAAGTAAACATTTATTTAAAATTTTTTTTAACATTTATTTATTTTTGAGAGACAGAAAGAGTGTGACTGGGGGAGGGTCAGAGGGAATCCGAAGCAGGCTCCAGGCTCTGAGCTGTCAGGACAGAGCCTGACGCGGGGCAGGGTTCGAACCCATGAACTCTGAGATCATGACCTGAGCCAGAGTCAGACGCTAAACTGACTGAGCCACCCAAGTGCCCCTTAAATAAACATTTAGAAAAATTTGTTCTTTGGGCCAATCTTTGCCTAGAACTGTACAGGGAAGGGAACCTGGCTCCAGATAGCTAAATGACACTGTAAACAGCTGCTAGAGACGTTCTCTATTCCTTCAGAATTTTAAATTTTATCATCAAAAATTTTTTTATGTCTATATTTGGCACAATTTTTTATTACATTATGTTTATTGGCCAATGTCTAATCTTGTCAGCATTTCCTATTTCCCATTCCCCTGATCTTATTACCGATTTCCTGTTTATCATTCCACAATTAGAATATATGTGCCTTCATAACGTTTATTCTTTTGATACTATGCATTTTTTTGCAATTTGGTTTTAGTTTCTCGAGTAGTTACCTTTATTACTATTATTTCATATGATTTTAGTTCTTATTTCATCAGCAATGACTTACTGACTACTATGAATGATGATAAAATTAACATAATTTGATATCTTCATACCTCTGTTGCCTCCACTGTCTGATTTTTGTTTTTATGTTACTTGATTTTATCTTATTATTTCTTTTGTATTTAATCTTCATACCTGTGAGTATATCTCTATTTACTTGATTTAACAGCTATATATTTTGGTCTAAGTTGCAAAAAAGATAAAGCTAGCAGCCTACTTAGGCTTCTTTATGTGCTCTCTGTACTTTGCCATGCCAAATTTTATCAGCTACATTACTATTTCTATTATGCCACAGTTTACAACATTAAAATTCTCCTCTATAACTGTAGCTTCTCTAAAGGTTTTAACCTATGTCTCTTATTTAAGTGGATTCAATGCTCAGTGTCAGCAATTTTTAAAAATTTTTAGAAAATGTTTATTTATTTTAGAGAGACAGTGAGCATGAGCAGGGGTGGGGGGCAGAGAGAGAGAGAGAGAGAGAGAGACAGAATCCGAAGCAGGCTCCAGGCTCTGAGCTGTCAGCACAGAGCCTGATGCGGGGCTCCAACCCATGAACTGTGAGATCATGACCTGAGCCAAAGTTGGACGCTTAACTGCCTGAGCCACCCAGGCACCCCAAGAATTTTTTTTTTTTACCATAGTGCCTCCATTCATTTCTTTTTTCATTGTAATTCATTTTCCAATACATTTTTAAATTTTAAAATTTTATTTATTTATTTTTATTTTAGTGAGAAAAAGTGAGCAAGGCAGAGGGGCAGAGGGAGAGAGAAAATCCCAAGCAGTCTCCGTGCCCAGTAAGTGGAGCCTGATGCAGAGCTGGATATCACGACTATGAGATTATGACCTGAGCCAAAATAAAAAAGTCAGACGCTTAACTGAAAGAGCCACTCAGGCACCCCTCCAATATATTTTCAAAAAGAGATCGTGTGAATCACATTTTTTGAGTTCTATATATTAAAAATATTTTGCTGTGGTATTTAAACTTATGAGAAAGGTTGGCCACGTAAATTTTTCTCATGCAATGATTTTTCTTGCAAAGATGTTGTATGCATTGTTCTACTCTTTCCCAGAAATAACTACTACTGTAAGAAAAGAGAGGCTGCTCTGACTTTTGGAAGGGAAATGGTGCCTTTTTTTTTTTTCTCAATTTTCAAAAGTTCTTTCTTTTCTTGGAAAGCCAATAACTTTTCTAGGACATGTCTTACAGCTGAAAATTCTGTATCAATATTTTCTGGCCCAATTCTGACCCTGAGGGGTCCGTGCGCCACATAGGGAGAAGTGGTTCCCTTGCTTGGAGTGCATTTGGTAAAGGCCATGTGGCCTCCCCACAGGCAAAGGTCCCAGCGGACCCCGAAGAGCAGCCATGTTTGTTGGTCTTAGGACAAAGGTGCCAGAGTGCCACAAAACCTGGCACTGTCTATGTGTTGTGGTTTGCCCTATTCTCTGAACTTCTGCCACTATGTGATTGCACGAACACTTTCTGGGGCAAGCTGGCACCTGGCTATTTTTTATTATCTATTATTTTTTATAATCTGTAATTCTAAGTGCATTTTTATTTCAAGAAAGTGTTTTTGAATTTAAATTCTGTGGATTTCATTTATGTCATGGTATACTTTATTTTCTCTTCTACATTTTTTAAATTTTATTTTTCATGTTTTTAAATTTACACACAAATTAGTTAGCATATGGTGCAACAGTGATTTCAAGAGTAGATTCCTTAGTGCCCCTTACCCATGTAGCCCATCCCCCCTCCCACAACCCCTCCAGTAACCCTCAGTTTGTTCTCCATACTTATGAGTCTCTTCTGTTTTGTCCTCCTCCCTGTTTTTGTATTATTTTTGTCTCCCTTACCTTATTTTCATCTGTTTTGTGTG
The DNA here is from genome assembly GCF_018350215.1 of Panthera leo. NCBI lineage: Eukaryota > Metazoa > Chordata > Mammalia > Carnivora > Felidae > Panthera > Panthera leo. Next base: position 65,046,638 of record NC_056682.1, read on the forward strand.
TTAAAGTCCTCATATGAATGAAGTCATATGATTTTTTTCTTTCTCTGACTAACTTCACTGAGCATAATACCCTCCAGTTCCATCTACATAGTTGCAAATGGCAAGATTTCATTCTTTTTGATTGCCAAGTAATACTCCAATATATATATATATATGTGTGTGTATATATATATATATATATATATATATACACACACACACACACACACACACACACACATATATATATACCACATTTTCTTTATCCATTCATCCATTGATGGACATTTGGGCTCTTTCCATACTTTGGCTATTGTTGATAGTGCTGCTATACACATGGGGGTGCATGTGTCCCTTTGAAACAGCACACCTGTATCCCATGGATAAATGCCTAGTAATGCAATTTCTGGGTTGTAGGGTAGTTCTATTTTAATTTTTTTGAGGAACCTCTATATTGTTTTCCAGAGTGTCTGCACCAGCTTGCATTCCCACCAACAATGCAAAAGAGATCCTCTTTCTTCGCATCCTTGCCAACATCTGTTGTTGCCTGAGTTGTTAATGTGAGCCATTCTGACAGGTGTAAGGTGGTATCTCATGGTGGTTTTGATTTGTATTTCCCTGATGACGAGTGATGTGGAGCATTTTTTCATGTGTCGGTTGGCCATCTGGATGTCTTCTTTGGAGAAGTGTCTATTCATGTCTTTTGCCCATTTCTTCACTGGATTATTTGTTTTCTTGGATGTTGAGTTTGATAAGTTCTTTATAGATGTTGGATACTAACCCTTTATTTGACATGTCATTTGCAAATATCTTCTCCCATTCCATCGGTTGCCTTTTAGTTTTGCTGATTGTTTCCTTTGCTATGCGGAAGCTTTTTATTTTGATGAGATCCCAGTAGTTCATTTTTGCTTTTGTTCCCCTTGCCTCTGGAGACGTGTTGAGTAAGAAGATGCTGTGGCCAAGATGAAAGAGGTTTTTGCCTGCTTTCTCCTTGAGGATTTTGATGGCTTCCTGTCTTACATTGAGACCTTTCATCCATTTTGAGTTTATTTCTGTGTCTGGTGTAAGAAAGTGGTTCAGGTTCATTCTTTTGCATGTCTCTGTCCAGTTTTCCCAGCACCACTTGCTGAAGAGACTGTCTTTATTCCACTGGATATTCTCTCCTGCTTTGTCAAAGATTAGTTGGACATATGTTTGTGGGTCCATTTCTGGGTTCTCTATTCTGTTCCATTGATATGAGTGTCTGTTCTTGTGCCAGTACCATACTGTCTTGATGATTACAGCTCTGTAGTACAGTTTGAAGTCTGGGATTGTGATGCCTCCTGCTTTGGTTTTCTTTTTCAAGATTGCTTTGGCTATTCGGGGTCTTTTCTGGTTCCATACAAAGTGTAGGATTGTTTGTTCTAGCTCTGTGAAGAATGCTGGTGTTATTTTGATACGGATTGCATTGAATATGTAGATTTCTTTGAGTAGTATTGACATTTTAACAATATTTGTTCTTCCAATCCAGGGGCATGGAATATTTTTCCATTTTTTTGTGTCCTCTTCAATTTCTTTCATAAGCTTTCTATAGTTTTGAGTGCATAGATTTTTCACCTCTTCGGTTATATTTATTCCTAGGTATTTTATGGTTTTTGGTGCAACTGTAAATGGGATCTATTCCTTGATTTCCCTTTCTGTCACTTCATTGTTGGTGTATAGGAATGTAACCAATTTCTTTGCATTGATTTTATATCCTGCAACTTTATTGAATTCATGAATCAGTTCTAGAAGTTTTTTGGTGGAATCATTTGGGTTTTCCATATAGAGTACCATGTCATCTGTGAGGAGTGAAAGTTTGACCTCCTCCTGGCCTATTTGGATGCCTTTTATTTCTTTGTGTTGTCTGATTGTAGAGGTTAAGACTTCCAATACTATGTTGAATAACAGTGGTGAGAGTGGACAAACCTGTCTTGTTCCTGACCTTATGGGGAAAGCTCTCAGTTTTTCCCCATTGAGGATAATATAGCACTGGGTCGTTCATACATGGATTTTATGATCTCGAGGTATGCTCCTTCTATCCCTACTTTCTTGAGAGTTTTTATCAAGAAAGGATGCTGTATTTTGTCCAAGCTTTCTCTGCATCTATTGAGAGGATCATATGGTTCTTGTCCTTTCTTTTATTGATGTGGTAAATCACGTTAATTGTTTTGCAGATATTGAACCAGCCCTGCATCCCAGGTATAAATCCTACTTGGTCATGGTGAATAATTTTTTTAATGTATTGTTGGAGCTGGTTGGCTAATATCCTGTTGAGGATTTTTGCATCCATGTTCATCAGGGAAATCAGTCAAAACTCCCCTCCTTTTTAGTGGGGTCTCTGTCTGGTTTTGGAATCAAGGTAATTCTGGCTTCATAGAAAGAATTTGGAAGTTTTCTTTCCATTTCTATTTTTTTGGAACAGCTTCAAGAGAATAGATGTTAACTCTTCCTTAAATCTATGGTAGAATTCCCCTGGAAAGCCATCTGGCCCTGGATTCTTGTTTTTGGCAGATTTTTGATTCCTAATTCGGTTTCCTTACTGGTTATGGGTCTGTTCAAATTTCTATTTCTTCCTGTTTCAGTTTTGGTAGTGCATATGTTTCTAGAAGTTTGTCCATTTCTTCCAGATTGCCCAGTTTATTGGCATATATTGCTCATAATATTCTCTTATTATTGTTTTTATTTCTGCTGTGTTGGTTGTGATCTCTCCTCTTTTATTCTTGATTTTATCTATTTGGGTCCTTTCCTTTTTCTTTTTGATCAAACTGGCTACGGGTTTATCAATTTTGTTAATTCGTTCAAAGAACCAGCTTCTGGTTTCATTAACCAGTTCTGTGTATTTGGTTTCGATAGCATGAATTTCTGCTCTAATCTTTGTTATTTCCTGTCTTATGCTTGTTTGGGGTTTTATTTGCTGTTCTTTTTCCAGCTCCTTAAGGCATAAGGTTAGGTTGTGTATCTGAGATCTTTTTTCCTTCTTTAGGAAGGCCTGGATTGGTATATACTTTCCTTATGACCACCTTTGCTGCATCCCAGAGGTTTTGGGTTGTGGTGTTATCATTTTCATTGACTTCCATATACTTTTTAATTTCCTCTTTAACTGCTTGGTTAGCCCACTCATTCTTTAGTAGGATGTTCTTCAGTCTCTGAGTATTTGTTACCTTTCCAAATTTTTTCTTGTAGTTGATTTCGAGTTGCATAGCATTGTGGTCTGAAAATATGCACGGTATGATCTTGATCTTTTCGTACTTACTTAGGGCTGATTTGTGTCCCAGTATATGGTCTATTCTGGAGAACGGTCCATGTATACTGGAGAAGAATGTATATTCTGCTGCTTTAGGATGAAATGTTCTGAATATATCTGTGAAGTCCATCTGGTCCAGTGTGTCATTCAAAGCCATTGTTTCCTTGTTGATTTTGTGATTAGATGATCTGTCCATTGCTGTGAGTGGGGTGTTGAAGTCTCCTACTCTTATGGTATCACTATTGATGAGTTTCTTTATGTTTGTGATTAAATGATTTATAAATTGGGGGCTGACACATTTGGTGCATGAATGTTTACAATTGTTAGGTCTCCTTGGTGGATAGACCCTTGATTATGATATAAAGCCCTTCTGCATCTGTTGATACAGTCTTTATTTTAAAGTCTAGATTGTCTGATATAAGGATGGCTACTCTGGCTTTCTTCTGTCGACCATTAGCATGATAGATGGTTCTCCATCCCCTTATTTTCAATCTGAAGATACCTTTAGGTCTCAAGTGGGTCTCTTGTAAACAGCATTTAGATGGATCTTGTTTTTTTATCCATTCTGTTACCCTATGTCTTTGATTGGAGCATTGAGTCCAATGAAGTTTAGAGTGAGCACTGAAAGATATGAATTTATTGCCATTATGATGCCTGTAGAGTTGGAGTTTCTTGGTGTTCTCTGGTCCTTTCTAATCTTTGTTGCTTTTGATATATATACATATATAGATATATGTATATATATAAATATATGGTAGAAATATATATATACACATATATATAAATATATATATATATACATATACATATATACATATATATATGTATATATGTATATGTATATATATATATATTTTTTTTCTCCCCTCAGAGAGTCCCCCTTAAAATTTCTTGCAGGGCTGGTTTAGTAGTCACAAACTCCTTTAATTTTGTTTGTTGGGGAAACTTTTTATCTCTCCTACTATTCTGAATGACAGCCTTGCTGGATAAAGAATTCTTGGCTGCATATTTTTCTGATTCAGCACATTGAATATATCCTGCCACTGCTTTCTGTCCTGCCAAGTTTCTGTGGATAGGTCTGCTGCAAACCTGATCTGTCTTCCCTTGTAGGTTAGGGACTTTTTTTCCCTTGCTGCTTTCATGATTCTCTCCTTGCCTGAGTATTTTGTGAATTTGACTACGATATGCCTTGTTGATGGTCAGTTTTTATTGAATCTAATGGGGGTCCTCTGTGCTTCCTGGATTTTGATGTCTGTGTCATTCCACAGGTTAGGAAAGTTTTCTGCTATGATTGGCTCACATAACCCTTCTACCCCTATTTCTCTCTCTTCCTCTTCTGGGACCCCTGCGATTCTGATGTCGTTCCTTTTTAATGAGTCACTGATTTCTCTAATTCTTAAATCGTGCTCTTTTGCCTTCATTTCCCTCTTTTTTTCTGCTTTATTATTCTCTATAATAAAGGTTGTTCTCTATATTGCTGATTTTCTGTTCTGCCTCATCCATCCTTGCCGCTGTGGCATCCATCTGTGATTGCAGGTCAGTTACAGCATTCTGACTAGATTTACTTCTTTTATCTCTGCAGAAAGGGATTCCAATCTATTTTCAATTCCAGCTAGTATTCTTATTATCGTGATTCCATATTCTGGTTGAGACATCTTGGTTGTATGTGTGTTGGTTAAATCCTTGGTTGTTGTTTCTTTGTACTATTTGTTTTGGGGTGAATTCCTTCGTTTTAACATTTTGAAGGGAGAAAAGGAATTAATGAGTTAGTAAAATTAAAGTTAAAAAAATTAAAATTAACAAATTATTAAAATTAAAAAATTAAAAACACACACAAACAAATCGAATAAATGATGCTAGATCGTAGGTGTGTTTTGGTCTGGGTGTTGAAAGTGGTTTGACAGATTAGAGAAAAAAAGAGGGGGGAAGGAAATCATTTGAGAATTTGAAAAAATGAATACACTGAAGTAGACTAAAATGAGATGATGGGAGTAAAATAGAATTTGAAAAAATTTACACAAAAGTAAAGAATATAGTAGAAAAAATTAAAGAAAAATATTTTTAATAAAAATTAAAATGAAAATTAATTTTTCTCTTTCTGTATTCAAGAAAAAGAAAAGAAACGAAAAAGAGGAAAAAGAGAAAAAAAGATATCATTTGAAAATTTGAAAAAGTGAATACACTGTAGTAGACTAAAATAAAATGATGGAAGTAAAATAGAATTTGAAAAAATTTACATAAAAGCAAAAAATATAGTAAAGAAATTAAAGAAAAATATTTTTAATAGAAATTGAAAGTAAAAATGACGTTTTTCTCTTTCTGCATTCAAGAAAAAAAAAGAAACGAAAAAGAGAAAGAAGAAAAAGAAAAAGGAAATTGTTCGGAAATTTGAAAAAGTGAATACACTGAAGTAGACTAAAATAAAACGATGGAAGTAAAATATAATTTCAAAAAATTTACACTAAAGTAAAAAATATAGTAAGAAAAATGAAAGAAAAATATTTTTGATAAAAATTGAAAATAAAAATAAATTTTTTTCTCTTTCTGTATTCAAGAAAAAGAAAAGAAGTGAAAAAGAAAAGAAAAAAAATTGAATGGATGGACCTGCTCACAGATTGAAATATGTCTGAAATTACTTCATTTTCCTGTAGAAGTCAGGCTATGAAGCGCTTTATAGTCCATAAACTAAGTGGGCGGTGAGACTTGTGTTCTTGAAGAGCAAGGTTAGCCCAGTTGGGCGGGGTTCAGTGTAATGGCTCTGCTGTCCACTAGATGGCGCTGCTAGCCTACTGGGGTGAGGTGTTGTGGGGCTCGCAGGTGCGTATGCGCATGCACGGAGTGGTGAAAATGGCCCCTCCCAGCTATCCAGTCTGTCCTCCCTGACCAGATCAGCAATCAGGCACCTGTCCTCTGTCTTCAGCTTTCCTCCCCTCCCTGCTTTCTCACTGTCAGTTACCATGCCCCAGGCAGTACCTCTCTCCTGAGTTTTGTCTCAGATGCGGCTGTTTTCCCGGGCCCTTTACTTCTGAAGGACTGCGGCTTTGAACCATTCTGCCCCTCTGCGGGAGGGTCTCACCGAGCAATGGCCGAATGACCAATGGCCGAATGTCGGCTGCACCCAGGAACGCTTGCTGGACCCTGCTGCTGGTGCCTTGAGACTGCGGCCAGGTGCCAGCCCACCCCAGAAAAAGTTCGCGAGATAGTATAGCAGCAGCTTTTCAGGGATTACGGAAAATCACAACACACATCTAACACCAGGCTTCACCCTTAACGACCTTGTTCCAGCACCAGCAAATGTGGCCGCCCTCTGGGGTCTGCTGGGACCAGGTGGCTTCAACAGTCTCTACCAAATGTCCTTCCAGCAGTGGAACCGCTTTTCCCCGTGTGACCCGAGATCTTCCTGGACCCCACTCTATTCCTGGGGATTTGCCCTTCCCACCAGAGCACCACCAGGTATGGAGCTGTGGAGTTGCAGCCTTTGTGCTCCCCTTGTTTACAGTCTTAGTGGAATGTAAACCCTCTCCTTTCTCCTTTCTCCTTTGTTCCTTTTTAGTTTAGTCCCTGTGGCTGTTTCCAATTTTCCATTTTCTCTCCAGCTGTTTTTGGGGAGGGGTGCTTTTCCAGTATTTTCCCCTCCCCCACACCCCCCTCTGTCTCTGTCCTCTCTCTGCCCACAAAAGCACCTCCTTTCCCGTGGCTTTTTGCTCCCCAAGTTCACCTTTCTGCTCCGCGTACCTGCTGAATTGTGTGGTTCAGGTTGTGCATATTGTTGTGTTAATCCTCCAATCAGTTTTCTAGGTGGGCAGGATGGTTTAGTGTTGGTCTGGCTGTATTTCATGGACGCGAGACACACAAAAAGCTTCCATGCTGTTCCTTTGTCTTCTACTTTTTTTAAATATTTATTTTTGAGAGAGAGAACATGAGAGGGGGAAGTTCAGAGAGAGAGGGGCACAGAGGATCTGAAGTGGGCTCGTCACTCCCAGCAGAGAGCCTGATGCAGTGCGCAAACTCATGAACCATGAGATCATGACCTGAGCTGAAGTTGGATGCTCAAATGACTGAGCCACCCAGGCACCCTTCTCTTCTACTTCTTTCATAAACTCCATGTGTCATTTTTCATTTTCTTTTGTTGCCTTCTCAAGTCTTAATCAAATTTTGTATCTTTCTTGATCTCTTGCTTTTTAGGTACGATAGTTTTGTTATGGTTTTTGAGTTATTAGAAATGTTTTTGTTCAATATTTTCATTTTTTAAGGACATCATTTTCCTGTGTATTTTTCACCCCTCATTTTTTCCTTTTTTAAATATGTATTTTATAAATCTTATGCAATTACAAAGATCACATTCAAACAGGTGATTCTTCCCAGACCAGGAATTTATTAAAGGATCGTTGGTGGAGAGCCAGGGCTGTTGTCTGGGCTCATGGAAACCTTTCCTGGCTCACTGTGAAGTCTTCCATCTGCCTAGCAGAGGAAAATTAGAAGCTTCAGAGTTTCATTCACACAGCTCTGCGTCACAGCACATTTGCAGAAATGATGTTTTCTGTACATTTCTAAATTTAGCTGTTGCTTCCACCACATCATGATGTCAGAGGAATATAAGAAGGCATCTAGAATGGCATCTGTAGGGAGTCCACGTATCCCATTCTTGTAGTTCCAGGTAAGGGGTCACTGACTGTGTCCCTTAGGGTGTGCCTCAACTTTGGAGAATCCTGTGCCCTGTCTGACATTTTAGCTGCTGGAATCCTCTCCATGTGTTCTCTCAGTGTCAACTTTTCCACGCCCCCAGTAACCCAACTGGTATGGATTTTGGCTATGAGTGTATCCTCATTCCATCAAAGATGGTGTTTCTATTTCATGTTCTCCCTATTGTCTTAAGATGTAATTTCAAAAAAGAAGGAGGAGGCATCTTTCATACTTCACTATCTTCTGGCTTAACTTTCTCTAAAAAAAAAAAAATCTATAGAAAGTTTCAATCCTTCCTGAGACATTTTTACAGTACCAAAAAAAAAAAAAGTTCTATAGAAAATATAGGAAAAGGCAGCTTTATACAGAGCTGGCTCATCCACTTTGTGAGTTCAATAGAAAGAAAATTTTTATTTTTCCTTATATGTTTTGTGAATACCAGGTGAAGTGGGAAAAAGCAATACAAAGATTTCCATCAGGAGAGCAGGCAAATGGCACCAGTTCAGGATTCCCCTAGACGCCACTCTGACTCTCTTTGTTGAAGTTCTATATTATTCATTGTGATTTCTTTGTCTGAATAAGGTTTTGTGAAAAGAGAATATATCTAAGGTTTCTGGGACTCTTGTCCCTTATTGGGCTCTCAGCGTGTGAGAAAGATACACAGAATACCGAAAGCAACCTGGGAACAAGAATGACTCTTTTCCTTATTGTCTCCATTTGAAAATGCTGTGCCGAGGACGATGGATAGATATCAGAGGGCCCTAGCATTCTTGGAGCTGCAAGATGCTTGGGAGTTTTAGAGAATTTGCAAAGGGGATTGAGCTGTGGTCAGAATCTCAGGGGTGCAGCAGGGCACTAGAGAGGCAGTTGCCTGTGTGTGTGTGTGTGTGTGTGTGTGTGTGTGGTGGGGGGGTGTTAGATCACCCTGTATACTTTCTCTTGCACTAGAATGGCACTGAAGCAGAATTTCATTCTAAGGACTTTAGTAAGGCAGAAGTAATGTAGAAATCCTCTGACTTAAGGGGCCTTGTGGATCAGACATGAAGATGAAGGTCTTGGCAAATGGCTACTTACACAGAGGACATTGAAATCTGAATGTCTACATTCTGGTTCCCTGGCATTTTGTAAGCCTCCTCAGAAGTTAGATAAAATCCTGAAGGAAAACTGCACATGGAAAGAAATTGTCTCCAATCATTCTAGTAGAATGGGGTATTAAAAGGAAGAAATTTGAATAATACAATAAGATGAATAATGCTGCATTTCTAGCATGCCTGGGTTTGTGGAGAGACAACCATTTTTTGCTCCAGATATAGCCAGATACTTTGGTTGGGCAATTACTTGTAGATAGAACTGTCAGTGGGTGGCATTGCCATCCTTTAATTGATATCTCCATCTTCATTTAAGACCTTGTTGTGCCTGAAAGTAATATTTTGGATCTTCCCCCACATGTATTAATTTGAATATGCAATTTTTACATAAGAGTAAAAAAAGAGTTTGGACCCTAAATTCTTTTTGCCATAAAATTAAAAGACTTAACGACATATCTTGTAAGCTGAAATAGTCCCAATCAATGGTATGCTGTAGGAAAGGTGTTATAGGAGGGACACATATGTCTTGTGTGATCTTATTCTGAAGTTGCTACATACTTTCATGGTATTCACCCCAATGCTGAGGTTCACATTCAGGAAAATGCCTGTGGTTATGGTACAAAAATTAAATCTTTCTTCTGCAGCCACCAAAGAGAATCTGAAAGTTGCCATTGATAGTCACCTCTCTTTCCTCTTTTTTTTTTTTTTGTTTAAAAACTGTTTATTATATATTTTTTTGAGAGAGAGTATGCATGAGAGAGAATAAGTGGGGGAGGGGCAGAGACAGAGGGAGACACAGAATCAGAAGCAGGCTTCAGGCTCTGAGCTGTCAACATAGAGTCAGATGAGGGGCTCGAACTCATGAACTGTGAGATCATGACCTGAGCTGGAGTCAGATGCTTAACTGAGCCACCTAGGTGACCCAGTCTTTCTTCTTTTTATAGAGAAATGAGTCCTTCTTGGTGGGAAAGAGACTGAATCAATCTCCATAAGAAAACACAGAGAGGCAAATTTAGTGAAGAGAAAGAAAACAAACTGCATAATTTTCTGGTTGAGTAAAGAATTTTAAAAGAAAGTTTGAAGAAGGACATTTTGGAATAGCTGTAGAGAATAAGGGACATACGTAGGAGTAAAAAGGGTATTTTTGTAAATGATAACAGGAAGGCTTTATTTGCATGCTCTTAATATTCTTTGATTTCAACTACATTCTAGTATCCATCTGAGTTTATTAAATGTAGTGCAACCCTAAGACAAAGATGTGTGAATCTAAGATATAGGACGACTAGAGTAGCATGTGCATGAATTCAAAGAGCAATGGCATTTTAGTCCAGGGAATTTGGCTGTAAGATCCGCTCCCCCCCGCCCCCCAATTGAGTATTACATGAAATTGCCTTTCCATCTTCCCCAGTAGGCTGGTGGCACCAGCAGCAGTGACAGTGGTGCCTCACTATCAAACACAGGGTGATTGTTGTAAAAGCAATCAAGCCCAGCAAGGAGGCTATACGTTGTGGGATCTGGAAATAGAGGTGAGAGAACATTTGTTCCTCCATTACCTTGGTAGGTGTTATCAACTGATTCATGTGTGTGAGCCCTTTGGGGAATCCTTCTAAGTATTTGGAAGGAAACCTGGAACATTTATAATTGAATTATGCCAGTAACTTGAGAAGAAGAACATTTAAAGTTATTGTAAACTAAGTACAGATATAAATGGGAAGTAACCTGTAGAAAAAAGCTGGTGCCACGAACTATTAGGGATATCTTGTATGAGCCAACATTTTTTCAGGTATATTTCACTGTGGAAAGAAATGTAGGGTGATATTTATGACTTTGAATCATGAGGAAGATTATTTAGGGACAAATTGTGCTTAGAATATAATATCCCTCTTCTAAATCTAGGACTTCCAAGTAAAGCAGTGAGTGAGTGGTTCTCATTGCTTTTAAAAGATTACAGACTTTTAAAGGAAGATAATAAAAGCACTTGATCTGTTCCCAATCCAGGCCAGAATAAAATACTTTTTTTTTTTTTGCATTAAATATTGGGGAGTTCATGGATTCACTGAAATGCAGTTAAATATCCCAGGTTAATAAGAATCTGAGGTTTAGGGCTTGGGGAGAGAAGATTAGTCCATGAGGATCACAGAAAATAGAGAAAAAGCTTCTAAATGACCTTTCTTACATCAATACTTATTGTGTACATATATTGAGAGTATATGCTATTTTAACTCATAAGCTGAACTCTTTTTAAATAAAAATGTTTATTTGTTTATTTTTGAGAGAGAAAGCATGTGAGCAGGAGAGAGGCAGAGAGAGACAGAGAATCCCAAGCAGGCTCCAATGCTATCAGTTCAGAGCACCATATGGAGCTGGAACTCCCAAACTGTGACATCATGACCTGTAGGATGCTTAACCAACTGAACCACCTAGGCATCCCATAAATTGAACTCTTATAGAGAGTGAAGAGAAAATAATTTAATGTTTCCTTCCTGATGATTTGCCTAGATTAACTTACAGAATCTGGAAGAATGTATAATTGAGAGGCTGCTTAGGTTTTCTCTCTGTTATTAGATGTCCCAAGCCAACCTTTGACAAGTGTTAGATGGCAATCAATCATACACTTGCAATGATCAAGGATTGATTCATAAACCTTGGATAAAGGAGCAGTGCATTGATGTGAGGGAGAGAAGCCAGAAATTGCTTGTTCCCTCTTTCTCTACCCCTTGCCTTTTTTTGTCCTTGATCCTTTTTAGCCATGAAGATTAATTCATATTAGGCAGAGAATTAATATTCACTCCATTTTCATTTCCTTGTTGCTCTATTATATGCTGAATGAGGCATACACTGAGGGTGGTATCTTAGGGAATTTATGGTGGTATACTTCAAACCTGGTCAATGAATGATAAGCCAACAGGAATGTCTATGTTTGATTTAATAGTTAATTACATAAATGGATCCCACTCTGATATCAGAGCACTCCTGTCTTTGTTTCAACTCTTGTCTTTTCCCTTTGACACTTCTAGGATGATTTTCTAATCAACTACCCCATCTTGCAATATTCAAAAAATAAATAGATTTTCTCATAATTTGAGAGCAGAAAGACATGATATTTCTTTTCTCTTGTGTTGCTAATGTGTGCTACTTAGGAACTCCATAAATATTTGTTATATACTGTGGAATTTTACATAGGGAGAAACTGGAACCAGAGAAATCATGTGAGTTCTTCAAAGTAATTTATCTAGTTTGTAATGGATTAAGGATTACAAATTTGTCTATTAAGTTAACAGTAATTCTTTTCCATTGGAAGTGACATTCTAAGGTAGTTTACATGATCACCTGAAACCTGCAGTATAATTAGGATCCTTGGAAGCCTTTCCAATAGGGAAATTCAAGGTCTCTGATTTTGCTGAAGTTCTTTTAGCAATTTGAACCATTATAAATGAAGCAAGCACAAAAAAAAAAAAAAATCTTGCTAATATTCATGGGTACACCTGTGTCCAAGTTCAGATGCTGGCCTACTAAAATATCTCATTATCCATTTTAGTTATCATCAATATCCAGGAATTCATCAAACCGTATGACCAGAAGCTGATATTATATTGATTTGGGTGAAAATTAGCTCTTTCTCCTTTGTTATAGGTATATGTAAATAAAATGACTTCTTAGTTTCTTCATAGTCACATTTTGCTTATCAGTTTCAAGCAATATACATTCCAAGCACAGATTCTTAATTAATAAATCCAATACATTATACCATGTCACCTTATTTGGCATGAAATAAGAGTGCATGAAGAATTTGTGTACAAATTAACATGTTATTAGTTTGACTATAACTTTTTTATTGTTTGCACCAGAGGAAAAAATGCAAGAACGCATTTATTTTTCTATTCCCTAAAACTTTCTTATAATATAAAAAAGTATTATGAAACATATTATGAAATAGTTTATTACCTACTGTCATTAATTCATTAATTATTATTAGTAATACTGAGCATTGTATGTATGGTGAGTCACATCATACAATTCTTTTGTTGGTTTTCATTTTTTGTTTTCCTCTTTAGAAATCTTACGACTATAAATATTGAGGAAATTTGCTAGCAATGAAATGTATAATGGAAACAGATGACTCCACTTATCTTTTCCGTTCAGCTATTGAAGAAATATCACTTCTTATTGTGAGAACAATATGTAGCTCTGTTTATTGAAGGGACCCTAGTGAATGGCTGTTAGGAAGCTAAGTAATGCCAGTCATCCTCTGAGCTGTCACTTCATCAGAGAATACTTTGTTCATGGAATGGAGCAGATGTTCAGCCTACATTCGTGTACTTGAGACACACTGAAAGCACAAAGCCAAGCTAAGAGCACTTGTGGTGAATGGAAGATGCAAGTTAAGATGAAAAGGAAGAATTACAGTGCAGCAGGTTGTAGAGACCATTTGTCTAGAATACATTTAAAGGACCCTGATGGTAATGGTAACAATGTCTTGCATAATATCCAGTCTTGGAAAGTGATGGACTTCGAAATTGCTATGGAGTTTCAACCATGATAACAAAAAGTCATTATGGAACTACTGAAGTCCCTAGAATAAAAGAAACGAAAGCAAAATTCACTGTGGTTTTGATTCCACGTTGCTTTGTGGCATGATTTCCCATGCTTACAGTAAAAGATTTTTAGACAAAATTTTAGGTGAAACTTTGTTATCATTACCTCATAAATCTATTTTTGCCTTCATGGATATATGATAAGCTGGTTTTAAACTGAAGCTACAGCTGGTGGTGACAGGCTACGCTGAGGGCAGGGGGAAATAACCACAACGACAGATAGCCTAGCAGAGAGGATAAATTTGAAGGGCAATATGACCAAAGCTTTGAGGTCTTCATATTGATCAGAGGACACTGCCCTTTAAAAGAGGAAGTGAGGGAGAAAACCGCCAGAGGATTAGCAGAAGGGAGTCTCCGGAGTCAAGCGCAGACCAGAGGCCCACGGAAGAGGGTAGGAAGGGCGGCGAGGCGGTGCGCGCTCCACGGACTGGCGGGAGGGAGCCGGGGTGGAGGGGCGGCTCGCCGGCCAAGCAGAGCCCCCGAGTCTGGCTGGCAAAAGCGGAGGGGCCGGACAGACTGTGTTCCGACAGCAAGCGCGACTTAGCGTCTGGGAGGTCATAAGTTAACAGCTCTGCTCGGAAAGCGGGAAGGCTGGAGGACAAAGGGAGGGAGAGCTGCTGAGCCCCCGGACGGCAGAGCTCAGCTTGGCGGGGAACAAAGGCGCCAGCGCCATCTCCCCCGCCCATCCCCCAGCCAAAATCCCAAAGGGAACCAGTTCCTGCCAGGGAACTTGCTCGCTCCGCGCAAACACCCAACTCTGTGCTTCTGCGGAGCCAAACCTCCGGCAGCGGATCTGACTCCCTCCCGCTGCCACAGGGCTCCTCCTGAAGTGGATCACCTAAGGAGAAGCGAGCTAAACCTGCCCCTCCAGCCCCCGTGCACCTTGCCCACCCACCCCAGCTAATACGCCAGATCCCCAGCAACACAAGCCTGGCAGTGTGCAAGTAGCCCCGACGGGACACGCCACCCCACAGTGAATCCCGCCCCTAGGAGAGGGGAAGAGAAGGCACACACCAGTCTGACTGTGGCCCCAGCAGTGGGCTGGGGGCAGACATCGGGTCGGACTGCGGCCCCGCCCACTAACTCCAGTTATACACCACAGCACAGGGGAAGTGCACTGCAGGTCCTCACCACGCCAGGGACTCTCCAAAATGACCAAACGGAAGAATTCCCCTCAGAAGAATCTCCAGGAAATAACAACAGCTAATGAACTGATCAAAAAGGATTTAAATAATATAACAGAAAGTGAATTTAGAATAATAGTCATAAAATTAATCGCTGGGCTTGAAAACAGTATACAGGACAGCAGAGAATCTCTTGCCACAAAGATCGAGGGACTAAGGAACAGTCACGAGGAGTTGAAAAACGCTTTAAACGAATTGCAAAACAAAATGGAATCCACGATGGCTCGGCTTGAAGAGGCAGAGGAGAGAATAGGTGAACTAGAAGATAAAGTTATGGAGAAAGAGGAAGCTGAAAGAAAGAGAGATAAAAAAATCCAGGAGTATGAGGGGAAAATTAGAGAACTAAGTGATACACTAAAAAAAAATAATATACGCATAATTGGTATTCCAGAGGAGGAAGAGAGAGGGAAGGGTGCTGAAGGGGTACTTGAACAAATTATAGCTGAGAACTTCCCTGAACTGGGGAAGGAAAAAGGCATTGAAATCCAAGAGGCACAGAGAACTCCCTTCAGACGTAACTTGAATCGATCTTCTGCACGACATATCATAGTGAAACTGGCAAAATACAAGGATAAAGAGAAAATTCTGAAAGCAGCAAGGGATAAA
This sequence comes from Panthera leo, assembly GCF_018350215.1. Lineage (NCBI taxonomy): Eukaryota > Metazoa > Chordata > Mammalia > Carnivora > Felidae > Panthera > Panthera leo. The sequence continues at coordinate 65,062,038 of NC_056682.1, forward strand.
CGTGCCCTCACATATAAAGGGAGACCTATAAGACTCGTGACTGATCTCTCCTTTGAAACTTGGCAGGCCAGAAAGGCTTGGCACGATATCTACAGTGTGCTAAACAGCAAAAATATGCAGCCGAGAATCCTTTATCCAGCAAGTCTGTCATTTAGAATAGAAGGAGAGATAAAGGTCTTCCCAAACAAACAAAAACTGAAGGAATTTGTCACCACGAAACCAGCCCTACAAGAGATCCTAAGGGGGATCCTGTGAGACAAAGTACCAGAGACATCACTACAAGCATAAAACATACAGACATCACAATGACTCTAAACCCATATCTTTCTATAATAACACTGAATGTAAATGGATTAAATGCGCCAACTAAAAGACATAGGGTATCAGAATGGATAAAAAAACAAGACCCATCTATTTGCTGTCTACAAGAGACTCATTTTAGATCTGAGGACACCTTTAGATTGAGAGTGAGGGGATGGAGAACTATTTATCATGCTCCTGGAAGCCAAAAGAAAGCTGGAGTAGCCATACTTATATCAGACAAACTAGACTTTAAATTAAAGGCTGTAACAAGAGATGAAGAAGGGCATTATATAATAATCACAGGGTCTATCCACCAGGAAGAGCTAACTATTATAAATGTCTATGCGCCAAATACCCGAGCCCCCAGATATATAAAACAATTACTCATAAACATAAGCAACCTTATTGATAAGAATGTGGTCATTGCAGGGGACTTTAACACCCCACTTACAGAAATGGATAGATCATCTAGACACACAGTCAATAAAGAAACAAGGGCCCTGAATGATACATTGGATCAGATGGACTTGACAGATATATTTAGAACTCTGCATCCCAAAGCAACAGAATATACTTTCTTCTCGAGTGCACATGGAACATTCTCCAAGATAGATCATATACTGGGTCACAAAACAGCCCTTCATAAGTTTACAAGAATTGAAATTATACCATGCATACTTTCAGACCACAATGCTATGAAGCTTGAAATCAACCACAGGAAAAAGTCTGGAAAACCTCCAAAAGCATGGAGGTTAAAGAACACCCTACTAACGAATGAGTGGGTCAACCAGGCAATTAGAGAAGAAATTAAAACATATATGGAAACAAACGAAAATGAAAATACAACAATCCAAACGCTTTGGGACGCAGCGAAGGCAGTCCTGAGAGGAAAATACATTGCAATCCAGGCCTATCTCAAGAAACAAGAAAAATCCCAAATACAAAATCTAACAGCACACCTAAAGGAAATAGAAGCAGAACAGCAAAGGCAGCCTAAACCCAGCAGAAGAAGAGAAATAATAAAGATCAGAGCAGAAATAAACAATATAGAATCTAAAAAGACTGTAGAGCAGATCAATGAAACCAAGAGTTGGTTTTTTGAAAAAATAAACAAAATTGACAAACCTCTAGCCAGGCTTCTCAAAAAGAAAAGGGAGATGACCCAAATAGATAAAATCATGAATGAAAATGGAATGATTACAACCAATCCCTCAGAGATACAAACAATTATCAGGGAATACTATGAAAAATTATATGCCAGCAAATTGGACAACCTGGAAGAAATGGACAAATTTCTAAACACCCACACTCTTCCAAAACTCAATCAGGAGGAAATAGAAAGCTTGAACAGACCCATAACCAGCGAAGAAATTGAATCGGTTATCAAAAATCTCCCAACAAATAAGAGTCCAGGACCAGATGGCTTCCCAGGGGAGTTCTACCAGACATTTAAAGCAGAGATAATACCTATCCTTCTCAAGCTATTCCAAGAAATAGAAAGGGAAGGAAAACTTCCAGACTCATTCTATGAAGCCAGTATTACTTTGATTCCTAAACCAGACAGAGACCCAGTAAAAAAAGAGAACTACAGGCCAATATCCCTGATGAATATGGATGCAAAAATTCTTAATAAGATACTAGCAAATCGAATTCAACAGCATATAAAAAGAATTATTCACCATGATCAAGTGGGATTCATTCCTGGGATGCAGGGCTGGTTCAACATTCGCAAATCGATCAACGTGATACATCACATTAACAAAAAAAAAGAGAAGAACCATATGATCCTGTCAATCGATGCAGAAAAGGCCTTTGACAAAATCCAGCACCCTTTCTTAATAAAAACCCTTGAGAAAGTCGGGATAGAAGGAACATACTTAAAGATCATAAAGGCCATTTATGAAAAGCCCACAGCTAACATCATCCTCAACGGGGAAAAACTGAGAGCTTTTTCCCTGAGATCAGGAACACGACAGGGATGCCCACTGTCACCGCTGCTGTTTAATATAGTGCTGGAAGTTCTAGCATCAGCAATCAGACAACAAAAGGAAATCAAAGGCATCCAAATTGGCAAAGATGAAGTCAAGCTTTCGCTTTTTGCAGATGACATGATATTATACATGGAAAATCCGATAGACTCCACCAAAAGTCTGCTAGAACTGATACATGAATTCAGCAAAGTTGCAGGATACAAAATCAATGTGCAGAAATCAGTTGCATTCTTATACACTAACAATGAAGCAACAGAAAGACAAATGAAGAAACTGATCCCATTCACAATTGCACCAAGAAGCATAAAATACCTAGGAATAAATCTAACCAAAGATGTAAAAGATCTGTATGCTGAAAACTATCGAAAGCTTATGCAGGTAATTGAAGAAGATATAAAGAAATGGAAAGACATTCCCTGCTCATGCATTGGAAGAATAAATATTGTCAAAATGTCAATACTACCCAAAGCTATCTACACATTCAATGCAATCCCAATCAAAATTGCACCAGCATTCTTCTCGAAACTAGAACAAGCAATCCTAAAATTCATATGGAACCACAAAAGGCCCCGAATAGCCAAAGTAATTTTGAAGAAGAAGACCAAAGCAGGAGGCATCACAATCCCAGACTTTAGCCTCTACTACAAAGCTGTCATCATCAAGACAGCATGGTATTGGCATAAAAACAGACACATAGACCAATGGAATAGAATAGAAACCCCAGAACTAGACCCACAAACGTATGGCCAACTCATCTTTGACAAAGCAGGAAAGAACATCCAATGGAAAAAAGACAGTCTCTTTAACAAATGGTGCTGGGAGAACTGGACAGCAACGTGCAGAAGGTTGAAACTAGACCACTTTCTCACACCATTCACAAAAATAAACTCAAAATGGATAAAGGACCTGAATGTGAGACAGGAAACCATCAAAACCTTAGAGGAGAAAGCAGGAAAAGACCTCTCTGACCTCAGCCGTAGCAATCTCTTACTCGGCACATCCCCAAAGGCAAGGGAATTAAAAGCAAAAGTGAATTACTGGGACCTTATGAAGATAAAAAGCTTCTGCACAGCAAAGGAAACAACCAACAAAACTAAAAGGCAACCAACGGAATGGGAAAAGATATTTGCAAATGACACATCGGACAAAGGGCTAGTATCCAAAATCTATAAAGAGCTCATCAAACTCCACACCCGAAAAACAAATAACCCAGTGAAGAAATGGGCAGAAAACATGAATAGACACTTCTCTAAAGAAGACATCCGGATGGCCAACAGGCACATGAAAAGATGTTCAACGTCGCTCCTTATCAGGGAAATACAAATCAAAACCACACTCAGATACCACCTCACGCCAGTCAGAGTGGCCAAAATGAAGAAATCAGGAGACTATAGATGCTGGAGAGGATGTGGAGAAACAGGAACCCTCTTGCACTGTTGGTGGGAATGCAAATTGGTGCAGCCGCTCTGGAAAGCAGTGTGGAGGTTCCTCAGAAAATTAAAAATAGACCTACCCTATGACCCAGCAATAGCACTGCTAGGAATTTATCCAAGGGATACAGGAGTACTGATGCATAGGGGCACCTGTACCCCAATGTTTATAGCGGCACTCTCAACAATAGCCAAATTATGGAAAGAGCCTAAATGTCCATCAACTGATGAATGGATAAAGAAATTGTGGTTTATATACACAATGGAATACTACGTGGCAATGAGAAAAAATGAAATATGGCCTTTTGTAGCAACATGGATGGAACTGGAGAGTGTGATGCTAAGTGAAATAAGCCATACAGAGAAAGACAGATACCATAAGGTTTCACTCTTATGTGGATCCTGAGAAACATAACAGAAACCCATGGGGGAGGGGAAGGAAAAAAAAGAAAAAAAAAAAAAAAAAAGAGGTTAGAGTGGGAGAGAGCCAAAGCATTAGAGACTGTTAAAAACTGAGAACAAACTGAGGGTTGATGGGGGGGGGGGAGGGAGGGCAGGGTGGGTGACGGGTATTGAGGAGGGCACCTTTTGGGATGAGCACTGGGTGTTGTATGGAAACCAATTTGACAGTAAATTTCATATATTAAAAAAAAAAAAATAAACTGAAGCTACAGTATAATCTCTTACTCAGAAGAAGAAGCACTTCCTTTTGTTTGGTTTATGGCTAAAGTAACCTAAAAAAAAAAAGCACTTTCATCTGGATCGGGATTTCTCTGTCTCAGCCCTGTGATATTAGACTGAGTACTTTTTTGCTGTGGGGGCTGTCCTGTTTAAGGTATTTAGCAACATCTTAATTTCTACTCAGTAGATACCCGTAGCATCTCCCCAACCCAGCTATGAAAACCAAAATGTTGTTAGACATTGCCAAATGTCTGCTGGGGGCAAAATTGCCCCCAGTTGAGAATCCCTTCTCTGGATTCTGGTCCTTTGCTACTCTTCTTTAGGATGATGTGATCTGAGATCATAGCAGCACTAAGAGAATGCTATTGAATGGTGAAATATGGATTTTAATCAACCTAATTGCTCCAATTCCTAGAAAATTTAGAGATGAAAGTTTAAAAAAGACATTAAAATCCACAACTTTATTGGTAATCAAGAAAGGAGAAAATTCTTCAGTGTGAATTACTTGATCCTGAGGCACTATGGTACTCAACATGAATAATTGCTATAATCACAAAATCCATTAGCATGCTGCCTTAAGTGCTTGGTGTTCGTCTTTTATTCATTGGATAATTACTTACTGCTTGGTGTGTTTTACCTGGTGCCTCTAACTGGGAACGTGCTACAAAAGGCTTTCATAGCTATTATACGTGTGCTATGTTAGGTTTTACTTTATTTTGCACACAAAGAAGGACCTGCATGAATTCCACGATGTAAGAATGATTATCCTTTTCACATAGTAAATGCACCAACACCCCCCCCTGTTGGTACAAATAGGCCTAGTGGTTACGAAATATAATTTGGCATCACGTTAAGCCTATAGTTTCTAGGACAAAACAAATCCTAAATTTAAGAAACGCTAAATTTGGGAAGACTTCTTTCTTCATGAGAAAGTGGCACAGATGTTTCCCTTGTGGCAGGTGCTTTTCCACATTCATTCATTAAAGGTTTATTGATACTAGGCATACAGCATCAAAGCACTACTTGCCCTAAAATTATTTACACTGTAGACAAGGAGAAAAGAGTTAATTTTGTGAAAAGGTAAATTACAAAGCAGAACAATAATATGAAAGCTGATGAGAGGTTATAGGTAAAGGATTTCTAATAGGGTGTTCTATGTAGCAAGTGATAAAATCCAAAAGAGAGTTCACTGCATGCCCTTAAATTGCCATATGAATTTTGGTCTAGATCACCTTGAAGGATGAATAAGAGAAAGAAGGACTTTTCAAAAGGGTAGAATGGTATGAGCAAAACATGAAAGAGGCAGTTCAAATTGGGTTTTTAGGAGTGTGGGAGGAAGGTATATAGACCATTCCAGTTTGAGTGGATGTTTTGTGTATGGAGTAGAGTGTTTAGGTGGATTTCAGTTAGAGCAGGTTCAAAGATTGAGTTTTATTTATTTAGGAGAAAGGGAGACCCTCTTGATGGAGGAGGATAACTTAAATGTAACAGTGTTTGAGTGACATGAATCCAGTAGTAATGCTTAGTAAGGAAAATAAGATGATGAAGCCATGGCAAAAATGGCAGAAGAGGAAAGCAATGGAAAATATAAGAGAAATATGTAGGCATTAAATTTCATTATTTAGTGTTTTACCCCAAATCATCTTAAGTGAGAAGTAGAAGCAGCAGGACTGGGTCCTGTGATTACTTTTCCTCCAGTCTATACTTTGGTGTCAGCTGAAGCAGATACTGTGATGTACAGCCTAGATTCCCCTTCCAGGCTGAAAAACTTCCCCCAGCTCCAGAGCATACTGCCAAATGCCAGGCACCTTCAGCTGCCAATTTTCTCTGGGAATTATCCTCTGTTGAGGAAAACTGCCATGGGTAAGTTCCCAAAACTTCCAGAAGAGGGGCACCTGGGTGGCTCAGTCAGTTGAGCATCTGACTCTTGATTTGGCTCAGAACATGGCCTCACAGTGTGTGGGGTTGATCCCTGTATGGGGTTCTGCACTGACAGTGTGGAGCCTGCTTGGGATTCTTGCCCTCCCTCTCTCTTTCTGCCCCTCCCCCACTGGCTCTTGAGCATGCTCTGTCTCTCTCAAAATAAATAAACATTAAAAAAAAAACCTTCCAGAAGAAAGTTGGTGTGGGGTATAAATACCCTGCCCACCCACCGCAGTGGGCACTTTCCTGAGAAGCCTTCTCAGCTCCAGCACTTCCTCCAAAGGTGGCTGAGGCCTAGTTGTGAGTATGCTGGGTCCCCACTCCTGCTGCTGCCAAGTCCCACTTCCTCTCCCTTCACTGAAGCTGTTAGTCCCAAGAGTACTCCCTCGTAAACTTTCTGCCCACAAATCCCTACGACAGAGTCTCCTTGCTGGGGAACCCAACCTGTGACAGTTGATGCTAGGAGGAGTCTGAAAAAGCAAACTCTGTGATGAGATTGGGAAGCTGGAATGCTCCTTGTCTCACTGTCAGTGAGGACCTATCTCATCAGTAGGTGTGGGATTTGTGGACTCTATGAGGCTCTTGGCACAAGGTGGTGGTGGAATTGTTAAAACTTTCACTGGTAGCAAGTTGGGATGATATGTCAGTGGAAGGAAATGAGTTAGTGGGAGCGATGTACCAGACACATTAGAAATATGGAAGAAAGAGCAATTATAAGGAAAATGAAATTGGATGGTATTTGCTAGGGATGGTTGATGCTCTGGAAAGAGACAATGAAATACTGAGGACAGTTAACTGTCAATTAAGCATTGACTATGGAACTCCAAAGGCCTCCCTGGCAGCATAGAATGAGGAGCCAGAGGACAAAGAAAACTGGAGACTAGGCACAGGACTTAATACAAATGTATCATAAGGTTAAATTCCCAAATTAGGCAGGCTCTTGGTTCAGACAGAATGGGATTCTGGGACATGGGATGGGGATATCTGAGTGATGAACGTGAAAATCTTCAATCCTTGTTGCTTCTGAAACTTTGAGCTGAAGACATGGCCCACTCCTCTGCTAAGGGCCATTGCTTCCCTCACCTTCCCCAAAGATGAGACATATGGCAGTGCCCCAAAGGTATTTTGTGCCATTCTCCAGATCTTCCCTGTCTCCTCTCCTGGTCACTGTGCCAATAACTATGGTTGAGTCACAGTGTCATCTGACTGTCAAAATGCTGAGTTTGGTTAGAGAGGAAAAGGACTATACTCCAGAGGAGATGAAGGACTTATAATCATCTATTAGAAGGAACTGGGAGAGGACATTTGAACTGGACTTGAGTCTTGGATCAAGGTTGATAGAATACAAAGATATAAAAGGAGAAATTTATTAATATAAGAACATTTTTTGGGAATATAGGACTTAAAAAGCTGTGTAAGAGATGATGCTAACATGCTTCTACAATGCATCTTAGAAGCTTAAAGAAAGTGTTTGTCAGCAGCTCTTTCTGTCTATAAGTCCTGTCCCCATGCTTTAATAAAATCACCTTTTTGCATCAAAAAAAAGTGTTTATGTTAAATACAGTAAAAATGTGACACTGGCCATGGAAGACAATAGAAAGAAATGTCAAAGAGTGTAGGTAAATGCACATGCCAAAATGGGTATATTATACAAGAGGTTTCTCGGGAAGGCCCAGAGGACATTCTGCTTACCATATCAAAAGGAATGGGATGATGAGAAGGCATTGTTATCACTGAGAAATTCAGTAGTAGCCATCATCCGTAAGTCAGGGCTGAAGGTAAGAGATGCTGTCACTGAAGCAGGTTCTCTGATAGCAAAGGCAATGATAGGATTCTGAAAAAATAGAGGCATATAGAAGCCAGGCAGATATAATTATAATGAGTGGTGAGGTCTCAGTGATAGCCAGGGAGGCCTGCCCCACAGAGAGTCCTGAAGGTAAGTAATAGTACATGGTATCTCTGGGGACTACATAGATTGTCTTTAACCAGCAAGGGTATTTCTTAATCTATTTAACCAGAAAAGGTCAATAATAGGTGATTATGAGGTTGAGTGTAAACATCTCAGTTAAGGAATCATAATTCACTGCTTAATTTTTATACCCAAGTCAGTTTTCATACCAGATACTTACTAAGTCCTGGAAAGGAAGGACACACAATACCACAGCAAATATTCAAAGTAATAATTCTTCTCATTTTTCCCAAAGGGATGATATCTATTTCCTCTTAAAGCTTTAGACTGGAGAAAAGAGAATGCCTTAACATTTTTACTATTATTGGTCGAAGGGTCTAAATTGCCACTGATACCAAGACACCTGAATCATTTTAAGCTCTCTCTTATAGTGAAGTCATTTGAGGGCCAGTTCACAGTGGGTCTACTGTCATTGGATCGATGGATCCATCCACTGGTCATTTCATCAGTCTCAAAATGTATAATTGGAATGGATACTTTTTGTAGTTGGCATAATATTCCTACCATTGATTCCTGGGTTGGTAGTATAATAGCTTTTGTGTTAAAATATTACACTGAAATTTTTAAAATTGCTACCTCCTTCCCTCCCTCACACACATAGCCAAATTAGTATATCAAGAACAATCATGCATGTAGTGGGCAATGGCAGAGATAAGTGCCTTAAAGACCCAAAAGATGGTAGTGGTCCCATCGTATCTTCAATTAATTCACCTTTCTGGACTTGAAAAAAAAACAGTTGTATCCTGGAGGATGACACTAAACTATTGCAAACAAGTGGTAGCCCCAATTTCAGCTGCTCTGTGTGGGTATGGTGGAAGGGTAAACAGTACTGGGATGCTGTGGTGCCCCATCTGATTCCCATTTCAGAACCAAAGAGCTTATTCTCCAAGATGCTAGGAATGACACCTATCAACATTCTCAATTCTCAGCCCTCTCCTGCCAGCTTGCCACAATAACACCCCCTTTTTGGGGTAAGAAGAATCCAACCTGTGGTTGATATGGAGGTGGGGGATGGGGAGTGGGTTATAAAAACTCCATGTCTTTTTTTCAATTGAGGAAATCAATTTCTGAAGGGCTATCCCAGCTTCCAACTTTAGGAAGTTATGACTGTACCACAGCAGAACTTCTCCCTCTGCAAATACTACTTTCTTCCCATACCAAGAGTTCATCCTGAGATTACATCGTATATGGTAATATACTTCTTGAACACCACTCTACATCTAAGTTTGCTTCTTGGAAACCCATCTCTGACAATTGTATATTATTTGTCTACCAATCTGTTTGCCTTTATGTGTTGTAATTGGCATAAAATTTCACAACATCTCTTTTGATTCCCTCCCCCATCCCCATTCAGGTTTTAAAATAGACCAAATATCAAATAAAGTCATGCGGCTATCAAGTGGCATTCCTCCAAAGATAGCTTTAGCACAGTCTCCTAGAAAACTGGTAAAGTTCACTTTTACACATTAAACTGTGAAATCAGGTGATGATTTACATCTTCCACTTTTAGAAGCTTGGAAATTGCTTAGTTTTCATTCAAGTTTTATAACAAGTTATTAGTGACCAATGAAATGGAAATGTAGACCACTTCCTCACAGTTTTCTTTCTTTTATAATATTTGTCATGTGATGGATGAATCACTTGATGTTGATCCAGCATCATACTCTGCCACCAAATAAATCTATCCCCCCCCCGAACTGATAGACTTAAATATATGTTTCCACTATTTTTTATATATTTCTTCTACTGAGTTCCAGAGTAGCTATCTTTGAAAAAAGGCAAGATAATAAAAAGTATTATATTTAGTATGCATTATGTGTGAACTCACTGCCATTGATAGAATATTCAAAGAGAAAAGCAAAGAAATAGTTTCTTTCCACTAAAGTAATGATGAGTTCTTTTACTGTTTTTATCTCAGGCTTTCACAGCTATAAAAATTACATTTTTCATGGATGTTAGCATAGTAAGTAAACAAACATATTTCCTTTATTGCAAATGTTCAAACCCCATTTTCTTGAAATCATAAAAAAATACAATTTCTTGAAATCAGAATAAAAAGCATACAATTATGAAAGAGCGTTAAGACATCTTCAACTTAATTTTCTATTCTCCATTCACCTTGAAGCATCTTTCCACATGTCCGTTTGAATTTCTTATGTTAAGCACACTTAGAAACAAGCTGAAACCAGTAGGTTTCACAAAGTAGGGAGTCAGGACAAAAATGTGTATGGCCAATAGAACAAGAAATATAAAATTGAACATATTTTAAAATTTTTAGGTACTAATCAATTAAGACTGAGTATTATTCTCACATTTGGAGAAGGGGTATAGAAGTGGAATATCCTTACTAGTGGCAAAAACTCATTTATTATATTAGGATACTAATATAGAAAGTTGAAAGTTTATGAATCAAGAAACAGAAAAAAAAGGAAGGGGAGGGTGCCTGGGTGGCTCAGTTGGTTAAGTGATGGGCTCTTGATTTCAGCTCATGTCACCATCTCATGTTGGAGAGATGGAGCCCCACCTCAGGGTTGCACTGGGCGTGGAGCCTGTTTAAGATTCTCTCCCTCTCCCGATGTTTCTCCCTCTGCTTGCACGTACACACACACACACTCTCTCTCTCTCTCTCTCTCTCTCTCTCTCTCAAAAAAAAAAAAAAAAACCCCAAAAAACCGAAACAGAAACTGAAAACAAAGAAACAGGAGAAGTGTAGAATGTTGGAGATGATCGCTAGAAAAATCAAAACAGAAATGGATAAGTGATTGCACATGGGTGCAGAAAGGGAGGGGAGAGTGGGAAAAGGTGGGAAAGGTGACTCTTCCTTTGCCCTGTTTAGTGTTTTATAATATTTGATTACATTGCTTTTATTTTATTTTATTTTTTTATTATTTTATTTTATTTTATTTTATTGTATTTTATTTTTATGTATTTTTTAAATTTGCATCCAAGTTAGTTAGCATATAGTACAATAATGATTTCAGGAGTAGATTCTAGTGATTCATCCCCTATGTGTAGCACTCAGTGCTCATCCCAACAAGTGTCTTTCTTAATGTCCCTTACCCATTTAGCCCATCTGCCCCAACCCACAACCCCTGCAGAAACCCTCAGTTTGTTCTCTGTATTTAAGAGTCTTTTGTGTTTTGTCCCCCTCCTTGTTTTTATATAGTTTTTGCTTTCCTTCCCTTATGTTCATCTGTTTTGTATCTTAAATTCCTCATATGAGTGAAGTCATATGATATTTGCCTTTCTCTGACTAATTTTGCTTAGCATAATGCCCTCTAGTTCTATCCATGTAGTTGTAAATGGTAACATTTCATTCTTTTTGATTGCTGAGTAATACTCCATTGTATGTATATACCACATCTTCTTTATCCATTCATCCATTGATCGATATTTGGGCTCTTTCCATACTTTGATTATTGTTGATAGTGTTTCTATAAACATTGGGGTGCATGAGCCCCTTTGAAACAGCATGCCTATATCCCTTGGATAAATAGCTAGTAGTGCAATTGCTGGGTTGTAGGGTAGTTCTATTTTTCATTTTTTGAGAAACCTCCATACTGTTTTCCAGAGCGGCTGCACCAGCTTGCATTCCCACATAAATTGCTTTGATTTTAAAAACTGAATTAACGTTCATATGCAAAACTTTAAAAATCATTTGATATCTGTAGATCAGAAGGCAGTTTAGCTACTTCTCTTGTGAAGAACAATTTGTAAAAATCTGAAAAAGCTTAACGGTGGTCTGTATGTTTGTGTATTCTTACCTTGTTTCTTGTGCAAATAATCTCCATTGAGTCATATTACCTGTCTTCTTTAGATTTGATTTAAGACCCAGAAGATATTTTTCTCCAACATCTTAGTTTTAGATTTAGATACAGTTTAGATCTCTTGTCCTTGGCTTATTCAGTGTTTTAGTGCCTATGTTACAGTCCCCATACGAAGAGATGAGAATTTAAAATTTACAAATCAGGATAAATGCTGGGCTTCAATTGTGAAATTGACAACTGAAAAGATTATTTCTCTGGTCACCTGAAGATATGTTCCTTTTGAAAACATATTATTTATGTATTCACTATTTATTGAATGACTATTATATTCACAGTGCTACACAAGGCATCCTTTGAGACTGAGTAAAAACAGTTCTTGTCCCAAAACAGGTGTGACACCCACCAGGATAGCTATGTATGATGACTAAAGTAACATTATTGTTGATAACATCACTAAAGCAAGTCAATAATATGGTCAGGAGGGGCTTCCAGGAAGCTGAACGTTCACAGAGAGACATGATGTGGAAGTGACCAAAGAGGATGAGGACGATCCTGATGAGGTAGGTGAGTGACATAACCATAGAAAAGGCATGGAGACATGCATTCCCACAAGACCAACATGTTGGAGTAGATTGGGTGGGAAGGAGAAATATCACTGAAACATTGGAAGGTGCTGGTTGTAGAGGTTAAGATTATGTAGGATTGCTTTGTGGGAAATAGGGAATCAACAAATGTTTTTCAGAAGAGGAATTACATATTAAAATGAAAGGTTTTAGAAACCTGGAAGTAGTATACAAATGGATGAATTGGAACTCATAGGTGAGGAGAAGGTGAGATAATTTACTTATTTTTCATGTTCCGTAGGTAGTTATTTTGATGTTATGGATCTCCAAATATTTTATTTTATTTTATTTTATTTTATTTTATTTTATTTTATTTTATTTTATTTTATTTTATTTCTTTTATATACAATAATCCTATATTGCTATGCTTAAAAACAACTATCTGTATTTCTGGACACTCTTCCTTGCCTATACAACATTTAAATAAATACGTGGGTCCGCATCTTCTACAGTTTAAATTTTAATAACTTTTACAATATAAGTAGCAAATATCTTGCTATAATATAAATAACATCTTGTTAGCAGTGGCATATTTAAAAATATTCTTATTTTATATCTTATATTTTAAAAATATTCTTATTTATGGACATTTAATTATTTGCATTGTGAAGTATTTCAAAATTTTTAAATTAATATTTTTAGAATTTCCTAATGTTTTGAGAGAATGTAACTAACCAACATTTGGCAGCAGAATTTGTGGGAAATACTTATTATTATAATACTTTTTCATTATATTACACAACTAATACTTATTTTTGGATAAGTGTTAAGCTAAATAAAGCCATACTTTAATGATTTTAGTTTATATCATAATTACTAGCTAAAGAAGATACCTTAAGTATATGGCTAATATATATTATTTAGTCTGTAACCTGTCAGTTTACCCCAGTGTGGAACATGTGAAAAAATCACTGAAGGGAAAGAATAGAAAGCTGACATCTGGTTCTAAGGTTTATATTATGTAGTTTTTAGGTGTATAATTCAAGACATTAGCTTCTGAGCTTTCCTTGATTTTTTTTTCCCCCTACAAAATGAGATGGTTGGTCTAAATGGTTTGTAATGTCTGATTTGATTTAAAAAGAGTTTCCAGTGGTATATTACAATTCTGTGCAATCAAAGATCCACATTTGGAATACTATTATTGTGCCTTGGTATCACATTTCTGTAGATTTTTCACTAAGTTCTTTATTGACATAACAATCTGGACATGAATAGGAGTGAGTTTAGGAATGGGGATAGTTACATCAACCTTGCTCAGCATAATACAATACTCAGCTCCTGTACCAAAGTCAATTTTATTCTTTCTCCCTATGGTCACATGTTCCCCACTAACATTTAAGAGAAAGTGTTTGTTTCTATGATCTACTTTACACCGAAAAAAGGATTCCTGTTAGTGGGTTTGCTCTTTCTATTCCTTTTAGACAACAGTGAAATCCAGTGATTGATTTTCAGAAATAATGCAAGCTACTTATCTCTCTTTCCTGGTTCATTTGTTCCTTTTCTTTTTAAGTTTGAAGAAAAAATGCAAAATATCTGTGCTGTCTCTCAGCTTGGGAGTCCCCAGTATGCTACTATTCATGGCTAAAAAGGCCAAGTAAGTAGATATGGGACTTCATTCCAAACAACATGTCTTTTCTTAGCAAAATAAATGACTCTTTGCTGTATGACAAAAGAAGAAATACATTGATCATTATGTCTATCAGTTAGTGCTAAGAGCAAAACCAAAGAGAGGAATCATACAGTGAATGATAGGGAATCTAAAAAGTCCCCCCAAACAGCTCTTAAGGTAAAAACTGAGGAGCTGTGTCTTGCTCTGGATCAAGTACACAAGAGCAAGTGTTAATTTTCCATTAGGCATATGAATGTAGTTTGAAAGAATGGAATAGAAAGAAAGTTGGTGAATAGTAAATGATGATTTTGTAATCACAAAATCCTTCAGAAACAGAGGTATATAACATGACTAATTACCACTGCCTGTTCTCCATCTTCACCTAATGATATCTCAGAGACACAGGAGCAATGAGGAAAAGAACACTTCATATCACTTTTCCTATTTCTCTAATTCAGTTCTTGGCATGCTGCATAGTTATTATCTGCCTTTCTTCCTCTGCTTCATGTTTATTCTTTATGCTTTAGCATAAAGAAATATTTATGAATGAATAACTTAATAAGTGACTGATTAAGAAAAATAGATATGCCACACTGTTAGCAAAATTTTATTTTTCTCAATTTTCTATGTGCTCCAAAGAAGACCTGAATATCTTGCCCACTAAATGATGTGAGAAATTAAGAGACTGAGTGTGAGGAGACTAGTTTATTGCTGACAGACATTTAATCACTGAAGGATTTATTCAGAAAGTCTAAGGCATAAATCAGTAAAAACCAAACAAACAAACAAACAAACAAAAACTCTCCCCATGTGTCTATATTATTTTCAGATGGCTTAGAGAGAAGTATCTTGTCTGATCTCCCTGGAATGGAGAATGAGGGAGTGAAGTCAGCATTTGGGGACTTTGTACTATGTGGAGCTTGGGGCAATTATATATATAGCATCATATGGATTGCTAGGTCAGAATCAAGACCAACATTCCAAAAAATATTCATGACCTAAGTGAGGCAATATTTTAAAAAGGAGCCAAATGTAAGGCCATAGAGATTGGGAACTAAAGACAAGAGTGCTTGTAAAGACATAGAAGGAAGGCAAATCTAGAGAAATTCCCAAAAAAGATCCCAGAAGATGTTTTTCATGTGCTGCCTTTGGCATCTGGAATTATCCTGGATGCAGATAAAGGTCATTGCTGAGTTGGGCGCTCCTGAGCTTGGCATCATTTTTAAAAATTTCACATGTGTGTTTATTGTAATGTATTTATAAGATTAAGAATGTATATTCTGGAGTTAGATATTGCTGATGGTTGCACAGTCATATGAATATCTCAAAACATTCAATTATACTTTTTTTTGGGCTCAGTTGGCCTTTTTGTGTGGGGATAAGTTAAGTTGGCCTTTTGTTCTCCCAGTTTTATTGAGATGTAATTGAGAAATAAAAATTATGTGTGTGTGTGTGTGTGTGTCTGTGTGTGTGTGCATGTGTATGTATATATTTAAGGTATACAACATCATGTTTTCATATATGTATACATTGTGAAACAATTACTACAATTAAGCTAACATATCCATCACCTTACATAGTTATCTTTTCCATGTGTATGAGAACAAATAAGATTTACCCTCAGCAAATTTCAAGTATACAAGACAGTATTATTAACTATAGTCACCATGCTGGATGTGAGATCTCTAGAATGTATTCAACCTGCATAACTGAAACTTTGTACCCTCTAACCATATCTCTCCATTTCTCCCACTTCCCAGCCCCAGGTAACAACCATTTTACTTTCTGCTTCTATGAGATCATACAATATTTATCTTTTTTGTGTCTGTCTTATATCACCTAATAAAATGTCTTCCAGCTTTATCCATGTTGTCTCAAATGACAAGATTTTCTTCTTTTTAAAGGCTGAGTAATATTCCATTGAATATATATATATATATATTATATACATACATATACATATATATATATGTATATGTATATATGTATATATATACCACATTTTCTTTACCCATCCATCAATGGAAGCTATTTCCATATCCTGGTTATTGTGAATAATTCTGCAATAAATGTGGGGGCACAGATATTTCTTTGAGATTGTGGTTTCATTTTCTTCATATGTGGGATTGCTGGATCATATGGTAGTTCCATTTTTCATTTTGAGTAACCTCCATACTGTTTTCTATGATGGCTGCCCCAATTTATATTTCTACCCACAGTGTACAAGGGTTCCTTCCCCTTTCTCCACATCCTTTCCAATACTTGTTCTCTTGGACTGAAATATTAAAGTAGTAAAAATGCAGATTGCCATGCTCCACTCCAGAGCCACTAAATCAAAGTCTCCTGGGAGTGGGGCTCAGGTATGTGAGCTTCCCCCCCACCCCCACATGTTCTGCATGTGACACTTATTTGCCCTAAAGTTATAGAATCAATAACTGAAATTATTTATTTTATCATTATACTCTTAGGATTATCCTCTTAATTTAAGCCTTCAAAGTTAAACATGACACATAAATCAGCAGTTTTCAGAGTTGAACAGATAATCAAAAAATTGTCTCAGAAGACTCACAGCTTTGAATTTTAATGTTGTGAATAAACAGATCAGTGAGTTTGACCTATACAGGCCATAAACTGAGGTACATGAAGAATATAATATTCTTTATTTTTCTACACTTAATTTAACTTTACTTTTGAGTTTCTATTCTATCTGAAGGCAGCTTCCAGGAAAACAGTAACATTTCAAGTTTGAGAAACAATGAAATCCTGCCATTTGCAACAACGTGGATGGAACTGGAAGGTATTACGCTAAGTGAAATAAGTCAGTCAGAGAAAGACAGATATCATATGTTTTCACTCATATGTGGAATTTGAGAAACTTAGCAGAAGACCATGGGAGAAGAGAGAGGGAAAAAATAGTTTCAAACAGAGAGGGAGGCAAACTAAGAGACTCTTAAATACAGAGAACAAACTGAGGGCTTAAGGAGGGGAGATGGGGGGGAGGGGAAAATAGGTGAAGGGCATTCAGAAAGGCACTTGTTGGGATGAGCGCTGGGTGTTGTATGTAAGCCATGAATCATGGAAATCTACTTCCCAAACCACATTGTATACACTGTATGTTAGCTAACGACAATAAATTATGTTTAGAAGATAAAAAAACATATCTAATTCAAGGTGCGTCCTTCAGGCTTTCCTTTGGAAGACCACCTGAATTCTGGTCACAGGGGGCTTAAATGGTATGCTAGCATTGGGTGAAGTGATTGGTCTTTGATGAGTAACTTTCCACTCTGAAATAGACAATACCCTCTGTCTCAGACAAAATTACTCTCTGTACTGTCAATTTCTAAAGCATTCTCATTTGCAGCTATATCTGACTGTGTGATCCATGCCAATTTCCACTTCGAAGTCCCTCATTGTGGAGACACACTATTAGGCTTGTATTTAACTTCTCACTAAATTCTGGACACTCCAGGAACACGGGAAGATTTACCTGTTTTTCCACTAGGCTATGCTATGGTGGAGAGCTCCTGTGGGGCTTCTCATTACCAGTGTTTCAGACAGAAAATTTTATATAGATCTCCTCCACTTTGGGAAATCCAAGAATCAAATAAAACCTTCATTATCTCTCCTCTCTTGGAGCTTAAGCCTCTAAGGTGGGGAGGCAGGGCATAGAGCATTTCTTAGAGTTCTTTTCTAGTGTGTAGAATTTTCTTTAACTTTCTCTTCTTTTTTCCCTAAGCCATGGGATTTTTATGCTTTTTGAGCATCCTGAAAAAATTAATTTGTTTTTCTCTTATACCTATTGATTAAGAAAGGATCTTAGCTCTTGTCATTCATGACACATTGGCTCCTATATAAACGCACATAAATATTGTGTATTTTAACCAATTTTTACTTTCTGGGTTTTTAAATTAAGTGTTATTCTCCAAAAATTCTATTTTCTTTTTATTTTTTATTACTATGGCTATGTTCTTTTCATGAAAAGATATATCCACAATGAAATAAAAAAACATTTTATGAGACAATATATATAAAATAAATAATAAAAATAATAAATCTATAATTTTAAATAATATCCCCAGTTGAGGTGTTAGACATATGAGAAAGGCTATCTTGGACTTTCCAACTCCAGTCTAGCAACAGCCATAAGCAGCAGAAAATCCCTTCAGATGGGTTCAGACAACCTAAACAATGATGAAGAATAATAAATTGCTCTTGTTCTATGTGACTTGTTACATAACAGTAGATAACTGACAAAGTAGTGAAGGCATTTATAATTTTTTATATGATTTGAGCTCTTAGTAGAATCACATTGGATTAATTAATAATCTTGCAAGCTAAAGACGCGTATAGGGAAGAATGAAGAGGTTGTTTAAGTCACCGAAGAATGTTAAAACCAATGAACTTAAATATTTAGCAACTTAAAAATCTATTAAAATATGGAAAGAAAAGTTAATTGAATTATTCAGTATGATTTTCTCAAGTACTTTTAATAGGCATATCCAGATCGTCTCATATTGGTCTAAACTACTGATCTCCAAACCTTCAAAAATTTTTTTCTTAAACAACACAACTGCGAGGGACAAAGTCTAAGGTGTCACAAAGATTCCAGCCTCTGGTGTTTGCACCTTTATATAATACACGCTCCCTGAGTGCGGGTGGCATGTGTGACTTGCTTCTAACCAGTAAGATATGACAAAAGTGATGGCACAGCGCATCTATCATTGTATCAGATTGTAGCACCCTTCTTGTTAGAGACTTTTTCTCTCTAGCTGACTTCGAAGAAGTTTGTGTCCCCATTGGGTGGCCCATGTGGCAAGAAGATGAAGGTGGTATTTAGGGCAGCCTCCAGTCAATAGCCAACAAAAAACTGGGGCCTCATTCATCTATGGTTTTTATTTTTTATTGCTATGGCTATATCCTTATTCTCAAGAAAGCAAATTCTGCCAGCAACCTGGGTGAACTTGGAAGTACATTCTTTTCCAGTCAAGCCTCAGATAAGAACAGAGCTTGACTGACATCTTGACTGCAGCCTTATGGGATCCTGAGCAGAGGACCCCAGATAAGCCGTGTCCAAAACCCTAACCCTCAGAAACTGCGGGATGTGTAACAAGTGAGAATTGTGTGTTATATTAAGTCACTGAGTTTTTGTAATTTGTTATACAGTAATAGATAACTAACACACCAAACATTAAACTTTTTCAAAATGAGTTCTAAATATTTATGGATTGATTACAATTTATAAACTATGTATGCTTTTATTAATAAACTATATATAAAAACACAAATTAAAATTATGAGAGAGAAAAATAATTTTAAAATGTTTTTGTTTTCATAAACAGAAAACACTTTGTTCATAATTAAATCCTTATGAATAATAGTTTTTAGTGAAAACTTGTAATTAAATGTTTTTTTTTTTTAAATTATGATGTAGAAAAATACAGCCAGTGATGCTTCTCTTCCATTTGTGAATTGGTGAATCTTTTTGAGATACGCATACATTTTTAGCTATGAGAGCTATTAAAACCCAGTATCTAAGTAAACTATACTTAGAAACTGACTTGCATATCCAAAATCACAAATTAGCAAACCAATATTAAAAAAATAAGGAAATATAGTTATCCACATTGCTATCATTGAGCATATAAATACCATAATGAATTTCAGAGAAAGTAAATGCTTTACACAATTAATAATTAAAATTAAAAAGCATAATCACTTTAAAATATACATTTAATATAAGATTTATAGTGTGTATACTATTGTCGATAATATATAGTATATGCCATTTACTCATAAGTAAATATCGGAATTACATTCTGTAATTTTTCTTAAACTCATAAAGTACATATTATACCTCACAATCTAGAAAAGGATGTTTTCTTTAGCTTTTTACACATATAAGCACAATCTCTTGGGACCCTCATCTTCCTTCAGTTTTAAGGATATGAATATGGGGCATTCTTTTTATTTTAATGTTTTTATTTATTTTTGAGAGAGAGAGAGAGCGAGAGAGAGAGACAGAGTGTGAGTAGGGGAGGGGCAAAGAGAGAGGGAGACACAGAATCTGAAGCAGGCTCCAGGCTCTGAGCTGTCAGCACAGAGACCGACATGAGGCTCCAACTTGTGAACCATGAGATTGTGACATGGGCTGACGTCGGACACTCAACTGGCTGAGCCACCCAGGCACCCCAAGGGGCATCGTTCATTTAACCCAAGCTTTTCTGTTGAGCTGCACTCATTGGCACATCAGGATCCTGGCAGGTTAAATTCTGTGGTTACTTCAGAGATGGGTATGATGAAGTTATTCTTGAATCTTGACATTGCCTAGCACTGCCAACTACTAGTGACAGCACGGCAACAGAATTGCCCTCAGAACTGAATTCTAACATTTATTTGGAAAGTGCTGTTAATGCACCGAATGCCACCCATATAACTGCACGACACTGCTTACAGAGTCAGGTTTTTTGCTTATATAGCTTTATGGGAAGAAAAAAGCTGGCAAAGAGATCTATGTCTATCTAAATAACCTAACATATTATTCAGTGCATTTGTGTTATGGAGGATGGATGCAAATTCTAAAATTTCTTGTCCACTTGGAGTGTCTACTTATAAGGTCTGAGTCAGTTATTCATGATAGCTCAGCAAAATGCAGATGCCTTTAAAAGAACATATTTTAGATTAAGCAACAACTACATTTTAAAAAATGAAGAAATGGTATGAAAACTCATACACTAAGATTTTTAGATGTAAAAGCAGCATTATCGCCCATGTTCCATTTCCAATGACTTTTTTCCATTTGGTTCACAATGCTTTTTAGTTTCTCCAAGATTTCCTTGGGGCTGTTGACAACCCTCAAGGATAAGCTCCATAATCGATTGGTGAGTTGCATACTTTACTTCAGGCTCCTAGTGTCTGAGAGCTCCTTTCTACAATTCTAGTTTTGCTTTCATTGATTTCCCTTGATTTCTTTCTCACTGATGGTTCAGTAAAGCAACACTGATTTCCATTCTTAATTATATGATCGAGTACAGTGAATGCTATATGAGATATTCTGAATTCCAGTTCATTCCAATTTGTAGAGAAGGCAACAAATTGATATCAAAGTATAGCTGTAGGTATAACATTAACATTTCTGATTTTATAAGAAAACAGCATTGGTATAACCAATTTTCAGTCTCTATTGTTTGGTCTCTCAAAATATATTTATCATCTTAGTTAAAAACGATTGCATGTTATCATGTCCACTCTATCTTATTCATTCCAAGAATGATAAAAGGCTATCTTTTCTTCATTTTTACTATCATAAGTCATATCTTTTTTTATGTGAACAGTCATACCAAACCAAGAAAAAAAGTTAAATACAGTACAAAGTAAACATTGTCACAGAACAAATGCCTTTAAATCATTTGCTTTTTAAGTGAAAAGCACTATATCTTTTGCTCATGGCAGGTATGGAGAAATGATTTATTAATAACAGAGCTTTGGGGTACCTGGGTGGCTCAGTCGTTTAAGCGTTTGACTTCTGCTCAGGTCATGATCTCCCGGTTCGTGGATTCCATCCCCACATCTGGCTCTGTGCTGACAGCTCAGAGCCTGGAGCCTGCTTTGGATTCTGTGTATCTCTCTCTCTCTGCCCCTCCCCTGCTCACATTCTGTCTCTCTTTCAAAAATAAATAAACATTAAAAAATTAAAAAAAATAAGAGAGCTTCATAAAACATCTGAGTCCATTGTTGACTATATCTAATTATTTCAGGTACTGATAGTATGACATGGTTACTAAAACTGTGGTTCCAGGATCAGACTATGTAAGTGTGGGTTTCAGATATAATGTGAGGCAATTTATTTAACTTCCTTGTGCCAGTTTCCTTTCCTCTCCAATGGTTCACAAAGGGCTGTTTTGAAGATTTAGTGAGATAATCCACAGAATGTAACTGGCATATAGAACCATACAGTAAATGATAGGTCTTAGTATTTTTGAAGTTGGTGTTATTAGAAAGCTCTTTCTTATAGCAAGTTGAAAACCATCCACCTGTGTTTTCCCAACTTTGTTCCTTCTTCAGCCTTCTGTAAGAACATATGTAATGGGATTTCAAGGACATTCCAAAGAATGATATCTCCCCTCCTCTTGAATTCAAATCTATTTCCCTTTTGGTCCTGCAGTAGTATCTTTAATTTAACAATTGGAGCTGATTTTCTAGGATATGGTATTGTCTTATGTTAAAGGTATATTCACCTCTGAGAACATAACACAATAAGTGATCATAAATCCTTAATATCCCAATGTTACTTCATCTGATGACTCTCTACGAACAATAGGCCCCATGACAAGTTTGAGGCTTTAGTTCTAAAGAGCTGCCCTTCATTCAACTAAATGGAGTTCACCAGTGTTTAGTGTTCAGTCCGACCCACAGATTTCTGACCTACTGAACTTCTGATCTTGGCAGGATTCAAGATGGCAGAGCTGCACTGTCAGTATTATGTTCTTAATTCTTTTTTTCCTCCAACAGGGCTCTCAAATCCAGTCATTATAAGAGTACGCATGACTCACTGCTAGACCTTCCTCCACTGTCATTTTCAGAACAAAACTGGGGGTTAGAGTTTACAATTGTTAGGCCAAACAATTTGGTTTTGTACTTGGGGATCTTTGAGATTTTAGTCTGCTTCTCCAAACTGCTCTATCATCTTTTTTGTTCCTTAAAGTCTCCACCAATGGCTGCCCTGTTTATCTGTACTCCAGCGGTCCCAACATACAGATGTGCTGCGATTCTCTGCTCATCTTTGAAAAGCATCATTCTTTCTAGAATTCCATTCTGTAAGTGTTTCCTGTGTCCACTGATTTTCACTAGATGCAGAAAGAAGTTTGAGTTTTTAAAATTTTGTCCAGATTCTTCTTGTCCTTGTCTTTTTTCATCTTAACTGGAAGCAGAAGTGGTTTTCTAACTTTTAGTCTATTTCATGTTGATGAGAAAGAAATTGTAAATCAGAATTGAAACCTCATGAAAGGACTATTGAGGCTCATTCATATCCGTCCTTAAACCAAGTTGCAAAAATGACTTGCAAACTCATTGCTATTTTCCTAAACATGAGAGAATCATTAGGAACTGAAAATAGTCTAAAAAATGGTCCCATGTTTTCTGATACAGGCATGTGAATCTTCATCGATGCTTTTAATAAGGTGGCAGTTTGGTGAATGTTTCACATTGTGAATTAGCATAGCAAAATCTATGACTCCTTTTTGAATCTTTATAGTAACCCTCATCACCACTCGGTTATTTAGCAGTACAAATTTTACTGAGACAGTTTCTTGTAACTAAAATTTTAGTTCACATTCTGGGAGAAAACTCCTGTGATCCTGACTTAAAAAAATTTTTTTTGAGTTTATTTATTTTGAGAGAGAGAGAGAGAGATCGAGCAGGAGAGGGGCAGAGACAGAGGGACAAGAGCCCTCTGCCTATCAGTGCAGAGCCCGATGCAGAGCTTGAACTCAACAAACCATGAGATAATGACCTGAGCTGAAAGTAAGAGTCAGACACTTAATGGACTTAGCCACCCAGATGCCCCTGTGATCCTGACTTTTGAGGAAGTTAATTAATAGTTGAATTATCTAAAATCCTCTGAGTACTGGTATTGACAGAAGTGTTTAACCACTACATTTTACACTTGAAATTAATACTATACACTGCATGTTAACTAACTGGAATTTAAATAAAACTTAAAAATAAATTCTAGCAGAAACAATCTACAGGTGGTTTGATAACCTTTGAAACACTGTAATCAGAAGCCGTCCTTCCTATTCTTTAACTCTACTTATCTGTAATTGGCACAGTAAATGTTTATGATTATTTTCACTGATGAAATGAAAAGTGCTCAGTATATGTGGAAATGCCTAGAATTATGGTACAGCCACTCTCATCCTTTCATGAGCAGGAAATAAGAATCTAGGGAGTCAAGTAGCTTAGACCTGATTGAATAGGTCTGTAAAATCATGGAGTACATGTGGTTGTCTGGAGGTTCCGGTCACTTGGTTCCATCAAGAAAGTTAGCTGGAGTTTGTCACTGTCATTAGAATATTATTGCATCTGCCTAGTTTTGTTCATTTTTGACGGATTCATAAATAAAAATCTTTATACCAAGGAGTATTTTGCACCTTGTCTTTTTCCCTAGTGATAAGGAAGTGGCAGGGAAGGAGAGGCAGAATGTATATAAAGTGCTATAGTTAACACGGCAAAAGAATGTGTGGGATAAATGAAATAAAAGGAAGAGTGGTCATTTCTAAATGACAGCTAAAGCAGTCATGAAGGACTTTATAGAGAAGCTGCTGCTTGAATTAAGCTTTAAATACGATTAAGCATTCATTGCGTGGCCCACAGGGAAGGAGCTGACTATGGCAACAGCACTGCGGAGTAAGGGTTCAGCATGTTATTTTCACCGAACTGGAAGTAACGTGATGTGACTGAAGAGTAGATTGTCTTCACATGAAACACCTTGAATATCTCACTAACAAGTTTGGCCTTTATTTTCAATCACTGCAGAGTGATGAAGAGATTTTAAGCAGCAGAATAACCTGATCACACTTATGCTTCAGGAAGATTATTCTGACAATGGCGGCCATTCCTGTTGGCAAAGACATCCACTAGAAGATTGTAGCAGAGACTCGTTGGTTAGTTGTTCACAAGGTCCATTTTCTTTTCCTCCTGAGCACACAACCAGATTGAATGAATATTCCAGGCTCTCTTAAAAGTGGGTAGAGCCATATGGTAGCTTCTGGCTAAAGGAAAGTGGATAACAGAAGTGATGTGTGGCACTTTGAGGCCTGGCACCCAAGACCCATCAACACTAGTCCTGCATATTCTTTACCTGTAGGAAGTGATATATGAAAATGCTGGTGACACTAAGTAGAAGTTGTCTGGGTGTCTAGGTCACTATTTGAAGAAGGGCTACCCAATGAAACTAAAATGGCTCTTTTGGGTATTTTTTGAGTAAAAAAAAATTTGTGTTAAGCTACCGAGGTTTTGAGGTGAATCTGTTGCAGCAGTTTCTTTCAAATAACACAGAGATTATCAGATTATTACCAAACCACAGAGAGTTTGGTAAGGGATGACAAGATCCTGAAATAGTGAAGTGGACTTTTACTATAGAGGTTTAGACAGATAGAAGTAGCATTGGATATGATTGATTTACTGCAAAGTAAATGGAGAAATAGAGAATTTCAGCTTCTCAGCTTGGACAATTGGAAGACGGTAAGAGTAAAAATGGTAATGGTTATCAAGGATTCATAGGATAAGATATTTTGATAAGATAATTAGTATCAATTTGAACCTATTACTTTCAGATATAACTGTCTGAAAAATTTGTTTATAATTTTCTTTTTTAAAGATTTTATTTTTAAGTAATCTCTGCACACAACATGGGGCTTGAATTTACAACCCCAAGACCAAGAGTTACATGCTCTATCAGTTGAGCCAGCCAGGCATTCCTGTTTACAATTTTTTATTCTTTTCTATCCTTTGTCATGCCTTAATGGGGGTCCAGTATACTTCTCTACCCCCATTAATTTGGGGCTCAGCCATGTGATTTTCTTGGACCAAGGAAATGGGAGTAGGAGCTTCAGTTTGCCAGTTCCAAGCAGAAGCCTTAAGAAACATTTCATATTTTCACTCTCCATGACTGTTTCTGCTTTCCTGCTCTCTACCATGAGGACACCATAACCTAGGATGTTTTTCTTCAGCCATCCTTTAATGGTTCAAGCCTCAACACAATCTGGGGCAGAGCCACCAGAGCTGACTCACAGATCCCCCAAACAAAAAGTAAATGTTTGTGCTTATTAAGCCACATGAATTATGCAGTATTTATCACAGAAAAAAAAAATGGAGCAATTTGGATGAGATACTTGAAGTATGTAATAGGAAGCTGGGAATAATATCTGGAGAAGAATAAACTGGACATATAGATTTTGGATTTGCAGTGATTGACGTCATTAAGATCCATTAGGTCATCCAGTAAGCCATAGAAGAGAAGAAGTCTGAAGATGGAAGGGAACCCTAAGAATAGCGGCAATAAAGGTGTGGGAACAGAATATACAGTAGAAAATGATAATGAACAGTCAGAAGTCTAAGAAAAGAACCAAGAAAAAGTAATGTAATAAAAATGAAGGGATGGCAGTACTTTAAAGAGGGTGTTAATGAGCAATATCAAACATCACAAAATGTGCAGGTTAAAGAATGTTGAAAATAATTCTTTGAATACAGCAATTAGAACACATTGCTAAGAGTCATCCTTTTTTTATAAGATTTCTAATGGACTTAATGCAATCTGTATCCTAAATTAATGTTTATTCTGTTAATGTTTGTTGAGTGAATTCCTTTGTTCTACTGCACTTAAACACATGTTAAAAAATATATCGGGCATCTGGGTGGCTCAGTTGGGTAAGTGACTCTTGATTTTAACTCAGGTCATGATCTCACAGTTTGTGAGTTCAAGCCTCACATCAGACTCTGTGCTGGCAGTGTGGATCTTGCTTGGGATTCTCTCTCTCCACCTCCCCCCCCCCCCAACTCTGCCCCTTATACATGCTCTCTCTCTCTCTCTCTTTCTCTCAAAATAAATAAATAAATAAGCATTAAAAACTTTTCAAAAAAAAAAAAGAGGTATCAAACAAAAGCAATCCTGGCATTTACTCAGCATTTTATACAGTTAAGCTTCTATATTATGTGAATCCAGAATACAATTATTGCCTTAAAAATTACTGTTTTACTTTTAATAGTATAAAATGGTTTATTAATGACATGGTAGATATTGAACTCAATTTTTTTAAGGAAAATTTAATGCTTAAAGGAGAAAATACATCTTTTTTTTCTCTTGCTTCAATTCAAAAGTGGCTCTAAATTGGTAGATTTCACCCACCTAGACAAATATTTAAGAAGACATTTAAAAATACCAACAAGTCTGATTAACAAAGTTAAGATGGTATATGTAATCTTTTTAATTTATTGATTTTAGAATCAATGAAACATAAGGTCATTCAGAGCACTAAGGAAGAAGTGGGATATTTTATGTGCAATGTACTTGATTGATTGTCTTTTCAGAAAGAGTTTAATGAGCTTTTATGAACCATACTATAGATGAAACATATTTTCATTAAAAAACTTTCAGAATGACTGCTAGCTTCCTTAGGGAATTTCCTGGATAATAAAATACTAAACATGTTGTTTAACAATTTGCTACCTAAAACCTTCTGCAACGTGGAAGTTTTGCCATGTAGAAAAGCTTTCAGGATGCATAGTGGAAAACACTGTTGGTGTTTAATTTACTGAGCTAGAGAACACGAGAATAACTTTTATGTTCCAGAAGGATTTTGTGAACAATATCTCTACAAATATTTAAAATTATATTGCTATTCTGGTATTCCAAAATCCACTAAACATCTTAAATACAGGCACAACAGTGTTATCTTTTATGGACTCAGTAATATAATAATTATGAAAAGAACATTTCTTTGGAAAACATAAGGGATAGCTGTGAAAGTTCCCCAAGCACATTCCTGAGGCAGCTAGGAGATTATTTGGGTAGACTGAAGGTTTCAACCTAACTCATGAGAACCATTTCCCTTTGAAGGATATCAAAGCTAATTTAGCTGACTCTAATCCATTCAACTCAGGAAAGATGAAATAGTTCTGAATTGACCTGGAGAGAAGACTGTCGAGTACTAAGTTTCCCTATTGAAATCATTGCTTTGTGTATATTTTTTTCATTCGACATTGTAAGTTGAATCCTTCATTTGAACTAATGTCTTTTTTTGTCTTTGTACATACTGACCGATCACCATGCATATTGACTGTCAATAGGATGCAACTTCTAAGCATACCTGTGCATTTCTCCTACCAGCCTTACCATGAATCAATTGTGTTCACAATTAGACGGGCTTATGCCAGTGAAATTGCTATTGTAATGATATAATTTAGATATTACACAATATAGTAAAATATGAATTGGAAAAAGTTGTGGTATTCATTAAGTTTAATACCTTGGAAAACTTAATAAATGCATTCAACTTAGGTATATGCCAGACAACTCTAAAGTAATAAAAGGAAGATCATGAAAAATACAAAATCCAGAGGGATTCTGTACTTCGCCTGTAAAGGTCTTAGTGTTCTTTATGGTTTAGGAACCACAAACTAAAAATCTTTGATAATGCATTATAATTACGGTTTATGCAAGAAAGACAACTTGAAAGTCTGATCACAGATGTTTATTGCCAAAAAAGTGGCCTGACAATCTAAAGATTATTGCTAAAGGTAAATACATAGATGTTAAGTAAAAAAAAAAAATTGGATATGTATATCTTTCTTTTGAGAATACCTGTTTTAAGTAACTTTCTATTAACTAGTCCACTTCATGTTTCTATCTCATTTTGAAGAAGGCTTTTGATGTTGCCCAAATCCACTGAAGCCTTGCCAGCCTGACAAAGCTCTTACCTTAAGATTTTCGACTTAGTAATCATCTGTCCCTTTGCTACTTGATGCTTCATTTGCACCAATTTCCCTAGTGATAATTTGTGCTAACATTACCATGCACAGGTGTACGCTCACATTAGGGCAGCTAAAACAGACCTAAGCCCTGATAAGGGTTGTGTCTCTGAAGATAAAACAGGGATGGAGGAAGATGAGAAGCTATGACTTGGCATACAACAGTGCTTAATAAATATTGGTTGAGATAAATGTCTTTAAATGTCCCAGTGGGTAGTGATTCCACTCATAATTTATTTTCCTTTGGACATACGATTGTTTCTATAACTTTTTTTTTATACATCTTACATTGTTGTATGAAGTTTTTCATTTTTCCCCTCCTGTTAGAAATTAAACAAACATTGGAAAATTTCAAGCGTTATATCTACATATAAATTGCCATAATGACTTATAGATCATTTATAAGTAAGTCTTATAGTGATCTTATGATCTGAATCATAAAGCCAGGAAATGGGTATTCTACTTAAGAAGAGCCCTAGACAAAGCTGAAAGAATAGGTTCAAGTCACCAATATATCATTCTCCAACAGCCTGGCTTTAGGGAATTCATTTAATTCATCTCATGTAATGCATTTTGTAAGTTTTAACAAGCTAGAATGGCATAATATTATTGCAGATATTACATAGTTAGTTGCTTTGGCTAGGATAACTGTTTTGGTTTTTTAAAAAAAAACTTTATTGGATCCTCTTGAACCTAATGTTTAAATAACTTCATAATACCCTTATATAGAAGAAATACTTATATTTATTTTTTAATTACAGTTTACCTTGGACGAGAATGGAGTTCTTGTTCAGTTGTAGATTAGCACAGGGGCAATTGTTCTTTTTCAACTAGATAAGCCCAAATAAGAGTGCTTCTTCCCCAGAACTATTTTTAATAATTCAGAATTTCGTTATGAACTAGAACACTGGAGAGAGTCATGAGACTTGGTTTCTATTTCTGACACTATAACTAATCTGGTATTCTTTTGGGACAAGGCGTGTAGCTTCTGCTTTAGTTTTACCAGCTGTAAATTGATATAAAAATGGCTTCTAGGATAGAATATCTGCAAAGTTACTTTTATTAAGGAAAATATGATTTAAAAAAATATTATGAATAAGGAAAAGAAGGTACCCTCTATTTTAGGTAAATGGCTAGATGCATGAACCTGATGTATTATAATTATATGCAAAAATATCTGTCAGTTATATATATGATCTACATTAATTATTAATTTCCATTTTCTTTCAAAGAAAATCCATGGAATAAACATTTTAATTCCTTTTAAAGATATTTTAAAACAACAGAATGCAAAAAGGCATTATTATTATTATTTTTTAATAGAACATTTGCAAAGACCAAACTCCTTGAGGGACAGTGTAAGAATCACATGCTTGACCACATACTGTTTTCAGCAAAGCTTGGCTGATGGTTGTCTATGTCAGTTTCCAGCCTGAGATTCCCTCAAAATTTAACATGCCTTCACTATTCTCGCTTCTGATGTCTTTTCCCTTGCTTATTTCTAGCATTAAAGTTACCATAAGGATGAGACTCTCCTGTGGAACGAAAACAGATCACTCTGGAAACCAAGATTTAGTAAATCAGATGTGCTGGTACTTTCCCTCAGTATTATTCACATTTAGACTCTTGCAATTGCTAATTCACTTTTTATTTTATTTTATTGATTTATTTTTTAAATGTTTATTTATTTTTGAGAGAGAGATAGAGCACAAGTGGGGGAGGGACAGAGAGAGAGGGAGACACAGAATCTGAAGCAGGCTCCAGGCTCTGAACTGTCACCACACAGCCTGACGCGGGGCCGAACCCATGAACTGTGAGATCATGACCTGAGCCAAGTCAGATGCTTATGCCACCCAGGCTCCCCACTAATTTACTTTTAAAAGGAGACCGCATTCATAGTCCCCACAACTAAAGTGGCTAACATAAGCCTAAATAATTCCTGTAACATGTCTGTCATTTCCTATTTCTAACTTCTCAGAAAATACTACACTGTCAAACAGTCTGTTGGAAGTAACCCCGTGAGAGTTTCAGAAGTGTCTTTGCAGAGCAGAGTTGAGGCAGAGTGCTTTCTTTCTTTCCCCAGCCATTGTTAGTTATCAAACTCTGGGACACTGAAGTAGCCAAGGTTTACGTCAGAGATGAAAAGATTCTCAAATTAGCTCTGGGTCTCCAGAGGGCACCTAAAAGGCTTAATGTGGTTAGTATATGTTTATTATTAGGTAGTCATCTCAAGTTTAGTACTGTATATTTTAAAAACCAGTTAGAAGGAATTATTTTTTTTCTGAGAAGTTGAAATGGCAATGGGAATGAGGAAAAAAGATTACTAGGAGAGAGGAATGGAGGACAAAGAGTTTGTTGATGAAAATGAAATACACGTTAAGAGTTCTGAAGAAATAAAGAGAGTTTATTCTTCTTCAGCTTTCCTCAGACTACATTGCCTACTCTAAATGCCCATCCTTGTACAGCTTAAAAGTATTGACAATTCTTTACTCTGATGGAATCCCTAATGTTTGCATTCAATAGGTATCAAAATCCACAAGGATCACCTATCAATAGCTGAATTGTGCTCTATGGAGTTTCTGATGAACCCAGAAAAGATATCAGGAACATTTTTTTTCCAAGTCGGTAAAAAAGAATCTTAAGAGTGAACTACAAGTATTTTGATTCAAATGTCAGCCACATGGACTTTCAATTACAGGTATATGTTCCCCTGCAAGTAGATTAGAATGGGCCAATAGAAGTCATGCTATTTACCTAGTTATTTAAATTGAGATAAACAATGGTAATGGACTATTTCAGGAAAGCTTATCTATAATACTGCAGTTTTTAAAAGTTTGTTTGTTTCTTTAGAGCACAAGTGGGGAAGGGGCAAAGAGAAAGAGGGAGAGAGAGAGAATCTCAAGCAGACTCTACACCACCAGTGCAGAGCCTGATGTGAGGCTAGAAACCATGAACTAGGAGATCATGACCTGAGCTGAAGTCCAATGCTTAACTAACTGAGCCACACAGGTGTCCCATTTTTTAAAAATCATTCTTTTTTTTAAGTTTGTTTGTTTGTTTATTTACTTTGAGAGAGTGAGAAAGAGAGTGATGGGAGGGGCAGAGAGAGAGGGAGAGAGAGAATCCCAAGCAGACTCCACACTGTTAACACAGAGCCTGATGTGGGGCTGGAACTCACAAACAGCTAGGTCATGACCTGAGCCAAAACCAAAAGTGGGATGTTTAATTGACTGAGCCACCCAGGCACCCCTGTTAATCAGTTGTATATTGATTTTTTTGTCAGGTTAATTCCCAGGCACTCAGGTACTGAAATATGAAGAAACAGGAAAAGTTGCTTTCCTCTCCTACACTTCAAAGCATGACTATGATTTTATGCTACTCTCTTAAAAGTTCCTGTGCTTTTAAAAACTGAGTTACCTATCACAAGATATTTATTGGATTTCTGATACTTTAATGAAATAAGATCATGCATTTAAATTAGTTTGTCTTTTTGAAATATTATAATTGTAACTTGTAATAAATTCATGATTTTGAAGACCACCCCAGAAAATTGAAGTCCATTATGACAACAGGGATGAATTTGGAAGGCATTATGCTAAATTAAATAAGCCAGTTAAAGAAAAAGAAATACTGTGTGGTATCACTTACATGTGGAATCAAAAATGAAGTGAATTTTAAAAGTCAAACTCAGAGGAAGAGAGTAGAAAAGTGGTTGCCAAGAGAAATGGGATAGGGGAAATAGAAAGATGTTGGTCAAAGGGTGCCAACTTTCAGCTGTAAGATGAATAAGGTCTGAGAATCTAAGGTAAAACACGGTTACTATAGTTGATACCATGGTAGGATATAGAATGAGATTTGCTAAGAGAGTAGAACTAAAATGTTCTCACCAAAAAACCAAACCAAACAAAAACGATAAATATGTGAAGTAATGGATGTGTTAATTAACCCAATGGGAGGTATCTTCTCACAGTGTATACATATATCAAGTTATCATGTTGCACAGTTTAAATATCTTATAATTTTATTCATCAGTTATAAACTCACTAAAACTGAAAAAAGAAAAAAAACAGTATTAAAGATACGTATTTTGTTCTAGAGTTGCTACTTATGTCATCTATTTAAAAAAAGAGCCATTTGTCCGTAAAATGATTGTGTTTGTTAGACAGTTATCTTCTATATTCTTTTGATAAAAGCACAAGACCTTGGATTTTTGTCTAAAAATAAAATTAAAACATCAAACAATTGCCTTTATTTACATGAGATCTCATATTTTTCTTTTTGGCTGCAAATATTTAATTTTTTGTTAGGCTCTAACAGACAGATGGGCAAATGAAAAGAAACTTCCAGTTCTGCTTAAGAGACCCTGCACCAATTTTCTTTTTCACAGAGATGGAGCCATAGTTCCTATCTCGTTTAAATCAGATTTCATATAGAAAGCCCTCCAAAATGGAAGAGCTCCAGGTAAGAAGTCGATGTCACAGGGAGCACTTATTTATCACAGTGGCACTTAACAATCTCATAACTGCTGTCAAAGTCAATGAAAATACTTTATTTCTGTATTTCCTTCCTTCTTTCCTGCTCCCCACAATTCCCTTTAAGTTCTCCCTTATTTTAATTCTTTCTTTCTTTTTAAAATCTTTCTTTCTTCCCTTTCTACCCTTCTTCAGATAATGGCTTTTATGGCTCAAAGACTGACATACCACTTTACATCACCTGTATGTTTTGGAACTGGAATTCAGGAATACAATTTATTTCCTTATACAGAAATCTGGGGAAAAATTAAACATGTCCTGGTGTCTCATGAAGAGGTGGTTTTTCAAAAAAGCCTGGCCATGGAATGATTTGATTTTTTGTCGACATTTGTATTTTATTTGGGACTGCTGAAATTATTAGCATGGTTCAGATGTGTACCACCCATTCACACTGAGTTTACTTTCAAGCTTAATTCAAGAACTCTGGAGTAGATTCACAGAAGATTTTGAAAAAATACCTAG
Organism: Panthera leo; assembly: GCF_018350215.1. Taxonomy (NCBI): domain Eukaryota; kingdom Metazoa; phylum Chordata; class Mammalia; order Carnivora; family Felidae; genus Panthera; species Panthera leo. Next base: position 65,095,854 of record NC_056682.1, read on the forward strand.
TTTTGCTCTTTGGGACTGTGAGTACCATGTTAGACCCACCTCTGTTGGTGGGGAAGTACTCAACAATTCTAATACTGGTTTGAGGTTTTACTATTTTCTTATATACCAGAGATATTGATTACTGAAATAAATTATACAACTCAGAATGATTATGTAGAGACTGAATTAAAACTTATATGGCCATAGCTATAATCCTTGGAACCAAAGGGTGAGATGAATTGAGAGCTATTTCAGGTTGCATGGCAGTTTCTTATATATCAGATGGAATAATCTTTCCTGGTGTGAAAATCTAGTAAATTTTTACTAGATTTTGAGGCAGTATATTTGCAAATTAAGTGGATTCTGACCACAGGGTAACCATATACATTGACCAAACTACTAACAAATTGTACTAACAGTGTTTAGTTAGTCCAAGAGCAACCATTCAAGGTATTTTAAATGGAAAGGAATTTAATATAAGGAATTGGATAGCTACAGAATCTTTAGAAAGAAAGGGGGAGTGGAAATCAGAGAAAGCTACCACCATTACTCAAGAGTTGAAGAAACTGCATAATTCACAGGAAACCACTGCCTATGACCTCACCTGCCTGAAGCTCTGAAGGGAGGTTAATGCTTTCATATTATGTGTAGTTTTCTGAACTTGAAGGCTAGAAAAAGGAATCACAGGAAAATTGAGATAAGTTGTTTCCACATTTATTCCCTTGAGTTCAAGTTATAGCTGAACATCACAGAAAAGACTAAATTCAATCTTACTTTATCTACTCAAATGATGTATTCATTAATTAAAGAGATTGAGCTTAAGTGCCATCAATATAAACATGACAGCTATAAAATGCCCAACTTTACGATATATCTAATGGCAGTTCCTAGGGCCAATTTAGAAAATCAGCCTTCATCAGGGGACTACAAGAAGATTGTGCTTGAGGCTATAGTAGCCAAGACAGACAGCAGTACCTTCAAGCTGGAAGCAAAGCAGTCTCTAGAATGGGGCTAAATCTTTGGAGTTGGGGTGGTTTGAATGGATGTCCCCACTTAGCCTGCTGCAAGATGCAGACAAACTATGCTAGCAGAAACAGAGGAAAGTTAAAACCTCCAAATGGTACTAAACAATTAGGAACTCATATGTCCATAACTCTCCTCAATCCCTTTAAGTCATTAATTAGTTTACTTCTTTAACAAATATTTACGGTGTCTACTATTTGCCAGCATGTGGTAGGTCATGGAGAGAACAGTGAGGAAGATGGAATAAAATCTTCTTGGTTGAGCTTATATTCTAGAAAGTCATTAGAAAAATTAGTTTGACATCTGCCTCTTCTCTTGTCTCTCTGATCTGCCCACATCTAGGTGAAGTTAGGAAAGCTTGAAGAAAACTGTGGCCATAGGTTGAAAGGACATGACATGCTCTCATTCTTAGGGACACAAAGCATCACATCGAGGAAATTAGGAGTCACAGTTATAAACAGGGAATTCTGCCCAATAGAACAGACATTTCTAAGTATTGTTCCCATCTCTCTCTCTCTTTTTTTTTTTTTCATTTTTACAGCATTAACTTCATTTTATGGCATTTCATGACTTTTTTATGGCACTAAAGCTACAGAAGCTTTTTCAGCACATTAAAATACTCAAAAACAGCCCTCATAGACTATTGAATTTTTGGAGTTGGTTGTAACTTAGAATGTGTTCAGTTTAACCCTCAAATCATCTCTTTTCAGTAGAAATAAAAGCTATGACTACTGTAAGTCATTTTGTACCTGATGTCTTAATGCTGGAAAAATCGATAGTCATTAAAAGAGTGTCTGCTTCTACATGTCTGCTTTAAAAATTTTTTTTAATATTTATTTTTGAGAAAGAGAGACATAGCATGAGCGGGGGAGGGGCAGAATGAGAGGAAGACACAGAATCTGAAGCAGGCTGCAGACTCTGAGCTGTCAGCACAGAGCTGGACACTGGGCTCAAACTCAGGAACTGCAAGTTCATGACCTGAGCTGAAAAGTCCGACGCTTGGCTGAGCCACCCAGGCGCCGCCTACACGTCTGCTTTATACATGGATGCTACAGTCACATTGCTTGAGAAGTCGTTTTTCTCAGACACTATTTCTCTTTTTTTTTTCTTCTATTTTTTTAGCTTAGCTTTATAAGTGGTCAGGAAGCTATAATATTTTGAATCATTCAAACAGTATTAATGGGACACTTCATGTTTGGAAGGGGAAGCAGCACCAGGGAGACTGGAATGTTCTTCCCAGGAGATAAAGTCACATTATTTGGTAGAGTAGGTATGGTGAGTGAGTCAGACATTAGAGAACCAGACATTAGACCAGCCCAAGGGACTTGAATCTTTGCGGCTGTAATACCCTGTTGCCCTCCTTTTAAATTCAGCTGCTTGTTGATTTTCGGTGCTTAGAACAAAGTGAAAATTTGGACATGGAAAATTTGGCATTTTACAAAGAGTTCCGATATTATTTAAACTGACTTGTATATGAAAGTGAATTGGTTCATTTATGAGCCAGGTAGCAGGATGGGACCTGTGGTAGTACAAGTGTCAGGGTCCAGAGTCTGCACACACAGTGTGCAGAGGCACAAAGAAAAGACTGCTTCCCAGGTGTCAGCATTCATAGTCTCAACACACACACGTGCACACACACACACACACACACACACACACACACACAGCCTTTTCTGCCCAAGGGTGGTAGTGAAGCATGAGAGTTCTCTACTCTTCAGCACCATGGAGTTTGCCCAATATAGACTGATGAATTGCAACTTTGTAGATATCAAAAAAAAGCTTATCTCAATAAAGACTGAACACAAATTTTTTACCAGTTTAGTAGGAAAGGGGATCCGAACTCACTAAAATTGATATAGAAAAAAAATTTTAAATGTGAGGTGTCCTATTTCTGAGCATGGTGGTAATTATCAATTCACAGCTAATATGTATTAATTATAATAAAATTGTAGAATTGATGACAGAAATATCTAGATAGGCAGAATTAAAGAAAATTTTTCCTGTTATTTTACATGACAAGACAGGATTAGACAGATTACTTATATATTTCCTTCAAATTTAATCTTGAAATCACAATTACAGAAATAAAGATTTATTTAAAAATAGTGAGGGGTGCCTGGGTGGCTCAGTTGGTTAAACTTCTGACTCTTGATTTCTGCTCACATCATGATCTCATCCTCGTGAGACCGAGCTCTGTGGTGGGCTCTGGACTGGGCGTGGAGGCTGCTTAGGATTCTCTCTCTCTCTCTCTCTCTCTCTCTCTGCCCATCTCCTGCTCACTCTCTCTCTCAAAAAAAATTAGTCAAAATGACCAATCTTATTCTATTATTCATATCCAGATGCTGACATTTCACTTAAAAATAGACTTTTATAAAATAACTAATAAATGCATTAAGTAGAATTTTTGGTTTCCATATTCTATTTTTTTTGAGAGAGATAGCTTGTGCGCTTGTGCAGCTGGAGGGGCAGAGAAAAAGATGAAATCTTAAGCAGGCTTCATGCTCAGTGCAGAGTCTGACACTGGGCTTGATCCCATGACCCTGAGATCATGATCCGAACTGAAGTCACGAGTCTGATGCTCAACTGACTGAGCCACCCAGGCACCCCTCCATATTCTTTTAAAATACTAATGATGATGTTCACTCTTAAATAACTGAATGCCATGTGATTTTTACAAAGGGAAGAGTTTCAAAACTGAAAAAGTAAGAATAAGAGTGAAGGGAAATAAGACATAATAAAAATAAAAAAGAACAAGATGGAAAGACAGAAATATAATTATATTATGATAAATTTAGGCAATTTTTAAAAAACAATTGCTTTCAGTTTCTCAAGTCACAGTTTAGAACTTTATTCCTAAATTTACCCAAATGAAATTAAATAGGAAATCTTTAGTGACTTTTAGCACTTAGTATATATTTGGTGTTCTCAATCCATCTTCTTTGCCTCTCCTCTCTAGCATGTGTATGTGTGTATACACATACATGTGTGTATACACATGTGGGCATACATAGGTGTGTACCTGTGTGTTTGTGTGTCTATTGGCAGAGAATGCTTCAATATCAATATGTATTTTTAAGCCTGTGTTAAGATCTTCCCATTCCCCAGGTTGTCTATCCTTCGTGCCCATCACCACTAATAAAGACAACTGACTATCAGTTATTGGCTTAGCTGTCTCTCAATATCTAAGATCAATTCTGAATTCAGACAAGAGAAAAATCTCTTGTTCAACATTCTGAGACTCACAGTAAAATTACTCTGGTTCCTGGTTATATGGTGATTGTCAGATACTTATAATACTGAATTTTCTTTTCTGCATCTTGGCCCAACTCTGGCTTTCTCCCCTAAGTGCCTGTTGCTTGCTCTTCGTTTAGTAGCCTGCCAAGTACATTTGGAGATAGCCTTCTGAGCACAGTTCACACATCCATGAAGCCAGCCCAGGCGGCATTCTTGATTTATGCCACCTCCATCTGCCTCTCTCCCAGTCCTCCACTTCTCAAAATGGCAACCTTACCCATCCAGTGGTTTAAACTAAAAACTTTTGTGTCATTCTTGAAATCTTTCATTTACTCATACTTAGGAGGCCTATAAATCTAGGGACAATCCCAGTTTACATTTGTGTCCCCAGCATAAATTTTAAGAGTCTTCATTCATTTTCAAGGTATTCTGACTTGGATAAAAAATTATATGTTCACCCAATCCAATTCCAGGGAATATTCTATACAGCACATCAAAAGTCCTATTGGCACTACCTTCAAAATGTATCCAATACTCATTCATTTCTTCCCTTTTCCAACATACCATTATAGTCCATGTATTATTCTTTCTTACTTGGATCATGGAAACAGCCTTCAGTCAGCTCTTCCTGCTCTTATAATTGCTTCATTAGAGTCTGTCCTCCACCCAGAAGCAAGCTTATATTAATCCCTTGCTACAACATTCCAGTAGCTTCTTATCTGAGAATAAATCTTACCATCTTGCTATGCCTTAAAAGAAAAGGCCAGAAGTGATCTTGCCTCTGTTTATCTTTCCATATTATGTGCTAGCCCTCTTCCTATCCAATTTTTCCCCTGGCTGTAGTAGACATCTTGCTGTCTTTTGAACACATTGAACTCAACTCCCATCTTTGCAGTTTTTATCCTCTCTTCCTAGAGCTCTCTTCCCCTGGTCTTTGCAGGAGTACATCCCTGCCTTCATTCTGGTTATTTCTCCACTCAAAGGTCAATTCATCTGAGAGACTTTCTTGGCCACTAGTTTTTAAGCAGCTGCCCTGATTCAGTTCAGGAAACAGAAATCACTATAGGTATTTCAGGCAGAAAGTACTTTACTCTGAAAAATTAGGAGCTTACAAAATTATTGAAAGGAAAGAAAATCAGGGATTATCTCTGGACCCCTGGCTTTGGGTCATGCCACTATAGGGTTCAGGAAATGTCTGATGCCACTACTACTTCCATGGCTGCTGCCACGGCCCCCTCACATCCAAGCAGATATTAAGTAGTGGACTCTGCTGCCCAGCAGTGCCCATGTTCACATCTACTGAAGTCTGCCATCAGCTGCCATGAGTGTAGGAAAATGGCCTCTACCTCCCTGAATCTTCCACATCTTATGCAAAGGCATCCCTCTGGTAGAACCTAAACCGCACTTAGTGAGCTAGCTGAAGGGGAATGTGGGAAATGCATTCTTTATTCTTCAAACCCAGTATAACTAGAGGACATAGAAGAGACGGGACTGGAGGCAGAGAGCCAAGAGACTCTATTTAGCACATGCTCCCCTGGGCCCTGTCACACTCTCCTCTTACCTCTGCTTTATTTCTCTCCAAAGCACTTATCAGTACATAAAATATTTATTTGTTTGCATGTTATTTTCTGTCTTTTCTAATAGAATCTAAAGTCCAAGACAGGGACTATAAAGATGGCTGTTGGCTCAGAGGATAGTGTTTGAGAAATATGTGCCAAATGTATAAATGAATAAAGAGATCAATCAGTATATATCTGCTTTAGATAGATAGTCATGCTCAAAATGGTATGAAAACAAATAGTGTGTTACATGTTGTATAGGAACTATTATCAGAAGATAATTCCATTGGATGGGAAAAGGGGAAGCCATTAAAAGTTAAGTTAGTGGGGAACTTGGGTGGCTCAGTCAGTTAAGCGTCCAACTCTTGATTTTGGCTCAGGTCATGATCTCCGGGTTCCTGAGATTGAGCCCTGAGTCGGGCTCTGTGCTGACAGTGCAGAGCCTGCTTGGGATTCTCCCTCTCTCTGCTCCTCCCTCACTCATGCGTGTGCATGCTGTCTCTCTCAAAATAAATAAACATTTTTAAAAAAAGGTAAATTAGTAAACTGAGGACAAATTCAATTTTTAGTAGGCAAGATTTTGTGGGGAATAAAAACAATCAATTAATCATACCTATGTAATTATAATTGGAAATTATGTTTACCTCTCTAAAAGAAGAGAAATGAATGGCTGACCCTTGGAAGTATTAGTAACTTTCCATTACTTTTTCCAACTCTCACTGCTCTCTAGGGGAGTTTGATCTGGTGGGTGGGACTGGGAAAACTCTGCATATGCCTGGCCTAGCCTTTCTTCTCTCACTCCCGGGACCTGACCATTGTCAGGCCGAATGGTAGAAGCCAGCTGAGCCAAGCTCTACCTCTGCAGGGAGGAGCGTACAATTGTCTAAATGTTATGACTTTGCGTGAGCAGTTAAGTTCAATTCATGTGCAAGGAATTGAAAATTATTTTGACTTAACTATGTTCAATAACAAAGCCTGGTTTTTTGAATACTTAGTTGTCTTCTGTGTGTCTATTGCAGCAGTTCCAAACTTATGTACACATTGGGCTCACCCAAGAGCTTTTAAATATACTGCAGCTTGGGTCAGCTCCAGAGATGCTGATTTAATTGTTTCATGGTGTAGGCTTGGAATTGGGATGTTTTTAAAGCTCCCAGGTGGTTCTAATAATTCACCAAGGTTGCCTTGCTTTATGGAAAGGAGTGTTAATTAGTATTTTCAAAACCCGAAAGAACAGATTGAAATTGGTATGTTTATTGCCTATCTTATATTATGTCCTGAAAAAATTATGTTGAAGTCCTAACTCCTGGTACCTATGAAGATGACCTTGTTTGGAACTAGAGTCTTTGCAGATGTAACTAAGGATGAGACCATTAGAGTGGGTAATCCAACATGACCTGTGTCTATAAAAGAAGAGGCACAGAGAGAGGATTGCCACGTGAAGACAGAAACAGATACTGGAGTTATACTGTCACAAGCCAAGGAATGCCTGGGGCTGCCGGAAGCTGAAAGAGGCAAAGAAGGACCTCCCCTAGTGCCTTTGCAGGATAATTTCTGGGTGGACTTGTAGCTTTCAGAACTGTGAGAAAATAGATTTCTGTTGTTTTAAACTACCCAGTTTATAGTACTTTGCTATAGCAGGAGGCCCTAAGAAACTAATACAAATTATTTGAAATGTGTTTTTTCAAAACGCATTTCAAAGACTGGCACGAATTTAGAGATCTCATAATTCTAAGTACAGTCTTAAAGCAGGTTGTTGGATGTTGCTAAGCTCTTCATTAACCAAAAGGCTTTTGTCATCTAGAGTTGACTATAGTTATTCCTCTGAGACTGCACTTGGAGAATCCCCTGGGCTCTTACTTAAAGATGTTATCATACAGTATCCCTTGCAAGAAAACTGGATACTTAAAAAAGGAGTCAATTAAAAATCCATACTCACATATATACAAATTGCCTTTTCCCAAGTCTACAAAACTATTAGATTCCTAATAACAGTGACCCCTATAAATCTCAGTCATTATTTTGTATTGACATATATACTCAGATGTCACTTCTAGAAAAACCAAATCTGCCTATCCTAGAATTTATGTCTATCCAGGCACATGTTATATGTGTGCCCTCTTCCTACATGCTAGATGACTGGACCAAAGGATCCATATGATCTAATGATATCTTCCTTAGATTAGCCTATGAAATATGTTGTAAGAGAAGTAGATAATCTGAATGTACCAAATTACCTCTTGAGATAATTTGAACTAAAGAAGCAGGGACAGAAGAGAGAGAAAAAGACCATAAAAAAGTCTCCATTTCTGAAGCTAGCTTCCATGATTCTAGTTATAGCTTGTATGTAACTTTTGATAGACTCTTTTAAGATAGTGTAAGCCTCTATTTGAAACCAAAGATCCAAATTAGAATACTGCATGTATGGCAAGTCATTTACTTAAATATTCAAGTTTATATATATGTAATCAGTGCACTTGAGGATTTCAGAAATGTGATTAATTAGCTATGGTAAACCTTGGAGAATTTCTAAAGTCTGTTGCAATAGTCTCATGCCTAAATCAAAAGTGGAAATGTGGGCTATGGATACAATTCAGCCCACAGTGATAAGTGATTGGTTTATTTTATATTTTAAATTGTACATTTATACATAAATCTGGATTTCTGCCTTCTCTTAAAAAAGTAGGTCTCGGACTTCAAGTTGTATTATAAAGCTGTAATCGCCAAGACAGTATGGTACTGGCACAAAAACACTCAGATCAATGGAACAGAATAGAGAACCCAGAAATGAACCTACAAACATATGGCTAACTAATCTTTGACAAAGTGGGAAAGAATATCCAATGGAATAAAGACAGTCTCTTCAGCAAGTGGTGGTGGGAAAACTGGACAGCGACATGCAGAAAAGTGAACATGGACCACTTTCTTACACCAGACACAAAAATAAACTCAAAATGGATGAACGACCTAAATGTAAGACAGGAAGCCATCAAAATCCTTGAGGAGAAAGCAGGCAAAAACCTCTTTGACCTTGGCCACGGCAACTTCTTATTCAACATATCTCCGGAGGCAAAGGAAACTAAAGTAAAAATGAACTATTGGGACCTCATCAAAATAAAAACCTTCTGCACAGCGAAGGAAACAATCAGCAAAATTGAAAGGCAACTAATGGAATGGGAGGAGATATTAGCAAATGACATATCAGATAAAGGGTTTGTATCCAAAATCTATGAAGAACTTATTAAACTCAACACCCAAAAAAACAACTAATACAGTGAAGAAATGGGCAAAAAACATGAAAAGATACTTCTCCAAAGAAGACATCCAGGTGGCCAACCGACACATGAAAAAATGCTCCACATCACTCATCATCAGGGAAATACAAATCAAAACCACAATGAGATACCACCTTACACCTGTCAGAATGGCTAAAATGAACAACTCAGACAATAACAGATGTTGGTGAGGATGCAGAGAAAGAAGATCTCTTTTAAACTGCTGGTGGGAATGCAAACTATTGCAGCCACTCTGGAAAACAATGTGGAGGTTCCTCAAAAAAACTAAAAATAGAACTATCCTATGACCCAGCAAGTGCACTACTAGGCATTTATCCATGAGATAGAGGTGTGCTGTTTCGAAGGGGCACATGCATCCCCATGTTTATAGCAGCACTATCAACAATAGCCAAAGTATGGAAAGAGCCAAAATGTCCATCGATGGATGAATGGATAAAGAAGATGTGGTATATATATATACACAATGGAGTATTACTTGGCAATCAAAAAGAATGAAATCTTGCCATTTGCAACTATGTGAATGGAACTAGAGGGTATTATGCTAAGTGAAATTAGTCAGAAAAAGAGAAATATCATATGACTTCACTCATATGAGGACTTTGACACAGAACAAATGAACACAAGGGAAGGGAAGCAAAAATAATATAAAAACAGGGAGGGGGACAAAACAGAAGAGACTCTTAAATATGGAGAACAATACTACTTGTATTTCAATTTGCTATAGTGTGTCTAAGTATCAGTTTCCCCTTACAATTGGTTTTTTAACTATTTGTCTTATAATACTGAGGCTTGTGTTTGTGTGTATGTTAGGGGTGTGGATACAAATGTTCCCCCCCCCCCAAAAAGAAGACAGATATTTTTTTTGTTGTTGGAGTTAAAAATATTTTTATATACTCAATATAATGACAGAGTATGTGTTATTTTCGCTTTACCCTTACTTTTCAATTACATTAAGATGTAATTTACAAAAGAATTAAGACAGTTTGAGAAGGATTTGTGTTAATACTTCTTTAAACGCCTGGTAGAATTCACCAGTGAAACTATCTGGCCATGGACTTTTATTCTTTGGGAGATTTTTGTTTACTGATTCAATCTCCTTATTTGTTTCTGGTCTGTTTTGATTTTCTATTTTTTCATGGTTCAGTTTTGGTAGGTTGTACATTTCTAGAAATTCATCTCTTGTCTGAGGCAGTTGTCTAAAACAGTGTTTTCCAGGAGCTGGAGGACCCCAGCTGAGGGGCTGGAGCCAGTTCACAAGTCACTGCAGGGTCCATAACTGGGACTGAGGTCTATCTGCCTATCACCCTATGCATGAGTGGGTGAGGCCCCTCCTGGGCCCCTTAATGCATGTTACTGCATCCCAGATAGTGCCATATAGTTCCATATAGGCATTTTTGTCCATGGATGGATGCCAAATATTTGTTATTGAGGGGAAACAAAAACAAGGGACATCTCATACTGCCATGATGCTGAAATCACCTCCTGGACCTTTATTGAAATAATCCATCCTTTAAAGATTAGATAAAGCTTGACTGTTAACTTACCTAGTCCTTGTGACTTTCAATAGATACTCTATGATACTAGATGAATTCTAATTTCCTAATTATTTATTGTATTCATTTTTAGCATTATCATTTATTAGGAAATAGACCATTTCCTCTAGATTTAAACATTTTTTGGCATAGAGTGACATTCCTGAACTTGTATAATTTTATTCTCTTTCAACTTTTTTGGTAATAAGCTTATTATATTAATGAAATTTTACTACTTTATTATCTATTTATTTTCTTATTTATTAAATTTAGCTTGATAGCCATTCATAATTATTTACCTCTTTGGTCTGAGTTGATCTCATTATCAAAGACATCAAAGGTACCCATTTTTACTGGTATAGATTGTTCTGTCTCTCAATAGTTGTGTCTCCTTTTCATTCCTCTTTATATAGTTTGTGAACTATCTTTTGACTTCTTTCCTGGTCTAAGGGTTATCTTTTTTTTAAATTTATATATTAAAAAATTATTTAAATCCAAGTTAGTTAACATATACTGTAATAATGATTTCAGGAGTAGAATTTCATGATTCATCACTTCTCTAAGGATTATCTTAGAAGCATATTTTTAAAGTTCCTAGTAGTTAAAATAGTAATTTTAAAATTATTTATTTCTAATCCATCAAGATCCTGAGATAAGAATATGTCGTATCTCTCTATCAATCTATCAATCACTCTCTCTCTCTCTCTCTCTCTATCCATCCATCCATCCATCCATCCACCCATCCAACGGTCCATCCATACATCCATTTTTAGTTAAGGATTCTTTGTTTTCAGGTACCTAATAAAATTGTGTACATATTGAATAAACTTATTTGTATGTCCATTCAATCAAGTCACTTAATGGGATTATTCTATTTGCTTTTGTCTACCTTTAGTTTTTTTTATATTAAGTCTAAACAAGTCTCCTCATGTTTCATCAGTCTCTCTTTGTATTTGTAATCATTTTGCACTATGTATTTAGCAGACAAGTTTTAGTGTGTGTAGTTTTATGACTACTGTAGTTTCATACATTGTGTTTTTTGTGGCTGGTTCTCCTGTTTTGTTTTTTCTTTCAGTATTATTTTTTATAGTTTAAATTGTATTCAATCTCATATCGACAACTCCTAGTTCCTTTTTGTGTGTGTTCATTTGCCTGATTCTTTTGGCCCATCAGTTTATTTTCAACCTCTCTCTAACACTTTGTCTTTAGAGTTTCTTGAAAACAGCATGTTGCTGGGATTTATTTTTAGTTGTCCCTTTAAGCAGCATATTTTTGTTCAGTCTCATTTGTTTACCATGATGGTTGATACTCTTGTTTTTCTTCCAACTTACTTGTGCTTAGTTTTAATTTAAAATTTTGTTTTTCTATTTCCCTTTTCTTTTTTTTTCAAATGTGACCAAGTTTCTATTTATTTCATTTTATTTCCTTGTTAATTTGGAAACCTAATTTTGTGGTTCAATTCTATAAATGCTTATAATTCCTTTTCCTTTCATCATAATCAAAATTATATTTTAATACTGTTATTTGGCAACAAGATAATGTGATTTTCATCCATGAAAATGCACCACTAATCCCTTACTTATCCTCCCTTTTGGTTTTAGATAATTAGAAATCCATTTAGAGAATCCCTCTCCTGTTTTGGAAGGACCTATTTGCTCTTATTTTAACATTTCTCAAATACCTTTAACCACTTATACTTTATTTCATAAATATTACCACCTGAAATATTGTTTGCCATGAATATATTTTTTTTGGTCTAATGAGTAAATGTATCTCAGGTGGATACATATCTCTCAATCCTAATCTTTCAGAAATTGGTAGATGTGGGATGCCTTGTTGACTCAGTCTTGACCTTAGGGGCATGAATTTGAGCCCCAGGTTGCATGTGGAGCCTACTTAAAAAAAAAAAGAAATTGGTAGATACCATTTTACTATGTTCTAGTGTCCAGTGTTAGAGATGAGCAAGTAAGAATATTTTTATTTATAAGTAATTTTTTTTGGCCTGGAGCTTTACAATTCTTTCTAAATTTTAGTGTTCAAGCATTTAACCATCTATGCAGAAGTCATCTTTTCCTAGCAGTTCAGACTAGAATTGGGTTAGAAGTGCAATCTGTTTTCTTTCCTCATTTCAAAAAAAAATTATTTAATTATTTTTTCTTCCTACATCTATTCCTTTTTATTTTCCTGGAAATTTTATTAATCACATGTTATGCTTCCTGGATCTTACATCCTAATCATTTACCTTTTCCTTCATGATTTCTATCTCTTTATATTTTTGCACAATGCTTTGAAGGAAGATTTGAATTTAATGTTCTGAATTACTTATTCAGATCTCAAGAGTGACCACAATCTTCAAATTGTCTACTAAATTGTTTGGTTGGAAAATTGTGCTTTATTCTGAATTTCCAAACTACCTCTTTTATGCTGAATCTCCATAAGTGTTCTTACTATTTTCATTCAAATTATTATCTGTCTTTCCAACAGCTTCAGTTTCCTGGGCATCTATTCTGTTTCTTTTGTTTGATAATGTCCTCTGTGACTTCTGGGCCTCTTTACATAGGCTATTATATTTTTCTGTTGGCTTGTTGGGGTCAAATCTGGCTGATGGAGGACCCTAAGAGACAGCAGTTACACATAATGACAGTGTCTTTCCCTTGGCTTGACAATGTAGAAGGTTTGCATCTGGAGGAAGTCTGCTTCCATCCTTGTCTCCCACACTCAAGAGTAGGGAGAACTCAGGTTTATTTGTCTCCTTTTTTGTTTTTAGCCTTAAAAATATCAGACATATAGATACTCCAAGAAATCCATTGGATTTCTATATGCAAAACTTTTCTTAGGATCCATTGCTTCCTGCTTTCTATTTCTTATCCAGGAGCTTCTGGTCCTGGTCTGAGAATGTAGCCTTTGCCAGGGGTGAAAGAGTTCTAACCATTTGTCTCTGTCACCCTTCCTACAAAATCCAACTTGCACTCACACCCAGCTTCCCATAGTCACTAGAACCTAGCCCAGAAGAAGCAAGCAGGTTGGAGCCAAAACTAAGAGAAAGGAGACCTAAGCACATGTCACTATGCTCAGAAGTCTCCTCCCTACACTCAGCCGTATCTGAAGCAATGTAGTGAGCATGTGTCAACAGCTAACTATACTAAATATGTATGTAGTATATATTTATATTTGAAACATAGGAATAGGTAGAGTGAAAAACATTCTTCTTTCTTGGCTCAGAAGGAATAAAAACAATACCTAATCCTCATATAGCAATTAATATATTTCAGACAGTATTCTAAGAGCTTTACCCATTTTTGCTGTGTCCTTAATAAAAACCCTATGAAGCAGACTCCATCACCATCTCCAGATTACAGATGAGGAAATAAAGGTTAAGTTTCAAGCCCAAGATCACACATGTGAGGGGGACATGGCAGGATTCAAATGCTGGAAATCTGACTTTGGAAACCACACTCTTAGCCACTACTCTACACTGCTGCCAAAGAGTGTGTCCTGGCAAGAGGAAAGGGAACAATTGATTGTAGTCATCTTTTGTAAAGTGATAGGTCTTCTTTGCTAAGCTTAATTGTGATTGAAAGAAAAATAAGAATCAAGTAAGATTTAATATTCCATGTAATATGATGGCAGAAACAGACCTTGGCAACATTGGAAATGTTAGCAATTATTTATATTCAGTATTTTCCCAATTTCCTGAGATCCCACTTCATCATTCTGGGACATAGATGACAGGAATCTACACATTTTGGACCTCTAGGCTAGCAGTTGGTAAATTATGGTCTACTGGCCGATTTGGTCCACTGACTATTTTTGTAAATGAAGTTTTATCAGAATACAGCCACACTCATTCACTTATTTGTGCGTGGCTGCTTTTGTACTCCAATGTCAGAGTTGAGTAGTTGCAATAGAAAACAAATGGCCTGCAAAGCCTAAAATATTTATTGTCTGATCATTTACAGAACAAGTTTGCTGAAACTAGCTTTAGGTTAATGTATTCTTAAAAATTATTCTGTGAATTTCATCTTCCTAGCGTTACAACTCACTTATATGAGTCTTATTTCACAGAACTTTTATTCCGATGACAGAGCTAGCTACCTAAAACTGAATATATGTAAAGATATGATTATTGGTGTGGGGTTTTTTTTTGGTTCCTTTTGAGATTCTTTTATAGATTCAGTTTTGGATGATTGTATATTTCTAGAAATGTATCCATTTCTTCTACACTGTCCAGTTTCTTGGTATCTAATTATTTATAGTAGTATCTTATGATCCTTTGTATTTTTGTGGTGTTAGTTGTAACTTCTCTTTCATTTCTAGTTTTACTTATTTGAGCCTTCTCTCTCTTTTTCTTGGTGAGTCTTTAGGTTTGTCAATTTTGTTTATCCTTTCAAAGAGCCAGCTTTTAGCTTCATTAATCTTTTCTGTTGCTTTTAGTCTGTTATTTATTTCCACTATGATTTTAATTATTTCCTTCCTTCTATTAACTTTGGGAGTCATTTGTTGTTTTTTTCTAGATTCTTTTGGTATAAAGTTCGATTATTTATTTGAGATTTTTCTTGTTTCTTGAAGTAGGCCTAGATGAGTATGACCCTCCTTCTTAGAACTACTTTTGTATCTCTTTTTAGAACTACTTTTGTATCTTTTGTTGTATCTCAAAGATTTTGGTTTATGTATTTCCATTTGTCTCAAGGTATTTTTTAAATTTCCTCTTGGATTTCTTTGTTGGTCCAACGGTTTTTCAGTCTCATGTTGTTTAATCTCCACATATTTGTGTTTTTTTTTCAGTTTTCTTTCTTTTTTTCAGATTTCTAGTTTCATACCATTGTGATAAGAAAAGATGCTTGGTATGATTTCAGTGTTTCTAAATTTATTATCTTGTTTTGAGGCTTAACGTGATTTATATTGGAGAATATTCTATGTACGTATGAGAAAATGTGTATCTTGCTGCTTTTGGATAGAATAGTCTGTACATATCTATTAACTTCATTTGGTCTAATGTGTCATTTAAGGCTGATGTTTTCTTATTGATTTTCTGTCTGGATGATCGATCTGTTGATGTAATTGGGGGTATTAAAGTTCCGTGCTATTGTATTGCTGTCAATTTCTCCTTTTAGATCTGAAAATAGATGCTTTATGTATTTAAGAGCGTCTATCTTTTTGGGTGCATAAAAGTTTACAAATGTTATATTATCTCATTAGACTGACCCCTTTTTCATTATGTAATGCCCTTCTTTGTCTTTTACTATAGTCTTTGTTTTAAAATACTATTTAATCTGATGTAATATAGCTACATGAGCTTTCTTTTTGTTTCCGTTGCATAGAGTATCTTTCTATCCCTTCACTTTCACTCTGTTCATGTACTTTGACCTGAAATGAATCTCTTGTAGGCAAAATATAGATGAATCTTGTGTTTTTATCTATTCAGACACTCTATGTTTTTAGATTGGAGAATTTACTTCATTTACATTTAAAGTAATTATTGATAGGTATGTACTTATTGCCATTTTGTTCATTGTCTTCTGCTGTTTTTGCAATTCCTTTCTCTCCCTTTCCTCTTCTCTGCTCCCTTGCCTTGCGATTTGATGACTTTCTTTAGTATTATGTTTATAATCCATTCTCATTATCTTTTGTGTACCTACTATAGGTTTTTGCTTTGTGGTTGCCTTGAGGTTCACATATAACAGCCTATATATATATATATATATATATATATATATATATATATACACACACACACACAATCTATTACAATCTATTTTAGGTTGATAGCAACTTAAATTGAATGCATTCTAAAACCTTTTTTTTTTTTAGTATTTATTTTATTTTTGAGAGTGAGAGACAGAGCATGAGTGGGGGAGGGGCAGAGAGAGAGGGAGACACAGAATCCAAAGCAGGATGCAGAATCCAGGCTCTAAGCTGTCAGCACAGAGCCTGATGCAGAGCTTGAACTCACAAACTGTGAGATCATGACCTCAGCAGAAGTTGGACGTTTAACTGACTGAGCCACCCAGGGGCCCCAAATTTGAATACATTCTAAAACCTCCAAATTTTTACTATTCCTCCACCACATTTGTGTTTCTGATGTTGTATTTTATTAATTAATTAATTATTTTAGAGAGAACGTGCATGTGAGTGGAGGAGAGGGATAGAGGGAGATAGAGAAAGAAACTTAAGCAGGCTCCATGCTTGAGCATGGAGAATCTTAAGCAGGCTCTGAAGCCTGATGTGGGGATTGATCCCACAACCCTGGGATCATGACCTGATCCAAAATCAAGAGCCAGACACTCAACTGACTGAGCCACCCAGGCACCCCTATGTTGTATTTTAAATCTTTTTATTTTGCATATCCCTTAACAAATTATTGTAGTTATAATTAACTTACTACTTTTGTCTTTTAACCTTCGTACTAGATTTATAAGTAATTAATTCACTATCTTTACTATATATTTGCCTTTGTCAGTGAGATTTTTACTTTTGTATGTTTTATTGTTACTAATTCCCTTTTCTTTTCTGCTTAAAGAAGTTCCTTTAACATTTCTTGTAATGTTGACTTAGTGGTGATGAACTCCTTTAGTTTTTGCTTGTCTGTAAACTTTAACTTTCCTTCCATTCCTAATGATAACCTTGCTGGGTAGAGTATTAAAAGATTTTCCTTCCAGCAATTTGAGTAATCATGACATTACTTTCTGGTCTCTGAAGTTTTTACTGAAAGATCAGTTGATAGTCTTATGGGGGTTCCCTTATGGGGATATGTAACAAGTTGTTCTTCTATTTCTGCTTTTAAAATTCTCTTTTTCTTTAACTTTTGACATTTTAATTATAATGTGTCTCGATTTGGATTTCTTTGAGTTCATCTTATTTGGAACTCTATGGGCTTCCTGGACCTGGATGTCTGTTTCTTTCTCCAGGTAAGGGAAGTTTTCAGCCATTATTTCTTCAAATACATTTTCTCCCTCTTTCTCTCTCTCTTCTCCTTCTGGTACTCCTATAATGTGAATATTATTTCTCCTGATAATTGTCCTATAGGTCTCTTATGCTTTCTTCACTTAAACTTTTTTTTTCCTTTTGCTCCTCTGTTTGGATGAGTTTCACTGCCCTGTCTTCCAGGTCACTGATCCTTTCTTCTGCTACATCTAATCTGTTGTTGAACCCCTTTAGTATATTTTTCAGTTCAGTTATTGTATTCTTCAGCTTTTTGGTTGTTTTTTTTGTGTGTTTTTTTATATTCTCTTTGTGTGTGTTGAAGTTCTCAGTATGTTTATTCATCCTTCTCCCAAGTTTGGTGGGGATTTTTATAACCATTATTTTGAAGTCTTTAGCTGATAGATATTTATCCCCTTTTCATTAAGGTCTTTTTCTGAGGTTTTTTTTTTTTTTTTTTGTTCTTTCTTTTGGAACATATTCTATTTCCTCATTTTGCTTGACTCTTTATGTTTATTTCTGAGTATTATGTGAAACAGCTACCTCTACCAGTCTTGAAGGAGTAGACTTGTGTAGATGATTAAATGTATTATTTAACCTTGCCCTAGCTCTCAGTTGCCTTTGTGATTGTCTAAGCAGACTGATTTACTCTTGACAATTCTCAATTGTTTAGGGAGTATCAAGACCTTTCATTATTTCTAAGGAGTGATCTTAGTACCCAGTTTCAGGAAGCCAGATTCTCAAGCAGCAGTTTTTACCTACATAAACATGTACAGTGCTGTGGGACTACAGTTGTAGAGCCTATTCACCTCCAAACCAAGGGTATCTGTTCCCTGGCAACATTTGTAAGATTTAGAGCCTCAGATAAGTGTATAAGCTCCTGAGATGTATCGAGCTGTGTTGAAGCCAAAGGAGGGTGCAAAGACAATGTCTCCTTTCCTATGTTCCCTGAGAGCATCTCTGTGGCCTCTAGATGTATGGCACTTGAATTCTGTCTCTCAGCTCGAAGTTCTAGAACATGGAAATGGGCCTTTTTCACAGGCAGACTGAGTGTGAGTTTCAGTCTTCTGTCTGTGCAGTAATTTGCGTGTGATAACTTGCCCTAAACTGTCTTTCTATTGTTGTAGTCGCATGGGGCCAGGACTCCTAGCCTCCCTGGCCACCTGAGCCAGGGAATCAAAAGGCATCTTCTGTGTGGACTGCACTCATGTGCCAGCTTTAACAAGGCTGTGGAGAGTGTTGAAGGTGGGTCATGTCCACAGCTCTAGAAGCAGGGGAAGAACACTGGGGGCAGGGCATGCCAGTGGCCTTAGCAAGACAGGGAAAGATTGCTGGGTGCAGGCATGCTTGTGGCTTTACTGATGTATAAATGCGCTGGAAAGTGAGCATGTCTGTGGCTTTAACAATGCTGGGGAAAGAATGCTGGGAATGGGGCATGCCAAAGACTCTAGCAATGTAGAAGAAGAGCAGTGAGTGTGGGGCACATCCAAAGCATTAACAAGGCTGTGTCCACACATATTAATCTGTGCTAGCAAGGTAGACACAGTACAAAAATTGCACTCATCAGTGCCGGTGTCTCCAAAGAAAGTCCCAACTGGTCCTTGCCCCTCTGGCAGAAGCTTTAAAATTAGAAAATGTATATTCTTCACATATAATTCAGTCACCAGGGGTGGGGTTTTTGGTGAGACCAGGTCTCTGCCTCTTCTATCCATCTTGATGTAGTCCTTTTATCCCTTGTTGTGGAGGGAGCTGATCAACTAGTTTTCTGTTCTTTTTCAGTGGGAATTATCCCATATGTAGCTGTAGATGTATTATGTGTAAGAGATGGTGAGTTTAGTATCTTCCTATGCTGCTATCTTGGATTAGCCCCTCACTTTATAATTTCAGAGTCTGCAGCAAATTAGAAAAGATCTTTCTAGTACTCTTCTAATTACATTACCTATTCCACTTCTGGTCTTATTTATTATGCACATACTTTGTTTGCCTGTCTGATATTTCGCTCTCTGGCTGCTGGACCCTCAATTTCTACTAGATCATTGAAGTAAGTCTGGTTGTTGGAGGACTCTTGGCGGCAAAAGTCACACAAGTGATGGAAAATGGCATGGCCTTTGCCTCTATGACCAGCAGTATAGAAGCCACTGGACTGCTGCTCTTTTGGTTCCAGAAGAAAGAGTTCATGGAATAGTTTTATTTATAATAAAAAAAAATATGTGGGACTGGAGGATAAATATTGCCTGGTAGAAAGGAGAAGAAAAAGCTCTTGTAGTAGTGACAGCTGGTCTATAACTATAAATATTTATATAAATTTTTGTGGTTTGCAAAGCACTTTCCAATGCTCATTTAATCTTTTCTACATCTTTGCTAATGTATTTGTATTTGTATTCCCACTTCACAAGCGAGATAACAGGCTCAGATTAAACAGCTCACAAGTGACAGAGGTAGAACAAATCTGTTTTTAGGTACTAAATATCATGCCCTACCAGTGTTTGTATTGTTTTTATTGGAAAAGGAGTAGAGAAGCACTGATGAAGGGGAGTAAAGGGACTCTTCAGGGTCAGGGCCAGGGCAGGGAAAAACAATTTTATTCCTTGCAAAAAAGGTAATTTCCTTCACTGTAAGGAAAAGAAAATTAAAAGAATTTTCAGAAGTTTGTCCTTCATGTATCTGTTTATTCATTTAACAAATACTTATTGAGAACCTATTATATGTGAGACGTTGGAACTGAAGACACAGCACTGAACAAAAGATCTCTGTCCTCATGAAGTGTGTATTTGGGGGAGATGGGCAAAAAAGAAAAACAAAATGTGTAGTACATCAATCAGCAATAAGAACTGAGGAGAAAAAAGCAGAGAAAGGAGATATAAAGTGTCAGTGTATTCATTTACAACTTTAGAAAGAGTAGTTAGGAAAGGGCTCACTGAGACAGCTGAGAACTTATCTAATATACTAGTAATATTATTTTGATTAACTTATCTAACATTATAGTTCATTTTTTCCATTTTTTGTGGGGAGGTATCTATTACCCATTCTATTATTACTGAAAGTAAACCAACTAATTCATTATTGAGTGTTTCTGACTAATTATGTCTACTAGTTAATCAATTCATGACTTTCTAATAGATTATTTTAGCAAGTGACAAACTTGGTAAAGCTTGACATACTGTATCAGATTAATTCAGCAATGTCCCAGGTAGACGAAATATTTTTTTATGATTTTCTGTATAAGGAGCTGGAATGTGAACAACTATAGCTTCCAGTGGTGTTAGAATATTATCTTGGAGGGGCGCCTGGGTGGCTCAGTCGGTTAAGCGGCCGACTTCAGCTCAGGTCACGATCTCACGGTCCGTGAGTTCCAGCCCCGCGTCAGGCTCTGGGCTGATGGCTCAGAGCCTGGAGCCTGCTTCCGATTCTGTGTCTCCCTCTCTCTCTGCCCCTCCCCCGTTCATGCTCTGTCTCTCTCTGTCTCAAAAATAAATAAAATGTTAAAAAAAAAAAAAATTAAAAAAAAAAAAAGAATATTATCTTGGATAAAATGAATTACTATATTGTTTTGTTTTGTACAATGGTCGTTGTAATGCCAGAAATACAGAAATAATAGAAATACAAAAGTTAAGTTTATTGCCTTCTGCTATACTAGAAAACAGTTAACACCCCATTTCTCTTCGTATAAGCAGTGAACACCCATATTTACCTTTTGGGGCATTCAGACAGTTTATAGCTAAAATATATCTTTTGTCCTCTTATGGGACTTTTGAAGCAACTTACAAAAAGAGGTAGATGTTCTTGATGTTTGAAGGGGCTCACTAAATAGATAACAGGCCCTTTTTTCCTAGCATCTGAATTTGGAACCAAATGACGTAGGGGTCAAAAATACCAGCTTCATTACTGATAACCTGTGTGGAGAATATAGCAGGCAAGTGGTTTTGTTATTTTTGCTCCAAACCATTAAATGTATCCCCTCAAACAATAGGACTCTTTGCCCTGCTGAGCTTACCACATGGCTGACAGCAAATAAAAAACTAACCTCTCTGAAGACAAGTAGGCCTCTTAGAGAAGGGCCAGATTCAAGGCCACCAAATAGAATACAGTATAGATGGTATTTCCATGGAGTTGTGAAAATAGAAATCCTGTCCTTAGTCAAACATTCTCCTGTCTTCCTTTGGGAAAGTGTGAGATTTCAGTCAAAGAGTGAATACCAGAACAAAGAGGCTGGTGTGTTACTGTAGTTCCTTCTATGTGGAAACATCAGTACAGGGAGGATTAGAATTCCTCCCTAAAAGTTTCATTTGATCTAGCAACATTTCCTCACATTACCATTAGTGGGGAGATACAAAAAGACTTATTATTTACTTCTGAAATTAATTTGATCTTAGTTTTACTGCCATTCACTCAATTCACGAAGATGTGCAAAGACGCTTGTAAAAAGAATATATTCATATTACCCAGCAAATGTTGAGTGCCCAAAATGTGCCCAGTGCTGTAGGGTACTAGCTTCCAATGATACTACAGAATCAGAAAGAACCTTTATTTTCAAGAGAGTTATAATTCAGCAGTTTAGACAATAATAATAAACATAAAACAATAGTAAGTCACACACCCAAAATATTAGCTATTATTGAGTGTAACAAGTTAAATGCACTATAGGAATCAAGGGCAGCATGGCATATTGTAGAAAGCCCTGACCTGAGAAGCAAGAGACCAGGATTCCTGTTTTAATAAAATTGAGAAATTCTCAGCAGGTCTTACTTAATCTCTTTAGGTTCTAGCTTCCTATTTTATAAAATGAAGGGTTTGACTAGAACATCATCTAAATTAAAAATTCATTTTTTAAAATATAACAGTACCAAAATAATTTTGAAGTTCTAAAGTTACAATGAATTAAGTTTCACATCTTTTATTTTCCATATCAGCTACTGCAGGAGAAAAGTGAAAAGAAAATGCAAATTGGTAGAAATGTAATAAAGAAATACACTAATAAAGAAGACTAATCAAAGAAACTAAGGAGGAAATCCAATCGTAAATATTCCAACGGTCCAAATAGCATTTGTTAACAAAATGGTAAATAGAAGTTGTGTTTTTGGTGTCTCTGCACTTCAACTTAGGAAGGGAAATGCATCAATCACTCTGCAGAAGGGTGTACAAGACCCTCTCCTAGAGTATAACTTCATACAAACTAGGCTGGGAAGTGGAATCTGACACACAGATTTTTTTTGGTTCGAGCCTGGAATGCTAATGCTTCAACAGATTGAAGTGTTGTCCTTACTGTGTGCACTGCAATGAGAAACAATAGCGGGTCTTGGGTGGCTCAGTTGGTTAAGCCTCCAACTCTTGGTTTCGGCTTAGGTCATGATCTCACTGTCTCTCACTGTGAGGTTGAGCCCCATGTCTAGCTCTGCACTGAGCTTGGAGCTTGCTTAAGATTCTCTCTCCTTCTCTCTTTGCCCCTCCCACACTCATGCTCGCTCTCTCTCTCTCTCTCTCTCTCAAAAAAAAAACAAAGAAGTGATAGAAAAGACAGACTCTTTGTTCTGATTTCCTACATTTTCTCTAGCACTGCTTTATATTTTATGGAATGAAGAAATAAAATTTGTTTTTTTTCTACTGCTGAAGAAAAATAAGGCAGTTTCTTGAAACAATTTTTAAAAAGGCTACATTTAGGTGATCTTGAGACTCACTGAGAAAGGGCTGCTATACCTGAACTTGCTATTACAGGCTAGAGGGGCCCTACAATACTCTCACTGATTTGGGGAGAAATGAATCCTTTATGGTTTTGCATACCACCTTGCCAACATCTCTGAAACGAGCCTCAAATGGAGAATGTTGTATATGAGATGTATTTGAGGGAACCAAGGGGAGAAGCAGGCAGAAGTCCTCTCTAAACAAACTCAATGCCTTTTGTGTGTTTTTGTTGTAAATGTACTTGAAAATATTTTGCTATATTTTTGCAATAATTTTACAATATTTTGGACTTCTCATGGAGCTCCTGTTTGGAGTCAAGAGGGCTAAAGTTTCTGATTTAATTTTCTGTAAAATAGTAAGAAATAACCAATCAACCAAGCAACCAACCATGATTCAGACTTTCTCAGCACTTGAGGAGGGTCAATTTCTCAAGATTACTTTGTGCTTTCAGAGACCATCGGTGAGACAGTTTTCTCTCAACAGATTTCATCTTCTATGGAAGAAAAACTTTACTTTTAATTTTCTGTTGCCATATATGTCTTAAGATGATATTTTGTTTAGGGAAACATTTTAATAATCCTTTTGGTATTAAAGACAAGGAAGTCAGGAAAACTAATTTCCTCTGCTTAATTGCTTAATAAGATAACAGAAATTTTGGGTTTTGAGTTTCTAGCTATTGCTGGACAATATGAAGAAGATGTGATGGGGTGAAAGTTGTGGGAGATAAGAACACAAAAGTTAAAAAATAAGCAAACAAATAGGCTTAGAATAAGGGCAGCTGGTGGGAAGTTCTCTATGGTGACGATAGTCAAATGCCATTAAGGCACCGATATCTAGTGATACATTAAAAATTGTTTTCTTTGGGGCACCTGCCTGGCTTGGTTGGTTAAACATCCTTGGGCTCAGGTCATGATCTCAGGGTTCATGAGTTCAAGTCTTATGCTGGGCTTTGGGCAGACAGCTCTGAGCCTACTTCCAATTCTCTGTCTTGGTCTCTCTCTGCCCCTCCCCTGTTCACTCTCTCTCAAAAATAATCATTAAAAAAGACTATAGATTCTTATTAAAAAGTTGTTTTCTTTTATGCACGCTGCTAGTGTTCCCCCATTCTGCCAAAGCGTTGAGTAGAAGTTGGTTGCACCAAAAAGAATTCCAATGGAGGTTTGAAAGAAGGAACAAGGGATGAGATACACTTACAGAACGATGAAACAGGAAGAAAAGAAAGAAGCTGTAAGGGTTGGGATGGCAGGCAGGGATCAAAACATTCAGTAATAGCTGGAATTTAAATCTGGACAGAAAGATGATGAAAAGAACTATAGCACCTGCTTCCAAGAACTTCAGAAATAATTGGGACAGTGATAAACTGCCCAGAGTACTTGGGATGAAGGAGAATTAAATTATTCTAAAAAGAAAAGGACTCAGGAAGTTGGAGGGCTTGGGGTCACTTGGGTAACACTTATCCTTTAGTGCCTATGGTGTACAGAATCTCTCAGGCTCTGGTGCCCAGTTCTCACTTTTGATATAGAGTCATTTGTTAAGCATAGATAAGCGAACACAATACAAATTATTGTCTGGAGGATATACTTAAATAGATGCAATATATTCAAAATGACAACTTTGAGTAATGATTTTGCTCTTCTCGGACTTACATAAATCTTATCTTACACCCTTTGAGTCACCAAACACTATTTCTAATAGCTCACAAATCGGGATTTGAATTTTATAGTTGAAATAATTGTGTTTGTTGTTCCTGTGTGTGTGTGCAGGTGGGTGTACATGCATATATACCCAGTGTGGGTGCATGCACTTTAGCAAAGAAGAAGTTAAATTTGCCCACTGAACTAGAAAACGGAAGTTCTTCTCTCCCCCACCTAATGGATGGAATGTCAACCTGAAGCCAGGGATTGTTAATATGGCTAGATGAAACCGTGTGTTGCTTTTGCATTATTCATGATAAATTCTGGGATTTCAGTGTTTGGCACTGCTGTCAGAAGAAAATGAAATACATAGATCAAAATGGGCATTAACTTTTTTTTTTTTTTTTGCATTGATATAGTTGATCCTTTTTCAATTTTTAAAAATCCTATTACTGAGCTATGTCTCTAACATGAGACTTCCTCAGAAATAATATTCTTTGGGGACACTATTCCCTTTATGGACATATTTGATACTGGCTATTCCCAGAATGTGGTTTATGCTTCCTACTGCTGAGCCATCTCAAATGGCTTTGTTTTCAGAAATGCCATGTAAATGAGGTATATAAACAATACCCAATCTATCAGGTTGGGTATATTTTAATGTATTCTTGCCTAATACATTTAAACTGTATCACTATTGTAATTAGTTACAATAGTGGCTTTAGTTTTAACTTACCTTTAAAAAATTTATTATGTATCTTTCAATTTCTTATTGTTTTCAGACCTAAATATGTTAAGCTTCTCTTAAGCAACACTGATTACTTCAGTATTAATATAATCATATGTATTATATGTTATATCTACATACAATATCTCTCTCTATATTATATGTAATATATCTATATATATTCTTTCCATGCTAATGGATTAATTACATAAGTGTAGGATGTATTCAAAGTTATGAAGTCAATTGTGCAAAGCAATAATTCTTAGCAGAAAAGTAGAGGTCATAGAATCACTTGGTCACTGACATGAATGAAAGAGAAAGTTGTCATATATTTTATACTTTTTAAGAAAATTGGACATGGGGCACCAGTGTGGCTTAGTCAGTTGAGCATCAGATTCTTGAGTTAGGCTCAGGTCATGATCCCAGGGTTGTGGTATTGAGCCCCGTGTCAGGCTTTGCACTGAGCATGAAGCCTGCTTAAGATTCTCTCTCTCTCTCTCTCTCTCTCTCTCTCTCTCTCTCTCTCTCTCTCTCTGTCTCTCTTTCTCCTCCTCCTCCTCCTCTTCCTCGCCTGCTCTCAGGTGTGTGCTCTCTTTCTCAAATAAAAAAAAAGTTTAAAAAAACTGGACATAAATGTCATTTTCTCATTGTCTTGGATTTTAGGATGGAAGTAAAATGATTCAGTGAAAAGAGCATGAATGTTGAAGTTCTGACTTCTGGGTCCAAATATTAGCTCTCTATTTTACTACCTAAATTACTTTACACAATTTGTTAATCTTTTTGAGCTTTAATTTCCTCTCTGCAATATGGAACAAATAATATTCAAATTATACACTTGTGAGAATTATGAATAGAAATCTAAGATTATGAATAGAAAAGGATCTAGTACAATAAAGGCCTTCAGTACTTGTCATTCTTGGAGTGATTTCTTGTCTCAGTGGTTTCTAAGGCTCAGCTCCATCCTTTCCTTGGCTCCAACTTGGCTACTCAACAGTTCCTCCTGGTGCATATCTTACCCAATATCTGCATACCCCACTAGGTTCTTACCTTGGAGTGCAGAGATTAGGGCTTTATTGTTTACCTCTGGATATCTGGCCTTTAGCATAGTATCTGATATGTTATATAATTAATAAAAAACAATAAACATTTGTTTATTGAATGAATATACTCAGTGAATTTTCTATTTTTTGCCTAAGCTGGTTGAGATTTTCTATATTTTCAAAAAAATTTTCTATTTTTTGCCTAAGCTGGTTGAGATTTTCTATATTTTTCAAATGAAGGAGTTTTGGAAAATGTAGATATTAAATACTTAGAAGTGTGATATTTAAATGCTAAATCATAGCATGCAGAATTGACTGAGCTAAGGGAAGCAGGGAGATAGGGAGTTTCATCATGCCAGTCAGCTAAACTGGCAATCCTTGATATTTTATAGTGAAGCCGCTGTTTACACTATTTGGAGTTTCAGGAGACATTCTAGGAAAATGTTAGGATATTAGAATATGTTGGTTACTCTTGCCCCCTGAAGTGCTTTGAGAAAGACAAACTGTATTCCAAATTTAAATACCTATCTTAAAGTAGATTGGGGAACACAACGCATGTATAGAAGTTTAATTAAGGGAATCTTATTTTAGCCTACACCTAAGAAATCTGAGGCAACACGCTTCAGATGATCATTTGTCTCTCTTCATTTTATACTCTCTTAGTAGGCAATTTTATCCATATGTTTGGTGTCAATTAAAAGCTATATGCAAATAAATTCATGTTTTTAGCACTGATTTGCTCTCTGAGCTCCAGATCCATATGAGTAATAGAGTATTAACATTTTTTACTTGAACTTTCAGTGGTACTGAAAGCTGAACATGCCTCAAACTGAATTCCTGATTCTTGCTTCTCACTTGGCTTTCACTTTCTCGTTCCATAACCTGTTCCTATTTCAGAAAATTATGCCAATTTCCCTTCACTTTTATGCCACACATGATTGCAACCTTGCTTTCTCTCTCTCCTTCACTCTGTGTATTAATTTTCCTATTGCTAACATAACACATTACCAAATATTATTTAATTACTTCAGAGTTTTGTAGGAAAGAAGTTTGCAACAGTGTAGCTGGATTCTCTCCTCAGAGTCTCACTGAGCTAAAAGCAAGGTATCAGCCAGTTCTTTGGTCTTCGTCTGGTTCTCAGCGTCCCTTTGTAGGGTTACATACCTTCTGTATGGTTCTTCCCATCTTTAAGCCAGCGACGACACCCAGCAAGCCTTTCGTATGCATTGAATCTCTCTGACTTCTTCTGCCACACTTTCCTTTTTGTCTTGTTCTACTTTTAAGAGCCCATGTGATTACACTGGGTAGCCCTGGATAATCTTGGATATTCTCTCTGTTTTAAGGTCAGCTGATTAAAAATCTTAAGTACACCTGTAAAATTCTTTTTGCCATGCAAAGTAACATAACCACTGGAGTAGCACCAAGGGGTGGAGATCATGGGGACCATAATTTTGCCTACCACACTCTAACTTTCAACATGAGACCTGATAAGTTTTTATTCTAAATATCTTTTAAATTTGTTTGCTTTGGTCGGGTTCTACTAACAATACCCTATTTCAAGTTGCTGTCATTTCTCACATGGACAAGGCAATTAATTACCTGCTAAATTGTCTTTTCTATGTGACCTTTGCCCCATTACATGTTTCTACTCTCATTTTTTATTTTTTAAAATTTTAAATGTTTATTTATTTATTTATTTATTTTAAAATAATGTTTGTTTATTTATTTTAATGTTTATTTATTTTTATAAACATTATTTAATGTTAATTTATTTTAATGTTAATTTATTTTTAATGTTTATTTATTTATTTATTTTTATAATGTTTGTTTATTTTATTTTTAATGTTTATTTATTTTAATGTTTATTTATTTATTATTTATTTCTGTGCTGAGCTGTCAGCACAGAGCCTGACGTGGGGCTCACAGACTGCGAGATCATGACCTGAGCTGAAGTCTGTTGCTCAACCCGACTGAGCCACCCAGGTGCCCCTCTACTCTCATTTTTATGTAAATGGATTCTTTGGTAAATTAATGGCCTTTACAATACACACAACATCTTTTTAAATAATTTATCCCAAGTGCAGTCTTTTTTAAATGCTTATTTATTTATTTTGAGAGAGAGTATGCACAAGCACCAGGGGAGGAGCAGAGAAAGGAGAGAGAGAATCTGAAGCAGGCTCCATGCTCAGTACGGAGTCTATGATGCAGTAGATCCCGTGAACGGTGAGATCATGACCTGAGCCTAAATCAAGTCAGATGCTCAACCGACCGAGCCACTCAGGCACCCCTAAAACTAGTCTTTTAGTATTTATATTGGCATATCAGTGAAAATGGCAGAGAAGAACACCTGAAATTTTCCTCTTCCATTAAAGCAATGAGAAAACCGGTCAAAATGGTTAGAATCAACATTCTCAGAATTCTGGAAATTAACCAAAAGCTTGCAGCAATCAAGGAGTGTTTATTCAATAAAAATGGCTGAATCTCAGTAAGAACAGTGAGATTTGTGGTGTCTTAACTTGCCACATCTCCACCCTCTTCTCCCAAGTTCTGTGATAGCTTTGAAAACCAACAGCCCACAATCACATTGAAAACCAGAAACCTGGCATCAACCTGAAGAGGCAGAACAGATTTGGAGCTCCTTCAAAATTTTATTCTCAGAGAATTGTCATTATTTGATCTGTCAGATAGTTCTATGGAAAACCCTTCTTTCAGAACAGTTTTTATTTCATCTTACAGTGTGAAAAGCCTCTTCCATGGGGACATTTGTTAAATTGTTAGAGACAAATTGTTTAATTTAATAGCCAGCTGAGGAGATAGATAACAGTTAGGGCAAACAATAGGCTCACCAAGAGCTTAAGAGGAAAAGTTGGGGAAGGAGATGTCCATTGCAAAGGAAAGTCTTTGACATACATCTGGGGATCTGAAGGCCTGGGGATCTACACTTGCATGTGTATAGCTGGTTGCATGTCCAGGGCTCTGCACATGCTCAGGAAAGACCTGAGAAGGCCCCAGGAACCCAATGTTTTTTGCCCCTGAGGCTCTGTGCAAGCAGAAAGTAAAGGCTAAGATAGTACTGTCAGGTGCTTGGCTTAATATTTAAGGTGTGTCCCAACACAGATGATCCCCGCCCTCCCCTCCCCCCCCACCACCCCATCAGCAGAGCTTCGGAAACATACTGGCCTCAGTAATTTCAAGAAATCTCTATCCAATCATTAGGTGACTACTAACCAGTGGCCAGTGGGCACACACTAAAAAGCACATAAACTTTGTAAAATTAGCTCATGAAAGTCACTAAGCAAGTAACAGCAACAATACAAATGGGTGGGGTGGGGGATAGACTCTGACTTCCATAGTTTGTTATGTTATCTAAGATTCCAGTTTTCAACAAAAATGAAAAGAGGTGCAAAGAAACAAGAAAGTATAGCCTATATACACAAAGAATGCAATCCATAGAATCCGTAGAAATCAACCTTTGTCCCTAAGGAAGCTGAGACATTGGACTTACAGAAAAATTTATTTAGATCAGCTATTTTAAATATATTTAAAGAACTAATCTTTGTATAATTCTTTATTCATTCAATTTACATCCACTCATTTAATTAAATGTTTTCTTTCTTTTTATGTCCCTATACCCTGAATCAGATTCTCTGTGTCCTTGAGGCAAGGTCATTTGTGCTCCTTCTCATTTTTTTCAACCCACTCTGCCTGCCATTCTTCTGGGCTCGTCCCAGATACAATGCTGGATATCTTAGATACTCTTGGTGCTCTTATAGTGCCACTTGACTCTCTCCTTACCATATGCAACATATCCTTTAACAATATTTTTGCACTTTTCACAGTGCCTACAAGAGTGTGTCCCATAGTTACTGTACAACAAATGCTTTCAAACTCAAGTAAGATGTGGGCTATTTACTTTCTTCAAATTTTTGCCTTTCTGTTTTTATCACAATTTCAAAGTAGAAGCACAGGTAGGTGGGAAGTTAAGAGGAGATATTATTCATAGGGAAAAATTTTCTTCTCTCTCTCTGTGTCTCTGATGGTCCCCCAGTTGTTATTCTCATTCTCTTACGAATACTGAAAAGTGAACTCCTGCTTTTATTTATTCCTTATATTCTCTTCTTATCTGGTGGAACAGTTGCATGCATGGCCCAGACTCATTGCTTCCACTTAGGACCTGCCAGCCTGCAATCACATTTGCTCTTCACTGTTACTGCTTCTGCAATGTGCTAACTCTATTGGAGCAAGTGTTCTTCTACTAGAGATTTCCAGTTGTCCAGCTATGCCATCTATGAATTCTTGGACAAGACCAACATGGGGAAGAGTTAGTAAGTGGACTTTGGCCTTGTCTCTCCAATCCAGCTTCTTTGATATCAAACGCATGTTTTTTTCTTTTTTCTTTTTCTTGTTTTAAAATTTACATCCAAGTTAGTTAGCATATAGTGCAACAGTGATTTCAGGAGTAGATTCCTTAATGCCCCTTACCCATTTAGCCCATTGCCCTTCAACTACCTCTCCAGTAACCCTCTGTTTGTTCTCCATGTTAAAGTCTCTTATGTTTTGTCCCCCTCTCTGCTTTTATATTATTTTCAGTTCCCTTCCCTTGTGTTCATTTGTTCTGCATCTTAAAGTCCTCGTATGAGTGAAGTCATATGATATTTGTCTTTCTCTGACTAATTTTGCTTAGCATAATACACTCTAGTTCCATCCACACAGTTGCAAATGGCAAGATTTCATTCTTTTTGATTGCCGAGTAATACTCTAGTGTGTGTGTGTGTGTGTGTGTGTGTGTGTGTGTGTGTGTGTGTATACCACCTCTTCTTTATCCATCCATCCATCAATGGACATTTGGGCTCTTTCCATACTTTGGCTGTTGTTGATAGTGCTGCTATAAACATGGGGGTGCATGTGCCCCTTCGAAACAGCACACCTGTATCCCATGGATAAATGCCTAGTAGTGCAATTGCTGGGTCGTAGGGTAGTTCTGTTTTTAATTTTTTGAGGAACCTCTACATTGTTTTCCAGAGTGGCTGTACCAGCTTGCATTCCCACCAACAATGCAAGAGAGATCCTCTTCCTCCGCATCCTCGCCAACATCTGTTGTTGCCTGAGTTGTTAATGTTAGCCATTCTGACAGGTGTGAGGTGGTCTCTCATTGTGGCTTTGATTTGTATTTTCCTGATGATGAGTGATGTGGAGCATTTTTTCATGTGTTGGTTGGCCATCTGGATGTCTTCTTTGGAGAAATGTCTATTCATGTCTTTTGCCCATTTCTTCACTGTATTAGTTGTTTTTTTGGGTGTTGCGTTTAATAAGTTCTTTATAGATTTTGGATACTAACCCTTTATCTGATATGCCATTTGCAAGTATCTTCTCCTATTCTGTTGGTTGCCTTTTAGTTTTGCTGATTGTTTCCTTCACTGTACAGAAGATTTTTATTTTGATGAGGTCCCAATAGTTCATTTTTACTTTTGTTTTCCTTGTCTCCAGAGACGTGTTGAGTAAGAAGTTGCTGTGGCCAAGATCAAAGAGGTTTTTGCCTGCTTTCTCCTCGAGGATTTTGATGGGTTCCTGTTTTACATTCAGGTCTTTCATCCATTTTGAGTTTATTTTTGTGTCTGGTGTATGAAAGTGGTCCAGGTTCATTTTTCTGCATGTCGCTGTCCAGTTTTCCCAGCACCACCTGCTGAAGAGACTGTCTTTATTCCATTGGATATTCTTTCCTGCTTTGTCAAAGATTAGTTGGCCATACGTTTGTGGGTTCATTTCTGGGTTCACTATTCTGTTCATTGATCTATGTGTCCTTGTGCCAGTACCATACTGTCTTGATGATTACAACTTTGTAATTTTTCATCTTTTCTCCCTCAGAGAGTCTCGCTTAAAATTTTTTGCAGTGCTGGTTTAGTGGTCACAAACTCCTTTAATTTTTGTTTGTTGGGGAAACTTTTTATCTCTTCTTCTATTTTGAATGACAGCCTTGCTGGATAAAGAATTCTTGGATGCATATTTTTCTGATTCAGTACATTGAATATATCCTGCCACTCCTTCTGACTGCCAAGCTTCTGTGGGTAGGTCTGCTGCAAACCTGATCTGTCTTCCCTTGTAGGTTAAGGACTTTTTTCCCTTGCTGCTTTCATGATTTGTTCCTCGCATGAGTATTTTGTGAATTTGACTATTATAAGCCTTGTTAGTGGTTGGTTTTTGTTGAATCTAATGGGAGTCCTCTGTGCTTCCTGGATTTTGATGTCTGTGTCTTTCCCAAGGTTAGGAAAGTTTTTCACTATGATTTGCTCACATAACCCTTCTACCCCTTTTTCTCTCTATCTTCTGGGACCCCTATGATTCTGATGTTGTTCCTTTTTAATGAGTCCCTGATTTCTCTAATTCTTAAATTATCCTCTGTTGCCTTAGTCTGCCTCTTCTTTTCTGCTTCATTATTCTCCATACATTTGTCCTCTATATCGCTGATTTTCAGCTCTGCCTCATCCATCCTTGCTGCTGTGGCATTCATCTGTGATTGCAGCTCAGTTATAGCATTTTTTATTTCATCTTGACTATTTTTTTCTTCTTTTATCTCTGCAGAAAGGGATTCTAATCTATTTTCGACTCCAGCTAGTATTCTTATTATTGTGATTCTAAATTCTGGTTCAGAAATTTTGCTGTATCTGTGTTGGTTAAGTCCCTGTCTGTCGTTTCCTCCTGCTCTTTCTTGGGGGAATTCCTTTGTTTTGTCATTTTGAAGGGAGAAAAGGAATTAATGAGGTAAAAAATTTAAAAAATTTAAATAAAAAAATAAAATTAAAAAAATTAAAAATAACACATTCACACACACACATATCAAATAATTGATGCTAGATCCTAGGTGTGTTTGGGTCTGGGTGTTAAAAGGGCTTGATAGATTAGAGAAAAAAATGGGAAAGAAAAAAATGGAAATCGTTTGAAAATTTGAAAAAATGAATATACTGAAATAGAATAAAATGAAATTATGGAAGTAAAACAGAATTTGAAAAAAATTACATAAAAGTAAAGAATATAGTAGCAAAAAAACTAAAGAAATCTATTTTTAATAAAAATTGAAAATAAAAATAAATTTTTTCTCTTTCTGTATTCAAGAAAAAGAAATTAAAAAGAGAAAAAAAAAGAAAAGTGAATAGATGGACCAGGGAACAGACTGAAATATGATTGAAATTACTTCATTTTCCCCCTGGAAGTCAAACTATGAAGTGCTTTATAATCCGTAAACTAAGCAGGCAGAGATATATGTGGTCCTGAAGAGCGAGGTTGGCCTAGTTGCTCGGGTCTTAGTGTAACGGCTGTGTTCTCCATTAGATGGCGTTGCATAGCTTATTGGGGTGGATTGTGGCTCTTGTTGTGGCATTCATAGGTGTATTATGTGCATATGTGGGAGCTGTGTATCTTGTGCATCTGACCCTTTGGCCATAGTTATTTTGGGTATGGACACTTGGCCTAAGGGGGCAAATCACTTTCTATATTTGCAAATAAGGATTGCAAAAAGGATTTGGAGATATTGGATCCTGTGACATTGATGGCATAAGCAACAGAAGCTGGAATAGAAGGAGAGAGAGAGAGACAGAAGAAGAAGAGACAGAGAGAGGATTGGGAGCAAAGAAAAATGAAGCATATTGGGAGAAAGAGGTTGAAATTCAGTATAATGAAGACTTCCTGAGTAGTCCCAGTTCCATTTCTATGCCAAAGCCTTGTTTCAGCTCTTTCCTCAGACGTAAAATACTTGGAATCCTTCCAGTAAATCCTAGTTTTCCCATTAGTTACTTGCAACAATGAATACCAAATTTCACCGTTTCACTCATTTGTTTCACAAACATTTATGAAGCTCTCATGTATGTTAAGTATTTTGCTCTTGCTTGGGACACAGATACTTGCCTTCATAGGCACGAGCAGTATGAAAAGAAAATAATGGTCTCTTTGGGAATGATGTGTGGGAGACATTAGTTCATAGAATTCAGAAAGCATGGTCTATATTTGTGGTTAATCAGAAATTGAAGAAGAAGCAATACTCCTGTTTTCTTAGGTATTATCCAATTAGTGGATGATTATTCTGATGTTGTGGTTTGGCATATAAGGGAAAAGGGCATGTCTAATTTGTATTCCAGAGGCAACAATGAAGAGGATGACTTGGAGCAATCAATCACTAGCAACATGCTCCACTTTTCAAGAGATATTGAACAACACCAAACAGCAGGTGCTAATTAAAAAAGAGAAAAGGAGGGAGGGTTCCAACAGCCTATAGGAGTAAAGGCTCATGTAAGAAAATCGTGCAGGACAAGACTAGAAAATAGAAAACTTTCTGTACTAGGTTTTAAGGGGCATGAATTTTATTCTTTAAGCCGTGCAAAACTGTATAAATAACTATAGAGTAAAAATGCCTAAGGCCAGTTAGGTCAGGATTTCTTATGCAATTCAAGCTTTAGCTTTTTGCTTAGAATTTTCACATTTTTCTGTTGGTCCCAGTAATGAGACCAATAACTTGTACTTACTATTCTGTGTTTTCCAGTCATATTCCCTAGGGACCAATTTCAAAAAAGGAAGGAGAGCAGATAATGACAGGATCCAGCTGCTTAATCAATAGAGTGGTGGCCTTCAAGGCATTGTCTTTGTCAACCTTAAGGAAGCTAATACACAGTCTCTGAAATAGTTCTAATTAGATTCTAGACTTCAAAGTTCACTGTGTTATTTATCAATTCTCAGCAGTCATTCCTTACTTTTTAAAATGGCAGAAAAGTTATAAGTTCTTTAAAGTAAAACCTAGAAGGGGAGGAATTTACACAAGATTAAGGAGGAGTGGGAGGGCTAGACCAACTTACATTTGTAAACTAAAAGAAAAATGAAAGAACAGCAGGAATGAATCAATAACCAGAAATAGGTCAAGTGATGTAAATCTCAACAACACTGAAGAATAGAAAAACCCTGGATGATTCTCCAAATGTGTGAATTCTTGGTTTGGATCAACTCAAACTTCTAAACTACAAATATGAATTGGTCATTTTCTGTCTTAGAAAGATCATGTTGACTTATTCAACACTTTCAGAAAAAGTTAAAATGCTAGTTTTACATTTTGGACATTTTTTTAAGTTTATTTATTTATTTTGAGAGAGAGAGAGAGAGAGAAAGCATGTGCACACATGTACGTGTGTGTGAGCAGGGAAGGGGCAGAGAGAGAGGAAGAGAGAGAATCCCAAGCATTCTCTGTGCTGTCAGCATGGAATCCTATGTGGGGCTTAATCTCACGAACCATGATTTCAAGACCTGAGCCAAAATCAAGAGTCATATGCTTAATCTGACTGAGCCATCCAGGCACCTTTACCATGGGCATTTTTGTTATTGTGTAGTCACTTTTTTTGAAATTTTGCTGATAACTCCATGCACACTTTGTCAGCTAAATACATACACACCTCCTCTTACTTTCAACAAGTTGGCCATATTTTCTGAGGAAAAACATTTTTATACATTTGAAAATTGAGTCATAGAATTCATTTTGACCAAGCGCATGAAGGTAGGAGCTCAGTCAATTCAATCAGGCATCATCAAGGAGAATGTGTAACATGGTGCTCTCCAGTGGGAGTTAAGACAGAACAAGTGACCCCATTTAGTGTCATCTGTAATACTTCTATAAGTTGAAGTTGAGAATCTTTTTGAAAACCATCTCTTAGTCTTAGTCTTAGTCTATTATGGGCCACCTTGGTTGTCAGGGCATCTGAAAGCTCTTAGCAACAATGACAACATCTGTGGCAATAGCAGCAACCTGAGTCACATAGTTTAGGAATTTCTCTTAACATCTGATATCCAAATAGAGGTGTCAACTTGGAAATTATGTTTGAGTCTAGAGCTTTCAGATAACATATTAACTTAAAATACAAATTTTGAAATCAGGAGGATATAGATAGCATCTAAAACCTTGGGAATTGATACAGTTACTGAGGGAGCAATTAGACTAAGAGCAGAAGAGGTACGTGACCAATTTCTGAACATTCTAATATTTGGAAATTGTGTAGGAGAAGAGTCAATAATTAAGAATTTTTAAAACGCTTTAAGTGAGGTTGAATAAATCATATAAAAATGTGCTGTGTTGGAAGATGGGATAGAATTAAGGAATAGTCACCTATGTCTAGTGCTGCAGAGGTACAAAAGGTTGAGAAAATAAAACATCTACTGAAAATGGTAAACGGAGGTCATTATTGATTTCAAGATAAGGAAAGGGATAAGCTCCGGATTGTAGTCTGTTGGAAAAATGAGTGTGAGGTGAAAGAACTTAGCCTTTATGGTCAAGGGAGAGGATAAATATGGATGTAGAAAAAGAGATGAGGTATTTATTTGCTTGTTTGTCTTGATTTGTTTTCAGATTGGGTAAGCATGATTGAATTTATGGAAATAACTTAGTAGAAAGGGAGAGAGTTATGAAGGTGAGGAAAGGTAAAGAAATGTTTAGTAAACATAAAGAGGATAAAGATAAGAGCATCAGCTGATGAATTTTAGATACTTCTATTTTAAAGATACAAATCATATTGACAATGTTAGACTTCTTATGAGTGCTGTGCTCTTGAAAAACAATGATCAGGTTAAAAACTCCCCCATTCTTTTGTGCTTCAAAGATGGCTTACTTCAAGAAACCACCCTTCCACATATGATTTAATTACTAATGATGTCCCTCTTGTTTATAATAAAGCCGAAGACACTTCAAATTCCCATTTTTTGCCACACAAAAGATTTGCTAAATTGTTTGTCCCCTTTGATCAATTGAAATAAATTTCTTATTAATTGACATGACATCTCTGACCTTTGACTTATCCTCAACCTGATCTAGCATACAGTTTCTCCTTAGTGGCCCCTCCTGAGGATCAGCTGACCATAAGGGAAGACATTTTCTGATCAAGTGTCCCATTACAATTATGCCACCCCTTCGCTCACACTCAATTTTTTCTCACCTTGTCTCTTGCCTTTATAAAAGAAAATTCCTTTCTGTCTTACCTCTAAGACTCTTGCAGGTCTCATGGTTTGAGTGTTCTTTCTATTACTAGAAGACCACCCTTCATTTATTTCAATAATCCTTTTGAATAAAGTCTCTCCTTATCTAAGTCAGATTAGGTTTTTATTTGACAGTGCAAGAGATGAATAGGGATACAGAAGAATTATAGATTATTGTATGGACATAATTATATTCCTGTCTGACAATTTTTATTTTCTTAAGGAGGTAAAGATCAATTAAGCTTCAGAAGGCATGAGTAGATGTTGGTAGTATGAGAAGAGAGGATACCACGTGAAATTACACATTTTTGAGAATGAAAACTGAGTTCACTAAGGAAAAATGTAGTAGGATTACGGAGTAAATATGAGTTGCCTACTTGTAATTTGTGATTATAGATTTACTTAAGTCAACCAGCCAGTTGGCATAATTTTCCCTATTCATGTTTAGCTTCTTGGGTGCCGTTAGGAACACAGATAATATTAGGGTTCAAAATTGAAAAAAAAAGCATATTAGGATGGTATTCACATTAATGAGTTTACAGGAATACTCTCATGAAGATAAGATATTCTCTCCACTGGTCTCTGTTCAGGCTGTTTTATATAAATAGGTATAGATATAACTTTATAAATATTTGTCTCCAAATAGGTTTTATCTTATCTACTGATGATAAATAGATGAACAATACTCATATAAGCTGCATATTTTTTTTTACTCTGTTTACAAGAAACTTCATTAATAAAATGTTTCAAAAACCTTCCTGATCCCAAAGTTTATGATTTGTCTTTTGTTTCTTTGGCAATTACCAGATAATAGCTTTATTTTGCTTCAAACCTTAGTTTAATGAAAGAGTACTTTATTTTGGCTTCCTTTTAAAGTAAATCTTTCTTTTACATTCTGCTAGTCCTTTAATAATAAATGGCAATAATTTAAAACAAAAAATTCAGACTAATCTCTTGGAATCCTTTTTGCTTTTGAAAAGAACTGGAAGTCTCATTAGCATGGTTATATCAAGAGTCACAATTATAGATGACTGTTGGAATCTTACTCATTTAACAGTAATTGTATTTTAAGTATAATGGCTTCCAGACAAATCTTTAGGAGGAGATAAAAACTCAGTTTAAGATAAAACTAGTCAGCTTTCATTTAGATTTGGATTAAAGGGTAAAAAGGCCAAAAGGAATAGGTTGTTACCAACCTAAACAAATAGCCAAATCAAACTGGTATAAGATCAAGAAAAAATACTGGAGTGCCTGAGTAGCTCAGTTGGTTAAGCGTCTCTGACTTTTGGTTTCTGCTCAGGTCATTATCTCATGGCTCATGAGTTTGAGCCCTGCATTGGGCTCCACAACTGGCAGCGCAGAACCTGTTTGGGATACGCCACCCCCCCCTTCTTGCCCTTCCCCCACTCAAGCTGTCTCTGTCTCTCTCAAAATAAATAAATAAAAACTAAATAAAAAGAAAGAATAAAAATACAAACTTAACAATGAAAATGAAAATGTATTTTAGACTTCTCTATTATTTTTAAATTAAGTATAATTAATATAATTGTAAGAATCTAAAGAAATCCATGGATGATAGCTCAGTTAGAAATAAAACAACTAATCTTATTTGATGTTCACAAATAAGCCCCAGATAGGATGTAATTTATACTACTTTTAACTGTTTTTTGTTGACAAAAATAAGTAAGGAGGGAAAAGGAACACTTTTTGGGGGTTAAATTTTGATTAGTTCTCAATTACAACCAGAATAACCTCAATAAGTTAGAAATAAAATCTTTCATATAAATTTTAAGGCATTGTAAAGTATTGATATAATTTAAAATTGTTTCATAGTAAAACCAGTATTTTCAAAGTCAACTAAAATATAGATGAAACCTGTAAATAACTATTCCAACATGAATTAAATATCTTTAAAATATCAGATATTGAAAAACTTAGACTCAAAATGAAAAGAGCAAAAGTGTAAACACAACTAAAAAAAAGAAAAAAGAAAACAATTTTGGAAGTGAATACCAAAATACAAGGTGACAAAAATAAAATTAATTGACTTAAGTACAGTAAGGGTCATTGAAGACAGAATTAAGGTAGCCAAGAACCAAAACAAAATAAAGGAAAAGATAAAACCACTAGTGATAAAGCAATATATGTAGAAGATTTTCAAAGAAATTAAAACATCTACAATTTGAGTCCCTCAGGAAGCAAAAAAACCCCTGATATTGTAAGCTATAATTCAAGAACAGTTTCTAGAAATAAAATAAGATGTAAATCTACATATTATAAAGACCTATCATGTACCTGCAAAAGTTGACCTTGAAGGTCAAGTTTGAGATGTAGACCAGTGAACTTTTTGGACTTCAAGTATACATATATATATGTGTGTATAAATAAATAAATAAATAAATAAATAATAAATATATATATTATTTATATATAATAATATAATTATAATATAATATATATTATATATAAATACATAATATATTATTATATAATAACATATAATTTATTATTTATTTATGTATGTATTTATGTATTTATGTATTTATTTATTTATATAAAAGGTTCTCCAAGCATCTAAGAAAAGATTTCTTCCAGAGGAAAGGAAGAAAGGTGATTTGGCTCAGACTTCCCATTAGCATACAAAGCAAGACAACAGTAAAGCAACACTTCCTAGAAATCCAAAAAT
Organism: Panthera leo; assembly: GCF_018350215.1. Classification (NCBI taxonomy): domain Eukaryota; kingdom Metazoa; phylum Chordata; class Mammalia; order Carnivora; family Felidae; genus Panthera; species Panthera leo. The sequence goes on from NC_056682.1 coordinate 65,136,159, forward strand.
AGTGTGAGATTTTAAATCTTGTCAAGATCTCTTTGATGTTTCTAGACTATAGAAAAAAACTATGGTAACTTGTGAACATGTAAACAAAATTTAAGGATTATATTTATAAGCCCATTCTGAGAAATCTGTTAAAGCACAAACTTCATCAACCCGAAAAAGGATGGAGAAAATTGGCTATGGAGAACTGAATATATTTAATAATTGATCTAAGACTAATGCAGAGGTTGGGATACAGGTGGAAAAATAGTATATAAATGTTACAAACTATGACAAAGTGGAAATTAAACCACTAAAACATTAGAAGATGAAACAAGAAAGAAATGTGAGAGTAGAATACACCCTTAATTGGTGTACAGATAATAGTTGGCAGTAAAAGGATAGAAGTCTAAGCAAGGAAAAAAGAAGTCTATGAATACTATACAAAGTAATTTGGATAAATGATACCCCTAGAGTAAAGCTATGAACTTTCATAGGATTGGCTAGGCTGAACTACATTTACCAGTTATTCAATAAAACACTAATTTTGGTGTTACTGTGAAGGGAATTTGCATATGTGATTTAAATTGACTTTAAGGGGGGGGCGCCTGGGTGGCTCAGTCGGTTGAGTGTCTGACTTCAGCTCAGGTCATGATCTCACAGTTCATGGGTTTGAGCTCTGCATTGGGTTTTGTGCTGACAGCTCGGAGCCTGGAGCCTGCTTCGGATTCTGTGTCCCCCTCTCTCTCTGCTCCTGCCCCTACATGTGCTTTCTCTCTCTGTCTCTCAAAAATGAATAAGCATTAAAACAAATAAAAAAATAAATTGACTTTAAGGTAATAGAAAGGGAGATTCTGCTGGATGGACCTGGTCAATCAGACGAGTGCTTTAAAAACCAAATTAGGTCTTCCCTGAGCTCAAGAGACTTCACACAGCTCATGCCCTAGAAATTCCTGCGTGCCAGCCTAATTATGATTCTTCTGACTGTTTGCCCTATACACTTTGGACTTGCTTACCCAAACCTCATAAGTACATAGTCAATGCCTTGTAATACATCTATCTATCTATCTATCTATCTATCTATTGATCTATCACGTATCATCTATCTTTCCACCTATCTATCCATTTCTAGCTATGTGTATTTATACAAGTACGCAAGGATATATACACACATATATCCTTCTCTGGTTGAATCCTGACAAATACAATTACAAATCCAATGGCATATTTTTTTAAAACGATACATCACAATTAACTAGTTTATTCCAGGAATATAAGAAAGATTCAATATTAATTACACTATTACAATATTAATCACTGTGTTAAGAGGCCCGAGGAGAAAAATCATATGATGATCTCCATAGATGCTGAAAAACAAAATTCATTCCTTATTCCTGACAGTAACACTGAATATATAAGAACTGATGGACAACTCCTTTGTATAACATGCCTCAATCTCAATGTTAATCCAATGAGAAAAAAACTAAAGACACATCTAAAGTCAAGAACAAGAAAGGAATGTCTACTTTCTCCATTACTCTTTGCCATTATATTGGAGGTATTGGTCAATGCAAAATGATAAGAGACAACACTTAATGTGTTTGGTAATTGGAACAGAAGAGGCAAAAGTATATACATTTGTACATAACATCATACTATAACTGAAAACTCAGTGGGATCAATGTTAAAGCTTATACAAACAATAAACTAATGCAGAAAGGGTGCAAGATATGAAATTAATATACAAAATTTAATAGTCTTCATATGTGTTAATAATAGCCAGTTAAAATATATAATGGAAGAGCAGGTTGCATTTACAATAACAACAAAAGGATAAACTACTTAGGAATAAATTTAGCAGTGGCAAAATATGCCCAAGGAATAATTTAAAACACACATGAGAGACATAAAAATATATTTGAAAAGTGGAAAGACAATCATATATAAATATATGTGTGTGTGTACAGATAGACACACACATATATATTCATATATAGATATATATGGACACATATATTGCCAACAAGTTATTTTTTTTTCCTGGATTTAGGAAAGTTTATTCTAAAGTCCATATGGAAAGAAGACAACCAGATGGCCAACAGACACATGAAATGATGCTCAACGTTGCTCCTCATCAGGGAAATACAAATTAAAGCCACACTGAGATACCACCTCACACTGGTCAGAGTGGCTAAAATGAACAAATCAGGAAACTACAGATGCTGATGAGGATGTGGAGCAACAGGAACCCTCTTGCACTGTTGATGGGGATCTAAACTGGTGCAGCCTCTCTGGAGAACAGTGTGGAAGTTCCTCAAAAAATTAAAAATAGAACTACTCTATGACCCAGCAATAGCACTGCTAGGACTTGACCCAAGGGATACAGGAGTGCTGAAGCACAGGGGCACTTGTACCCCAATGTTTATAGCAACACTCTCAACAATAGGCAAATTATGGAAAGAGCCTAAATGTCCATCAACTGATGAATGGATAAAGAAGATGTGGTTTATATATACAATGGAATACTACTTGGCAATGAGAAAGAATGAAATCCTGCCGTTTGCAGCAGTGTGGATGGAACTGGAGGATATTGTGCTAAGTGAAATAAGCCAGTCAGAGAAAGACAGATACCATATGTTTTCACTCATATGTGGATCTTGAGAAACTTAACAGAAGACCATGGGGGAAGGGAAGGGTGAAAAAAAAATAGTTACAAACAGAGAGGAAGGGAGGCAAACCATGAGAAGACTCTTAAAAACAGAACAACCTGAGAGTTGATGGGGGATGGGGGAAGGGGAAAGTGGGATATGGACATTGAGGAGGGCACTTGTTGGGATGAGCACTGGGGTGTTGTATGTAAGCCAATTTGACAATAAACTATATCAAAAAATAAATAAAACAAAGTCCATATGGAAAATCAAACATGAAAGAATAGGTAAAAGGCAGTTATTAAAACACAATAAAAACTTATATTATTAAAATAGTGTTAAATGGACACAGACAGGCAGATTAACAGAACAGAATAGAAAAACAGAAAACTATCCAAGTGCTCATGGAAATTTAGTTTATATGATTATGCAAGTACTTCAAATCCCTCAGGAACATAGACTTTTAAATAGATGGTATTAATACAACTATTAGCCTTTGGAGAAAAAGTGAAAATTGGATCTATAACTCACAGTATATACCAAAATAAACTAACAACATAAATATGAGGAGTGCCTTTCAAACTATGACTCAAAATATAAAGGTAATAAAGGAAAGAGTTGATAAATTCAGATATATAAAGAAAAGCACTCATTGATGACAACAATAACAAAGCAAAACAAAACCATAGGCAAAATAAAAAGCAAATCACAAAATGGGAAAAGTATTTGCAATTTACACCTTATATACATATAGAGGGCTAATCTCTTTAATATATTAAAACTCAAGAAAAGACTATAAACCCAATTAACAAATGGACAAAAACCATAAACAAAACAGAGCATGGAAAAGATACACATGCATCCCATAAATATATAACAGGGACCTCAGCTTCAGTCAGAAAAAATATACAAATTAAAACTACACAGATATATTGTTTTTATATATAATATTGGCAAACAAAAATGGCTTGTCTACCTACTTTGAGGACAAGTTGTGGACAAACAGGCTCTCTCATGTTTTACTGGTGCTAATGCAAAATGAGTAACCAACAACACCACACACACATTTTTTACTCTTTTTTTTGTAGTTTCAAGTTTTTATTTAAATTCCAGTTAGCTAACAGATTGTGTAATATGAGTTTGAGGAGTAGAATTTAGTGATTCATCACCTACATACAACACCTGGTGCTACTCATAAGTGGCCTCCTTAATCCTTGTCACTCATTTAGCCAATCCCCCCACCCATCTCCCTCCATTAACCCTGTTTGTTTTCTATAGAGTCTGTTTTATGGTTTGTCTCTCTTCTTTCCCCCTTACTTCATTTTTTTCATTTCTTAAATTCCTCATATGAGTGAAATCATATGGTATTTGTCTTTTTCTGACTGACTTATTTCACTTAGCATGGTATACTCTAGCTACATTCATGTTGTTACAAATGGCAAGATTTCATTGTCTTTTTCATGGCTGAGTAATATTCCATTGTATATACATATACCGCATCTTCTTTTTTTTTTTTTTTTTTTTTTTAATTTTTTTTTCAACGTTTTTTATTTATTTTTGGGACAGAGAGAGACAGAGCATGAACGGGGGAGGGGCAGAGAGAGAGAGGGAGACACAGAATCGGAAACAGGCTCCAGGCTCCGAGCCATCAGCCCAGAGCCTGACGCGGGGCTCGAACTCACGGACCGCGAGATCGTGACCTGGCTGAAGTCGGACGCTTAACCGACTGCGCCACCCAGGCGCCCCTACCACATCTTCTTTATCCATTCTTCAGCCGACGGACATTTGGGCTCTTTCCATAATTGGACTATTGTTGATAATGCTGCTATAAATATTAGGGTGCATCTATCCCTTAAAATCAGTATTTTTGTCCTTTGGGTAAACACCTAGTAGTGCAAGTGCTGGGTCATAGGTTGGTTCTTTTTTTAATTTTTTGAGGAACTTCATTCTGTTTTCCAGAGTAGTTTCACCAATTTGCATTCCCACCAACAGTGTAAGAGAGTTCCCCTTTCTCAATATACCCAGCAATGTCTGTTGTTTCCCAAGTTGTTAATTTTAGCCATTCTGACATGTGTGAGGTGATAGCTCATTATAGTTTTCATTTGTATTTCCCTGATGATGAGTGATGTTGAGCATCTTTTCATGTGTCTGTTAGTCATCTTCATGTAATCTTTGGTAAAATGTCTATTCATGTCCTCTGCCTACTTCTTCACTGGGTTATTTGTTTTTTTGGGTGTTGAGTTTGATAAGTTCTTTATAGATTTTGGATACTAACCCTTTTTCAGATATGTCACTTGCAAATATCTTCTCTCATTCTGCAGCTTGCCTTTTAGTTTTGTTGATTGTTTCCTTTGCTGTTCAGAAGCTTTTATATCTTTTTTTAAAATTTTTTTTTAACATTTATTTATTTTTGAGACAGAGAGAGACAGAGCATGAATGGGGGAGGAGCAGAGAGAGAGGGAGACACAGAATTGGAAGCAGGCTCCAGGCTCTGAGCCATCAGCCCAGAGCCTGACGCGGGGCTCGAACTCACGGACCGTGAGATCGTGACCTAAGCTGAAGTCGGACGCTCAACCGACTGAGCCACCCAGGCACCCCCAGAAGCTTTTATATCTTGATGATGTCCCAAAAGTTCATTTTTTCTTTTGTTTCCCTTGCCTCCAGAGATGATTGTAGTAGGAAATTGCTACCGTGAGTTTCAGAGAAGTTGCTGCCTATTTCTTGTCTAGGATTTTCATGGTTTCAAGTCCTGATATTTAGGTCTTCCATCCATTTTGAATTTATTTTTGTGTATGGTATAAGAAATGTTCCAGTTTCATTCTTTTGCATGTCGCTTTCCAGTTTTCCCAATACCATTTATTGAAGAGACTGTCTTTTCTCCATTGGATGTTCTTTTCTGCTCTGTCAAAGTTTAGTTGAACCATATAGTTGTGGGTCCATTTCTGGGTTTTTATTCTGTTCCTTTGATCTATGTGTCTGTTTTTGTGCCAGTACCATAATATCTTGATCACTACAGCTTTGGTAACATTACTTGAGGTCTGGAATTGGGATGCCTCCAGCTTTGCTTTTCTTTTTCAAGATTTCTTTGGCTATTTGGGATCTTTTGTGTTTCCCTACAAACTTCAGGATTGTTTATTCTTGCCCTGGGAAAAATGCTGGTGGTATTTTGATAGGGATTGAATTAAATGTGTGGGTTGCTTTGGGTAGTATGGACATTTTAACAATATTTGTTCTTTCAGTCCATTAACATGGAATGTTTTTCCATTTCCTTGTGTCATCTTTAATTTCATTCACCAGTGTTCTATACTTTACAGAATATAGATCTTTTACCTCTTTGGTTAGGCTTCTTCCTAGGTTTTTGGTACAATTTTTAATGGGATCAATTCCTTGATTTCTCCTTCTACTGCTTCATACTGGTGTATAGAAATGCAACAGATTTCTGTATGTTCATTTTGTATCCTACAACTTTACTGGCTTCGTGTATCAGTTCTAGCAATTTTTTGGGGGGGGGGTGTCTTTAGAGTTTACTACATAGAGTATCACATCATCTGCAAATAGGAAAGTTTGCCTTCTTTCTTACCAATTTGGATGCCTTTTATTTCTTTTTTTTTTGTCTGATTACTGACGCTAGAACTTCTAGTACTATGTTAAATAACAGTGGTGAGAGTGGACACCCCTGTCTTGTTTGTGATGGTAGAGGAAAAGCTTTCAGTTTTTCCCCATTGAGGATCATATTAGCTACTGGTCTTTTGTATATGGCATTTATTATGTTAAGGTGTGTTCCCTCTATCCCTGCTTTGTTGAGGGTTTTTATCAAGAACAGATGCTGTACTTTGTCACATAATGTATCTGCATCTATTGCGAAGATTATATGGTTCTTATCCTTTCTTTTTAAGATTTTTAATTTTTGTTTGAGAGAGAGAGAGAGAGAGAGATTGAGAGCATGTGAGGGAGGGTGGAAGGGTAGAGGGAGAGAGACAGAGAATCTTAAGCAGCTCCAAAGAGGGGCTTGATCTTACAAGCCTGAGATCATGACCTGAACTGAAATCAAGAGTTGGACACTTAGCCAACTGAGCCACCTTGGCTCCCTGGTTCTTGTCTCTTTTATTAATGTGGTATATCATGTTAATTGATGAGATTATTGAACTACCCTTAAAACCCAGGAATAAATCCCACTTGATTGTGGCAAATGTTTCTTTTACTGTGCTTTTGGATTCCATTTGCTAGAATCTTGTTGAGAATTTTTGTATCCATGTTCATCAGGGATATTGGCCTGTACTTCTCTGTTTTAGTGGGGTCTTTGTCTGTTTTGGAATCAAAGTAATGCTGGCCTCATAGGATGAGTTGAAAACTTTACCTTTCATTTCTACTTTTTGGAACAGTTTGAGAAGAATAGGTACTAATTCTTTAAATTTTGGGTAGAATTCCCTTGGGAAGTCATCTGGCACTGGACTTTTGTTTCTTGGAACATTTTTGGTTACTGATTCAATTTCTTTGCTGGTTATGAGTCTGTTCCACTTTTCTGTTTATTCTTGTTTCAGTTTTGGTAGTTTATATATTTCTAGGAATTTGTCCAGTTCTTCCAGATTGCCCAATTTGTTGACATGTAATTTTTCATAATATTCTCTTATAACTGTTTGTATTTCTCTGGTGTTGGTTGTGATCTCTCTTCTCTCATTTGTGATTTAATTTGTTTGGGTCCTTTCCCTTTTCTTTTTCATAAGTCTGGTTAGGGGTTTATCAGTTTTATTATTTTTTTCAAAGAACCAGCTCCTGGTTTCATTAATTTTTTCTACTGTTTTTGTTTGTTTGTTTCTATATCATTGGTTTCTGCTCTAATCTTTATTATTTCCTTTCTTCTGCTGGCTTTGTCTTCATTTGTTGTTCTTTTTCTAGTTCCTTTAGGTTCAGGGTTAAGTTGCATATTTGAAAAATCTCTTGCTTCTTGAGGAAGACCTGAATTGCTATATACTTCCCTCTTATGACCGCTTTTGCTGCATCCCAAAGGTTTTGAACTGTTACGTTTTCATTTTCGTTTTCATATTTTTTTTACTTCTTTAATTTTCTGGTTGCTCTATTCATTCTTTAGTAGGATATTGTTTAACTTCCCTGTATTTATGGTCTTTCCAATTTTTTTTTGTGGTTGACTTCAAGTTTTATAGGACTGTGGTTGGAAAATATTCATGGTATGATCGCAATGTTCTTGTACTTGTTGAGGTCCGATTTGTGACCTACTATGTGATCTATTCTGGAAAATGTCTCATGTGCACTCAAAAAGATTGTGTATTCTGCTGCTTAGCATGAAATGTTCTGAATATACCTGATAAGTCCATCTGCTCTAGTGTGTCATTCAAAGCTATTGTTTCCTTGTTGATTTTCTGCTCAGATGTTGTGTCCATTGATGTAAGTGGAGTGTTAATGTCTTCTACTATTATTGTATTATTATCAATGAGTTCCTTTATATTTATTATTGTTTTATATATTTGGGTGCTCCCAAATGGTCATAAATATTTACAACTGTTAGATTTTCTTTTTGGATAGACCCCTTTGTTATGATATAGTGTCCTTCTTTATCTCTTGTTATGGTCTTTGGTTTAAAAATCTAGTTTGATGGAAGTATGGCTACTCCAACTTTCTTTTGATGTCCATTGGCATGAAAAATATTTTACCATCCCCTCACTTTCAATCTGTGTTTTTAAGTCTAAATTGAGTCTCTTGTAGACAGCATATAGATGGATCTGGTTTCTTTATTCATTCTGATACCCTATGTCTTTTGATTGGAGCTACATTCAGAGTGATTATTGATAGATATGAATTTAGTGTCATTCTATTACCTAAAGTCAGTGTTTCTAGAGATTTTCTCTGTTTCTTTCTAGTCTTTGTCATGTTTGGTCTTTCTTTCCCACTCAGTGAGTTCCCTTTAATATTTCTTGCAGGGCTCACTTGGTGGTCAGGATCTCTTTTAGTTTTTTGTTTTCCTGGGAAACTCTTTATCTCTTTCTATTCTGAATGATAGCCTTTCTGGATAGAGTTCATGGTTGCATATTTTCCCATTGAGCACATTGAATATATCATGCCACTCCCTTCTGGCCTGCCAAATTTCTGTGGAGAGATCTGCTGCTAACCTTATTTGTCTTCTCTTGGAAATTAGTGACTTCTTTTATCTTGCTGCTTTTAGGATTTTTTCTTTATCTATATTTTCCAAATGTAAGTATAATATGTCTTGATGTTGGCTTGCTTTTGTTGATTTTGATGGGAGTTCTCTGTGCCTCTGGAGTTGTATGATTGTTTCTTTTCCAAGATTAGGGAAGTTTTCAGCTATAATTTCCTCAAATAAACTTCCTTCTCCCTTTTCTCTCTCTTCTTCTTCTGGGACTCCTATGGTATGGATATTATTATGCTTTATGGAGTAACCGAATTCCTTAAGTCTACATTAATGATCTCTTATTTTTCTTTCCCTCTTCTTTTCAGGTTCATTATTTTCCATAATTTTATCTTCAGTAGTACTTATTCATTCCTCTGCTTCTTCCATCTACATGGTCATTATATCCAATCAGTTTCAAATCTCAGTTAGTGAATTTTTCATTTTGGCCCAAGTAGTTTGTAGGTGTTTTAATTTTCTGTGGTAAAGAACTTCTTGATGTCTTCTATGCTTTTCTGAGACCCAACTGGTATCATTATGATCATTGCTTTTCTGAATCAGGCATTTTACTTATATATGTTTTGATTAGATACCTGGCCACGACCTTTTCTTCTTATTTTGGGATTAATTCCTTCATCTTGTCATTTTGTCTAGGTTGCTGTCTTCTGTGTGTTAGGAAAGCCTGTTATGTTTCCTTTTCCTGAGACTAATGGCTTTAGGAAGAAGAGGTTATATAATGTCCTGGGCCTGGTGCTTCAGGAAGTGAATCTCTATCTAACAGAGGTTAGTCCTCTGCAGTGTTTCTCCTCACCTGCAGTGGGGAGCGTTTGGACCTTGGCCAGAATGTGGTGAGTTTCAACTAGGTGTTCTCTGGTTTGCTTGTTAAAAAAGACCTGATGTTACTTCTGCTGGAACTGAAACTGCAGAATTCTGTGGTCAGTAGACATGGTGCATGCAGGGGTTTGTGCTGCTCTTCTGGGAAAGGAGTACACTGTGCTGGTTCAGGCACACTTGCCTGAGAAATGTAGCACCAGCAAAGCAGAAGGAGATGGGGCTTGGTGTAAGTGGTTTAGGCATCACTGTTGTTTTTGTGCTGTTCACTAAAATTAGTTTAGATTGAGAGGCAAGGGAGGGAAATGGCGCCCCCCCCCCCTTCCAAGAGAGGGGAGTTTGTTCTTGTTGCTCTCAGGGAACCCCTCTAAGAGCAGCAAATAATTTCCCATGTGCCATAGGTACTTTTCAGATCACTGTTTATACACTGCCTGTGTCTGAGTTTCTTGCTTGCCTGGACCAGCATAGTGTACTTTGGGCTCTATCTTAGCAAAGCTGGCTGAGTTTTAAAACTCTCAACTTTAGGGACCTGGTGTGGTGGAGACCTACACTGGTCTTCTTGAGGGAGGTCTCATCATGCTGGGATTGATGCAGGTTTGACACAAAAGGACAGTTGCACTAGAGTGCAGGAGCTTGGGTTTCGGAGCAAACCACACTAAACAGCCAGTGTCCAGGTTAGCCACCCTCAACAAGTATCTCTGTTCTGTGCTGAGGGGCAAGGGAGGGAAATGATACCTCCTGGCTCCTTTGTTCCTAGAGAGGCAATGCCACCTCTCTCAGATGCACTCTAAGAAAGAGGAAACATCTCTCGCATTGCATCTCTAGTGATCCACAGATTGTGCTGTCTTCCCCCAGGTTACCTGCTTGTCTTCTCAACAGAAGCACTGCAGTGTCCTCAGGGCTTTATACCAGGCATGCCAGGGACCTCTAAACCTCCAGATTCTGAGCTTTTACTGGTTGCAAATACAAAAATCAGTCCCTCTTGTTTTCCCTGTTACTGGCTTTGGGGAAGTATATTCTGCGTGTGATCCCTGTATGCTCCACTCTCTCTCATCTCTTTCATGACCAAGGCTTCCTCCCCTCTATAGTACCTGTGATCTGTTTCTCACCAAAGCATGTCTCAGAACCCCCTATGTTCCATGATGTGGGCCTCTTCTTTTCCTCTAGTTGTACAGTTTGTTCTGTCAATCCTCAGATCACTTTCTTGTGTATTCAACATGATTTGATGTGGGGCGCCTGGATGGCTCAGTTGGTTAAGCATCTGACTTTGACTCAGGTCATGATCTTGTGGTTCTTGTGTTTGAGCCCTGTATTGGGCTCTGTAGTGATAGCTGGGAGACTGGAGGCTGCTTCGGATTCTGTGTCTCCCTTTCTCTCTGACCCACCCCTGCTCATGCTCTCCCTCTCTCTCAAAACTAAATAAACATTAAAAAAAATTAAATTATCAAAATGATTTGATGTTTATCTAGCTGTGTTCAAAGGACAAGGCAAGCCAGTGGTCTTCCTACTACTCTGCCATTTTAACTCCTGTCTTTATTTAGTTTTTGACCACAAAAATCACACTTGTCTTGCATCTAATGTGAAGATATGCTTTCACAAATACAAAGTAACATATGAACAAAGCTATTTATTGCAGCATTATTGTAATAATAAATTATTAATGTCACAAATAACCATCAATAGGAGATTGGTTCAATGGACTATGGTACAATGTGACAATGGCATTCTGTGCAGCTGTGAAAAAAGGGAAAAAAAACCTATGATCTGATATGTAGTGATTTTTATGTCATATTGTCAAGTGAAAAGAATGCAAGGAGCAGAATGTATAATGTATGCAACTGACTTTGGTAATAAAGAAAGGAAAATAAGAATACCTATCTATCTATCTACCTATCTACTTATCATCTATCTAATTTAAAATGGCTCATTTCTCAAAATGAAACACAGGAAGGATAAACCAGAATCTAAACCAGGACCTACAATGAAAAATGTTACCTACAAGAGGTTTATAGGAAGGAGTGGAGGGGATAAACCTGAATTCTCTTTAGTTCTGCTCTAATAAGATATATGCATTCAAAAATCCCACTGTATTATATAAAACTGCATAATAAAATCCACAGGGCTTGTGAGAAATATGGGGTTAGAGGCACAACACTCAAAAACTTCATCAATGACATATTTTTTACAAAAGGTAGGAACCCAGTTAAGATGTCAGCACAGTTATACATGTGCTAGATGTTTAAGAAATACATAAATATAATAAACATAGAATTCTACATGAAACAGAACTAAAGTTTTCTTGTGGAATTGAGCATCACAAAGCTTGCAGCTTGTGTATTATTGTGAAGTGGAAGAAAGAGTTTTCAAGGAAAGTTGTAACACCAGATGTGGATGTGTGTGGTTCATAACATGCTGTGACCTAAGGTAGCTGGTGGATGTTTCAGGTTTGCATATGCTTTTGCTCATTGTTATTCAACCTGTTTCAACTGAAGATGATGCTCTGCATGAGCAAAGACCAAATTTGCATTATCCTCAAATATGTAAATAGTACTGGAATAAATTAGTATTTTCTAAAACAAACATAAGCAATTTTCACTCTTGAATATTACATATTAAAATATAAGATCATATTAAAAAGGATGAAAGGCACTTCTAAAATATAATACAAAGCAACAAATGCATATGTGTATCACATTGATAGCATAACCATGTGGAGAAAAGCGTAATATCAGGCAACATTTGGAAGAAACTGCTCTGATTGCACATTGTTCCATAAAAAATATCTTAAACATTACTTATGAGATACTTATGGATTAATTGTTAGTATAAATGCTGATAATACAATTTGAGACTGTTTTGTGTGTATTATAGAATACAGAAGATCAATTGATATATTGATATTATTAGGAACTAGAATTTTACACTGTAGGGAAAGGAACATATGAATTTAAAGGAATGTAAGAGAGAAAACCCTTTCTGATTTTGATTTTGCATTGGAAATAGTAATTAAACCTCATGTTTGCTAAACCATATATTTCATAATTATAATTATTATTCTTTTCACAAAAAGGGCCTAAAAGAATACCTTAGTGGCATTTAGCACACCAGTTGCCTAGATTTTGGTTTCTAAAGTAAAATTCCTCATGAAAAAAGGAAGAGGGCTTCTTAGAGAAATGGCTGAATCCTGGCCTGAGACAGGAAATTACACGGTGAGACTGAGTTATCATGTACCAGAAAAAAGTTGATATAAAGAATGACACAAGACCCATCTGGAAGGGGCCCCCTCTTGCCAAATTTGATCATTTGAGCACCAGAAAAGAATAATGAGGTAACTGTCATGCACTGAACCACAAAGAAAAATTCTTTCTTAACACACAATAAATCATAAAGGCTAATATTCATAAGTGAGCTTATTAAACCTAAGGGTTTGTGTATATCAGGAGATACCATAATGGAGTGAAACAACAAGCCTTAAAGTGGATGCTATTTGTTTTATGTACAACTGACAAATATATATATTAATGGGATAAAGAAAACAACCCAACAGTAAACTTAATAAGAGTTATGCATAAGTAGTTCAGAGATGAGGAAACACAAATGGCCCATAAATGTATGAGAAGACTTAATATCATTACTAGATATTGAAGTGAAAATTAAAGCCTTATGGACTTGCTGTCTTCTATTGACCTATTTACTGGCAAAATGGGAGTCTGACAGTAGAAAGTGTTTTTGAGGATATGGAGCAATGTTTACCTGCAGCTCATGGGAGTTCAAATGTATGCAGTTCCTTTGGAAAACCTACATTGCCTATGAAGTTGATGACACATTCCCTTGACTCAACAAGATTCCTGATGCACAAGATTGCTCATGGCAACATTGTTCATTGAAACAAAAAATGGAAAAGGCCAATAGTCTATCCATACTAGAATATATCAGTATTTTTTTGTGTTCATACAATGGAGTATAGAGTACAGTAAAATGAAATAACTAGATCTACAGGATCATCATATTAGAATTCTGGTAAGGGACTAGTGAGTGGAAGAAGCAAGAAAAATACATAAAATTGAATCTACTTAAATAAAGCTTACATACAGTACATGATTTTGAGGTTGCATATATAGGTAGTAAAAGATGATAGAACTATATTGAAAAACCAAGAAAATTGTAAACACAAAGTCAAGGTAGTTATTTCTGGAGAGACACAGGGAAATTGAACTGGGCAGGGGCTGACAGGAGACTTCAGAGGTCATGGTGTTTTATATATACATATATTACATACATGTGTATGTAAATATATATATAATATATATAAATTTATTTTTCCTATCATGATTTCCATCATTTTATAATTTTTGTATGTTAAATTCCCATTATTCTGTGCTAGGCTGTATATATATATATATATATATATATATATATATATACACATATCATATATATGATATATATTAATATAATATATAATATATATTAATTATATACAATTAATATATATATTAATATACATTATATATTAATATATATATATATTTCCTAGGCTGGATAGTGAATATATATCTGCTTCTTGTAGACCAAGTTGAAAGTATGAATTTTAATTTTTATTTTACTGGAGGAAAAGCCATTGTAATGATTTGCAATTAAGATAATAGAACAGCAAACAAAAAGTTGTGGTTGATCTGGATTGACTGTCTGTACTGGTAACTTTACTTTCCATTTTCAATATGTTTTACTGTTTGTAATTTAAAAAGAAATAAGCACCAGAAACAATTATTTATTAATTTCTTGACCTTGATACTGTTTTTTAAAAAAAAGCCCCAAAGTGGGGCTTGAATTTATAACTCTTAGATCAAGAGTAGTACCCTCAACCAACTGAGCCAGCCAGGTACCCTGAATTTGATACTTTTGATACAGAAATACCATATCAATTTTCCTAAATATTGATATTATTTCTAGTTATAATCAGAAATACTGACAACTAAGATGGGGAGCCAGTTCTAGAACTTAGAAAATCTTCTAAATACTTAAAGAAAAATGTGGTAGTTTTATTACTTAAAAGTAAATTACTTAAAAAAGATTTGAACACAATGTGTTGCCATTTACTTGTCAGGAGATAAAACTTGTCATACATGTATCTTTTTTAATTTTTTAAGTTTAATTAAAGTATAATTTAATTAAAGTATAATTGATACACAAAAAATTGCACACACTTAATGTGTGGTGGGTTTGGACATAACGCATACACTCATGATACCATCATCACAATCAAGGCACTAAATATGTCTACCACTTCCAAAAATTTCCTTGTGTTCGTGTGTGTGTGTGTGTGTGTGTGTGTGTGTGTGTGTTTAGATTCCTTGTCACCATGGTTTGTAGTCCTAATGGATATACCCACCACTTTTTGTTGAGTATCCCCATTGTTGGTATTCTACTAGCTGGTTTGTTTCCTGGTAATGCAAAATGTATGTCTACTTGAACTGCCATCCATTATACCTGATCAACTCATTCCTCAGGTATCTGTACCACGCCAGTAGGTATAACTACATATTAAATTTTACTAAATGATTCTTTGGATAATTTATCTATTATTAAATTCACTGTTAATTTTTAGTCACATATGAACTAAATAACTTAATTCTTTCAAGGAACTGGGCAATGGATATTTTCTATCAGAAACAAGACTTAACACTCTTTTCTTTCCTTCTTGTCTCAGCCTTGCCTTTCTTTCTCACTGTTTGGGAACCTAAATCTACTAGGATGCCAGAACCTCCTTGGAATCCTCTATAAGCCAAGCACATAGGTTTCAAGTAAATTCCTTTATTATTCTTTGATTCCCCAAAGAATGTTTCCATCTCTATGAACAGTGCATCACCAAACATCTCCAGTCTTACCTTCACATCTACATTTCAGCCACACAGCTGCTGTTGGTTTCCCAGTATGCCCAGCTCTCCATTAGCTCTGGGTCTTTCACATACATCCAGCCTCTTCTTTTCCTAGGACATTCTTCCCATTATTTTTCATCTGGTTAACTTCCACTCATTCCCACGTCTCAAATTTAAACTTCTCTTCTAACTAGACAATTTCCCTGACACCCCACCCTCACCTGGGATACATATCCTTCTTATGTACTCTCATATTACACTGAAATTTTCCTTTCCATCATTTTATAATTTTTGCATGTTAAATTCCCTTTATTCTGTGCTAGGCTGTACATTTTGCACTAGAAATAAGTATGTCTATATTAATCTGCATCAAATGCCTAATACAAAGCATAGTACACAGTGCAATAAATTTCACTGAAAAGAGAGAGAATAAGAGGGACAGGTGGATAAAAGAATAGATGGATGAGTGATCTGAACATACCTCAGTTACTCATCATACACATAAAGTTAATACTAGAGAAATTGACCCTGCTCCCAATGGCTGGCCTGCTTTTCTTCTTAAATTCCAAACCTTTTCGTTCATGTGGATGATTGTTTTCTTCCTCTTTTTATAAGACTGGTTCATTCTTTTACTTCAAGACTTAGGTAAAATAGGGTCTCCACACAAAGTATTTTTTATGACCACCTATTTAATGCGATCCCCCTTTCATCACACATTTTAACTTTTTTCATAGCATTTATTACAATTCATAATAAGCTTCCTTGTTCATTATGTGTGTATAGGTTATCCACTCTCTTGGCACATGAGCTACATGAAAGATAGGACTTTGACTATCTTATTTAGTACTAAATTATTATCCCTAGAAGAGTGTCTGGAACATAATCTCTCTCTCTCTCTCTCTCTCTCTCAATGAATGAATACCTAAAATATTTTTATATTTTTAACATATGAATTTTTTCTTTATGTTTATACAGTAGTTATAAACCAAATATTATAATCCATTAAGTTGCATTTCTTAGTAACAAGGAATAAATATATACATATATATTTAAAAATATGTTTATACTAAAATTTAAAATGTATTCTTTTAAAAATATGTCAATAATGTTAATGTGTTGTCAAATATACTCTTACATTGATGTCCAATTCAACTATATATCTAAGGCTTTTAATGGTTCAACCTAGTAACATCTTGCAACACTTCCAATTCTGAAATTCTGTAATAGAATAGTATTTAGAAATATTTAGAAGAAGACAGTGGAATTAAAACAATAGCACAGTTTCGAAGGGGCACATGCACCCCAATGTTTATAGCAGCACTATCAACAATAGCTAAAGTATGGAAAGAGCCCAAATGTCCATCGACTGATAAATGGATAAAGAAGATGTATATATATACAATGGGATATTACTCGGCTATCAAAAAGAATGTGGATTTGCAGCAATGTGGATGGAACTAGAGCATATTATGCTAAGCAAAATAAATTAGAGAAAGACAAGTATCACATGACCTCACTCATATGTGGAATTTAAGATAAAAACAGATGAACATAAGGGAAGGGAAGGAAAAATAATATAAAGACAGACAGGGAGACAAACCATAAGAGACTCTTAAATACAGAGAACAAACTGAGGGTTGCTGGAGTGGTGTTGGGTGGGGGGATGGGCTAAATGGACAAGGTGCATTAAGGAGGGCACTTGTTGGGTTGAGCACTGGGTGTTATAGGTAAGTGATGAAGCATTAAATTCTATTCCTGAAATCATTACTATACTATATGTTAACTAACTTGGATTTACACTAAATAAATAGTACAATAAAAAAATTATAACTATGTGCAGTGATATATGTTACCCAAACTTATGGTGGCAATCATTTCTCTCTCTCTCTCTCCATATTTATAGATCTATTTATCTATCTATCTATATATATATATAATATTGAAAAAATATATCTCAGTATATGTATCAAATTATGTCACACACCTAAAGCACTACGTTATATGTCAATTATATTTCAATTAAAATAATATAATAAAGCAATAGTAACCAAAAGGGGATTAAAAGTCTTGTAGATTGAAATTTAGATAGGAAACTGCCAAAAAATGTGAAGAAAATGTTTGCTTACTATGCTGAAAGGAATTATTTTTGTAAGCTTTAGTTAATCTTGAATAAAAATAATCAGATATTTTCCATAGTATTATAAAAAATAAAAGACTGAATTCCCTTTGATGACCTTGACCTCTATGGGATAAAAAAGAAAATTAAATTCTATTCAGTACTCATTTAGTACTTTGTAAACCATTTGTGGTTTGCTTTATGCTATGAGTTACAGAAAGCTCTCCTGTAAACTTTTAAAATAAGGAAGTTTATTAGCTCATACAGCAAGAGTAAGAGATAAGCATTCTCAGAGTATTTAGTATAGGAGCTCAGTTTCTTTACAGCTTTTTATTGGTCACCTTCCTGGCATTGGTTTGTTTTGGGAGTTGGCCCTTATATTTCCAAGATAGTTGCCACCAATTTAGATATCATGCACATATGACACACTTCAGGGCAAAAAAGGATAGTATTCCCTACCAGGCAGCACTAGTTAGCATCAAGAACAGCTGTTGGTAGAAACCTTCAAATGTATTTCCCAGTTTACTTAGTTGGTCAGAATTGTATCACATGGAATTATTATGGTTGTTTTGACCTATGATTATCTATTGGAACATAATTAAACCTGTTCTATTGCTTTATCCAACAAATATTTTTCCTTTCTGATTTCTAGTTTTTGCTTATTTGGGATATTTTGATTACTATACCTCACATCTGAGACATACATATTTATAATTTCATTCTTAACCAAACATATGCTTTTTGGAGTTGTCTTTCCCTCCCATCTTCTTTTAAATGCATGGTGGCCATCTCAAGACCACATGATTCTACCCTATTTGGCACAGATGATTAAACCAAGTGTAGACATACAAAACAATGGAAATCTGTGCATGTTATTTTTTTAGCCAACCAATTTGTTTCTATTTCAAAAATGTGAGCTATGAGACACAAAACTTGAATGAGTCTGGTGATTTGGAGCATAAGTTTGTTTGGAGCTGGGTCCAATACTGACACAGAGGCAAGCCACAGCCACATGACAGTCAAATTTATAGGAAATCAGAAAGGAGCCCTTTAAAAAAATGCTAGCCTATAAATTTTAAAATAGAACAGATGGACAGAAAAAAGTACATATGACCAAGTGAGAAAAAGAGAGAGAGAAAAAGAGAGAAATTTGTACACTGACTTTTGCAATTTCAGTGGCACACTTAGTTGCATTTCTTATGGTAGATTCCATGAAATGCCCCTGTATCCTGACAACTAGCACCCTTTCCTCAGAACCTCTTTCAATTTTCTGCTCATTGAAACCAAATAATCTCTGACCTTGAAATTGGTCTCCCTGTCTTTCTCCTTCAAATCCTTCAGTAACCAGTACCAAGCTAAGGTTCTCTATGTGTGAATTCAGCATTTCCTATGTACATTATACGGTTTCCTTCATCCTCAGAGATTAGAGCCAGACAATGGTAGCAATGGACAGGACTTTCACTTACTTTACTCCTCTTGTTTTGCAAAAAAGGAAAGAGACCCATAGGACTGAAGTGATACAATGTCAGTGAAAGATGACAATGACATAGGTAGAACATTTAAATCTATATTCCCAGCCGAGAGTTGTTTACTCTACCAACCATATGATTATCTCATATATATTGGATTTTTTTCTGAAAAGCTAGTGTGTAGTATAGTCCCTTTGTTACAGTCCTTTGGCCATCAGCAGCAGCCATTGAGCATGTGGATCACATATCCACTGTTTGTGATGCTGTGCCTTTGTCCAAGTTAGCTCAGTGAGTTGGAATCTCCCTGAGAACTGCCATCCTATTTGTGATGCTGCTAGTCACTTCCAAGCTGACGCTTTGCTATAGATTGTGCTTCTCTTAAAACATTCCCTTTGTTGTTCTATTCTGTTAGCTTCACGTGTGGCTGATTGCTTTACTTCAGCACACTGCACGGCTTCTGTTTGGTATGTGCTGCTATCATTTCTGTCTCTCACATGACCAGACTAGAAAAATATGAAGCATCTCAGTTGAACTGATCTTATTTTTTATTTCCTACATGATCAGTTAGCAGTGTTAAACTTTGTCACTTAAGATCTTTTACTGAGATTTAAATTTAGCAAATAGTGAGCAAAATGTCTAAGTAGCTTTACTGTAACGTCATCTATATTTGAAAAGAAATATAGCACCAGTTGGAAATAGGTTCTGAGTTGTAATGAACATCCAGAGACCAGAGCATCCTGCCATCAATGCCCCATCCCATCTCACTCTCCGATGGAATGGGGCCATGTTGGGTCAGATAAAGTTGGATTCTGAGCCAAGGTTTGGCTTACAATGGGTCTGTATGTTCTGTATATTCACTTGATGGTCGTTTCTAATGTCCCTGAATGTATAATTATGCCGCCTCCACATTGAGCATTTGACCCATATAGTAAAGGGACATTTTAGGAGAAAGGTTGAGCACAAACCACTGAAACAGCCTTGCACGTTGTGCCCCTGAGAAATGTGTACCGACCCTAAATACTAAGGAGCTAAAGGATGTAGTAGTGGTGCTCCCCATCATGTCTTCAGTTAAGTCACCAAACTGGCCCTTAAAATAACCCCAGATGAATCCTGAAGATGACTTCCGACTACCACAGGCTCAACTGAATAGCAGCCTGATTGCAGCTGCTATCTCAGACGTGGTGCCGTTCTGGAGTAGATTAATCTGGCTTCCACTACTGCTACGCTGATTTGGCAAATACGTTATTTTGTTCTCAGATCAGATAAAACAGATCAGAAACAATTTGCATTCACATGAAATGTACAAAATTAGGCATTTACAGTTTTCCTTCAGGGTACTGTTCACTTACTTTCTCTCTGTCAGAACATAGTTTTAAGATATCTGGATCACCTGAACATCCCACAGGACATCACATTGATTTTCTACATTGATAATTTTGTGATAATTAAGCTGATGAGCAAGAAGTGGCTAGCAAATTAGGGGCCTTGGTAAGACACGCACATTCCAGAGAATGAGAGATAAGCCAACCCCACAAAGATTTGGGGGAGTAGCCCAACACATCAGTAGAATCATTAGCAGTCCAGTCCTCAGAGACTGCAAGGACATTCTCTCTAAATTAAAGGACAAATTATTGCATTTTGTATCTCCTACCACAAAGAAAGAAGCACAATGCCTGGTAGAACTCTTTGGGTTTAAGAGATAGCATGTTCCATACCTGGGTGACATGGAAAGCTACCACTTTTGAGTCGGTCCCAGGAAAGGAAAGAGCTCTGCAGCAGATCCAAGATTCATTTGGGTAATCCTTCCACTTGAGCCATATGGACCTTGTGATATCAGGAGTATCAGTTGTGATAAAATATGCCATATAGCACTCTCCAGTGGGAGAATTGCAACACAGACATATGGGTTTCTGGAGCAAGACTTGCCAAGATGCAGTGGAGAATTATACAACTTTGAGAAATAATTCCTGGCATGATAATGGACCTCGATAGAAGTAAAGTGTCTGGCAAAGGGTATCATGCATCTGAAACTTTCTGTCTAGTTTTGTCAAACCCTCTAAGTCATAAAGACAGATGAATCCATCAGCAATTTATTGTAAGGTAGAAGTGGTATATCCAAAAACGAGCATGAGCCAGACAAGAGAGCACAAGCAAGCTATATCAGAAAGTGAACTAGACCCACATGTTATCTACCCCTGTTGTATCAGTGCCCTCCACTCAGCTCACACCTATTGTCACATGAGCTTGCAGAAGATAAAAGCTCACACTTGGTTTACAAATGAATCTAATTAATATGCTCATGAAAGCTGAAAATGGTTGCCTTACTCAGGAAAAGCCTCGAAAAACAGTGGGAAGTGAAAAACAAAATCCTCAGAATGGGCAGAGCTTCAGTGATAGACCTGGTCATCCACATCGTGTACACAGAGTTTGGGATGTACATAGCTCTAAACAGTGCTAAATGTTTTGTTTATACAGGGGCTCCAAAGGAGAAAGATTGGAAAATTTTGGATAAGAAGGTTTGATGTACAGGCATAGGGATGGAGATATGGGGGTAAAGGTAAAAAAGTGTGAATGACTTAGCATCACATAGTAGTACTCACAGGAAAGTATTAAGTAGTAAGATTTGGCCAGGCAGTTTTAGCCAGTCTGTGCCATTGGTCACATCTGCACTGGCATGATGGGCACATGAATTTAATTAATTCAGTGGTCACAGTGGAAGTGATGAAGGCTAAACCTAGGTCCAACAGCATAAGATTCCACTTACCAAGGCTCACTTAGCTGCTGCTGCAACTAACTGTCCAAATAGACAGTAAGAGAGATCAATGCTTGCACCCTAAGTAGAACTATTTATCAAGGAGACCAACCACCATCTGTTCATGAGTTGAATAAATCAGGTTCCTTTCAACCTGGAAAGAACAAAGACTTGCTTTAATAAAAATAAATACATATCATGGGGGAGATTTTGCATTCTTATTCTTATTCATGACCTCATCAGTACAACTATCCAAGAGTGGATGTAGTGTTTAGTTCCCCGGTATGGGATCCCACATAGTACTGGTCAGATCAGAAGACCTTCTGTATAGCAAAGGAAGTGTGGGTGTAGGTCCATGACTATGTGACCCAATGGTTATATCACATACGCAGAAGCTGAAGCTGTTGGCTTGAAAGAGCATTAGAAAGTACAACCAATCAGGCTATAAGCAGTAATTCTATGTCGAGCAGGCTTCAACCTCCAAGATGCAGTATACACATTGCATCAACAACTTTATACAGTATCGTGTAGGAAGAGTACTTACATCTGAGAACCGAGGAGTAGAGACAGGAGAATCTCCACTAATTATCATTCTTCGTGACCCTCTGGGGGTTTTATGTCTCCCATTCCTGCAACTTTAGCCTCTTCATGGCTGGAAATCCTAATCCCCAAAGGGTGCAAAGTCTTGCTCAGGGAAAACAATGAGAATCCTATTAAGCTACAAGCTATGGTTGACACTTGGGCACTCAGGCTCTTTGTGCCCAGAGACCAGCAGAAAAGGAGTCATAATCTTGACAGGAATAATTGACAGCAATCACCAAGAGGTGGTAGGGTTTCTGTCACACAGTGGGAGCAGGGAAGAATGTGTGTGACACCTGGTGATCCACTTGGGTGTCTACTGCTACTCACTTGTCCAACTGTACTGATAAATTAAAAAGGCCAGCAACCACAACATGAAAAATTTATGGTAACCAAGGGTTCATGGTCTTCAGGGATGGTCCAGATTATCATACCACCAAACAAGGCAACAAGACCAGCAGTGGTGGTCTGAGGATGAGGGGAATCCATAATGGATAGCTGAGGAAGAAGATGATGAGTATCAGATGGGGTCCCAAGACCAACTACAATAGTAGGGACTGTAGTTTATACTACTAACCTTCTTCTGTGCTTCCCTTAAAAAAAGAGGCTCTCTGGAATCCCGGGCTAACTTCTGCCTCAAATGTCTTTGAGGAAGCCAATACAATCAGTTCAAGGGATGGACTATTGTGAAGACGTATATGTACCACTTCTGAGAGCCCACTTAAAAGAAAGATTTTTTTTCCCCAACACATAAGGTGTGTTAGTCCTTCCAAGTTTGCCTCAGAGAGCTGTGATAATCCAAGAAAGAGCATAATCTTCTTGGGGTGGCCCACCCCCCAGTGACAGATCATGAAAGTGTTATAAAGGCCTGGCCATTTCCCTTACTGTAAGATATCAGCTCATTATAAGTGACACATACTTCAGAATCCCCTTTGGGGTTAGCTGGGGCTTTGTTTCACCAGCACCTGTTTGACTTCTCTCTCTCCCCCGTGTTATTTCCTCCATAACCACCAGGACCATGGAGGCCTTTATAATAGGGTTTCCATTCCCAATGTCTATTTTTCACATTTCTAGTGATATTCCAGTAGGACTTCCTTTTTATAATAGTCATTTCATATGCAAAAGCCTCAAATTGCCACTTAGTGAAAGCCAACTCTCAGAATTTGAGTCCTTCTTTCTTAGGACAAAATTTAAGATACAATCTGTGGCTTTCTACTTAATAGAAAACAAAAATAATAAAATAACACCTTCTTTGGAAAAAAAATTGACCATTCCAAATGATGGAAAATTCCATTATTTTTCCTCTTGAACTCAAGTTATTATTTTTAAAATCAATCAATCAATAAATACAGCTTACCTCTGGTAAGGAATTTGATTCCCCAGGGAAATATATTTCACTTGTAGTAAATTCAAAAAATTATACAAAGGTAACTAGGGTGTAATTACTGTCCTGGGAAATTATAATTCCTAGTTACTTACAATCTCTTTATTATATTTCTGTGTGGCAATGTTGAATGTGCTACTCTTGCATACCTCCTAGAGTTTTTATGAGAGACAATTTTAAGGTAAGTAGACTGCCATTTCAAGTTAGCTTTTGGTTCTGTTTTTTTTAAACTGGTCTTGTAATGACAATAGCATTTCTCAAATGGCTGCAGTTAAGTCTTTACATTTGTTGTTTTTCTTTTCCCTGCAATCATGATAAAGCATCAATATATTTTATATATAAATTAAGTAGTTTCCATAGAATTCTAAATTGATTGATGATTCATTTATTGTTTTTCAACACAATTTACTAGATTCCCACTGGTTGTCAGACCCTTGGCCAAACGTTAGGGATACAGTTGAACAAGATATGGTAATTCCCTTAAGGAAATTAATGCCTAAGAAAACATAGTGTGAATGGTTTCTTAAATGGGCTTTATTCTTTTGCTAACTAAAATCATTTTGAATTCAGTTTGTCAGGGTTATGGGCTGAATTGTGCCTCCCCAAAATGCATATGTTGAAGCTTTAATTCCTAATGTGACTGTGTTTGGACATAGAGCATTTAAAGAGGCAATTAAAGTTAAGCAAGCTCATAAGGCTGGGGTCCTAATCCAGTGGTACTGGTGTTCTTATGAGAGGAAGAAACACCAGTAACACATGCACACAGAGAAAAGGCTATGTGAGGACATGGAGAGAAGGTGGCCATCCATAAGCTAAGGAAAGAGACCTCAGGAGAAACCAAACTTGCCATGCCTTGAACTTGGTCTTCCAGCCTCCAGAACTGTGAGAAAAATTAATTTGTGCTTAAGTGACCCAGTCTGTGGGTTTTGTTAGGAAAACCCTAGTCGACTAATACAGTCAGATATTCCTTGTTGGCAAATTGACTGGGAATTTGCTCTGGTAAAGTGTGATGATATGTGAACACTCTACCGCTAAGAACATTTTACAGCATTGAAATTTTACAGCATCCTCATTTTACAGCATCCTCATTTTACAGCATTGAAACTGAAATCCCAGTCCCCCCAAAATATTTTACTGAAATATTCCTTTTCTCCATCAGTTTCTTCTCCAGGGCAGGTCACAGAGCAGCAGCTGGGAGGGAAACAGGGATGATCTTTCTTCTATTCCTCCTCTACTTGAGCTCATGCCCTTCTTCCTCCTCTTGCTCTGATTCTTCTTTTTTCAAAAAATTATTTTAATGTTTATTTATTTTTGAGAGAGAGACAGAGCATGAGTCGGGGAGGGGCAGAGAGAAGGGGAGACAAAGAATCTGAAGCAGGCTCCAGGCTCTGAGCTCTCAGCACCAAGACCACCACGGGGCTCAAAGTTACGAACAGTGAGATCATGACCTGAGCCGAAGTCAGATGCTTAACTGACTGAGCCACGCAGGCACCCCTGTTATGATTCTTCTGACTCACTCATCCTGGGTTGGGGCCAGACAAGGGGAGGTGTATGAAGGACAAGTGTTGCGTGTCCCTTTCTATGACACCCCACAGTTGAGGCCCTCTTTTCTTGTGCTATAGACAGGAGCACTGCTGGGCTCTTCAGAGAAACTGAGAAACTGCCCTGGGAAACTTTCCATCTCCCTTGTCGTGGACATTGATTGTGTGCTTTCAGTCTTACCTCTGTTAAATTCTCTCATTCCTCTCCAAGCAGGCATGCCTCTTGGACAGGGTTCTTTCAAGAGGACCTGGTCCTTGCGATTCTGTGTAGTATTACTTGACGCAGGCAAACACATATATACTAGACCCTTCCATCTGTGAATACATGGGCCCCTCTGCTCCCTCTGCCATCATCCCTCCTCTCCCTCGTGGGCAACCCCAGCTGGCAACTACTCTCGGAACTTACCAGGTCAGGTGCAACCATTGCGCTTTCTCCTCAGATCTGCCTCCAATCGCTTGGAAAATATTCCAGGTTCTTTCTGCCAAGAACCCTCATGCAGTACCAATAGCAGCACTGAACAGGCCTCCTTGTCTCTGCTGCTCATCAAGCTTCACCTGAAGACTGAGATGTTGGCCAGCTCCTCAGTACACAGAACAACTATCTCTACAAGTGATTCTCTTGCTATTTCCCATACCTTATACGATTTGAAGCAGTAAAGGTGAAGCACTTTCCTCTTCTCCATAAGAAAAGGAAGGAATCAACACCACAGTGTTTCTACTCACATGAATTTCTTTCGAAGAGTCTCTGGAATGAACCTGTAACCTTCTCTGATATAAGCTGGAGATTTCAGGTGGGGACCATTAGTGTAGGAACCATTTTGGCTGTCTCTTGGGAAGACCTGCATGGATACATCCAGCATCTTATGTCAGAATGTGAATGTCCTTAGCCCCTTCCACCACATTGTCTTCAACTTGTATCTCTAAGCTAAAATGACACAATGAAAAGTCCCATCTCATATCCCGCTACAATACAATTTAAAAAACCATCATATATTATTCTAACATAAAATATAGTTATTGTCCCTTTATAAGTATAATAATTGAACTTTGTAGACAACTTGGAAAAAAGAAATGATGAAGGGAAG
The DNA here is from genome assembly GCF_018350215.1 of Panthera leo. Classification (NCBI taxonomy): domain Eukaryota; kingdom Metazoa; phylum Chordata; class Mammalia; order Carnivora; family Felidae; genus Panthera; species Panthera leo. The sequence continues at coordinate 65,162,561 of NC_056682.1, forward strand.
TAAAACATATACTGGATTTATGATTATTTCTATGAACCAAACCTTTATTTAGAAAAATCAGTGGTTAGAAGTTATCAGGGAAATTTTATACACTTTTCCTTCATGATATAGAACTGTAAATACTTTTAAAGTAGGTGTCTCTTACACTTTGTATTATTATTTTCTTTGCCTCACATCTCAAGAGGTCTCTTATCCTTCTTAGGACAATTGCTTTCCTCTCTTTTCCCTCAGTTCATTTTTAATATGGAACTCAGTATCCCCAAAGCCCTCCTTGTTCCTTCAGGAGGCAGGCACACTTTCAGTTGTGTCTTAAAAGTACCATGTAATCACTATAAACCAAATGGTCAAATTATGTTGTGGACAGACTCTCACATTTTTTTTTTTCTGACAGCAAAGGCCTCTATTGTATAGACCCTGAGTCTCGTTCTGGTAACCTAACTGAACCATTTCTTTGACTTCTCACTTCTGCCTTTATCCTGAAAATGATCCTCATGCAAAAAACGACAAAAAGCAAAACAAACAACAGAAAACTCCTTAAAAAAATCCTACATTTTCTTAAGGAGAGGGAATAGTCCCTGTGCAGATATATTCTCATGAATTTGGCAGAATATAGAGGAGAGAGGCAAGCTATAGAGGCAAACTCTGTTAATTCCTAGTTATAGAAACTTTGGCAAATATCCTAACCGTCAGAGCCCCCTCACTTCTTTGACGTGAAAATGGGGGAAGGTAACGTCTACTTCTCTGGTATTGTGAGAATTAAATCAGAAAATAAATAAAGATCCTAGATCATAGTATGTAATTCACAAACATCTGGTTATTTACTAAAACCCCCAATAAAAATTGGGCTGTTCCTCACCTTATAAGCAGATACAAAGAAGGTGTAACAGATGTGTCTACTTCCTAGTGTCCATTTCTGATTTCTTCTTCCAGACTAGCCATTCCCTAGTTTCCTGTGCTTTGGCCCAGTCCAGGAAGGAAATTTCTTGGCATCTCAGCAACCCAGCTGGGAACTTCAGATCTGCTCCTGAGGCAGTAGGGGTAGATTTGTAAAAGTAGTAAGTATGGAGCCAGAAGCCCTGGAGAAGGAAGTTATTTCTATGAGCCTCCTATATTTCACCTGTGAGTACAACATAGAGGGTACATGAGCATTCAACAATTACATATGTACAATGTATGATTAGTATTAGACACTAGCTTTGTAGTCTCAGTAAATAAATTGACCTCTCTGGGTCTGTCTCTGCACCTATTAAAAAAGGATAGTGAACTTGATGATCTTAAAATTATTTTCTACTATAATATTTTATCATTACCTTAAAGGCTACTTCAAGAATACCTATTTTGATTTATAACTATAAGCAAGTGAATGTAATTAGTGGTTTATTCAGATTATACAGGATTGCCTAGGTATTTTCTATTTTAAAAGATACAAGTGGGGATGTACAGTTTAATTTTTTCACTCATTTGATAGTAGTTATTACTATTGAATTTTTTATGCCTTAGTATAGAGTATATAAGTAAAAAGCTTCAAATACATGTGTCCACAATAATTCAGTAATTAAAATTCAGTAAACACTTCTCTTGAATCTTTATATCTTATCATCCTTAAAAAAAGTCTAAAATACAACAGAATATTAGGCAGAAATTATTTCCAGTTTATCATTTTAGAAATGTGTTTATGATTTACTAGTTTATACGGGGACAATTTTGCCAAAAAAAATAAGAATGCAAGGATGGCAGTGTGGGTATCTCTTCGAGATTCATATTTCAATTCTTTTGGATAAAGACCCAGAAATGGGATTGCTGGATCCTATGGCAGGCCTGCTTTCAATTTCTTGAGGAACTTCCATATTATTTTTCACAGTAGTTACACCATTCTATATTCCCACCAGCAGTGTGTAAGGATTCCTTTTGCTCCACATCCTTGCCAACATTTATCTTTTTCCCCTCCCAGTTTTATCGGGAAATAATTGACCTACATCATGTTTAAGTTTAAGGCACATAGTATGATGGTTTGACTTATATATATTGTGAAATGATTATCACAATATGTTCGGCTAACATCCATCTTCTCATACAGATACAATAAATAATAAAGAAAAAGGAAAACATTTTCCCCTTGTGATGAGAACCTTAGGAGTTACTTTTTTAACAACTTTCCTATACATTAACAGCAGTGTTAGCTGTAGTCATCATATTGGACATTACATCCCATTATATCCCTAGTACTTATTTCTCTTATAACTGGAGGTTTGTACTTTTGATCCTTCAATCCCCTGTTCCCCACTCTCCACTTTGTTGTACCTTGCGCTAATCTCCAGCAAGGGCTTCATCTCCTATTTTGTTTCTTTACCTTCATCTGTATATACCCTTTCCACATTCATCACTTTCATGGTGATACTGTTGGCCTTTTGCCCAGTTTTCAAAATCTCTAGTAATGTTTTGAACATTTTATTCTTTTTTGTATCTCAAGAAAGCTAGATCTCATAGGTTTTCAATTAATACTTGATGAAATGAGTAGGAATCAATTAATCATAAATCAGGGCGTTTAGTGTTTGTAGCTCAATATTCTCCTTCTGTTTGCATAGTCACCAGCAACTAACTGATGGACTAGCTATGAAATGCATCTGTGTAAACCAGGCCTGAGAAGCAAGTACTTTGCTTGTTCACTTTTTTATATATCGTTATAAATTGGGCATAAAGAAAGGAGATTCCTTAAATCTTTTGCATTTCAGTATAGTCTTGCTCTACTCAGTAACACAACAAAAGTTAAACATAGTTATAATATTCCATTCGAAGAGGAGTTAAGTATTCAGATTTGAAATATGACATAATACAGTAGGGGTGAGATGAGGTGACCAATAAAATGTGTTATTAATAATAAAACTCCCCAAATAATCTAGAACATAGAGATTTATTTGTTTAGTCTCCAAAGACTATTGAAATGAAGAGCATTGAAAAATTTACTTCACTAATTCCACTTCCTTAAACTAAATTTTGACATAGCAAAGGGATCTATTTCTTCTTGATATTTAGGTCATGAAATAACTATGAAGCCAGATAGTATGTTGGTTTTGTTAAGACAGATGGCAGAAGAGGAGGTTATCTGAGCAGACTTTTCATAAAGAAATTAAAATTTAATTCTCTGCTGGGGGATTATTACTGTATGGTGGAAAAGTATTTTTTTTTCCTATTTATTCTTGGGTTTTTGTTCATATACAGATCCAGAAGTATGAACAAACACAGCTGTTCACCACATTAACCAGAGACCTATTAGAGTAAGGAACCATTTTCATGCCAAATGTTATATTAGCAGAATGAGAAGTGGTGTGATTAATTGAGTTCCTTGAGCTGGATTAGAGATCGTTTGGATTGTGTGACAAGTTCTACTGGCAACACAGTTTTCATGGAATGCTGTGAGAAATTAATTCCAACAGATACAGTGAGTTAAGGTCTAACAAAATTATTTCAAAGACAAACAATTTTTTGATCAACAGAACCAGATGATGGAGGCAGAGCAGAAAAACTTTTTAAATCAGGAGAAAATAAGAAAGCTTAATTGGGTTAAAAATTACTTCCTTAAGGTCTTTTTTCCTTGTCTTTTATTTTTTCTTACAGCTACCCATCAGTATAGCTTTATTTTTAGTTTTTAGTTACTAGAAAATTTTAAATATTATTAGTGATTTGGGTGTAAGATGTACTTGGTTACAATTATAGGGATGTACTGTTTTTGAAATACTAGCAATTTAGGCTGTGGGGCAATAACATATCACTATGAACTACAGTATCCTGAGAAATTTCAGGAAGACATGAAAGGGAAATTTTTAATTTCCTTATCAACTGAAACACAAAATTAAACACACTCTAGTCCATTTCTAATGGACTATTTTAGAGCACTTTCTTCTTGAGGATTTAAAACTCTCATTTCTGTATCTGGCCATGAAGCTATTCCTTCTGTCCTCAAAATATGGGAGAAAGTAGTATTAAGAATGCTCCTGGGGCACCTGGCTGGCTCAGTTGGAAGAACACAAAACTCTTGATCTCTAGGTTGTGACTTTGAGACTCACACTGGGTGTGGAGATTACTTAAATAAGTAAATAACTTTTAAAAATATTAAAAAAATTGAAAAAGGAGAATGTTCCTCATATGACCATTTTTTCACTTGGATAGGTTTTCAAATTTTAATATGTCACTGCAATGTAATTATTTGAAGCATAATAGCTGGTATAAAGGAGGTAATTTGCATCTATTATTTACATCTATCACTTTATATATTATACAATATATACATACACAATAATCTATAAAGAGGGTATTTTTAATGTATATATATTTTGAATATATACTGTTAATATATATATTGTTTCAAATATATATTTTTAATATATACTTATACAAACAATAAAGAAAGCATCTTTTTTTTTAAATTTTAAAATTTTTAAATGTTTTTTAGGGAGGGAGAGAGAGAGTGTGAGTGGAGGAGAGGGGCAGAGGGAGAGAAAGAGAGAATACCAAGCAGGTTCCATGCTCTGTGTGGAGCCAGATGCAGGGTTTGATACCACGGCCTTGGGATCCTGACCTGAGCTAAAATCAATTAGATGCTCAACCAAGTGAGCCACCCAGGCACCCCAAGAGAGCATCCTTGTGAGAATGCATTGAAGTTGGGCAGTTATTTCAATGTCCTTTCTCTTTTTTTTTATCACTGTGGAATTTTCAAAATAAGTGAATCTCATAGTAAAGATAAATTGTGTCAGTTTGCTAAGCATATGTATTTCTAAGGACATGTGGATTTAAAGGTTTTTTTTTTTAATCTTAAATTCTCTCAATCTTTTGATCATTCTGAATCATCACTCAGATATTAATTTATAACCCTTTAACTTAAAAACAAATTAAGGAAGACCAAAATTCATGTTACCTTGCAGCTGTTTTCAAGGAAAACTTTCAGGGAAACACTTGTACTCAAATACAAAAAGCAATAAAAATGATCAACATGATGTAGTGTTTAGTATGGATGAGGAAGTATGACCCACGAAAATGATCTTACATACTCTTCATAAGTCTTTGAGGTAGGCACTTCTTATTCTACATTGAGGAAATTGAATCTTAGGGACTCAAAATAGCCAGTCATTCACTGAAGATTTAAACCTAGGTTTGTTCAGCTCCATGGATTGTGCTCAATCACTCAGATACGACCTCAGAAATGAAAGGTGCAGTCCTTTAAAGGAAATCCTTTAAGGAAAATCCTTAAGATTTTTCATCTGCCACAGCCAAAATTAATTTTTTCAATTCACAGCTTTCGAAGTTACAATTCTTTAACTTTTTACCTTCCTTATTTGGTTCAGGATGTGATTTCAAACTTATTTGTTGCATATTTTAAAATAAGAGTATGTAACATACTGAAAGGAGAAAAGAAAAATGTATTTATTTTAATTTATCCATGAATTTTTCCTCTTTCCTCTGGTTCTATTTCCATCTCTGTCATGGGAAAATGATTCAGCCTCTCTTGGCCTTGGTGTTGACAGTCACAATGTGGAATCCTGGGAAATAAATATCTATATTTCTCTCTAACTCTACAATGTTTTTTGTAGCAGTGTACTATTGTTATTGAAAAATTGAACAGGAGATTAATATGTAAACAGTATATTTAGGTTGATATAACTATATTTGTGTATATATTATATATATATATTATGTAATATATATATATTATATATATATAGTTTCTTGACTGTGGGGAATCATATGGCTGAGATTTGTAAAAACATGTTATTTGCAGTTTTCCTCTTAGAGCCAAAGATAATTCTTGGGTGCACTGAAGGCTGTATAAGAATTTCCAGGCCTTGAGGGGCGCCTGGGTGGCTCAGTCGGTTAAGCGTCCGACTTCGGCTCAGGTCACGATCTTGTGGTCCGTGAGCTCGAGCCCCGCGTCGGGCTCTGGGCTGATGGCTCCAGAGCCTGGAGCCTGCTTCCGATTCTGTGTCTCCCTCTCTCTCTGACCCTCTCCCGTTCATGCTCTGTCTCTCTCTGTCTCAAAAATAAATAAACTTAAAAAAAAAAATTGAAAAAAAAAAAAAAAGAATTTCAAGGCCTTGAGTTCAGATAAAATTAATGGCTGTACTTTAGTACCTGGCAAAGTTTATTACCAATAGCTAATGTTTAGGTCAAACTCATGGAATTTGAAAGTTTTAGGTTTAAACTCTTGGTTCTGCCTCTTACTAGCTGTGTGACTTTCCATAAGTTATCAAACTTCTCTAATCCATTACTCATCTGTAAAACTGTATAACAATATTTGCTGTGGGAGTGTGGTTTTTTTTTTAATATAAATGTTTATTTATTTGTTTTGAGAGAGAAAGAGAGCATGAGTGGGGTAGGAGAATAGAGAGGGGGAGAGAGAGAATCCCAAACAGGCTCTGAGCTCAGCAAGGAGCCTAACACAGGGCTTGATCTCACCACCTTGAGATCATGACCTGGAGATCATGACCTGAGCTGAAATCAGCAGCCTGAGGCTCAACCTACTGTGCCACCCAGGTACCCTGATGTAGTGTGTTTTAATCATTAAATGAGATAATACAAGAAAATCACTTGACACTGTCCCTAAAATATTGTGAGCGCTCACTGCAAAATTTCTCCTGCAGTTACACACATTAACTCCTTTATCTTTTGTCTGTCTCTCCTTACTCTTATTATTCATACACCCTGTAAACCTTCCTGCCTTTAAAAATAAGCTCCCTCTATGGACACCTGGATGGCTCAGTCGGTTAAGTGTCAGACTTCAGCTCAGGTCATGATTTCACGGCTCGTGGGTTTGAGCCCCATGTTGGGCTCTGTGCTGACAGCTCAGAGACTGGAACCTGCTTCCCATTCTATGTATACCTCTCTCTCTGCCCTTCTTCCATTTGTGCTCTCTCTGTCTCAAAAAAAGCAAACATTAAAAAAATTTAAAAATAAGCTCCCTCTGGCCCCTACCTTTACCTCTGATGCTGGCAGGCTGGGTCCCAGGACCCAGAGGAGTCCCCACAGGACCAGCCAAGAGGTCCCTGGCTGCATGCATGATAGAAATCAAATACAAACTAGCAGGAAGTGAAAACGGACTCTACTGCAGGCATATGGAGAGTGCAGGTACAGGCAGAGTGTCTGGGAGACTTGGAAAGGAAAGGAGGGGCTCTCATCTTTGCTTGGGGTCTAAGGTTTTTCTCATTTTTCTCGAGGACTGTGGTCTGGTGCATGTGTTCTTTCAGGCATCTAGGAACCGGTTAGAACAAAGATGAGGGCCCAGGTGTTACTCCTTTGAGCTATGGGGTCTTGGCATCGAGATGTCTATCACTGGTGGTCTGGAATATGCATATCACCTTAGATGTTATCTAAGATGTTATCTTAGATGTTATCACATATCCTTCCTTAGATGTTATCTATTCTAAAGAAATCATGAACTCCCTGTCCTGTACAAGGAGCACATACACTATCTGCATTCTGACGCATCTGTAAAGTGAGGGACGCAGGTCCTAGCAAGAATAGAAGCAGGAAAAGGAGCAAAAGGCAGGTTTTTATGGAGTCCTTCAACTTTCCTCTCACATCTTACACCCCTTTCCATCCCTTATTCTGCAGTCTCTTACAGTAACGCTCATCATCAGTGTTGCTTAAAACACTCTTTCCTCTTTTTTTTTTTTTAATTCTCTTTAACAGATGTTTTGATGAGGATTTCACCCTCATTTCTCTTCTGAAACACTCATGCTAAGGTTACTAATGACTTATTTGACGAAAACAATGACCAATTTTGAGTCTTCATTTTGCTTGGCTTACAAGCCATAATTAACAAAATGTATTATTTTCTTCTATGAAAATTCCTTAAAAAAAAAAAAAAAGAAAATTCTTTTTTACTTGGTTTTTCTCCTACCTCACCAGCAGGTCCTTTCAGTCACCTTTCTGAATGTTGTATTTGGTCCTCTATCTACCTTGTGGTCTTGTGACTTCAGGAGAATTAATATGCTGACTTCTTCCATATTATCATCTCATTTCCTGACCTTTCTCTCTGTCTCTGTTTTCTGTCATCCCTTTTTCTATTCCTGTGTGTGTGTGTATTTCTCTGTTTTCTCTCACATCACATGTCTAGCTTTTTAGCATATCTTGTTGTTTGTACTTCAAATGTATTTTCAGAACTTGCCCACTTCTCACCACTTCAGATGCTACCAAGACATTGTCTCTTACGGGACTCCTGAAATAGCTCTCTGCTTGTTTTCTCTGTTAATGGTCAAGGCAATGAAAGAATGAATAATAAGTAGCCTCTATCATTGCTATGCTTTTATATAATAACATCTAATCCTAAAGAGGGTACAGTTGCTACTATATTGTGAAAACCCATCCTCTGCACTTCTTGTGCAGTTCTTCCTAGTTGGAAATGACACTGATTTATTCATTGAATCAACAAATCCTTATCGAGTGCTTACTATTATTCAGTAGTATCTCTACTAGGGAATGAAAAGCTGAATAATTCACATTCACTCTTCTCTGGGAGATTGTCCACTAGTAGACGGTATGGGGATGGTTTGAGTACTCACAAAACATGAGACGAGTGCTTCTGATTTTTTTTTTTTTTTTTTGAGTGTCAATGAATGTGACTAAGACCAAAAGCTGCTGTGTAAGAAATACTGCACCTTGGATTATACATTATAACCTTTCGACACTGGTAATTCCACTTCAAGTCTTCAACAACATGTGAGGAATACGGAAACAGTACGACATTGTCAGCTTAGATACGAGAGCGCAATGTTGGATAGGATATTTGTTCATTTTGTATTGGGTCATCTCCTGCAAGCAGAACACAGTCCCTAGGCTATGGAACAAAGCCTCGATCCAAAATCAGACCATTTGCACAGAGAGTTGGTCATCAGCAGACAATGTTGGCAGCCAGTCAGGGACGGACTGCTAGTTCAATATCTTGCCCCTGAGGCAAATTGATATTAACAGGAAGTAATACTTTTGGAGGCAGCAATTTCAAGCTCTGCAGGCAATGCCATGTTTCTTTTTAAGTGTTATTTATGTTCTGGAATGTAATTCAGAGGAAATTATTGTGCCATTTTAGATGCCACAACTTTGGTTTTCTTCATTTATAAGCACTTCACTTTTTATTGTATGAGGACTTCTCATTTTGTTAGTCTGTTCTTCGAGGTGTTCTGATGTGATATTTGGTGGTGGTGGTTTCTACTGCTGTGCACTCATAATTAGGATCATAAACAGCAGGTGAAGTAGAGCTTTGTGAACTGTCAGATTGGGTATCTTAAGAAAGTGGCAATTATTTCATTGAACACAAGCAATTGGTCTCTGTACCCTAGACATGACTCACTTTATTCCCATTCCTGAGATGTTACATTGTTAAGTGTGTTCAAAACAAATTTTTATTGGAAAACTGATTGACAGTTTAAGATATGTAATCTATTAAAACATTTTTTTACTGTTTATTTTATTTTATTTTATTTTATTTTATTTTATTTTATTTTTATTTTTGAGACAGAGACAGAGCATGAATAGGGGAGGGGCAGAGAGAGAGAAGGAGACACAGAATCTGAAACAGACTCCAGGCTCTGAGCTGTCAGCACAGAGCCAGACGCGGGGCCTGAACCCATGAACTGTGAGATCATGACCTGAGCCGAAGTCAGACGCTTAACCAACTGAGCCACCCAGGCGCTCCTTAAGATATGTAATCCAAAAGTTAATAGTATATTTAGTCACATGTCAACTCAATTATTTTAACTTCTGAGGATAGTGTAGTGGACACCTAATGGTTTTCTGCTCATTCTCCATTCCCTTAGTTCATAAATTTATTGCCATTGTCGTTTCAATCATATGATTGTATGTATCTGTGCATACAGTGATTAGTTCTAGAAGGCAGACCTGACCTAGGTTGACTCCATTATGATATTCTACTCCATGACTACTATTATTTGCCCAAAGATGGGCAATTTATCCAATTTAACACTTCCTGTGGATTTTTAGAATTAACACTAGACAACAAGCATATCAGTTCTTTTTCAGAAGTGAAGATTAGAAATATTAATAAGATCTTTGGTATTCTTGCTTTTAAGTCAGTAGAAGAAACAAGATTGATTGAATGAAGTGGATGCATGCAGAGAATCAAGGGCAAGAAGAGGAGGGTGTGGATCTTGGCAATTTTCAAGTCTTTGATCCCATTATCCCATTTACCACTGCCCTTGACAAAAGTTGGTTATATGAGCCAGTAAATCCTTTGTATGAAACTGAATTAGTTCAGGTGGATTTCTGTCATTGTTATTAAACTATGTCTGATAAGTATGGCAAAGATAATTCTTTCTTATATTTGCATTCTTTCTCTACAAGCAGAGTGACATAATCCTGTGCTCCTCAGTGTTGACCCCAAATACCTTTTATTCATTTTTTTGAAAACTTGTCACATGATTTTCCTATTTTAAATAGATCAAATAATAACCTCTTCATCTAGTCTGAATTGTGCCAAATTAATCATACTCTAAACGTGTGGGTAAATAAAATCAGACACTTTAGATGTCAGGCACATTTTCATTGGTGAATTTAAGAAAATAACTTCAAGTAGAGGTGGAAACGTGATCTATCTAAATGCTCAATGTTCTACAGAAGTTATTAATTAGACTGAAACCATTTATAAATGAAGTGATTGTTAACAACAAAAAAAGAAGGCTACCATAAAGCAATTTTTTAGGTAGTACATCTGTGCTGTCGTTAGTACTAGATATCTGATATCATTTGTTTTGCTAATATGCACATAGAACTAAAGAGAGGTGCTTTTCTAAATCTGAACTTTGTTAAATACTATTGAAATATTAATCTCCATCAAAGATAAATATAGCCAGGGTTCCTCAGAGAAACAGAACCTATATATGTAGAGGGAGCCCTTGTCAACCTGTCACCCATATGCATCGTCTTAAACCATACTTAATCTCCAAATAAAGATAATAACAAGGCCATAATTTCACCTAACATGATACAATTATCACATGTACAACTGAAAATGCACTAATCCTCCCCAGAAGAGTAGGTCAAGTCCTTGAATCATATTTGCTCTTCCTTTTTTTGAAAAGAAAATTTTTAAAAATTTTTAATGTTTATTTATTTTTGAGAGAGAGAGAGAGAGAGACAGAGCATGAGCAGGGAAGGGGCAGAGAGAGAGGGAGACTTAAAATTTGAAGCAGGTTCCAGGTTCTAAGCTGTCAGCACAGGGACTAATGGGAGCTTGAACTCATGGACCGGGAGATCTGAGACAAAGTCAGATGCTTAACCATCTGAGCAACCCAGGTGCCCCTATTTACTCTTTTTCTTAATAGCCTGAAACTTAAGTGCTATGATGCAGATTGACAAAACTTATACACTATAATATAAAGTCAGTACATCTGATGTTACATGATAATGAATAAGAAAGGAAATAAAACATAATTTATGCATACACACAAATATCTTCATAACAAAATAAGGAGGAAAAGCTCATAAAAATTACAGTGCTCGTTTTTGTAAATGGCCATGTGGTCATAGTTGGTATTTATAACTGCCTTCTACTACCCATTTTGTATTCCCTTTACCTTCAGCAAACTTATTAATGGTTGTGATTCTTTACCTGGTGGCACGACCATGCCTTCATTCCTGAAGGGTCTGAGCCATTAATAGTCAGGCTTGGATTGAGTTGTAGTTTTCCATTGACCTCAATCACAGGGCATGATAATACTAGGAGACATTCTAAGGAATCATCTCTATTCCAGACATACTCTTCCTTATATCCATTGTAGAGATGTACTCCAACTTCCCCTTGATAGTCATAATCAGTTACCCCAGCCAGCACAGCAAATCAGTTCTTTGTCTGGTAATTCAGAGGTATGAGGAGTCAAAAGTGGCCAGATGGCAGTTTTAATTTCCAGTCCAATGGAATCAGTATTGTCTCTCCTGGAGAAGAACTTCTCTCTATGGAACTAAGACCTCTAGATCAGGAGGGTTGTGAGAACAGGAAGCAAAAATTTTGCTGTGGATCACTAGGAGTGATAGTGAATTGTGTCACTCCCATTTTCACCCCTTGATTTCTGGACCCATGAATCCTGACTATGGGGAAAAAATATCACTATACACTGTATGTTAATTCAGAACTTATACAACCTTCAAGATAACCTATGCCCAGCTCTACAAGGTATCACCACCTAGCTGGCACTGTAAATGAGTCTTCAAAAGGCTATTCCACTATTTTATCAAGTTGGCTGTTTCAGAATGGTGGGGAACCTAGTAAGACAAATGAACTCCATGAGTATTGGCACACATTGCTACACTTCTTTTGCTGTGAAGCAATGTTGTGTAGAATACCATGACAATGAATAAGGCATTGTGAAAGTCCATGGATGGCAGTTTTTACCCAGCTATATTGAGGTATAATTGACATATAACATTGTGTAAGTTTAAGATGTACATGTGATAATTTGGTATATGCATTATTGCAAAATGATTACCATAGTAAGATTAGTTAACACACCCATCACCTCACATAGTTACTTCATGTATGTATGTATGTATGTATGTATGTATGTATGTATTTTTGTGGTGACAACTTTTAAGAGTTATTCTCTTAGCAATTTTCGAGTACACAATACAGTATTGTTAACTATAGTCACTGCGATGTACATTAGATTCCTGAAACTTATTCATCTTACAGAGGTTTTTCCTCCACTATCCAAAAGTAGAATGTTCCTTTTGTAAGCCAAAATGGCATGAAGTGAAGAAGCAATTATCATTAATTTATATGGAAAAAGTTTTGAGCATTTTGAGAACTTCCCCAAATAATCTCTTGGAGTTTCCTGACACCTTAGGATGGAATCCATATCTTGCTAGCGGATGAACAAAATAAATAGAGATAAAGCACAGATGTTTACATATATGGTTTAAAACTACAGTAGCTTGATGCTGAGATGCTAAGTGTAGTTCCCAGGAAAGAAGCTTGTGGCCCCACTCTCACTGCTCACGGTGCACAGTGCCTCTGTATCAGCTTGCTGCAAAAGAAACACTGAACACTATTTTCACTTTTTACCTTTTTTCTTTTTTTGTAAAACCAAAATTTTAAGATTTATTTCAGTCAGTGAAAATGGGTGTTAATGTAGGTCTTTTGTAAAAGCAAAGTGGTATAATGTGAACTTTTGAAAAGGAGGGATACCTGTACCCGGAAGTTTTTACCCTTTGACCACCTTCACCCATTCTCCTCTCCACTGCACACCTAGCGACCACCAATATACTCATTGTTTCTGTGAATTCTTTTCTTTTAAGATTCCACGTGTAAATGAGATAATACGATATTCATCTTTGTCTGTCTGACTTATTTCACTTAGCATAATGCCTTCAGCATCCATTCATACTGTCACAAATGGTAGGGTTTTCTTCTTTTATGATTGAATAAAAGAATACATATATATACATTGTGTACATTGTAATATATATACATTGTATATATACATATCTCACATTTTCTTTATTCATACATAGATGGGCATTTAGGTTGTTTCCATGTATAGTTATTATAAATAATGCTAGGTGTATAGATATCTCTTAAAGATAGTGATTTAATTACCTTCAGATATATACCCAGGAGTGTGATTGCTGGATCATATGGTAGTTTTATTTTTAAGTTTTGAGGAATCTCTATACTGTTTTCCACAGTGGTTGCACCAACTTACATTCCCATCAATAGTGCATGAGAGTTCCCCTTTCCTCTACCTCTCACCAGCATTTGTCATATCTTGTCTTTTTGATACTAGTCATTCTGACAGTTGTGAGGTGATATCTCATTATGTGTGATTTGCATTTTCCTGATGATTAATGATATTGAGCACCTTTTCATGTATCTGTTGGCCATATGTATGTCTTGGGAAAAATATCTTTTCAGATCTTCTAAAAATTATTATTACTATTGTTTTTTGCTATTAAATTGTATAAATTTTTTATATATTTTGGATATTAATTCCTTATCAGAAATATGATTTGCAAATATTTTCTCCCATTTGGTAGCTTACATTTTCATTCTGCTTATGGTTTTCTTTGCTGTGCAGAAACAGGGCAGCTTTTTGGGTCACTCAGTAAATGGGCCAGAGTAATGCACCCAAATGAAGAATGTATTACCTCCAAAATCCAAAGTGGTCCAGTAGGCATTGTGCCTCCTTTTTGGTTGTAGGAGGATCCAGATGCAAAAACTTATATTTTACCCTACAACAGATATATTTTGACATGCACTACACCGCTGGACCCCTAGCAATTTCTCTAAGGTAGTAGTAACAGGAATGTTTGTTGGACATATTTTCTATCTTCTGATGTTAGTATATATTACCAATAAGATTAAAGTAGTTGCTACTTTTTGCTCACTGCGTCCAGTCAACATAATGTCATCAATGTAATGGACCAGTGAGACATCTTGTGGAAAGGGAAAACCATCAAGATCCCTACAAAGTAAATTTTGACATATGGCTAGAGAGTAGACATATTCTTAACATAGGACAGTGAAGGTGTATTACTGGCCTTGCTAGCTGAAATCAAACTGCTTCTTATGGTCTTTATTGACATATGGAGGAAAAAGCATTTGCCAGATCTATAGCTACCTGCCAGGTACCAGGAGACGTGTTAATTTGCTCAAGAAATGAAACCACATCTGCTATTGAAGTCAACACCTGGTTAAGTTTGTGACAGTCTATTGTCATTCTCCAAGATCCATCTGCCTTCTGCAGAGGCCAAATTGGTGAGCTGAATGGGGATGTGATAGGATTCTCTACCCCTGTGTCCTTCAAGCCCATGATGGTAGCGATAATCTTTGTGATCCCTTCAGGAATGTGGTATTGCATTTAGTTTACTATTTTATTAAGTAGAGGCAGTTCTAATGGCTTTCACTTGGCCTTTGGCACCAATAGTTCTCATTACGCAGTTTAGGGAGTGAAAGTGTAGAGTCTATCTATTCCAAATTATGCATTCCAGAAATAGGGAAATAACCACAGATGTGTTCAGGAACTTACTGGGCCCACTGTTAAGATGGACCAGAGTTAAAATCCCATTGATTACCTGGCCTCCATAAGCCCCTATTATGATTATTGGGTCTCAGTGACATTTGGGGTCTCTTGTAATTATTGTCATTCAGAACCAGTGTTCAGTAGTTCTCTAAGTATCTGATTATTTTCTTTTCTCCAGTGCACAATTACCCTTCTAAAAACATTGTAGGTTCCTCTGGAGAAGGCTCGGCTAAAAATTAACAGTATAAATTCAGTAGTGTACTGGGGTCCTTCTTCAAGGGGAATAGCCTTCCTTCATTCAAGGGATTCTGGGTCTGTAAACTTGCTTAAGTCTGGGAATTTATTGAAGGGTCATGACTAACTGTATTTATGATTCAGGTTATACTTGTTCACTTGACCTAGAACCTTTCTGTTTACACGGTTCAAATAAGACTTTTGTATTCTTTTTATTTCATTTCCAGAATCACCATGATCAATTAGCCAATGCTGTAAGTCTGTTCAAATCAGACTACTCTGATTGCTGCTTTGATTCTCCTGTCCAGTTGAGTAACCATGCCTACCTTACCTTTGGTAGTTGAGTATCACCACTTGGCCCCTGTCACCCTGGGAGTCAATTACTCCTGCTACATTTAAGTGTCCCAAATCAGCGACTGTAGTTCCCACTATAAGATCTGTCCTACAGAGAAACCAAGCAGGGAGCTCTGTGAGGATGGCAGGGCTCCTCTCACAAATTAATGTCTCACAGGGAAAGGTATGTGTTCTGGACCCTCCCACTGTGGGTGAATAGGTCTTCAATGACAAATCCACTCTAACATGTCAATCTCTCTAAACCTTTCAATATCTTCCTCTACATTAAACAGAGGCAGGCCACCATTTCCAGTTCACGTTTTGGTTCATGGTTTAGATGGCTTAGCCAACTAACCAAACAAACTGTTAGACACCCCCTCTCTTTTTTACTGTATAAGTTGTAACATTAAATGCAGAATCTCTGTTTTGTGAGCCCATATCAATAAATTTGGCCTAATCCAACTTTATGTTCTTTTCACTATTATCCTACATCCTTAGTATCCATTCCCACACATATTTCCCAGATTTCTGTCCCTATAAATTAAAAAATTCAAGTAGTTTCCCTTGGAGGGTAGCATATCTAATCAAGGATCACACTTTGTACCTTACCTTTAGGGGCCTGCTGAGACTTGAGTCTAATCACATGTATGGAAGCAAAGAGAGGCAGTGGGCATGGGTCCTGAGGAGAATCATTGTCTTCTCTGGCAAATGGCTTAGGGGAGTTCTTTACCATTTCCTTAGGCAATACAGAATTAATCTCCTCAGAAGGAGGTGGAGAGGCTACGACAGGGTGTGGAAAGGCCTCTTCCACTGACAAAGAAGATTCATCAGAATTTAGGTGCTCAAAGGCTCAAGCTTCATTAGGATCTTCCCACAATTCCCATCCCAATTTATAGAATCTCATTTTTTCCCTAGTCAATGCCTTTCCTTTAACAGTAGACATCTTGTTAACTTGGGAGTTTATTCTGCTTTGTTATTCAGCCAGTCACAAGATGAGACTTGGTGTTTGATTTTCAGCAATGTCAGACCAGCAGCTCTGCGTCTCCTTTGAGGTACACATAGAAGCTTCTATGTCATTTATGTAGCACTTGGGCTAATAATTCAAATTTCTGAGCTCATCCTTTTCTTTCACCAATTTGTCCAGTGATGTCAACCTCATTGTATTTGTTAGTTTTCCAAAATTGTTTGGCAGTATCATATGCATATTCCCCCAGTGCTCTCTTTGCTATTAGGAATATAATCAATATCATCTTCAAATATAATCAGATTAGAAGACAAATTCCAGAAACCTCAGAACTAATGCAGAAAACTCATCCGTCAAATTCTGTTACTCTACAATCACTTTCAGTACCAAAATCTGTGTCAGGGTACTCTATAGAGAGGACAAAACTATATAATATGTATATTATAGGCTTGTGATTATGGAGACTGAGAGACCTTTAATCTACTCTCTACAGATTGGAGACCCAGGAAAACCAGTGGTGTAGTTCTAATCCAAGTTCACTAGGCTGGTAACTAGGAGAACTGATGATGTAAGTTTCAGTGCAAGTCCAAAGGCTAGGGATGCTGATGGTATAATTCTCAGTCCAAGAGCAGGAAAATACTGATGTCTAAGCTCATGCTGTCAGATGAAAAAAGAATTCTCCCTTTCTCCTCTTTTTCATTCTGTTCAGACTCTAAACAGATTGGATGATAGCCATTCACACTGGGGTGGATAACGTGTTTTGCTCAGTCTATCAATTCAAATGCTAATCTCTTCTGGAAACACCTGCACAGATGCAAACAGAATGTTTAACCAGCTATCTGTGTCTTCCATGATGCAGTCAAGTTGATGCATAAAATTAACCATCACAGTAAATGTCAATGAACTCTTCTAAAAAGATGTTTTAATTGCTTCTATATCACTATAGGGTGATGATCCCATCTGAAATAATAATTTTTTTTAACGTTTATTCATTTTTGAGAGACAGAACAGAACGTGAGCTAGGGAGGGGCAGAAGGAGAGGGAGACAGAATCCAAAGCAGGCTCCAGTCTCTGAGCTGTCAGCACAGAGCCCAATGCAGGGCTCGGACTCACTGACCACCAGATCATAACCTGAGCCAAAGTCGGATGCCCAACCAAATGAGCCACACAGGCGCCCCCTCCCCCCATCTGAAATAATAAAGTAATTTTAACCCCCTCTCTTTTTTGGAGCTTTCCTGGAGTAGCTATAGTTTTATACTTTGTATCATAGAAACTTTGGGACACAATTTATTTGTTCTTACTTGACCATAGATTCTTTAGGGCAGAATCCATGTTAGTATTTCTACATGTTAGGAAATAAGTTCTGGTGTATAATAGATGTTCAGTAAATGAAGAAATCTTGTTATATTTATACAATAGATTTGGCAACTGAAAGCCTATTCTGATTTAATCAGATGGTTCAGATGGGAAATAAGATCATTTTAGAATTGTGTCTACCACAGAGTAGGACTATGTGTGTGTGTGTATGTGTGTGTGCTGGAGAGAAGAGCAGATATTGGGCTATGTCAACACAAAACTGTAACAGGAACAAAATAACAATAACAATGAAATGAATTAATTTTTTTCTATTCTTTATTTAGTTCTCTCTTCAGTGTGGCTTAGTAATCAAGTACACTGGGATTAATGGTTCTATGTGAGTTCGCCCTTTTACAGTAATCACTTAGGGAAACAGTTAATAAACAAAATATTTTGGAACTGTTTTTGGAATTAATACCTTCCAAATTTGTACCATTATTTTAAAAGACTTAATTCATAATTTTTTTAGAAGAGAACTGATTTTAGGAAAAATGTAAAAAGTAGGTATTATTATTTATGTTTTCAAAAAAAAAGATTAGTATTAGCCAAAGGCTGATAAAACTCTCAAGCTAGACAATACCATTTGGGGTAAAAAAAAAAGTAAGGTATGGCTAAACACAACTTAGATTTCTTTATATGGCTTGCAAAATGTTCAAAAGAAATGAAAATGAGATTTCAAACGTGTTGTGGTTAAGGGAAGTCACTGGAATATGTGCTTTCAATTTGTATATTTTAAACATTTATTGGAAATTTTCATTTTGAATTATTTATTTAGCTTTGTACCTCACCTACTTTCAAGTAGGATTTGAAACACTGAATTTATGTATACTTATTTTTAATATTTAAATATATCAGAGCAAAATATTTATGTTCTACTGACTTTTACTTTAATATTCTTCTCTTGTGTTGTAACAAAAAGATTTCCTTTCATAAAAATATATTCTACAATTAGTAGACTTAGAATTAGCCTTCTAAAATCTCTCCTCTGATGACAATTTTTTCCCCTCATTGAGATAGTCCCAGATTGCTTATTTAGTCAACTCAAAATTGTTTTGCTTTTTAATATCATGCAAGTACCCTCTCAGAAATATTTTCAGAACTGCGTGAGGGAGGCCCACAATTTCCTAGGGCAATTTATGATATAAAGGGACATGAAAGCGGCAAGCTCTCCACATCAAGGAGTTGTTGCTTGTTTTCTCAGGGAATGATAAGATTAATGGTATTTCCTGATTTTATTCTAAAAGTCAAAAATACTGCTGCTGTGTCTGGAAAGTATCTGCTTTTCAAGAAAATTTTACTGCTTTGTTTTTTGCTCAAATAATGAGCTAAACTATTTGAAGGAGAACGGTACATACAGAAAATAGAAGGACTTTACATTTCTTTAGAAAACCACATAGAAAATTTTGAACTAAATTTATGTTGGAAATAAAGGGTTATAGATAATATTTGTAATTTAAGTTCACTTAATTAAACACATAGGTGTAGTTATCATCCTGTATCATTCCATCAGTTGTGACCAGAAGAGTAGTGTGTCCCCTCATCCTGTGGTATGCCT
The DNA here is from genome assembly GCF_018350215.1 of Panthera leo. NCBI lineage: Eukaryota > Metazoa > Chordata > Mammalia > Carnivora > Felidae > Panthera > Panthera leo. The sequence continues at coordinate 65,182,023 of NC_056682.1, forward strand.
CTAGAATAGGATTTGGCTACATTTCAGTTCCCAGAAATGGATAATTGGAAGAGATTTGTAGAAAGCTTTAGGTATACTATTTTGATTATGAAAAATAGTGCAGTTTACAAGCATACCTCATTTTACTGTGCTTCACTTTATTGGATTTATAGTGTGCTTTTTGCCAATAGAAAGTTTAAGACTTCTGTGGAGGAAGTAACTGCAGATGTGGTGGGAATAGCAAGAGAACTAGAATTAGAAGTGGAGCCTGAAGATGAGACTGGATTGCTGGAGTCTTGTGATCAAACTTGAACAGATGAGGAATTGCTTCTTATGGATGAACAAAGAAAATGGTCTCCTGAGATGGAATCTACTCCAAGTGAAGATGCTGCGAAAATTGTTGAGATTTAGGGTTCTAGAGGACTGAGAGTATTTCGAATATTTGGATTTAGAGTATTCCATAAACTTAGTTGATAAAGCAATAGCAGAGTTTGAGAAGATTGACTCCAATTTTGAAAGACGTTCTCTGTGCATAAGATGCTATTAAACAGCATGACATGCTGCAGAGGAATTGTTCAAGAAAGGAACATTTTTTTTTCATTAGCTTTCCATTTTCCAGATATATTCAATGCTTAATTTCTTGTGTATTCATAAAGCAATTATTAGTGCATGGGAGTGCCCATACATATACATACATATCCCCTCTTTCTCTTTTTTCTACTAATCTATACCTTTACTTACTCTCCAATTAAATCTCTTTCTTTGAGAACTTTCTACGTGAAAAGACTGCTATTTGCTGATGATATAGTTGTAAGCAAAAAAAGATTTAACTTTTATCCTTATAATACTGAATTTTGCAGGCAAGTAGAGGTGAGATGGATGCATAAGAAAGAGAAGACTTCTAAAATGGTATGTAAGGACCTTGGTGGACTTGGTCCCCATGGAAACAATGAAAAAAAAAAAGAAAAATGGCAAAACAACTAAAATTAACTATTTCATAACTCTGAAAGTTATCCTAACCGTGGAACAAACTAAAAATCATTTATCCATGAGAAACTTCTGAACCTTTGTAAGATAGCAGGGCCTATAGTGTTTTGACTTTGAGTTATTCCCATCATCCCTCCATCTGTAGTTCAGTGGCATGGAAGCTTAGGAAAAGCCAGCCGTCTTCCATTCGAAGGTAGTACACTGATCTCATTTAGAATTCTGTTAAAAACACTATCCCCAGGGCATAGTCAATATTTTGTCTGTACCCGCAGCTTCTTGGAAAATATCCATTCCTGAGGTGTTGTGGCTATTTTATTTGACTCAGAGCTCAGAATAGTGCAAAAAATTCTATCCCCAGGGCATTGCAGTCTGAAACTAATAGCAGTCTATTGCTAACATCAAAGCCTAGGCTGTTATCTTAGTTGGGAAAAGAAGAGCTTGGTTAAAACTTTAAGGTCCGGTCCTAGAGAACTAAATGACCATAGGGAACTTTGAAAATCTTCAACATATTCCTGGGATCAAGAAAGTTGTACTCATACAGGACTTTGTTTTTGCCCAGGAAAGACCTGGAAAAGGAAAAGGTCCCAGTCATTCACCTCTGTCTGAATTTAAGGCCCCATGTAAGCAGGAAGTGAAATTGTAAGCTGCTTAAAATTTGAAGGCATGCCTTTTCGCACAAATTCCCTTGGCAAAGAGTAGTAGACATACAGGCAAGCATTTAAGGAATTCTGACTTATCATTGCTTGACTACTAAATTATATTGATCTTGGGCTGAACCCTAGGATGCAGGCTTAAACCTAAAAATAAGAACTTAAAAAATGATAGCTGGGAACTCAGTGGCAACATACAGCAGGGAAAAGAGAATCTACAGAATTAGTCAAGAAAAGTCCTTAAAAGATTAGAAACAACAAGAAAAACAATAGCAACAGTAACAGCAGCACCAACAACCTTGGAGGGTAAGGAAGGAATCTGATAACAGAGTTGTTACAATATAATATCTACAATGACCAGTTTTCAACCAAAAATTTCAACCAAAGAAAAACTGTGTTACATATATAGGAAAAAAAGTAGAGTACAGAAAATGTCATTGATGAGGCCCCAGGTGTTATATTAATAGGCTTAAATGTAGCTGTTTTAAGTATGTTCAAGGGACTAAAGGACACCAGGATTAAAGAATTGAAGAAAATGATAACAATTATGTCTCACCAAATATACAATATCAACAAAGAGATAAAAATAATAAAAAAGGAATCAAATGTAAACTCTGGAGCTGACAGTACCATAATTAAAATAAAAGGTTCACTAGAGGGGTGCCTGGGTGGCTCAGTCGGTTAAGCATCCGACTTCAGCTCAGGTCATGATCCCGTGGTTCACGAGTTCGAGCCCCGCGTGGGGCTCTGGGCTGATGGCTCAGAGCCTGGAGCCTGCTTCCGATTCTGTGTCTCCCTCTCTGACCCTCCCCCCATTCATGCTCAGTCTCTGTCTCAAAAATAAATAAACGTTAAAAAAAATTTTTTTAAATGTTCACTAGAGAACATTAACAGAAGACTTAATCTCATGGAAAAGAATTATTGAACTTTAAGATATGTCCATAAAGATTTTCCAGTCTGAGGAACAGGAAAAAATTGAAGAAAAATGAAGAGAACGTTAGAGTTTATGGAATACTAGCAACTGTACCAACGTACACGTAATGGGAGTTCCGGAAGAAGAGGAGAGAAAGAAAGAGACATAAAAATTATTCAAAGAAATAACGGTTCCAAATGCCCGAAGGTGATGAAAAACATTAACCTACATATTAAAGAAGTTCAACGAACTTCAAGTAAACTCAGAGAGATCCACACCTATCCATGTCATTGTTCAATTGGCAAAAATCAAAGAAAAGAAAATCTTAAAAGCTTCAAAAGAAAAATGACATATCACATGCAAAGAATCCTCAGTGAGATCAACAGGTGGCTTTTCATGGATGCCTTAAGGCAGAGGGATGGAAACTTTAAAGTAGTGAAAGGAAAAACCTACTAACCAAGAATTCTGTATTCAGCAAAACTCTCCTTCAAAATGAAGGAGAAATTAAGACATTGCCAGACAAACAAAAACTGAGAGAATGCATTGCTAGAAGACCTGCCCTATGAGAAATATCAAAGGCAGCCCTTCAGGCTAAAATAAAGGGTCACTACACGATAACTTGAATCCACATGAAGAAAGGAAGGACAGTGGTCAAGATAGCTACACAGATAAATACAAATGACAGTAAAAATGTATTCTTGTTTGTTACTCTTCTCTATGATTTAAAAGACAATTCATAAAGCAATAATTATCAAACTATGTTAGTGGCTTATAATGTATGAAGATATAATCGCATGAAGTCTGAAGGTGGGAGCAGAGGTATATTGGAAAAAAGTTTTTGTATAATATTGGAATTAAGTTAGTATCAACCTGAAATACATGATTTTTATATTGAGATGTTAATTGCAATCCCCAGGTAACCACTAAGAAAATAAGATAGGGAGCTGCGTATTTGATGTCAGCCATTTTTCAAAAGTCATCCATCATGTGAAGGAGAGACCACACTCTAGATCACAGAAAAAGGACTAGATGTTTGAAGTTACAAGAAAGCAGTTTAACTCCATTACAAAAAAAGAAAAAGAAAAAGAATTTTAATTATTAGAATTGTTTGTCAATGAAATGGGATGGCTAAGAAAAAAAAATGAGATTGATATCAGCATAAATTTAGTTTTAAGAGAGGCTGAATGATTTAGTATGTTAAAAAGAAAAACACAAGCCCAAAAGGGAGTCACTTATGCTAGGCCTTGCCACCAAACTGGGGCTTAATGCCTAAGCTAATTATACTTTCAACTTCCTCCAGAAATGTAGTCTTCACCCATCTGTCAGGAATTTTCTAGGGGCGCCTGGGTGGCTCAGTCAGTAAGCATCTGACTTTGGCTCAAGGTCATGATCTTGTGGTTTGTGAGTTCGAGCCCCACATTGGGCTCTATCCTGACAGCTTGGAGCCTGGAGGCTGTGTCTCCCTCTCTCTCTGCCCCTCCCCTCCTCATACTCTGTCTTTCTCTGTCTCTCAAAAATAAATAAATGTTAAAAAAAAAATTTAAAAAGAAACAAAAACAAAATAATTTTCTGGTCAGCACCAGGGAGGTAATCTGTCACATAGGCCTCTCTGTCCCCTAAATGAAGATGAAATGAACCACCTAATAAGACCTTTTGTCCCCAGTGAAAGGTAATCTCACCAAAAATGATCCTTTTTCTCTGTTAATGTCTTTGTTGACCTGCTTTAAAAACCTTTCCCTTTCTGGGGCTCCCAGGTGGCTCAGTTGGTTAAACTTCTGACTTCAGCTCAGGTCATGATCTCACGGTTCATGAGTTCGAGCCCTTTGTCTGGTTCTGTGCTGACAGCTCAGAGCCTGGAGATTCTCTGTCTCCCTCTCTCTCTCTGCCCCTCCTCTGCTCTCTCTCTCTCTCCCTTTCTCTCTCAAAAATAAACATTAAAAACAAACACTCAAACAAAAAAACTCTTTCCCTCTCTGTAGTCTTTTGGGACTGCCCTCCACTTGCTAGATGGAATGCTGTTTGGATTTATAAATTGATTAATAAAGCCAATTTGACCCTTAAAATTCACTTGTTCGAATTTTTATTATTTAACAAGTATTATGTAGATGTGGAAATGAGACTTCTAATGACAATTTTTTTATTCTTATGATTTAATGAAGATCAAAGAGAATGTTTGTCGGTAGAACCTCTTTAAGACAGTTTTGACATTCAAAATAAAATAGAAAGAAACCCCACAAATATTAAATCCATTTTTACTTAGACACTTTTCTAAAGAAGACATTCAGATGGCCAACAGACACATGAAAAGATGCTCAACGTCACTCCTCATCAGGGAAATACAAATGAAAACCACACTGAGATACCACCTCACACAGGTCAGAGTGGCTAAAATGAACAAATAAGGAGACTATAGATGCTGGCGAGGATGTGGAGAAACAGGAACCCTCTTGTATTGTTGGCGGGAATGCAAACTACCACTCTGGAGAACAGTGTGGAAGTTCCTCAAAATTAAAAATAGAACTACTCTATGACCCAGCAATAGCACTACTAGGAATTGACCCAAGGGATACAGGAGTGCTAATGCATAGGGGCACATGTACCCCAATGTTTATAGCAGCACTCTCAACAATAGCCAAATTATGGAAAGAGCCTGTTTATCAACTCATGAATGGATAAGGAAGATGTGGCTTATGTATACAATAGAATACTACTTGGCAACGAGAAAAAATGAAATCTGGCCATTTGCAGCAACATGGATGGAACTGGAGGGTATTATGTTAAGTGAAATAAGTCAGGCAGAGAAAGACAGATACCATATGTTTACACTCATATGTGGATCCTAAGAAACTTAACAGAAGACCAAGGGGGAAGAGAAGGGGAAAAAAAAAGTTACAGACAGGGAGAGAGGCAAACGGACAGAGACTCTTAAACACTGAGAACAAACTGGGGGTTGATGGGGGGTGGGGGGGAGAGGGAAAAGTGAGTGATGGGCATTGAGGAGGGCACCTGTTGGGATGATCACTGGTTGTTGTATGGAAACCAATTTGACAATAAATTATATTTAATAAAAAAATAAAAAAAAGGAAAAAGAAATTTAAAAAAATCCATTTTTACTTACCTTTCTTCAATATTTTGAATATAAATTTATTCTAGCCTTCTTATCCTTTACACAGGATTTAAGTTAATTTAATTGTTTTATCACCTCTGATCATGTTAATCTGCAATAGTTCATATAAGACAACCACACAGATATCGTTTTAGGCTTCTGTTCAGCACAATGTTGGGGAATTTCTGGGGCTTTACCTCATCTTGGTTCCTTTGTTTTCTGGATTGTAGGCATTCTTATTTCTTATTTTATTCCCTATTTCCTTTTTATTTTATTTTATTTTATTTTATTTTACTTTATTTTATTCTCTATTTCCTATTTATTCCCACATTTCCTTTTGAGCTTCCTGAGAAAGGTTGAATGATAAGTGTTTTTGTTGTTGCTGAGATTTTTCATGTCTGAAAATGTCGTTGTTCTAATATTACTTTAAATTAATAATTTGCCTTAGTATAGAGTCCTAATTTGGAAATAATCTTTCCTTCGATTTTGAAGAAACCTTTCCATGGTCTCCCAGCTTTTGTTGCTGTTCTTAACAAATCTAATGCTACTATTAATTTTACTTTTGTTCTAAAAACCTAAATTTTCCTTTTTGAAGATAGTCAAGATCTCTTTGCCCTAGTGTTCTTGAAAGTCACAATGATGTTTATTGGTTGGGTTCTATTTTCATCCATTTGCAGAACCATTAGTGGACCCTTCCTATCTAGACATTGAAGTAGTACTGAAAATGTTTCTTGCATTATTTCATTGTTGATTTCTCCATTTTTGCTGTCATCTTATTTTGAAATGAATATGATGCATTTTTGGCACTGCCTTCTATTTTTTAAAAACTTTCTTTTATAATTTTCTTGTCTTTGTCTTTTTAATACATTTCTGAGAGATTTCCTCAACTTTATTTTCTAAGGATTTTGTTGAATGTTTATTTTTTTTTCTTTTTGGCTATCAAATTTCTGAGAGCTAGCACTATTTTCTTATTCTCTAAATGCTTATTCTTTTGTTTCAAGTCACATCTTTTTCTTGTTTAGTGATTAAAATAACTTCTCATTTCCTTAAAGATAATACATTTTCATGTATGTATTTGAAATTTTTCTCTTCCTTTTTAGTTTCTTCTTTTCCAATTACTTATTTTCATTTTGTTCCTTATATTTTATGTGATAGGTTTTCTTCAAATATCTGTCAATATTTAGTTTTTTGCTTATATTTAAGAATGAGACAGTTAAAAGCTGATTGGAAGTCCTGTGTGTACAATGAGTCTTTATCAAAAGGTAATCAGGTTGGATAATTCATTGACTGTCCTTGAATTTAATTATCTTTAGATGCTGCTATCAAGGCCTGGTCAGATTCTTATCTCTGATTTTCTGTGGGAGCTGGTACAACCCTGGTGGCCAAAGCTCTGTGTATCTAGTGTGATAATAAGCATGAAGCTCATTGTGTTCCCTTGGCAACCTTTCTGTATTTTTATATTCAACTATGGCTGAAAGTTTATAGTATTGGTATCCTCTGTTTTAATCTTGCTAGAAGATGACTCTTCAGACTACTGCCTCAGTATGGGGTGGAAGAATTTATTAGACATACAGAGTAGGAAAAATATTTAAGAATTAAAATGTTTCTCAAGTCTTTACTCGGTTCTTGTGTTCTTAGTTGTCTCATTCCAGTGGTATCTAGTGCTAAGTCCCTTGAGAGTTCCATGGTACCATAGGTTAATCTCAGTTTTTCCACACTACTGGCTTACAAGATAGTTACCACCAAAATTGTACTTTGTTTTCCTGCCATTAAAAATGTTATTGATGTTGTCTCATTTTGTATTCAATTTGTGTATTTGTGGGTTTATGATTTCTTTTAAAAATCCATTTTTAATAATTTTGTGGATGGTGGGAAGGAGTAAAAGCTACGATGGGCATTCAATCCATCAGTTTTTAATCAAAAGCCAAGGGATTGTTTTGTTTTTCTTTAGAATTGTAACTAATGTGGATAAGCTAAAGCTTATAATAATTGGATTAGAGAAGGAGATTATGAAATGAATAAATTGCTTGTTTCAACTGAGGTTTTTAAAAAACTTATCATTATAAATAATCTTATAATCAAGTAGAATGTAACTAACACTTTATTTTTTGCTTACTATATGGCAGGCACCATTCAAGAAACTTATAACATTAACTTAATTTTCACCAAAGTTTTTTCATGGTATATGCTACTGTAATCTTTCTCTCTTTTTTCAAATGAAGACATTTAATTCCTTGTTCTTTATGACTGTTTCTTATTGTTTATGTTTAATAGGTCTATAATAAAGAATCTTGTAAATGAAGTATTGTAACTAAGGTAATGTTAACAACAAACAGACAAAATATATACAATGGCTTCAACACAATAAATGTTTATTTCTTGCTCATATAAAAGTCTATGACAAAGGCTGCTGAATCTCAAGTAGCTCTCTTCCCAGTAGTAATTCATGGCTCAGGCTTCTTTCGTTTTATGCCTTGCTGTGTTCAAACTGTACTTTCAAGGTTCCTATGCTTACTACATCAAGTTGGAGGAATGGGTTAAAGACAGTGGAGAAGGTGCAGCTCCTCCTTAAGTATCTTAGTCACTGATATGACACACTCTTCATCTGCTCCTATTCTATTGTTGAGACATTTTGACATGGCCAGACCTAATTTTGAGGAATGTTGAAAAATGTAGCCTTGCTCTGTGCCAGAAAGAAGATATATGTGTGTTGAACTGCTCACCAGATTTACCCTCCAGTGTCCATACATCTCTTCTTCTACATAGAACTAGGAAATGGCAGCACCAGTTTTAATCCATGTCTGTGGATCCAATGTCCATGCCAATCCATTGGTAACACCAAGCTACATTCTCTGGTATGGAAAAATCACACTGGCTTTTACTGTCAGACTCTTGGTTTCAGCTCAGGTCATGATCTCTCAGTTTCTGAGATCTAGGCCTGCTTGGGATTGTCTCTTTCCCTCTCTTTCTGATCCCCAACACCCCACTCATGTGCTCACTAACGCTCTCTCTTTCAAAATATAAAACTTAAAAAAAATGGTTCTGTCTTTGAAAGGTTTTCATCAGGTAGTATAGCAACTGTCCACTTTTGTTGGCATTTCCCTTAATCCCTCCTCTCACCATTTATAGGTGTTTTCTGGATATTCCCCTTAGAAATGTTTTGCTTATACTTACCCTCTTTTTCATTCTGATTGTCACTACTTCTGATAGTATGATGTATATTTAAGAAACTGAACTTTGGGTTAGAGATGAATTCAAATCTTGGCTCAGCCAAATATCAACAGTGTGTCCCTAGGAAATGATCTGGCATTTCTGAACTTTAGTTCTCTCTTCTGTAAAATGGGGATAATATTAAACTTGTATGGTTGCTGAGACCAAATAGAATTATATGTGCAAAATAATTATGCCCTGTTTGTAAATCATTGTTATGTTAGCCTTCAAAAAGTGCCTTCTGATCAAAGCACTCTCCTGAATGGGAACTCCATTGTCTATGGAATAAAGTCAAAATGTATTTGCCCAAAATTAAAATAAATGTCTTCTTTGGATAGAAATTACATTTCATCCTTCTTTATTTCCAAATATTACCTTATGCTTCGTAAAATCAAATGTTATTCTCCTGTCTTTCCTTTACTATTCTCTCCTAAATGCTTCACTCCTGACTCCACTTGAAGGTATACAAAAATCTTCAAGACCCAACTTCGATTCTATCTTCCCCAACACTACATTTTTGGCCAGCTTAGTGTGCACTCTCCTTTGCATCTTGTAAAATTCACATGTTGCTTATTTATGTGTCTTCTTTTTACTATAAAATTAATTTTAGTCTTTCAATGCCTGACATTATATACTTCATATAGTAAATATAATTTAATATTTTTTATTTTCCTAGATAATTTAACTTTATGATTTGTTAGATAAATAAACAAATACATTTACAAAACAAATATACCATGATAAATGTCTTTATTGGCCTATATGTTTGCTTCATAAGCTTAATTACTCAAGGAAAATAAAACCTTAATTCATCTAAAATATATGCAGTCTTGAAGCTCTTGATTTAACCCCAGAATATCTAGAATCAGTTTTCTATTACATGGATCGCCAGAATCACAGAGTCTCAGAGCCAGACACATGATTCCCTTTGGGAGAATCAATCACCAAGAAGTTACTCAGCTTCTACTTGATCATTTTTATTTTGGAGGAAATCCTAAGGGAAAGCAGGCTGTTCAACTTATAAGTCAATACAATTATCAGAGAATTTGACTTTTTTTACTAAAATATTTTTTATTACTTTCCCTCACTGATCTTCCTTTATTTAATATCTGTCTTATGTGAGGTATTACAATACTGCTCCATATAAAATATTCTGTTTAGAGGGACGCCTGGGTGGCTCAGTCAGTTAAGTACCTGACTCTTGAGTTAGGCTCAGGTCATGATCTCGTAGTTTGTTGGGCTCTGTACTAATGGTATGAAGATTGCTTGAGATTCTCTCCCTTTCTCTCTGCCCCTCTACTTTCTCTCTCTTCTCTCTCTCTCTCTCAAAATAAGTAAATAAACTTAAAAAAAATATCCTGTGCAGTCAGGTGATCACATCAACGTATGTGAAACTTCACTTTCCTATCTGCACTGTTGGTGTGCCATTTGTAAGCCCGTCAAGATTTTACTGACAAAGAAGAGTGGTAGCAAGCATAACGAAATTTGAGTAATTGTGCTTTGGGTTAAGTCCGCATAACATGGGTGAAATAGAATTGTCTTATCCCTTGATGATTGTTGTTCTTAGTTTGAATATAAATAAAAATTATTTCCAATGTTTTCTTTACACACCATATTTCATTCTTAGCTATGCTTTTTTATGTCCTCATCTTTGTTTCTGTTCCCTTCTTCCATCTGCTGCTTATGACCCTTTCTTTCTGAATTCTTCCTGATAAGAGCATATTATTTCCATATTTTTCTTCTTCATCTGAGTCATTTGCTAGTCTTGGCAGAATTTTTGCTTGGAAGTTTTTTAAAATTATCTGCCTGCATTATGAATTTTGTCTGTGGAATCTTATTGAACTTTGCTATAAACTTCTTTTTGGCATCAAATGCTAAATACTTTATTTACATTATCAATTATTTTATTAAAAGTGATAAATGTAAAATTAAAGTATACAAGAATATATGAAGTAAAATATAAGTCTCTCTCCTATACTGGTCTCTCAGTTTCCCTACTTAGAGGCAAACATGTTTCCTGCACATCCTTCTAGAGTTTTTAAATTCATGAACCATCATACATAGGTATGTCCTTCAAATAACAACAAAGGTTGCATTTCACACATTTTCTACTACTCCTTGCTTTTATTTATTTTCTTAATATTTTTTAGTGTTTATTTATTTTGAGGGGGGAGAGAGAAAATGGAGAGAGAAAGAATCCTAAGCAGTCTCTGCACTGGCAGCTCAGAGCCCAATGTGGGGCTCAAACCCACACTCCATGAGGTCATGACCTGAGCTGAAATCAATAGTTGGATGCTCAACCAACTAAGCCACCCAGGCACCCCACTTTGCTTTTACTTTTACTTTTTTTGAAATGGGTTTTTTTGAGGTAAATTTGATATATAACATTATATGAGTTTCATGTGTGCAACATTATAACATATCTGTATGCATTATAAAGTGACCACCAACAAAAGTATAGATATCTTCCATCACCATACAATTGACCCCCCTTAACTTATTTTGCCCACTCCCCAACCTCCTGCTCCTTGAGTAACATCAGTCTGTTCTCTGTATGTGTAAGTTTGTTTTTGTTTTGTATTATTTGTTCATTTGTTTGGTGTTTTTAGATTCCACATATAAGTGAAATCATACAATATTTGTCTTTCTCTGTCTGACTTATTTTACTCAGCATAATTTCTTCAGGATCCATTCGTGCTTTCTTCACCAATGGGAAGATTTCATTCTTCTTTATGGCTGAGTAGGATCCCATTGTACATATATATACCACATCCTCTCTATCCATTCTTCTATTGATGGACACTTAGGTTTTTTCCATATCTTGGCTATTGTAAATAATGCTGTAATAAACATAGGAGTGCATACATATATTTTCAAATTAGTGTTTTTGGATTATTTGGATAAATACCCAAAAGTGGAATAGTTGGATCATGTGGTAGATCTATTCTTAACTTTTTGAGGAATCTCCATAGAGATTTCTGTAGTGGCTGCACCAGTTTGCATTCCCACCAACAATGTATGGAGGTTCCTTTTTCTTTACATCCTCTTCAACACTTGTTATTTCTTGTCTTTTTGAAAGTAGCCATTTTAAAAGGTGTAAAGTGATATCTCAGTGTGTTTTTTTTAACTATTCATTTTTTTAATGTTTATTTATTTTGAGAGAGAGACAGGCAGACAGACAGACACAGAGTGAGCGGGGCAGGAGAAGAGAGAAAGGCAGACACAGAATCTGAAGCAGGTTCCAAGCTCTGAGCTGTCAGCACAGAGCCCCCACGCAGGGCTCCAAATCACAGACTGAGATCATGACCTTAGCTGAAGTGGGACCCTTAACCGACTGAGCCACCCAGGTGCTTCTCATTGTGGTTTTGATATGCATTTTCCCAGTAACTAGTGGGATTGAGCATCTTTTCATGTGTGTGCTGGCCATCTGTGTGTCTTTGGAAAAATGTTTATTCAGATCCTCCACCCATTTTTTTAGTCAAGTTGTTTGCTTTTTATTGTTGTGTGAGCTCTATATATTTCGGATATTAGCCCCTTATCATGTACAGTTTTTGCAAATATCTTCTCCCATTCGCTAGGTTGCCTTGTTCTGATTATCATTTCCTGTTCCTTCAGTTTTCAGGTCTTTTCAGTGTAAATTTGTTATGTCTGAGCAGTTGAGTTCAGGGTTTTCTTGCGCCACCATATTGAACCCCTCTCTGCTATAATTTTTTAGAACCTATCTTTATAAAAGTTTTAAACACATGTTATTATTAAGACCGTGTGTTATATATAATACAGGTTGCAAAAAATAGACCAATTTTGACTCGGAAAATTTTTCCTATTTGTTACTTTATTATGTATAAGAGCCCACTGGCTGAAGGAGCAATGTGCACCTCTCATGGTAATTCTGTGTGTTAGTGTTGTTTTTAGACCACGTACAACAGGCACGGTTCTTTTTTTATGTACCTATGCACGTAAGCCAGTTTGAACTTTTCATTTACATAATTAACCTTTACTATTGGTTAGGCACAGAAACATTTGTTGTTTCTAAAGAGTCCTTGCCTGAACTGCCTATTTGAGAAAAAGAGCAAATCCATTTTCGTGTACGCGGACTCGTAAGAATCATACCGCTATTGCTCCTTGAGAATTTAATTCCCTTCATATGGAAGATGTAGCAAATGTAAATGATTCCATCATTCTGCACTGAGGGGAATGCAAGATCACAAAAGGCAATATGTGAGACATAAAAAACTCACCTATGTAATGAGTTGTCATATTATTGCACCAAAAAATAAAGTTAAAGGTGTTCATGTGTTTTCCAAATAATGAAAACGAAGTATACTGTGTTCATATGTAAGTTGTATATCTCAAGTGTTTGGGTAATAACCAGCAGAAACTTCAAAAAAAAAGATAGTTTTAGGACAAATTTCCCATATATGTGTATATGTATGTTATATATGTATATATATATATATATGTATATATGTATATATATATGTATACATACATATGTACACATACATATGTGTGTATACATACATATGTACACATACATATGTGTGTATACATACATATGTACACATACATATGTGTGTATACATACATATGTACACATACATATATATATATACACACACACATATATATCTACCTGTTTTTAAAGTTTATTTATTTATTTTGCGAGAGGGAGAGAGGTAGGAGGGACAGAGAGAGAGGGAGAGAGAGACAATCCAAATGGGCTCTATACTGTCAATGCAGAGCCTGAGGCAGGCCTCAAACTCATGAACCATGAGGTAATGACCTGAGTCAAAATCCAGAGTCAGACACTTAACTGACTGAGCCACCCAGGCTCCCCTATCATATCTGTCTTATTAACTACATTATTTAGGTTTTCTATATAATTGCATACATTTTGTTCATTTCACACTTCAAGGACTGAGAAATCTGAACTAATTCTCTTGTCTAGAGTATCTCTTCTTAGTATTCATTACAGTTTCATGAACTGCAGCCATTACATTCTCATCAGAAACTGTTTCTGTCAGTATTGTTAGCTGACCTTCTGGTTTGTATAACATTTTGAAACAAATACACATGATCTAATGTTATAATTATGACTTCAGTTTTCTTTTCACTGCTAAGTACCTACGTTATGGTTGCTTATCATTTAAAAAACTGCTTATGGATATCTTTGCCACAGGCGTATCTCACAGCACTATGTGGGCTTTTGTGTGATTTGATAATAGTATTTTTAGTAGATGAATTATGTTCATTTACATTTATAGTAATGGCAGGAATTTTGGTCTTAGTTCTGAAATATTATTTTGTTATGTTATCTATGATTATAGTCCTTTATTTATCTCTTGATATTACAGGTTCTTCTCCAGGTACTTCTTAGTACAGTTTAAACATGTATCTTTCTCCCTCCATGTTCAAGTTCCATTTCACTGCTCATTTGCTTGCTCTGCTTTCTCTTGATTGCAGTGACACCTAATGTCAGAATCAGAGAGTATCTTTAGCTCAAACCCTCCCATGCTTCTCAACTGACTGGGATCTTCAGGTTATAACCTCACTTTCTCAGAAGACAGAATTCTTTAGAATAACTTGTTGGGCCATGAAACACATGACCTAAATGGAGTTAAATTTGTTTAAAATAAAAATGGAATTAGAACTTGAAGCTATCTGAATCATACATTTTCAAAACTGTTTCTTGAGAGATGTCTCCCATTTACAAAATTGTATATTTTTGAAAATATCTGATACATTACATCAGTGTATCCTATTGTTAAAGAATTTTCTTACTCAGTTTCCGAGTTAGTTGGCTCATTTGAATAATAGTTATAGTAATAAATAAGGGAACATATTTTTTTGGGAATTCATCAAACATCTTTTTTTTTAATATTCATTTATTTATGTCTTCCAGAAAAGAGGTCAGCTTGACATTGTACTTGCTATCTTATCTCCAGTAACTGGGAGAGAGCCTGGTGCAGAGCTGGACCCAGATGTGTAGGAAGGTACTCTTTACTTTCTGTCACTTTTCATGTTCTCTCTCATTTAATCTGCACAAGAACTCTATAAGATGAACATGATCATTTGTTCTATTTACATTAGTAACTAACTAGTCTGTTATAGCTTTTTTTTTTAAAGTCTTACTATTGGATCTCCCTTTGTGTTTTTGTTTGTTTTGAGTATGTGGATCTAAGATTTAGAACTGGATTCTAAATTGCACATTTTCCTAGTGTTTCTATTTATTCTTTTATTTCAATAGTCTATCTTTGGATTGTTATCTGTTGTCTTTAGATAACACTTCTTTTTTTTTTAAATTTTTTTTTCAACGTTTTTTATTTATTTTTGGGACAGAGAGAGACAGAGCATGAACGGGGGAGGGTCAGAGAGAGAGGGAGACACAGAATCGGAAACAGGCTCCAGGCTCCGAGCCATCAGCCCAGAGCCTGACGCGGGGCTCGAACTCACGGGCCGCGAGATCCTGACCTGAGCTGAAGTCGGACGCTTAACCGACTGAGCCACCCAGGCGCCCCTAGATAACACTTACTTCTAATAAGAACAGTGATTAAAGTTAGCATTTATCACCCACCTTTCTGTTAATTCAGAAATTAATTCTGAATTTATAGTTCTGTTAATTAATTCAGTTAATTCTCTGATTTTAGACAACAAATACAGTAGTCCCCACTTATCTGTGGTTTCCCTTTCCATGGTGGCAGTTAACTCGGGATCATCTGCATTCAGGAAGCAGAAGATCCTCCTCCTGATCTGTGGTCAGAAGGTCAATAGTAGTCTCGGGCTATATCACATTGCCTATGTCATTCACCTCACTTCATATCACAAGTAGAATGGTGGGTACAGTATAATAAGATATTTTGAGAGAGACCAGATTCACTTAACTTTTATTACAGTATATTATTTTAATTGTTCTTATTATTAGTTATTATTGCTAATGTCTTATTGAGCCTAATTTACAAATTGAACTTTATCTTAGGTATGTATGTGTGTATAAGAAGAAACAGTATGTGTAAGAGTGTGTACTACCTCTGGCTTCGGGCATCCATTGAAGGTCTTGGAACACAGCTCTCACAGATATGTGGGGATTACCATAATATTTCCTTTTGTTCTTTTTATCTTTTTGTAATTATGTTTACACTCGTAATGCCTTATTTAACATTTTAAATCATATCCATTAAATTCCAAATACTACAAACAAGACAATCAACTGATTTCCTCTACCTATCAATTTTAGTTAAATGTACACTTCCTATACATTAAAGCAAAGTAATATTTATATTCTCTTTTGTCACTCTAATCCTCCCATTTAAAAAATTCCTAATTTGACAATAAATACATTAAAAATTGATTACTATTTTTTCCCCTTAAATTTCCTCTTTTATCTGTTGGCTGTTCACAACTCTTTCTTTAAGAGTTTTCCCCAGAGGGGTTCATGGGAATAATAACTGGGTTTTTGGCCATATATAAGAACTGGTCTCTTTATTCATACACTTTTTTCACATGTTGTTGGAAAATCTCTCAGTTGTTGCATCACTGCAATATTTGTGTTGAATATTGCTGAGAGGTAGCTGAAACCAGTGAAGACTGTTCTTGAATGCCAACATGCTTCTTTATTTTTAAGATATAACTTTGTAGAATAAATCTGTCTTTACTTTTCTAGATCATTTTTCTTTGGGATAATAACTACAGAAGCAAATGAAACCAAAAGAGACCAGTTGATTCAGTTTTGTACAAATACATTTGAAAACCTAGATGACATTGATATAAGCCAGATAGTTTACCCAAATTGACTTCCACAGAGAAGGAAAACTTCTAGATTCATTTTTATGTATTTAGACTCAGGTCATCTTTTTATGTATTTAGACTCAAGTCATCTTTTTTTTTAAACGTTTTATTTATTTTTGAGACAGAGAGAGACAGAGCATGAGCAGGGGAGGGGCAGAGAGAGAGGGAGACACAGAATCCGTAGCAGGTCCAGGCTCTGAGCTGTCAGCACAGAGGCTGATGCAGTGCTTGAACCCACGAACGATGAGATTATGACCTGAGTCGGATGCTTAACCAACTGAGCCACCCAGGAACCCCTAGATTCAGGTCATCTTGAAGAAGACCTTGCCCTGTGGATTCACATGACAGGTGTGTGGCACAGATAAGTGGGGATTGATTCAAGCCATTGACTTGAGAAAAATGCAAGTGGACAGGCAGCCGGGAGGGTATGGTTCAACAGAGAAAGCCTCCATGAAAGGACCCCTGAGAATGGAAGCAGAGTCCATATTTGAATATAAGACATGCTCATGGCCTCAGTGCCAGGCTTCAACAGTCAAGGGAGAACTTTGCTCTCCTCTATTGTCTCCACGTTCCTTCCTTTCCATCTTCTCCCCCAACTTCAGCCCAAGATAAGCCAACAGAAACATGAATGTGGGAATGGAGTAGGCCAGTAAGATGGGAAATTATTAAAGAATCCAACCAATCTAAGAGTCTTTACCTCTTGGCAAATTTCAGAGCCACAATAAGGTTAGAACTAGGGAGGGGAGAAAGCTTCAAATTGAATTAGAAATTGAAGAGTTGACATTAGCTCGATGGAACTTTTTAATATGTGATACTGAGCTCAGTTTTTAATACCATAAATTTCCTGGAAAGATTATGGAATCTGTCAAGATTTCCCTTAGAGCTAGGAACAATGATCGTTTTTTGTTTTTGTTTATTTAATGAATGCAAACTAAAGCTTTGTATAAAACATGTTATCTTTCTCAGGTGTGTCTATGAAAGGAAAGGTTGAGCTTTACTTTATCTATGTAATTAAGCTCCATATCACAAAGCCAAATGCTGTAGATCTGAGGGGGAAATAAATTGCCTATAACCAGAAGGTAGTAGTTCTTTAGCAGCAGTACTAAAAATCAGCAAAATCAATCTTATTAGGACATGTGATATCTCCATAATAGCTCCAAGCAAGAATTATGATCTAATTAGAGATTTTCTTATAAATGTTTTAATAAATAAATGTCAATTTTTGGATTCATGTTTGTGCTGGGCAGTGTGAGGGTGCAGCAAAACATATTTAAATGTTCTGGGTCCTGCTCTTACACCCCAGGGTTCATTTCCAGGATCCAAATATCTGAATGGTGGTGTTTCTTCAGCTTGGGATAGTTTAGGGAACTTCTGACATGATTCTGCACACCTTAGGTGCCAAGCATGAGTACATTTTCTATAACAGACTTGCACATCTTTTGAATAAAAAGGCCAGCTGATTAAATTAGGCAGAGACAAGGATAAAGTTCTAGAGGGTGATATTCCCTCTTCCCTGGTGATAAGGTGTAGGAAAAAGAGAAGACCTGAAGCTCTTTTGTTTATAAATAACAATCAACCTTATTTAAAAAAAAAAAAATAGGTGGGACTGACCCCTCCCCTTAGGGCAGTTACCCTATTGCAAATTTACTTTCCCTTCTAGGCTGACTTTGTCTTTATCTGATTTCACATGTGTGGACATTTTATGAAAAACAAAACAAAAACCAATATAACTTATAATAGTGCTGCAGCAGCTCCTGAACAGACCAGAATCTCGCTGATGCATCAGAAGCAGTTTTGGTGAGAGACTAGGGCTTCCCTTGTATGGACATCTAAGAACTTAAGAACACTTGATTTATTGACGTGAGATCTCACAAATGTCACCTCAAATCAAAGGACTTACTGGCAGAGGTGTACCATTGTGTGCATGCCCACAGGATCCAAAGATTCCAGCATATCCCACATCATTTAGAAGCAGCTGACCTGAAGAATTGTAGGAGGTGATTTACACATGAAAGATAGCTATGAAAGCAGGGTGATAACATTGATAGATATTGTTTGTTTTGGAAACCAATGTCTTCTAGAATTTTACTTTCCTGTTTCCTTTGTTCTGCAATTGTATTTAATGTCATTTAAAATTTCTAATCTCAGAAATTCTCTGAGATTTTATTCTCTCTACTGGCAGTTTTTCTTACCATGTATTGTTCCCCCCTAATATAACCTCTGAGATTAGTTCAGCCTTTTCTTTCTTAAATGTTTATCTTCTGGCCAGCTGTTAGGAATAAATTAGAATGCAGTCTGTTAGCGTGGCAAGAATAGAAAAGGTCTGAGGCATTTTGAAGAATAAATAGTAGGTCTTAAACTGTTGAGATATGGAGAACTAAAGTGTATAAATTAAGGATGAGTTTTAGTTTGCAACCTATAAAATAAAAATGACCAGAAACCAAAAAGATTAAAAGTACATATAGATTTTAGAAACCAAAAGAATATGCTTTGAGTTTTTTTACAGCAACTTTGGAATTTTCATTTTGGAATATTCCTCTATCTGAAGAATTATTATGAAAGCTAAATTCTTGATAAAAAAAACAATTTGTTTTCATTCATCTTCAAAGTCACATTATTCAATAATGCCATAGAAACTAATTAATTTATATACAGACACTCCAGGCAAATAAGATTGGCAGTCTCTGAACTCTTTTCCCATCCTCCTAGGCAAGGGGGTGGGGGTTCTCTGTAACTGCTATGCCAATTATAATTCAATTGTCCTGTCTTGCCAAACATTGAGTGCTGATAACCCTGCTCCAGGTAGGGGTGCTATTACTAAAGATTTCATCATGAAAGTGAAATGTATCAGGAAAAAGAGAAGGGACAGAAGTCATCTGTGAGGACCTGCAGGCAATGCTAATTGCAAAGCATACTAATGTATGCAAACTTCATTACAGATACTCCAGGCATCTGTTGTACTTCCAGGATAGCATAGAAACTCTCTAATAAACAAAGCTCTTGGAGAGAGTATAGACTTCTGATTATTCTAAAAGGCTGCATTTAACCATCAACAAAGATGACAGCCTTTTTCACAAAATTAAACGGGTTTCTCTCTCATGCTCTTCCTGCATCAGGAGGAAGGTGTCTGATGAATTAATTTTTCTTGCCATGGTTTCTTGGAGGAAGTGAGCACCATGGCATCGGATGACAGTGGTTGAACACTCATCTGTTTCTTCTGTGGAAGGAGTGTTTGACTGGGAAGTCAAGATGAGTTCATATCCTGGCTTCAATATTTACCAGCCTGATGATTGTGGCCACATGCAGTTCTGTTCTCTGAATTTCAATGTCTTCATTTGTGAAATAGAGACTTTTATTGTCTGTACCATCTCTCTTATGGTTATAATGTGGGGAGAATCAAATAAAATTACATATGCAAGAGAGTTTTGCAAGTCACAATTGCTACATATGTATTAGATATTTCATTTTTGCTTGATAAACTTTCCAGTCCTCAGGTTTTAAATAGTAGATATGACTTGGGGTTAGAGGATGCAGGGGGTCAGATATTCAATTAAATGCAGTTATATTAACCATATTTTTATGTGAATAAAGGAGGAAAAAATAGAATAATTCAATCTTGTTGCTATCCTTTTGAACAAAAGTGGGTTGTGGTTTGCTTCTAGCATGGGATATAATTTGGGAGCCGAACAGCCTAGTAAGTATGATGCAGTTTGAGTCTGAAGCGGGGGCAGAACATTGTTCTTGGGTGGTGTGTGGGAAGCTAGTTGGGTCATTTGGGTGGTTCATCCACCTGATTAGATGCAGACTTGATATTAGGAAAGAGAGCCATGGTCTTTATTGGGAAATCTTAAATGGAAGAGAAAAGGACTGAGTTGTTTTTTAAAAAATTTTTTTATGTTTATTTATTATTGAGAGACAGAGAGAGACAGAGCTTGAGCATGGGAGGGGCAGAGAGAGGGGGAGACACAATCTGAAGGAGGCTCTATGCTCCGAGCTGTCAGCACAGAGCCTGACTCGGGGCTTGAACTCACAAACCGTGAGATCATGACCTGAGCCGAAGTTGGTTGCTTAACCAGCTGAGCCACCCAGGTGCCCTAAGACTGAGTTTTTTTAGAAAAAAATGGGACCAAGGTAAAGAATACAGTAAACAAATGTAAGCAAAAATATTGATGGAGCTGTAAACCAAGCATGAAATTTGGAGAAACTTGAGAACATTTAGTAAAGTGATTCAAGGAACTGGTAAAGTAAGTTTGATCAGACAACCTCAAGATGTCATAGAAGAGGACCACCTAAAGTGAGCTGTTCTGTTCTACTGGGTATTGGTATGTCTGAGTTTCTCAAAAACGGAGTCTGAATCAAAAGCTGTGTTCCAGTAGTTTATTTAGGAATGTGCTCCCAGACTGTAGTTTCGAGGAATAGGGAAGTAAACAGAGAGAGAAAAAAAATCATATAAAAATGTACAATTAAGTTGTTTATCCTAAAAGATGATTAGTGTTTGATTCAGTATGATCTTCCTTCTAAGAAGACTTGTGAAATGTATGTGTGGACTGTCCTCCTGTAGGAAAAAAAGAAGACACTTTTATCCATTATCTCCTGTCTTTCATCAGTCAAGGGTCACCAAGGACTGCAACTCCCTCATATATCAAAGCAGAGAAGGTGCCCACATGGTTTGAGAAATCCTGAGGGCAGGAAGCAGCAACTACTGAAACAGACCCCAGTCTGGATATATCAAGTTGAATTTGTCTGAAGTAAATGGAAGCTTGTGTAGACTGGTCACCACAGGTATGGGACTGAGATGAGACAAAGTGACATTTCATGGTACAGAAGGGAAACTATCAGAATAAAGACACAACAATTAAAAAAATACATTAAAAATTTTATTTTAAGCATAAGCCAAGATGGAGCTATTACCACAAATTCTAATTAAAATGTAAATGTCACATATACACTCTTGCATTTTTATTAGATGAGTAGAGTTGTTATTCTCTGATTTTATGAAGAGTACAGAAATCACAAGGAGTGATAGGTCAGTTGAATGGATAAAAGATTCAAATCTAAACTAGTGGGAATTGAATCTTCTTCGATTTAATTTGAATCTGTATTTTGGGAGAAGAGAAGGAAAGCTCTCTTTCCGAAATATCAAATTAATAATTTCACATAGTGTGTTGTATTTTTTCCACCTGTTGGAGTATATATGCAGTTTTCTAAAAATAGAACTTTTTACTTTCTTTGGGCAATGTTCCTTATTTTGCATATCTTGAAGTCAGAATGGTAGGGATGAATTAACTCATGTGAATAAAATGATGATTAAACAATTATGAGGTTTAAATCACTTAGGAAAAACCATAAGATTCTAACATGACGCTGAATGCTTCATTTAGCAATCAAGATGAATACATTAGCGTTTTCTAAATTTTGCGTACTGCATATACACTCACTCGTATTAAAGGCTTCAAGGATCTTATCACTAAACTCCTCTTCTGTGAAATTGCTACTTCTGCTACTTGCCTTTCATATGTCACTATCAACCATTTTTCCTTCTTTTACTAAAGCTCAGCTTGTATTTCTCATCATAAAGGTGCCACGTGGTAATGATGTCTCGCTGTTGATTTCTTTGTTTGCACCATTTATTCTGCTCTCCTTTTCCAAAAATGTGTGTGTGTGTGTGTGTGTGTGTGTGCACAAAGTTACTTATCTGTGTTCTAAACTCTAACTTCCTAAACCCACAAATACTATATTCTTACTGCATAGGCTTCTTCCAGTTCTTCTCTTATTGATTCCTTATCATTCACCAAGACATTTCTATTTTAAATAGGTCATGACATTTTTAGAAATTATAAGAGTATTTAATGTGAAAATGTTTATTATTAGAAATTCCACAGTTTTTGTTCAAGTTGTACCTTCCTCCATAAATTACTCTTTTAAGAGAGTAAAATGGTAATCTGTTTTTATGAAAGTGTTGGTTTACCTTATCCACAGGGGAGGTGAAAAGAAGTAAATAAAGCAGAGTATCAAGCTGTATTATTGTTACTAAAAATATGTAATTCCAACATTGAAAATAGTAAGTAATGACACTGTGACCTCAGAAAGAATTATTTTCCTTCTAAATGAAGATGATATCCACTACTTGCCTTCTGTGCCTAACACAGAGGACGTTAATAATATTTATCATTTAGTAGGTGCTGTGATCATTGCATGCATCATCTAACCCAACACAGCCCTGTAAGTAAGTACCTTAATGGTACAAATGAGAAAACTCAAGAGATTATTGGATTTATTCAGGGTTATGCCATTTAATTCTATCCCATTTAGAATGAAATCAAACTCCTTATGTGTCCTGATTGATTTTACCCTTACGTATTTAACAAATGTGCTCTTTTTTGTCTACATGTGTCATATATTAGGAAAAAATATTGCAGAAATTATTATATAAATTTAACCCATAAATAAAAATCTAGCCATGAAGAAAGTTCCAGAGCCAGACGGCTTCATCCATAAATTCTATAAAACATTTAGAGAGAGGTAATATCAATTTTACCCAAGCACTTTCAGACATTAGATTAGCGAGGAAAAACTTGGAAATCCAGTGATTTCACTCCTAGTTACCTATTCCATGGTAATGTATTCATATAAACACCAAAAAGCATAAAAAGAACATTCCCAAGAGCCTAAAACTGAAAGGAAAATTCAAGATCTCATTAAAAATAGAATAGATAATAGAATAATGGAATAGATAAATTATAGTACATTCTTATGGTAAAATACAGTAATGAGAATAAAACAAACTGCAACTACATGCATTACCATCTACTAACGAGACAAAAATAATGTTGAGTGGTAAATGCCAGCCAAACATCGTTTGACTCCATATATGCAAAGTTCAAAAACAGGCAAAAATGATACACACACACACACACACACACACACACACACACACATATCCATTTTTTAAAAACCTTGTATTGGGGCGCCTGGGTGGCTCAGTTGGTTGAGCGTCTGACTTCAGCTCAGGTCATGATCTCGTGGTCCGTGAGTTCGAGCCCCGCATCGGGCTCTGTGCTGACAGCTCAGAGCCTGGAGCCTGTCTCAGATTCTGTGTCTCCCTCTCTATCTGACCTTCCCCCATTCATGCTCTGTCTCTCTCTGTCTCAAAAATGAATGAACATTTAAAAAAATAAAAAAAACCCTTGTATTAAAAGCATACACCATTCCAAGATTGAATAGCTAAACATTTTCCAAAACTGATAAAAACAAAATCAAGCTACATATTCGAGTGGTGCTATGAACCCATATAGGATCAATAAAATATATTTTCTATATCCTGCCACAAAGCTTCTAAAACCCTTGTAATATTCTAAGTGATAAGAGCCCTAAGAGCATCTTGTTCTAATATTTGGGCTTTGACCCTGGTTCCTGACACAGAGCTCCTAAATCCCTTGAAATTTCCTGGGTGACAGGAAAGTATTTTGTTTTCATGAGGCAACTCTTGATCCCAGAAGGCTCCAGGATGCCTTCTGCATAGGGGCTGGTCACCAGAAACACCAAGCTATGAATAGAAGCTTGGAAGTTTCAGCCCCACCCCCATTCTCCAAGAAGAATAAAAGGCTAGAATTGGAGTTAATGATTTACCATGCCGATGTGATGAAGCCTCCATAAAAATCCCAATAGTATGGGGATTTAGAAATCTTCCAGGTCAGTGAACATATTCCCGTAGTGGGAGGGTGGCACACCCTAATTCCATGGGGACAAAACCTCCTGAATTCAAGTTCTTTCCAGACCTTGCCCTATGTATCTCTTTATCTGACTAGTCATCTGTATCCTTTATCATATCCTTTATTACACAATAAACTGGTAAATATAAGTGTTCCACTGAGTTCTATGAGCTATTCTAGCAAATAAATCCAAGAGGAGGGGCATGGGAACCAAAGTTAGATAGAAGTTGTGGACAACCTAGGGACCTGCTACCTGCAGTTGGCAACTGCAGCGGGAGGCAGTTACAGGCAGACTGAACCTCTAACCTGTCATGTCTGTACAAAATCCAGTTAGTGTGAGAATTGAATTGAGTTGTAGGACACCCAGCAAGTGTCACAGAGATTTGCTTCGTGTGGGAAAAAGCTCCACATGTCTGGTGTCAGAGTGTTGTGAGTGTAGTAGTGTGAGGGTGAAGGAGAAACAGGAAGAATGTGTCTTTCCTACTCATCACAATAAAAATTAAAGCTATTTTCTTATTACATTAGAGTTGATGAAGATTTCTTGAAATGTTTACATTCTTCACTACTTTGAAATTATGGGATGTCTTTAATGTAGTATCAAGAAGCTCATATAAACATTAAAACTATAAACTATGGTTTCACTATAAACATTAAAAATATTTTACATTTTTGGGGCGCCTGGGTGGCGCAGTCGGTTAAGCGTCCGACTTCAGCCAGGTCACGATCTCGCGGTCTGTGGTTTCGAGCCCCGCGTCAGGCTCTGGGCTGATGGCTCGGAGCCTGGAGCCTGTTTCCGATTCTGTGTCTCCCTCTCTCTCTGCCCCTCCCCCGTTCATGCTCTGTCTCTCTCTGTCCCAAAAATAAATAAAAAACGTTGAAAAAAAAATTAAAAAAAAATATTTTACATTTTTGTATTTAATATATTTTTTATACTCTATGTACTTTATTTAATACATTTTAAAATATTACTATGAAATGAGTTCTGTAGACTTCACCGGGCATTCACAGGGTATATCACTTAAAGGTCAGTCAGGGTAAAAACCACCCAATGATTTGAACAGTGAAAGTTTAATGTAGATAAATAATTATGAACACTAATTAAAAGATTAGAGCAGTGAAGGATTGGCTAGTAGGGAGTAAATAAAATTCTAAACAAAAATAGTAATCATCAACTACTAATTCTAGGGCTGAGAAAGTGTCCCAAAGAAGTAAATCTCGGCAACCCTCCTGCCCTTCATCCCCAGCCCAGTGTTGATATTATTGGAAAGTACATAGTTGATGCTCACAGGAAGATGAAATTCTCAGAAACTACAAAGTTATACAAGGGCACTCTGGGGGAGGCTGTCTATTGGAAGATGATGTGTAGGCTACTGACATTCCACTGTGAAGTCACTGGAGGGGTACTAGGTGGAGCCATTCATGAGCAATATCAAGCCAGTAGTACTCTGCCCAAAATTGTCCAAGGGGGTGATGGGAAAGTGTTCACGGGAAGTGCTGAGCCAGTGATACTCAGGTGAGTGCCAAGGAATACATTCATGAAGGGTGATGGTCACTGGGCATGCAGGTGCTGGCCACTACAGAAGCTGCGTATGCTACAGGATCTAGAAAAGCTGCATGTGCTCCTGCAGGAAACTGACTAGAGGAGCCCCCAGTCCAGGACAAGAAACCTCTTGCTTCTGTGTTTTCTCCAGTAGTCTCTACTGACAAATCTTAAT
Organism: Panthera leo; assembly: GCF_018350215.1. Taxonomy (NCBI): domain Eukaryota; kingdom Metazoa; phylum Chordata; class Mammalia; order Carnivora; family Felidae; genus Panthera; species Panthera leo. Next base: position 65,208,080 of record NC_056682.1, read on the forward strand.
ATTTTGCCACCTAGTAAAAGAGAAATATTTACAGTGTGTAGCTCTATTATTACAGAGCATGAATTGAAGATTGGATTTGAAGCTGAGAGGCGGTAACTGTTAACTGGCCCAAAGGGACTTATGAACCCCCAAAGGTTAAATATCCTAGTACAGGCATGGAAATAGGTTTATTATTTTTCCTGATTATTTGAAAATCTTTGTTAAATTCAGGTCAGGAATGTTTTTTCCTTTGTATCTTTGTTTATTGTTTCTGCTTAATTATCACTTGTCTTTTTCACCACAAAATATACACTGGTTAAAAATTATTCTGATTCCTCACCATTTTTGATCAGATGTATTAGGGTATAGGGGCACCTGGGTGGCTCAGTTAGTTAAGTGTCCACCTCTTGGTTTAGGCTCAGGTCACAATCTCATGGTTCCATGAGTCCGAGCCCTACATTGGGCTCCACACTGATGGTACAGAGCCTGCTTGGAATTCTCTCTCCTTTCTCTCTGCACCTCACCCCCCTCTCAAAACAAATAAACTTAAAAAAAAGATAGATTAGAGTATAATTTACATACAATAAAAATAATAGCCAAATTTAAGTGTATAGTTTGATAGTTTTTGCTTTTTAATTGACTTTAATCATTTACACACATATAATTCACCAATTACAAGTATACGATTTAATGATTTTGTTGAATGGGTGAAGTTGGGTAGCTAATAGCACAATCAAGGTGCAGAATATTTTTATCCACCAAAAAATGAGCTCATTTGTAGTCATTTCTTTGCCTCTACCTCCAACTATCAGTGACCTGTATTTTGCCACCATAGTTTTGCCTTTTCTAGAATTTTAAATAAATACAATCATAGAGTATGTACTTTTTAATATTCACTAACTTTCATTTAACATAATGCACTGAGATTTATTTATGTTGTTTTGTGTATCAGGAGTGTGTCCTTTTAAAATTTTGAATAGTATTCCACTGTGTGGATATAACACATCTTGTTTTTCTATTCATTTGTTAACTGACTTTTGGGTTGTTTCTAATTTGGGGTTGTTATGAACAAAGTTGCTGAAAATCTGACTGAAGCTTTATATTTCATTGCAGTCAGATAAATACCTAGGAATGGGTTTGCACGATCATATAGTAAGTATATATTTCACATTATTAACAAATGTAAAAAAAGGCTCTGCCATTTTACATTCTCCAATCAATGTATGTGAGTTTCAGTTGCTCTACACATAGTATTTCAAGTCATTTTAATTTTACCTACCTTAATAGGTATGTAGTGATACCTCACTAGATTTCAGTTTGCCTTCATCTGATGTCTAATGATATTTAGTATCTTTTCATAGTGTGTATTTGCCATTCTTTGGCAAAATGACTATTTAAATATTTTGCTCATTTTGTTATGGGTTATTTGTCTCACTGAGTTGTTAAACTGAAGTGTACATTCTGAGTAACAATCTTGTCTTATCATATATCTCTTACATAAATATTTTGCCTCTATATGTATGTTGCCTTCTAATTCTCTTTTTAAAATTTTTAAAAAAATGTTTGTTTATTTACTTTTGAGAGAAAGAGAGAGAGAGAGAGAGAGAGAGAGAGAGAGAGAGAATCCAAACAGGCTCTAGGCTCCGACGTGTCAGCACAGAGCCTGATGGGGGCTTGAACTCAGGAACTGTGAGATCATGACCTGAGCTAAAGTTGGACGCTTAACCGAGTCACCCAGGTGCCCTGCCTTCTAATTTTCTTAATTGTGTCTTTTGAAGAGTATATATTTAAAAATTTAGTTGTTTCCAATTTAACAATTTTCTATGTGCTTTTTTGTATCCTAAGAAATATTTGCCTAAACCAAGATCTCAAAATTTTCTTCTATTAACTTTCTTCTAGAAACAAAAAAAAATTTTTTAGCTCTTTCATTTAGCTATTCTTTACAAGTTGTGATATAATCATTTTCATTGTCAGGAAGTTCAAATTATTTTCTAATTTCCATTGTGATTTATCACTTGTGGATTACTTTAAAGTATTTTCATTAATTGCCAAATATTATATAATTTATTTATTTACTTATTAAATGAAAATTATGCATTTTAATGTCATTTTCTTTTTTCTTTATTTTTTATTATTTTATATTTTTTAAAATTTACATCCAAATTAGTTAGCATATAGTGCAACAATGATTTCAGGAGTAGATTCCTTAGTGCCCCTTATCCATTTAGCCCATCCCCCCTCCCACAACCCTTCCAGTAACCCTCTGCTTGTTCTCCATATTTATGAGTCTCTTCAGTTTTGTCCCCCTCCCTGTTTTTACATTATTTTTGTTTCCCTTCCCTTATGTTCATCTGTTTTGTCTCTTAAAGTCCTCGTATGAGTGAAGTCATATGATATTTGTCCTTCTCTGACTAATTTGACTTAGCACAATACCCTCCAGTTCCATCCATGTAGTTGCAAATGGCAAGATTTCATTCTTTTTGAATGCTGAGTAATACTCCGTTGTGTGTGTGTGTGTGTGTGTGTGTGTGTGTGTGTGTGTATATATATATATAATTTCTTCTTTATCCATTCATACATTGATGGGCATTTGGGCTCTTTCCATACTTTGCCTATTGTTGATAGTGCTGCTATAAACATGGGGGTGCATATGTCCCTTTGAAACAGCACACCTGTATCCCGTGGATAAATGCCTAGTAGTGCAATTGCTGGGTTGTAAGGTAGTCTATTTTTAGTTTTGTGACGAACCTCCATACTGTTTTCCAGAGTGGCTGCACCAGCTTGCATTGCCACAGACAATGCAAAAGAGATCCTCTTTCTCCGCATTCTCGCCAACATCTGTTGTTGCCTGAGTTGTTAATGTTAGCCATTCTGATAGGTGTAAGGTGGTATCTCATGGTGGTTTTGATTTTGTATTTGTATTTGATTTTGTATTTTGATTTGTATTTGATTCATGTGTTGGTGGGCCATCTGGATGTCTTCTTTGGAGAAATGTCTATTCATGTCTTATGCCCATTTCTTCACTGGATTAGTTGTTTTTTGGGTGTTGAGTTTGATCAGTTCTTTATACGTTTTGGATACTAACCCTTTATCTGAGATGTCGTTTGCAAATATCTTCTGCCATTTGTCGGTTGCCTTTTAGTTTTGCTGATTGTTTCCTTTGCTGTGCAGAAGCTTTTTATTTTGAAGAAGTCCCAGTAGTTCATTTTTGCTTTTGTTTCCCTTGCCTCCAGAGACGTATTGAGTATGAAGTTGCTGTGGCCAAGATCAAAGAGGTTTTTGCCTGCTTTCTCCTCGAGGATTTTGATGGTTTCCTGTTTTATATTGAGGTCTTTCATGCATTTTGAGGTATTTTTGTGTATGGTGTAGGAAAGTGGTCCAGGTTCATACTTCTGCATGTCACTGTCCAGATTTCCCAGCACCACTTGCTGAAGAGACTGTCTTTATTCCACTGGATATTCTCTCCTGCTTTGTCAAAGATTAGTTGGCCATACGTTTGTGGGTCCATTTCTGGGTTCTCTATTCTGTTCCATTGATCTGAGTGTCTGTTCTTGTGCCAGTACCATACTGTCTTGATGATTACAGCTCTGTAGTACAGCTTGAAGTCTGGGATTGTGATGCCTCCTGCTTTGGTTTTCTTTTTCAAGATTGCTTTGGCTATTCAGAGTCTTTTCTGGTTCCATACAAATTGTAGGATTGTTTGTTCTAGCTCTGTGAAGAATGCTGGTGTTATTCTGATACAGATTTCATTGAATATATAGATTTTTTGGGTAGTATTGACATTTTAACAATATTTGTTCTTCCTATCCAGGAGCATGGAATCTTTTTCCATTCTTTTGTGTCTTCTTCAATTTCTTTCAGAAACTTTCTATAGTTTTTAGTGTATATATTTTTCACCTCTTTGGTTAGATTTATACCTAGGTACTTTATGGTTTATGGTGAAATTGTAAATGGGATCGGTTTCTTGATTTCTCTTTCTGTTACTTCATTGTTGGTGCATAGGAATGCAACTGATTTCTGTGCATTGATTTTATATCCTGCAACTTTGTTGAATTCATGAATCAGTTCTAGCAGTTTTTTGGTGGAATCTTTTGGGTTTTCCATATACAGTATCTTGTCATCTGCAAAGAGTGAAAGTTTGACCTCCTCCTGGCCTATTTGGATGCCTTTTATTTCTTTGTGTTGTCTGATTGCAGAAGCTAAGACTTCCAATATTATGTTGAAGAACAGTGGTGAGAGTGGACATCCCTGTCTTGTTCCTGACCTTAGGGGGAAAGCTCTCAGTTTTTCCCCACTGAGGATGATATTAGCGTTTTATGATGATTTTAGGATGGTTAGCTTTTATGATCTCGAGATATGCTCCTTCTATCCCTACTTTCTTGAGGGTTTTTATCAAGAAAGGATGCTGTATTTTGTCAAATGCTTTCTCTACTCCTATTGAGAGGATCATATGGTTCTTGTCCTTTTTTTTATTGATGTGATGAATCACATTAATTGTTCTGTGGATATTGAACCAGCCCTGCATCCCAGGTATAAATCCCACTTGGTCGTGGTGAATAATTTTTCTAAGGTATTGTTGGAGCTGGTTGGTTAATATCTTGTTGAGGATTTTTGCATCCATGTTCATCACGGAAATCGGTCAAAATTCCCCTCCTTTTTAGTGGGGTCTCTGCCTGGTTTGGAATCAAGGTAATGCTGGCTTCATAGAAAGAGTTTGGAAGTTTTCCTTCCATTTCTATTTTTTGGAACAGCTTCAAGAAATTAGGTGTTCTCTCTTCCTTAAATGTTTGGTAGAATTCCCCTGGAAAGCCATCTAGCCCTGGACTCTTTTTTTTTTTTTTTTTGGCAGATTTTTGATTACTAATTTGATTTCCTTACTGGTTATGGGTCTGTTCAAATTTTCTATTTCTTCCTGTTTCAGTTTTGGTAGTGTATATGTTTCTAGGAGTTTGTCCATTTCTTCCAGATTGCCCAGTTTATTGGCATAGAATTGCTCATACTATTCACTTATTATTGTTTTTATTTCTGCTGTTTTGGTTGTGATCTCTCCTCTTTCATTCTGGATTTTATTTGTTTGGGTCCTTTCCTTTTTCTTTTTGACCAAACTGGCTAGTGGTTTATCAATTTTGTTATTTCTTTCAAAGAACCAATTTCTGGTTTCATTGATCTGTTCTACTGTTTTTTTTTTTTTGGTTTCGATAGCATTAATTTCTGCTCTAATCTTTGTTATTTCCTGTCTTCTACTGGTTTTGGGTTTTATTTGCTGTTCTTTTTCCAGTTCCTTAAGGCATAAGGTTAGGTTGTGTATCTGAGATCTGTCTTCCTTCTTTAGGAAGGCCTGGATTGTTATATACTTTCCTCTTATGACTGCCTTTGCTGAGTCCCAGAGGTTTTGGATTGTGGTGTTATCATTTTAAGTGACTCCCATATACTTTTTAATTTCCTCTTTAACTGCTTGGTTAGCCCATTCACTCTTTAGTAGGATGTTCTTCAGTCTCCAAGTATTTGTTACCTTTCCAAATTTTTTTCTTGTGGTTGATTTCGAGTTTCATAGTGTTGTGGTCTGAAAATATGCATGGTATGATCTCAGTCTTTTTGTACTTGCTTAGCGCTGATTTGTGTCCCAGTATATGGTCTATTCTGGAGAATGTTCCATGTGCACTGGAGAAGAAGGTATATTCTGCTGCTTTAGGATGAAATGTTCTGATTGTATCTGTGAGGTCCATCTGGTCCAGTGTGCCATTCAAAGCCATTGTTTCCTTGTTGATTTTGTGATTAGATGATCTGTCCATTGTTGTGAGTGGGGTGTTGAAGTCTCCTACTATTATGGTATTACTATTGATAAGTTTCTTTATGTTTGTGATTAATTATTTTGTATATTTGGGTGCTCTCACATTTGGCACTTAAATCTTTACAATTGTTAGGTCTTCTTGGTGGATCGACCCCTTGATTATGTTATAATGCCCTTCTGCATCTCTTGATACAGTCTTTATTTTCAAGTCTAGATTGTGTGATATAAGGATGGCTACTCTGGCTTTCTTTTGTTGACCATTAGTATGATAGATGGTTCTCCATCCCCTTATTTTCAATCTGAAGGTGTCTTTAGGTCTAAAGTGTGTCTCTTGTAAACAGCATATAGATGGATCTTGTTTTCTTATCCATTCTGTTACCCTATGTCTTTTGATTGGAGCATTGAATTCAGAAGATATGAATTTATTGCCATTATGTTGCTTGTAGTGTTGGAGTTTCTGGTGGTGTTCTCTGGTGCTTTGTAATCTTTGCTGCTTTTGGTATGTATTTGTTTGTTTGTTTATTTATTTATTTATTTATTTATTTATTTATTTATTTATTTATTTATAGTTTCATCTTTTCTCCCTTCAGAGAGTCCCCCTTTGGTCCTTTCTAATCTTTGTTGCTCTTGGTATTTATTTATTTATGTATTTATGTATTTATGTGGTTTTTTTCCATCTTTTCTCCCCTGAGAGAGTCACCCTTAAAATTTCTTGCAGGGCTGGTTTAGTGGTCACAAACTCCTTTCATTTTTGTTTGTCCGGGAAAGTTTTGATCTCTCCTTCTATTTTGAATGACAGCCTTGCTGGATAAAGAATTCTTGGCTGCATATTTTTCTGATTCAGCACACTGAGTATATCCTGCCACTACTTTCTGGCTTGCCACGTTTCTGTGGATAGGTGTGCTGCAAACCTGATCTGTCTTCCCTTGTAGGTTAGGGGCATTTTTTTTCCCTTGCTGCTTTAATGATTCTCTCCTTGCCTGAGTATTTTGTGAATTTGATTATGATATGCCTTGTTGGTGGTCAGTTGATGGTCAGCACAGGGGGTTCCTCTGTTCTTCCTGGATTTTGATGTCTGTGTCTTTCCCCAGGTTAAGGAAAGTTTTCTGCTATGATTTGGTCACATAACCCTTCTACCCCTATTTCTCTCTCTTCCTCTTCTCGGAACCCTGTGATTCTGATGTCGTTCCTTTTTAATGAGTCACTGATTTCTCTAATTCTTAAATCGTGCTCTTTTGCCTTCATCTCCCTCTTTTTTTCTGCTTTTTATTCTCTATGTTTGTCCTCTGTATTGCTGATTCTCTGTTCTGCCTCATCCATCCTTCCCGCTGCTGCATCCATCCATTTGCATCTCAGTTATAGCATTTTAAATTCCATTCTGGCTATTTTTTACTACATTTATCTCTGCACAAAGGGATTCTAACCTATTTTCAACTCCAGCTAGTATTCTTATTATCGTGATTCTAAATTCTGGTTCAGACATTTTGCTTGTATCTGTGTTGGTTAAATCCCTGACTGTCATTTTTGTGCTCTTTCTTTGGGGTGAATTCCCCATTTTGAATGACATTTCCTGTCATTTTGAAGGGAGAAGAGGATTTAATGAGGTAGAAATTAAAATTAAAAAAATATTAAGATTAAAAAATATTAAAATTAGAAAATTAAAAACACACACACACAAATCAAAAAAATGATGCTATATCCTAGGTATGATTTTGTCTGGGTGTTGAAATTGTTTTGACAGATTAGAGAAAAAGAAGGAGGGTGTAAGAAAAAAAAAAAGAAATCATTTGAGAAGTTGAAAAAATGAATACACTGAAGTAGACTAAAATGAGATGATGAAAGTAGAATATAATTTGAAAAAATGCACAGAAATGTAAATAATATATTTGAAAAAATGAAAGAAAAATATTTTTAATAAAGATTAAAAATAAAAATGAATTTTTTCGTTTTCTAGAAATATTCAAGAAAAAGAAAAGAAATGAAAAATTAAAAGAGAAAAAAGAGAAAAGAAAAAAAGGAAGTCATTTGAAAATTTGAAAAAGGGAATACACTGTAGTAGACTAAAATCAAATGATAGAAGTAAAATATAATTTGAAAAAATTTACATAAAAGCAAAAATATAGTAAAAAAATTAAAGAAAAATATTTTTAATAGAAATTGAAAGTAAAAATGAAGTTTTCCTCTTTCTGCATTCAAGAAAAAGAAAGGAAACAAAAAAGAGAAAAAAGAAAAAAACAAGGAGATTTTTTGAAAATTGGAAAAGGTGAATACACTGTAAGTAGACTAAAATAAAATGATTGAAGTAAATAGAATTTGAAAAAATTTACACAAAGTAAAAAATATAGTAATAAAAACTAAAGAAAAATATTTTTATTAAAAATTGAAAATAAAAATGAAGTTTTTCTCTTTCTGTTTGATAAAAAGTGTAAAAGAGAAAAAATAAAGAAAATTGAATAGGTGGACCTGCTAACAGATTGAAGTAGGACTGAAATTACTTAGTTTTCTCCTAGAAGTCAGTCTGTGTAGTGCTCTATAGACCATAAATTAAGCTGGCTGTGAGACTTGTGTTCTTCAAGAGTGAACTTGGCCCAGTTGGACGGGGCTCAGTGTAACAGCTATGCTTTCCACTAGATGGCACTGCTAGCCAACTGAGGTGGAGTGTTGTGGCGTTCATAAGTGTGTATGCGCATGCGTGGGAGCAGTGAAAATGTCGCCACCCAGCTACCGAATCTGTTCTCCTGGATCAGCAATCGCGCACCTGTCCTCTGTCTTCAACTTTCATCCACTCCCCGCTTTTTCACTCTCTGTGGCCAGGCCCCAGGTAGTACCTCTCTCCAGAGTTTTGTTTCAGAAGCGGCTGTTTTCCCAGCCCCTTATTTCTGAAGGATTGTGGCTTTGACCAGTTCCGTCCCTCTGCGGGAGGGTCTCACCAAGCAATGGCCGAATGAGCAATGGCCAAATGTCGGCCGCACCCAGGAACGTTTGCTGGACCCTGCTGCTGCCGGTGCCCTGAGACTGCGGCCAGGTGCGAGCCCACCCCAGAAAAATTTCTCACAATAGTGTAGCAGCATCATTTCAGGGATTATGGAAAATCATAACACATATCTGGCACTAGGCTTTAGCCTTAACGACCTTGTTCCAGCACCAGCGAATGTGGCTGTTTTCTGGGGTCTGCTGGGACCAGGTGGCTTCAACATTCTCTACCAAATGTCCTTCCAGCAGTGGAACCGTTTTTCCCCGTGTGGCCCAAGATCTTCCCGGACCCTACTCTGTTCCTGGGGATTCACCCTTCCCACCAGAGCACCGCCAGTTATCGAGCAGTGGAGTTGCAGCCTTTGCGCTCCCCATGTTTATAGTCTTAATGGAATTTAAACCCTCTCCTTTCTCTTTTCTCCCTTTTTAGTTTAGTCCCTGTGGCTGTTTCCAATTTTCTACTTTGTCTCCAGCTGCTTTGGGGGAGGGTTGCTTTTCCCATGTTCTTCTCCCCCTTCTCCCAGTCTCTGTCCTCTCTCCGCCTGCAAAAGTGGCTCCTTGCCCACCACCGGCTTTTCTCTCCCCAATTTCCCTTCTCCATGCCACATACCTGCTGAATTCTGTGGTTCAGGTTGTGCAGATTGTTGTGTTAATCCTCCAGTCAGTTTTCTAGGTGTGTAGGAGGGTTTAGTGTTGGTCTGGCTGTATTTCATGGACACGAGACACACAAAAAACTTCCATGCTATTCCACCATCTTGGCTCCTCCTGGAATTTATTTTTGTATTATGCATTTTGGTTTAATATCCTGTGGTTAGCAAACATATCTTGTATTATTTTTAAGCCTCTTAAATTGCTTGAGTTTTATTTTATTGTTGGAATATAGTATAACTCAGTGACTGCTATATGTGCATTTAGAAATAATGTGTTGTGTGGTTTTTTTTAACATGTAAATTAGGTCAAAGTGGTTGACAGTGTTGTTCAGATATTCTATATCCTTACTGATTTTTTGACATTGGGCTGTTTCCCCCTGTCTGTGCAGTGGCCTGGAAACTGTCCCCTGACAGCAAATTGGGGGCAATTGTAGATCTCAATTGCTTTCTTCTCCTTTTCTTAGAAGAAACAGTCTTATGCAGCCTATTTGCAAATGTCTGAAAACATGTTTTGATATATTTGTCCATTTCACATTATTTAACCTGAGCTTGTGAATCTAACCATTGTTACTCCATTATGGCTCAAATTTGAAGAAACTCTATCTTATTTCTATTTTTAATTTTTCTTGTGAAATTTTCTCATATATTATTGATGTTTCACCAAGTCAGCTTTTTCATTTGCATCACTGCGTTTTAATTTTTCCTTTATTGACCTTTTCATATAATCTTTTCATGTAATCCTTATGTCCCTATAAGATTTTCTGATCTCCTTCCTTGGACTTTATACTTTGTCCTTATTTTTCAAAAGGGTCCTTTGTCTCTTCTATTAAACCCTTTCCAGGACTATGCTTTTTCTTCTGAATCTTCAGGATAATTTACCCCATCTTTTTAATATTTTTAATTTAATATTTTTAATATTTTTAATTTAAAAAATTAAAGTTTTTCATAATATTTTTAATTTAAAAAATTAGATTTATTTTTTAAGGAAATTTTAGGTTTACAGAAAAATTGAGTAGCAAATACAGAGTTCACATGTATCTCTCAAACCTCCAGTTTTTCCTTTTATTAACATTTTGTATTCATATGCTATGTTACCATTGATGAGCTAATATTGATTCAATATGGCTAACCAAAATACAGAATTTACATCAGCGCTTGCTGTGTGAATGAGGCAGAAACATATGGAACCTATGTAAAAAGATGAATCTATAAGACAGATAAATTACACCTTTTCTGAGAAGAAAAAATGTGATAATGATGAATTGTTTGTTTGTTAAATGATGCAAGGGAGGGAGTGAAATGATTGAGCCTAACAGCTGCAATTTCACTGGGAAGTGATAGATAAGGTACTCTGGTGGGAAACACATCAAGTAGGGGAAGCATATTTTGAAGTAAAAGTATACATAAAATAAATAATAAATCTCTATTTTCATTTCTAAATACTTTGTGAATAATTTTTTTTTCTCTCATTGCTCACTTAAGTAAAATTGCATTTACAAAAACTCTATGGACACACACAACTGAGGCAGAAAATTGAAACAGTGCATCATTGAGAACTACTAGTGTCTTAACCCTCTGGGGGTGGTTCTAACTGTGAGTAATCCTGGATCTAATTCTCAGGTGCCTAGGGGAGTCTTCAAAGGTTAGGTGAGTGCCGAATTTCATTCACAGTAAGAAGGAGGAATGTTTGAAAAATGGTTTGACTCTTTGGAGGTCTCTGCAGGGTTCAATTTTCTTGGTTTGCTCTACAACAAATGGAAAAAATAGTTTATGACATATTCAGTCTGAGATTCTAGGGAAGACATTATCATTCTACATTTCATTTTTCTCAAAAATATGTGACAGTCAACCTGTGAATTCTACATTTGATGAAAATATGCATGTATACATTTTTATAATATTTTACAATTCACTTATAATACTACTCATAGTCAGTATAAGTCTTTTTTAAAACAAATGCTAGGGGCGTCTGGGTGGCTCAGTTGGTTAAGCGTCCGACTTCAGCTCAGGTCACGATCTCGCGGTCCGTGAGTTCGAGCCCCGCGTCGGGCTCTGGGCTGATGGCTCAGAGCCTGGAGCCTGCTTCCGATTCTGTGTCTCCCTCTCTCTCTCTGCCCCTCCCCCATTCATGCTCTGTCTCTCTCTGTCTCAAAAAGAAATAAAATGTTAAAAAAATTAAAAAAAATAAAACAAATGCTAAATTAATCATGAGTTGCATGTCAGATATTCTAAACTGGCATTCTTCATTTTATTACAAATGAGAATTTTATAAATTATTCCTTCAGTATAACTTTATTGACTTAGAAAGTAGTCAAACTACTGAGGGAAAAAAACTGAGTCAAACACTGAGGGAAAAAAAATCTACCTAATTAAATGCTCAGAAATTTTTATTTCTTTCATGTTATATTGATTAAACATATAAAATCATATCTTTTCAAAGGGCCATATTTCATTCTTTCTCATTGCCATGTAGTATTCCATTGTGTATATAAACCATAATTTCTTTATCGATTCATCGGTTGATGGACATTTAGGCTCTTTCCATAATATGGCTGTTGTTGAGAGTGCTGCTATAAACATTGGGGTACAAGTGGCCCTATGCATCAGTACTCCTGTATCCCTTGTAGCAACGTGGATGGAATTGGAGAGTGTTATGCTAAGTGAAATAAGCCATACAGAGAAAGACAGATACCATATGGTTTCACTCTTATGTGGATCCTGAGAAACTTAACAGAAACCCATGGGGGAGGGGAAGGAAAAAAAAAGAGGTTAGAGTGGGAGAGAGCCAAACCATAAGAGACTGTTAAAAACTGAGAACAAACTGAGGGTTGATGGGGGGTGGGAGGGAGGGGAGGGTGGGTGATGGGTATTGAGGAGGGCACCTTTTGGGATGAGCACTGGGTGTTGTATGGAAACCAATTTGACAATAAATTTCATATATTGAAAAAAAATAAATAAAGTTTCAACCTTTTTAAAATTGAAAAAAAATCATATCTTTTCAAAATAATTAGAATTGTAATACAAGTTAAAGTAGTCACTCTTCTCAAATATGAAGATTATCAGTATTTCTTAAGTTTATATACTTTTCTTATGATTCTAAGGAATTCTCTGGTCTGCTTGTTTTAATTTCATTCAGAATTGCCATGCCCAATATGTGGTTTTATAATAATTTTAATTTCTCCTATCATTTATTAATATTATTTTTAAATATCTTATATAGAAAGTTCCATAAAAGCATTTATTGGACATGTTGTCAAGGGAAAAATTCAGAGAAAACAACAAAAAGTTATGCAGTAGCCAAGGTTTGGAAAGTTTAAGATGTATGTAACACAAAGATTGGTATTTAAATCAATATGATAAAAAGATTAGTTTTCATAAATCAGTAATAAGCTTTAATGGTTCCATTAGACATGGAGGAGATGTGATGGGGATAAAAGTAGAAAAGGGACAAGAGTCAAAGGACCTTTGTAAGATGTTGGACTCCCCAGTTCAGTTTCATTAGCCAGTAATCAGTAACAGACCTAGATATATGGCGTTTTTCCATTAAAATCAGCCAGTAATTCCTTTCTTCCAAGGCAATGTTCACCATTGGGAGAGTTTTGGCAATGACTGGAGACATTCTAGGTGGTCACAACTAAGAGTAAGAGAGTGTTAGTAGCACCCAGTGAGCAGAAGCTAGAATGATACTAAACATCTTACAATGACCAGGACAAGTCACCATACGAAGAAGCATCTAGACCAAAATGTCAGTAGTGCCAAGATTGAGAAACACAGCTCTAGGGCAAAATGGGAATATTTCTTCTTCTAATTTCTATCCCTCATGCTGTCTTTCAGAAATCCCCTCCCCACCCCCTTGAGTCTACCCTTGGTGTTCATTTTAGCTTGGTTTACTTGTAAACAAATGTCATGGATCAATATGATAATGGACTTTGAGGAGAGTGACAACTATATAATCACAACACACTCCCTTGTTTTTGAAGGTAATTTTTAATATCTTTATTGGAAAAATATATTTTCAAAGTGTAATGTTTCCAACATTTGAAATGTGTGACATTTATTTCTGCCTCATGACATATTTTGGATTAATAATATATTTTCTCGGCTGATAGTTTTCAATTAATTTTTGGGTTTGAGGTGCATTTTTTCTCTTTAAAACTTGGTTCAGGATAGATAATTTGTTAATTGCTAATTTTCCACCAATGTCTCTGGAAAAAAGCATTTTGACCCTAAAATTTCTGGCATCCATATTCTAGGACAAATGATAGCAACCCCTTCCTGCTTAAAAAGAGCTATAAAGTATGAATTAAACCACCAAAATGTCATTAGTGCTAAGATGATTTATCAGGTTCTGTTAAGAGCATTCTTAAAGTAAGAGAAGAGAGAGGGATGTGTTTTGGGGATTTGTTTATTTCTGAGCCATGACACAGGACTCTTATTAGAATAAAATCTTGTCTTTAGATCCAGTGTCTATATATATAGCACAAGTAACCACAAAGCCCATGAAGTAGACCAGCTCATTTATGAGAGATAGTTGATATTCCTGGGACTAGATTGGATTATTATACCAGCTTTAACACTAGCTGTTGGACTCATTTCTTACTTGAAGTAGGGATTAGCTTTATAATTGATTTAACCTATATTTGTAGTATTGGCTTGAAATCAAATTAAACTTTATAGGCATACTACTGTCAATTTTGACCTTATTTCTATACTAGATTTTTTTTTTAAAGAAATTACAGTCACAACTATGTGTGTCAACTATCTACCATCTTGAAATTGAGTTAAAAGCTGTGTGGCATCGTCAGCAAGTGACTGGAATTCTCTGCCAGACAAATCAACATTTGATTTTCTGCCCCACAACTTAATAGTTGGGTAACCTTAGGAAAGTGATCTTACTTTCCAGGCTTGGCATATGATAGCAGTCAATGATATTTATAGCTGATCATGTTTTGTATGCTTTTCCCAGAACTGAAGTATTTATATAATTAAACATAAGTGGCTCAAACAATTTATATTTTCAGATTTTTCTCTCTGACACTTTCCTTTTTCTTTTTACCCTGCTTCCCTCCCCTCCAAACACAAGGTAACATAGTAAAGTTTTTATACACATATGAGTATTACATTTTGACCTAGTAATAGTTTTATGAAGATTAAATAAGACAGTGTATGTAAAGTGCTACATTCTTTGTCTTGGACATATCAATAGCTCAATGATTTTTAGTTGTTATTATTTCCAAAGGACAAATACATCATACTGAAATGATTTTTTAAATAATTTATGAGAAACAATTCACTTAAGAATAGCAAACATAAGGGCGCCTAGGTAGCTCAGTCAGTTAAGCATCTGCCTCTTGATTTTGGCTCAGGTCATGATCTCAGGGTAGTGAGATCGAGCCCCTCATTGGGCTCCATGCTGGTGTGGAGCCTGCGTAAGATTCCCTCTTTCTCCCTCTGCACCCCACCCCACCGCTCATGCATGATCTCCCTCTCTCTCTCTAAAAAAAATAGCAACCATATATTTTTAGTAGTAGTAATCTTCATTTCTTTAAGGCTTGTATGTGATTTTTAAAAATTATATCACAGAATCTTAGATTTTAAGGCATCTTTGGTGTCAGTTAGTCTCTAGATTGGGGGGGGGGCGGTGAGAGCTAAAGATTTTTCAGAATATGCCAAAATTGTCTTTGAAGCAACCTCTGTTTATGATTGATCAAAGTGATCTACTTCCCTTTCACTGAGAAGCCAAGAGAGATTGTCTCCCTTGAGATGTGTTTAGAGGAAAAAAAAAAAGGAAACATCAGTTTGGACTTTCTGAGTTCAAATGAAATAATATAATACAGTGAGAAGCATATTCATTTCCACATTTGTCCAAACTTTTAAATGAATAATAACTTGCTTAGAGAAGGTTTTTTAATATCTCAATCATTTGCAAGAAAGAAGCTGTCCTTTATTTGCTCCCTTTCAATTTGATGTGTGTTTTCCCTTCAATTTAAAATAGATTTAAATAAGTTGACTAACCGGTAGAAGCAATGCTGACTGACAGAAAGACTGCCTACTCCATAGACTGAGTAATCATAATTTTGAGTTTTAGTGGATAATGAAAATTAAGGGAAATCCGGACTGGTTTCAGGACAAATTAAAGCGTGTCTTAGTTGATAGTTTCTAATTTGCAACCTAAATGTTTCTTCGTGACTTCTATCTTCCCAAATGTAAATACCCTCATCTATTTTTATATATAAAATGGTTATAATAAGTTATATAGTGAAAAATTTCCTTATTGTTGCAGTTAATCATTTACACACAGTCTTGCAGAAATAGGAACTTAAAACCAATGCTTTATTGTTCTACATGCTTGTGTCTTGTAGCTTGCGGAAGCAAAATGACCTAGAAATGTCATTTTAACTGCTGTCTTAGTAATCTTTATAATAATTTATAAATTAGTGTGCAAATGTTTGATGTTGGGAAATGGGGAATAGGTACACAGACCAACCTTCCTTCAGAAGCAAGACATTTATTTTATATATATCTCATAAGTTTGATCTGGCACCATGAGAGTCACACCTTGGGAATAGTGATGAGCTGATCTTTGTGAATGTAATTAAGTGAAAGATTTTGATATGAGAAAAGCATCCTACATTATCTGGGTATAATCCAATGACAAGGCCTGAATCCGATGACAAGACCATATGAGAGACACATGGAGGAAAGACATAGAAAAGAAGAAGCAATGGGACCACAGAGGCAGAAGTGAAAATGATGTGGCCACAACCTACAGAATGCCTAGAGTTGCCAGAGTTGCTGGAATAGGTAAGAACAGAATGTCCCCTCAAATCTCTGGAAGGAACATGGCCCTGCTGCCACCTTGATTTCCGACTTCTGGCTTCCAGAACTGTAGCAGAATAAGTCTCTGTTTTTTGTTATTTGTTTTCAATGTTCATTTATTTATTTTGAGAGAGAGGGAAAGAACACAGATGTGTGAGCAGGGGAAAGGGCAGAGAGACAGAGAGGGAGAGAGAGAATTCCAAGCAGGTTCTGCACTGTTAGCTTAGAGCCCCAGTGGGGCTTGATCTCATGAACTGTGAGATCATGACTTGAGCTGAAATCAAGAGTCAGATGCTTAACTGACTAAGCCACCAAGGTGCCCCAAGTCTCTGTTGTTTTAAGCCACTAAGTTTGTGGCAATTTGTTACAGCAGCAACTAAACAAAACTGAAAAGCTTGTATTATTAACCTCATGAGCGGATTAGTAAATGCTTTAGATGACAGAGTTTGCCATGAGGTAGTGAAGCTCACTGATTCTGTGTTTGGACATCCTATTGATGTAAATAGTTTGTTTATACCTTCCTTCTGCTTACTGCAGTGGATTCCTTTAACAATTCTCCCTGTCACAAAGAAGCATGATCTGTGGGGTTGCTCAAAAACATAGAGATGCTCTTCAAATGGATTAGAAATGTGTTAGAGTTGCTGGTATGTGAGCAACAAAAGAGAGCTGTTTCCTTCACAGCAGCCATATTTCTGAGGAGCCAGTATTGGGTTTTTTGTACCCCCTTTTGTTTCCTTATATTATTGCCACATTAGAAATCCTTCGTTGGGAATTAAAACTTCCTTAGTCAGGTGCCAAGACGGATGTCGTGCACCAGTTTGTCAATTCTTTTCCTTGGTTCCTAACACCATATAGTGGCAAAGGATGAATGCAAACGTTGTTTTCTCCCTTGACAAACAGAAACATTTTTCTCATTAGTCTCCCTCTTGCTGGAAACTCACACCCTCTTTCCCTGTGCCTCCATTTACTTAAAGCAGAATTGGATCAGATTCACTTCCAATGTTGCGATTTTCTCTCTCATTTGCTACACACCTGCTTATCTTGTTCTCATACCAGAAAGAACCATAACATGCATGTAAGGTTTCACGTGTTTTTAAATTTAACATTATATATAGACTCAGCAAGTTGTGCTGACATTTTAATGACATCATTATATCTATATTATATTATATAGATATAATATATTATAATTGTATCTATATAATCTATATATATTATATAAAGATATAATATAATCTTTATATATTATATAGAATAGAATCTATATATATCTATATTATATAAAGATATAATATTATATCTTATATTATATCTAAGACAGCATGCTACTTCTGGAATATTTTCTTAGTTTGCCTGTCATCTTAGAGATGTAGCAATTAATCAAGTAGTGTTTATGATGTTTAGAAGATTGAATAAGAAAATTGCTTTCAACTTTCAATGACTTGGCATAATGTGACTTATGTTACCATCAATGGGTTTATCGCTGAACTAAACTGATTACACTTCCTAATATACACTTCACATTTCCTATCCTCCAGCCATATTGCAAATCGGTGGGTACCACAGTGTATACTGCATCCTTATTGATTTAAGCTGTGAATCTATGACCTTTAGAGAGATGCTTTGCCAGATGACTGAAACTAGTTTAGGCTCTGCCAAATGGTTGCTATTTTTTTTCTTTTTTTTGAAATGAGGTTTCTGAAGAAATGCATCTACGAAGGGAAAGAAAGCTGCTGTAACTTCGTGAGGCAAGTTGGCAAAACAGCAGTTGATCTATATTTTGTTCACACACATGGTAAAATTGCTATCTTGTCTTTGTTTTCCCTTTTCATGCAAATAAATACATCCAATGTTGGTAGACTGTACAATACATGTAAAGGGAAAGAAAGCTGAATAGTCAACTCATCCAATGTAAGTATTACCAGAGTATGAGCTTTCATATCGTAAAGACCTTGGTTTAAATCCCGGATGTGCCACTTAGTAGTTTTGTGTTCTCAATCCAGGTTACTTAAATTTTGAAGCCTATCTGTAAAATAGGGGATAATTCTATTGATGTTATGCTATTAGATTATATAGAAGTTAAGTGGTTAATAACCTATAAATACAGTGCTCTGTACATTTCCTGTAAGTGCTCAATTAGTGCTGGCTGGTGGTGTTTAGTTTGATAATCCAGACAGAAGGCTTTCATAAGTCATAACAGGATATTTTAGCTTTTGAATGTATACACATTATAAAACTGAAAGTAATAGTACCTTAAAGGACTTAGCTGATGATAGCTAAGGTAACAGAGACTCAGAGTGATTAAAAGTCATGCTTAGCATCACACGCCTGATTAGAGGCAATGTTGAGACTAGAATCAAGTTTCCCAGCTTCTTGGAAAATGTATTCTCCTAAAAACTGTGTGGGTTTATCCTAAATGCCCTCTTTTTATCCAGGTTTGCCAAATTTAGCGAATAAAAAGACAGCGCGCTCAGCTAAATTTGAATTTCATATAGATATCAAATAATTTTTTAGTTTGCATATGCTCCATGCAATATTTAGGACATACTTAAATATAAAAATATGCAATAATCAATAACACTAAATACTATATAATACTAAATAATACTAACATATATAATACTAAATGAATGAAAATTACAATCTTTACAGCATATTTGTACTAAAAATGATATATCATCTGTCTGAAGTTCAAATTGAACAGAGCATCCTGTATTTCCTCTGCCAATCTGATTTTCATCACTGGTGTTTTATAAACGATTTTAAGTTTTTTGCTCATTTTGTCTATTCTTGGCAGCCCTAGATCACTTTTCAGCCATCTAAATAATTTACAAAGCAGATGTGTACAAAGCACAGCCATAAATTGATGTGGTAGATTTTCACGAACCCTAAATGAAAGCCGGTCTCATACTTCTCTTCTATGGCCTCATTCTCACCACCAAAGAGTCATTACTTCTTCTTGATATGTTTTCGATGGTCAGAATCTTAACTGTTTGTAGTAGGTTGTACAAGGTTGTCTCATAAGTATAGATATATTTGGACTTTATTATCTAAGTGGTTGTGTATGGAAAAATCCAGGTTAGGAAAAGACTACTGGTTAGCTCACAAGACGTAAGTCCAAATGATCCCTTTTCATTTGGACCTCACTGTTTTCCTGGAACTCACTTCAATGTACCATTGTCCCCACCAAACTCGACTATGGAAAGCCGGAAGTGGGTACAGCTGATCGATCATGAACTACAACAGGTGGGAGCAGTGTGCTGCTAAAAAGCTTGCCCCCATATCCTTCTAGGATGCTTGTAACTCTAGTGTGTCATCATTCTCCGGCTCTGAATGCCTCCTGTAATCACAGGCCACCGCAGGAGAGAGCCCTTGGGAATGTATTGCCCCATCAACTGATGTAGACCCTGATAGTGTGGCTCGCCTTGCTTCTAAGACTCATCAAATAGTGCCTGAACTTCCCTTTATTCTGAAGGCTTAATTCAAGGACTCTTCGAACAAATTGCTTTCTTGTATTAAATGAGAATTGTTACCCACTCGGGGAGAAGGAGCTGGGTAGGGAGCCATTAGTATGAAGGTTCACACAGCTGTGGTAATAGAGTTGTTTGTCTCAGATTTTCCACAGCGCTTTTCATTTGTTTCACATGGTCACGGAGCTTATAACAAGTGAAGAGAAAAATGCACTCAGAATTGTTCTTTTCATTCAAGAAACGATTAGTTTATTCACACGTTATCATAAGTCATTCCTTTGCCTTAGCATCTGAGCAAATGCATTGTAAGTTGTGAAATTGCATCTTATTGGACCTGTGAACTCTTTGATAATCCTACATTATCTCATGCAACAACAGTAAACTCCACAAGGCAGCTGTTATTCAGCTGAATTCCAGAAATTCTGATTTCCTATGATTGTTTTGGACAAAATGTTTATGATTTAAGGTGAAATAGCATAAACATCATATTGAGAAGCAATGTGGGTATAGACAAAGGTAATGTAGATTCTGTGTCTAGATGCCTGGATTCTAGTTGTAGGATTCTATATACACCACAAACTAATTGTATTTACTTGATTAAGTCTCTTTAATGTATTTAGGTTTTAGTTTTCTTCACTTATAAATAGGGATTGTAGGCTAATTATTATTATGGTAGTCTCAGAGAATATGGGGGAATCATTCTTCATTCTTTTCTTTCTTGCTTTCTATCACAGGTTGCATAAAATCTGTCATCAAATTATGTTGCATATTATTTTTTAAAATGTTTACTTTTGAGAGAGAAGGGGGGGGAAGGGGCAGAGAGAGGGGGACAGAGGATCTGAAGCAGGCTCTGAGCTGACAGCAGAGACGCCCATGTGGGGCTCGAACCCATGAACTGCAAGATCATGACCTGAGCCAAAGTTGGATGCTTAACCGACTGAGCCACCCAGGCACCTGTTGCTTATTATTAAAATATATTGTGATTTTTTTTTTACCACCTTCACTGCTGTCATTTTGACAGAAGTACCCTCTCCTCATGCCTGAATTGTTGCATTCGACTCTTCACTGGTGTCCCTTTTTACATTCTTACCTACACCCTAGCTTGGAGTGTTGGGTGGGGGGGATGGGCTAAATGGGTGATGGGCATTAAGGAGGGTACTTGTTGGATTGAGCACCGAGTGTCATACGTAAGTGAAGAATTACTAAATTCTACTTCTTAAATCATTATTACACTTTTTGTTAACTAACTTGGATTTAAATAAAATTAAAGGAAGTAAATAAAAAAGTAAAGTAAAATAAAAATCCTAAGAACAAAGGCCACTTTGTTCTCCTACTAAAAAGTAAACAAATAGATAAATAAAATTTTAAAAATAATTCTTTAAAAACATGAATCAGATCATGTCCCTCCCATGCTCAAGAATCTCCAGTAGTTTCCCATCTCATTCTAAGTAAAAGTCAAGGTCCTTATAATGGCATAGCAACAAAACTTTGCTCGTGTTGGTCCTCTTTTGGTTTCTGGGCCTTCGCTCCCTTCAGTGTGCTCTTTCATATCTTTCTCAGCGTCCCAACCATTCTTCAACCTTGGGCCTTACCACTTGCCTCTCCTCTGCCTGAGATGTTCTCCTTTACAGAATCCCTGACTCTCCCCTTTACAGAATCCCTGACTGACTCTCTCCCCTTTTTGAAATCTCTGCTCAATTCTCATCTTCCTCGTGAGGCCACTTCTAAATATCCTCTTAAACAGTCTAACTCTCCACCCCCTACACTCCTCATTCCCTTGTCTGATTTATTTTCTCCATGACATTTATCACCTTCCCTCCCACAATATGATTATCTAATTATTTTTTTAAAACTATCTCTCTCCTCATACTAGAGTTGAGTCTTCATGAGGGAGTGTTTTTTTTTTTTTTTGTTTGTTTGTTTTTTTCTGTATTGCTCACTATGCATTCCCAAAGACTAGGAGAGTGCTTGACACATTGTAGGTGAAGAATAAATACATATCGAGGGAAACAGTGATGGGATAAATTAACATGCAATTAATGAACAGAATGCACATGACACTTTATATTTAGTCATGTTTAAATCTCTCAGTAATGCTAGTGAGAAGATACTATTATTAGATCTATTTTGGAGTTAATAAGGAAACAAGAAGTTTAAATTCACAAATTTACTTTAAGAATATAGCTGTCAAGCTTCAAAGTCCATGTTTATTATTCTTCTATTATACTATCTTCACCAAGATGATATATAATAAAGCAGTTTGCAAAGGATAAAGCACTGTCATAAATGTGTAGTAATATATAATAACAAGTAGAAGGATTCTTGTGTGTGTGTGTGTGTGTGTGTGTGTGTGTGTGTGTATGTGTGTGTGTGTATGTGCACACACTCTAAGGAATAAAAAATAAAGCAAGATAATTTATTTTGTCTTTTAATTTTGTCCATATTCAAAATTGGACATGTGTCCATATAAGTACGTCATATACACATATTTACCCCTTATGTAATTTTCTACTATTCATGCTGTGGAACCTTTTAACTACTATTTCTGGCTCTTTGGTAGCATTTCTCAACTTTAGATGCAAGAGGAGAGTAAACAAGGATAGTTTAGTTAAAGTTCTTACACTGAGTCATCTTCTTTGTAATAAGATCTACATAATATACACTGAACATGAATTTTTCATGGGAACTATATACATTTTTCCTTCATATATTACATAAAAGCTCTAAGTTTGGAGTAGATATAGATTAGAGCAAGAGAGACATTTTAGGAGGCACTATGTGTATTTCAATATTCTAAACTTAACTCAATCATTTACTGCTTTCATGATTTATGCTTAACTACATTTGAACTGTAATACTGGCTAATTAATATTTTTCTTTAAATAGGCTCAGTATTTCTAGTTAAATTCATAAATAACTAAGCAATAAAATGGTAATTTTTTTGGTAATATGCCTTAAATTAATAAAAATTAAAAATTTTTACAAAGTTTATCCATATACCAATGGAAATAACCAAGCTTTCCACACATGAGGTATGCATTTTATATGTTTGCCTCATTTTCAAAAATAATGACAGAATAGAATTGAATATACCTTTGAGGAGACATTGGAAAGATCCATACAATTGAGGTGCCTACATGGTTGGTGCTTGTGTATACCACACAATCTCAGGTAGAAGCGAAAAGATAAGTATTTGGGGTAAATGTCAAAATGGTTGAATAGTAAAAGACAATATTCTGCTGAGGCAAAAGATTTCTTTTAAAACTTGAGTTTCTGATATACAAAAAGTACTTTAATCAGCCTTCAACAGAGAAACAGAAGAATATATTTATTATGAGCAATTGGCTCACATGGTTATGGAAACTGAGAAGTCCCATGACCTACTGTCTGAAGACCCACAAAGCTCATGGTATAATTCAGTCCAAGTCTGAGGCCTGAGAGCCAGGGAAGTGGATGGTATAAATTCCAGTCCAAGAGCTAGAGAAGGCGAGGTGAGGTATCTCAGTGCAAGCAGTGAGGTGAGGAAAAAAAGAGAATTCCTCCTTCTGCCTTTTGTTCAATACAGGCCCACAACAGATTAGCTGATGCCCATCCACACTGGAGAGTCCACTGATTCAAATACCAATTACATCCGGACACACCCTCATAGACACAACCAGAAATAAGGCTTAATCTGGGCATCTTGTAGCTAGTTGACACATAAAATTAACCATTACAAGGAGACATCTGAAAATTTATTAAAATATTAATTTGTGATTGTTATCTTCTTAGGAAAAAGGTTAACATAAAAAATAATCAAAATGACTTCATAGAAATGCAGCGTTCATACTCCAGTGATCTTCACCCTCTTCATTCACTCACACCAGGAACAACTCCCCTTTTGTAATTTGTTAAAAATGGATCTACATTCCGAATTTTAAAAATCTCCTCTTTCTTTCAATTTTTTTCATACACATGTCATTATTAATTTTTCTCTTTGATATTTGGTTTTTGAATCCCTCCTCTTCATAGACTGTCAGTTTCTTTTTAAATTTCACTTTCCTGCCTTACTAACATAGACCTGCACATTATGATATTCTTATTTCTTAACTTTGTTTTTCTAGTATAACAGACTTGTCAATCTGCCTCGGGTAAAATATGCCTTTGAACTTCATACTTCCATTTCTGAGTTGCCAACATTGTCGGAGGAAATCCTTACTGTTTGGTTTCAAACCAAATTGAAACGTTATATTCAATTTTGCTTTTACATGGACCAGCAATCTTTTCACTCCATCTATATCAAATTCTTTACAGTGAATGTCAATATTTTCTATTCTTGTTAGAATTATAGATGACCCCATTTCCGTGAAGACCCTAACCAAAAATTTTGGCAGGATGTAAGTCTCTGGAGTAGATGTCATCAAGGGACAGTAATTAAGTAATTAAGAGATAAATACTTTCTCATTGCCAAGTAGTATTCCATTTTATATATATGCCACACCTTCTTCTTCTTCTTTTTTTTTTTGGTTAAAAGTGGTTGTGGTTTTATTTGGTTTTAGAAAAAAGAAATTACAAGTATAGGTGTTATTGATAAACACAGTAATTAGTATAATATTGATTTTTTCTTTTCTTTTAATTTTTTTTCAATTTAAATCCATCCAAATTAGTTAGCATATAGTGCAACAATGATTTCAGGAGTAGATTCCTTAGTGGCCCTTACCCATTTAGCACATCCCCCCTCCCACAACCCCTCCAGGAACCCTCTGTTCTCCATATTTAAGAGTCTCTTTGGTTTTGTCCCCCTTCCTGTTTTTATATTATTTTTGTTTCCCTTCCCTTATGTTCATCTGTTTTGTCTCTTAAAGTCCTCATATGAGTGAAGTCATAGAAATTTGTCTTTCTCTGACTGACTAATTTCACTTAGCATAATACCCTCTAGTTCCATCCATGTAGTTGCAAATGGCAAGATTTCATTCTTTTTGATTGCTGAGTAATAGTCCATTGTGTGTGTATATATATACCACATCTTCTTTATTCATCCATTGATGGACATTTGGGCTCTTTCCATACTTTGGCTATTGTTGATAGTGCTGCTATAAACGTGGGGGTGCATGTGTCCTTTCGAAACAGCACACCTGTACCCCATGGATAAATGCCTAGTAGTGCAATTGCTGGGTCATAGGGTAGTTCTATTTTTAGGCTTTTTAAATTTTTTAAATCTATTTTTATTTTTTTTAACGTTTATTTATTTTTGAGACAGAGAGATACAAAGCATGAATGGGAGAGGGTCAGAGAGAGGGAGACACAGAATCTGAAACAGGCTCCAGGCTCTGAGCTGTCAGCACAGAGCCCGACACGGGGCTCGAACTCATGGACTGTGAGATCATGACCTGAGCTGAAGTCAGCCGCTTAACCAACTGTTAAGTTTTTTTGAGGAACCTCCATACTGTTTTCCAGAGTGGCTGCACCAGCTTGCATTGCCACCAACACTGCAAAAGAGATCCTCTTTCTCCGCATCCTTGCCAACATGTTGTTGCCCGAGTTGTTAATGTTAGCCATTCTGACAGGTGTAAGGTGGTATCTCATTGTGGTTTTGATTTGCATTTCCCTGATAATGAGTGATGTGGAGCATTTTTTCATGTGTCGGTTGGTCATCTGGATGTCTTCTTTGGAGAAATGTCTATTCATGTCTTTTTGCCCATTTCTTCACTGGATTATTTGTTTTTTGGGTGTTGAGTTTGATCAGTTCTTTATAGATTTTGGTTACTAACCCTTTATCTGATATGTCATTTTCAAATATCTTCTCCCATTCCATCAGTTGCCTTTTAGTTTTGCTGATTGTTTCCTTTGCTGTGCAGAAGCTTTTTATTTTGATGAGGTCCCTTTTTATTTTGATGAGGTCACAGTAGTTCATTTTTGCTTTTGTTTCCCTTGCCTCTGGAGACATGTTGAGTAAGAAGTTGCTGTGGCCAAGATCAAAGAGGTTTTTGCCTGCTTTTTCCTCGAGCATTTTGATGGCTTCCTGTCTTACATTGAGGTCTTTCATCCATTTTGAGTTTATATTTGTGTCTGGTGTAAGAAAGTGGTCCAGGTTCATACTTCTGCATGTCCCTGTCCAGTTTTCTCAGCACCACTTGCTGAAGAGATAGTATTTATTCCACTGGATATTCTTTCCGGCTTTGTCAAAGATTGGTCATATGTTTGTGGGTCCATTTCTGGGTTCTCTATTCTGTTCCATTGATCTGAGTGTCTGTTCTTGTGCCAGTACCATACTGTCTTGATGATTACAGTTTTGTAGTATAGCATGAAATCTGGGATTGTGATACCTCCTGCTTTGGTTTTCTTTTTCAAGATTGCTTTGGCTATTCGGGGTCTTTTCTGGTTCCATACAAATTGTAGGATTGTTTGTTCTAGTTCTGTGAAGAATGCTGGTGTTATTTTGATAGGGATTGCATTGAATATGTAGATTTCTTTTGGTAGTATCGACATTTTAACAATATTTGTTCTTCCTATCCAGGAGCGTGGAATCTTTTTCCATTCTTTTGTGTCTTCTTCAATTTCTTTCACAAGCTTTCTATAGTTTTCAGTGTATATATTTTTTACCTCTTCAGTTATATATATTCCTGGGTATTTTATGGGTTTTGGTGAAATTGTAAATGGGATTAATTCCTTGATTTCTCTTTCTGTTGCCTCATTGTTGGTGCATAGGGATGCAACTAATTTCTGTGCGTTGATTTTATATCCTGCAACTTTGTTGAATTCATGAATCAGTTCTAGCAATTTTTTGGTGGAATCTTTTGGGTTTTCCATATGCTCTCAGTTTTTCCCCACTGAGGATGATATTAGCGTTGGGTTTTTCATACATGGCTTTTATGATCTCGAGGTATGCTCCTTCTATCCCTACTTTCTTGAGGGTTTTTGTCAAGAAAAGATGCTGTATTTTGTCAAATTCTTTCTCTGCACCTATTGATAGGATCATATGGTTCTGTCCTTTTTTATTTATTGTTGTGATGAATCACGTTAATTGTTTTGCAGATATTGAACCAGCCCTACATCCCAGGTATAAATCCCACATGGACATGGTGAATGATTTTTCTTTTTTCTTTTGTAATTTATTTTAATGTTTTTACTTATTTTTGAGACAGAGAGAGACAGAGCATGAGCAGGGGAGGGGCACAGAGAGAGGGAGACACAGAATCTGAAGAAGAGTCCAGGCTCTGCACTGTCAGCACTGAGCCTGACGTGGGGCTTGAACTCAAAAACTGTGAGATCATGACCTAAGCTGAAGTCAGACGCTTAACTGACTGAGCCACCCAGGCGCCCCTAGTGAATAATTTTTCTAATGTAGTGTTGGAACCAGTTAGCTAACATCTTGTTGAGGATTTTTGCATCCATGTTCATCAGGGAAATTGTGCTATAGTTCTCCTTTTGAGTGGGGTCTCTGTCTAGTTTTGGAATCAAGGTAATGCTGGCTTCATAGAAAGAGTTTGGAAGTTTTCTTTCCATTTCTATTTTTTGGAACAGCTTCAAGAGAATAGGTGTTCACTCTTCCTTAAATGTTTGGTAGAATTCTCCTGGAAAGCCATCTGGCCCTAGACTCTTGTTTTTTGTCAGATTTTGATTACTAATTTGATTTCCTTACTGGTTATGGGTCTGTTCAAATTTTCTATTTCTTCCTGTTTCAGTTTTGGTAGTGTATATGTTTCTAGGAGTTTGTCCATTTCTTCCAGATTGCCCAGTTTATTGGCATAGAATTGCTCATACTATTCTCTTGTTATTGTTTTTATTTCTGCTGTTTTGGTTGTGATCTCTCCTCTTTCATTCTGGATTTTATTTATTTGGGTCCTTTCCTTTTTCTTTTTGACCAAACTGGCTAGTGGTTTATCAATTTTGTTATTTCTTTCAAAGAACCAATTTCTGGTTTCATTGATCTGTTCTACTGTTTTTTTTGGTTTCCATAGCATTAATTTCTGCTCTAATCTTTATTACTTCCTTTTTTCTGCTGGTTTGGGGTTTTATTTGATGTTCTTTTTCCAGCTCCTTAAGGCATAAGGTTA
This sequence comes from Panthera leo, assembly GCF_018350215.1. NCBI lineage: Eukaryota > Metazoa > Chordata > Mammalia > Carnivora > Felidae > Panthera > Panthera leo. The sequence goes on from NC_056682.1 coordinate 65,235,798, forward strand.
GCTTATGTATCTGAGATCTGTCTTCCGTCTTTAGAAGGCCTGGATTGCTATATACTTTCCTCTTATGACCGCCTTTGCTGCGTCCCAGAGGGTTTAGGTTGTAGTGTTATCATTTTAATTGACTCCCATATACTTTTTAATTTTCTCTTTAACTGCTTGGTTAGCCCATTCATTCTTTAGTAGGATGTTCTTCAGTCTCTGAGTATTTGTTACCTTTCCAAATTTTTTTTCTTGTGGTTGATTTCGAGTTGCATAGCATTGTGGTCTGAAAATATGCACGGTATGATCTTGATCTGTTTGTACTTACTTAGGGCTGATTTATGTCCCAGTATATGGTCTATTCTGGAGAATGTTCCATGTGCACTGGAGAAGAATGTATATTCTGCTGCTTTAGGATGAAATGTTCTGAATATATCTGTGAAGTCCATCTGGTCCAGTGTGTCATTCAAAACCATTGTTTCCTTGTTGATTTTGTGATTAGATGATCTGTCCATTGCTGTGAGTGGGGTGTTGAAGTCTCCTATGATTATGGTATTACTATTGATGAGTTTCTTTACGTTTGTGATTAACTGATTTATATATTTGTGTGCTCTCACATTTGGTGCATAAATGTTTATAATTGTTAGGTCTTTTTGGTGGATAGACCCCTTGATTATGGTATAATGCCTTCTGTATCTCTTGATACAGTCTTTATTTTCAAGTCTAGGTTGTGTGATATAAGGATGGCTACTCTGGCTTTCTTTTGTTGACCATTAGTCTGATAGATGGCTCTCCATCCCCTTATTTTCAATCTGAAGCTGTCTTTAGGTCTAAAGTGTGTCTCTTGTAAACAGCATATAGATGGATCTTGTTTTCTTACCTATTCTGTTACCCTATGTCTTTTGATTGGGGCATTAAGTCCATTGACGTTTAGAGTGAGTACTGAAAGATATGAATTTATTGCCATTATGATTCTTCTAGTGTTGGAATTTCTGGTGGTGTTCTCTGGTTCTTTCTAATCTTTGTTGCTTTTGGTATGTATGTATGTATTTACCTATTTATATTTTCATTTTCATCTTTTCTCCCCTTGGAGAGTCCCACTTTGGTCCTTTCTCATCTTTGTTGCTTTTGGTATTTATTTATTTATGTATTTATTTATTTATTTTTTCGTATTTTCTCCCCTGAGAGAGTACCCCTTAAAATTTCTTGCCGGGCTGGCTTAGTGGTCACAAACTCCTTTAATTTTTGTTTGTCTGGGAAATTTTTTATCTCTCCTTCTATTTTGAATGACAGCCTTGCTGGATAAAGAATTCTTGGCTGCATATTTTTATTATTCAGCACACTGAATATATCCCACCACTCTCTGGCCTGCCATGTTTCTGTGGATAGGTCTGCTGCAAACTTGATCTTCTTCCCTTGTAGGGTAGGGACTTTTTCCCCCTTGCTGCTTTCATGTTTCTCTTCTTGCCTGAGTATTTTGTAAATATGACTATGATATGCATTGTTGATGGTCAGTTTTTGTTGAATCTAATGGGAGTCCTCTGTGCTTCCTGGATTTTGATGTCTGTGCCTTTCCCCAGGTTAGGAAAGTTTTCTGCTGTGAGTTGCTCACATAACCCTTCTACCCGGGTCTATTTCTTTCTCTTCCTCTTCTGGGACCCCTATGATTCTGATGTTGTTCCTTTTAAATGAGTCACTGATTTCTCTAATTCTTAAATCGTTTCTTTTGCCCTCATCTCCCTCTTTTTTTCTGCTTCATTATTCTCCATACGTTTGTCTTCTATATCACTGATTCTCTGTTCTGCCTCATCCATCCTTGCCGCCGTGGCATCCATCTGTGATTGAAGCTCAGTTATAGCATTTTTTATTTCCTCCTGAGTAGTTTTTACTTCTTTTATCTCTGCAGAAAGGGCTTCTAGTTTATTTTTGACTCCAGCTAGTATTGTTATTATCGTGATTCTAAATTCTTGTTCAGATATCTTGCTTGTATCTGTGTTGGTTAAATTCTTGGCTGTCATTTCTTCATGCTCTTTCTTTTGGGATGAATTCCTTCATTTCATCATTTTGAAGGGAGAAAAGGAATTAATGAGGTAGAAAAATTAAAATGAAAAAAATTAAACTTAAAAAAATATTAAAGTAAAAAATTAAAAACCAACACACACAAAAATTAAATAAATGATGTTAAATCCTAGGTGTGTTTTTGTCTGGGTGTTAGAAAGTAGTTTGCCAGATTATAGAAAAAAGGGGGAAGAAAAAAAAGTAAATCGTTTGAGAATTTGAAAAAATGAATACACTGAAGTAGAATAAAATGAAATGATGGAAGTAAAATAGAATTTGAAAAAAATTACACAAAAGTAAAGAATATAGTAGAAAAAAGTTAAAGAAATATATTTTTAATAAAAATTAAAAATAAAAATGATTTTTCCTCTTTCTGTATTCAAGAAAAGGAAAAGAAATGAAAAAGAGAATAGAAGAAAAAAAAAGGACATCATTTGAAAATTTGATAAAGCGTATACACTGATGTAGGCTAATATAAAATGATGGAAGTAAAATAGAATTTGAAAAATTTACACGAAAGTAAAAACTATACTAAAAAAATGAAAGAAAAATATTTTTAAAAAAAATTGAAAATAAAAATGAATTTTTTCTCTTTTTGTATTCAAGAAGTAAAAAAGAGAAAAAAAAGGAAATTGAATAGATGGACATGCTCAGAGATTGAAATATGACTGAAATTACTTGTTTGCCCCTAGAAATCAGACTTTGAAGCGCTTTATAGTCCATAAACTAGCCGGTGGTGAGAGTTGTGTTCTTGAGGAGAGAGGTTGGCCCAGTTGGGCCAGGCTTAGTGTAACGACTCCGTTCTCCACTAGATGGCGCTGCTAGCCTACTGTGGTGGATTCTTGTAGCGCTTGTAGGTGAGTATGCGGATGCGCAGGAGCAGTGAAAATGGCATCACCCAGCTACCCAGTCTCTAGTATTGGAAATCTATATTCCCCAATCAGCAACTGTGCACCCGTCCTCTATCTTCAGCTTTTGTCCACTCCCTGACTCTTCACTGTCCATGACCGAGCCCCAGGCAGTACCTCTATCCCGAGTCTTGTCTCAATGCAAATGTTTTCTCTGGCCCCCTCTTCTGAAGTACTGTGGCCTTGACCCATTCAGCCCCTCTGTGGGAGGGTCTCACCGAGCAATAGCCGAATGTCGGCTGCACCCAGGAACGCTTGCTGGACTGTGCTGTTGCAGTGCCCCGAGACTGCAGCCAGTTTCTAGGCCACCCCAGAAAAAGTTTGCAAGATAGTGTAGTAGCAGCTTTTCAGGGATTGTGGAAAATCAAAACATACATCTGGCACCAGGCTTCACCCTTAACGACCTTGTTCCCACACCAGAGAATGTGGCCATTTTCTGGGGTCTGCTGGGGCCAGGTGGCTTCAACAGTCTCTACCAAATGTCTTTCCAGCAGTGGTAGTGCTTTTTTCCATGTGGCCGAACTTCCTGGACCCCACTTTATTCCTGGGGATTCACCCTTCCCTCCAGAGCACTGCCAGTTAGTGAGCTGTGGAGTTGCAGACTCAATGTGCTCCCCCTGTTTACAGTATGAATGGAATTTAGACCCTCTCCTTTCTCCTTTCTCCCTTTTTAGTTTAGTCCCTGTGGCTGTTTCCAATTTTCCACTTTCTTTCCAGCTGCTTTTGGGAGGGGTGCTTTTCCCATATACTCCCGCCACCCCGTCTCCATCTTCTCTCCACCCACAAAAGCACCTCCCTACCCACAGCTTCTCACTCCCCAAGTTCACCTCTCCATACCGCATACCTGCTGAATTCTGTGGTTCAGATTGTGCAGATTATTGTGGTAATCCTCAGATCAGTTTTCTAGGTGTTCAGGATGGTTTAGTGTTGGTCTGGCTGTATTTCATGAATGCAAGGCACACAAAAAACTTCCATGTGGTTCCGTCATCTTGGCTCCCTTCCATATCTCTTTATCCATTTATCAGTAATGTGGATGAAACTGGAAGGTATTATGCTGAGTGAAATAAATCAGTCAGAGAAGGACAGATATCATATGTTTTCACTCCTATGTGGATCTTGAGAAACTTAACAGAAGACCATGGGGGAAGGGAAGGGAAATAAATAGTTACAAACAGAAAGGGAGGGAGGCAAACCATAAGAGACTCTTAAATACAGAAAATAAACTGAATGTGGATGGGGGCGGTAAGAGGGGAAATGGGTGATGGGCATCATGAAGGGCACTTGTTGGGATGAGCACTGGGTGCTGTACATAAGCGATGAATCACAGGAATCTACCCTAAAAACCAAGAGCACATTTTACACACTGTATGTTAGCCAATTTGACAATAAATTATATTAAAAACAAAACAAAACAAAACAAAACAAAACAAAAAACTATTGTTACATCTGGAAAAAAAAAAAGAGACAAATACTGGTTTGCTCTTTTTGGCATATAGTTGCAGAAGTTGTTCAGATGAACTCTTACATAAAAAGAAACAAAAAATGTGTATAAGACACTATAGGAGAAAAGTTTCAAAGAGCTCCTTAGAAAGAGTGACAGAGTGACACTGAAGTCTACCTGTGTGTGACTGCAAAGGAAAAAAAATACTAAATGTAACCACAAGACAGCTCTCTCTTGGATTCTCAGCTTAAATTATATGGTTCAAAAATTCTGAAGTAATGAATGTACTTTGAAGTTGTTTGAAAATGTTAATGAGTTTCTGTAGCAATCTCTGGGTGTGAGGTTGTGAATCAGGAGAGATATATAGGGACCTACTGGCAATGTTTTATATCTTGAGTTGGGGGGGTTGTTTTCTTTAAAACATTCATTTAAAGTATACACGCATTTTTAAATATATATATATATATATATATATATACACATATACATATACATATATATATGAATGTATGGATGCTATACATCATAATGAAAAATGTGTTCTGGATTATTTTCTTTGTTAGTGAAAGATATACGTTGGATATTTTCTTTTGGAGATCTTTGAAAGGAAGTGACATCCATGAAAAGAGGTTTCAGTAAAGCTGAATAGGTGAATATAGTCAGTATGTCAATAACTGAAAATAATGATCTTGCTTTTATAGGAGAGGTGTGTCTGATCACATAATGTAAAGGTTTAAAAGAAAGGCATATTAGGAGCCTCGTAGTCAAGAGTTAAGGTAAACAATGGAGAATTGGGAATATAGATTTTTTTAAAAAAAATTTAATGTTTATTTTTGAGAGAGAGAGAGAGAGACAGAGTATGAGCAGGGGAGGCGCAGAGACAGGGGGAGACAAAGAATCTGAAGCAGGCTCCAGGCTCTGAGCTGTTGCACAGAGCCTGATGCGGGGCTCTAAGATGATGACCTGAGCTGAAGTCGTATGCTTATCCAACTGAGCCACCCAGGCACCCCCATTTTTTTTTAAATGCAGGAGAAAGAGTTTTATGAAGAGTAACTACTGGGGATTGCATGATTTAAGGCAGTTCGAGGATTAGACAGTAGAATCACTAAGGTTTGGCATTGCTGTAGCCTTCATCAATCTTCCCTCAAAGCCTTCCATAATACAACTAAAATCTAAATAAACAAAATATTTTCTAAGCCATTGTCACCACTACTTCCCAATAGATTGCCAACCTGATGACTATCTTATTTAGAAATCCTGAAGCTGCTCCAGGAGTTGAGAAATATTCCAAGGAACTTATCAAGGGTCAAAGAGGGGAAAGGATAAAGATGAAAGGTAGATTGTGATTCATTGTGCTACTGGGTTTGCCTTTCTTTGAACTCCTTAATGCACTTTTCTGCTAGGTAAAGTTTGTTCTTGTTATAGTATAACAAAATTATGAAGGGATGCTTATTCATGGACAATGTTGTTAACTATATTTTTACACAAATGAGCATCTATACAATATGTATTAACTGAAATTTAAACAGGAAAATTAAGTTAGTTAAATCAAAATAGACAGGAATGAAATGGGAATTAAGAAAAAATGAGCCTGTGGTCCTGAACTTGATATTAATTAGCTATGGCTTTAAAATTATATTCTATGGAATTAGTATCTTCTGTGAAATCTGGAAGCTGATCTGGATCCATGAATTAGCTTTTAAATCTAGAGGGTTCTGCTTGTCTTTGTTTTACATTTTGAAACTTCAGAGAGCCTGTCCCACTGGTGGTTTTGTGAAAACGATGTTGCAGAGTGTATCTGACAGCATTATAGGTCCCCAAAACCCACTTCAAATAGAACAGATCTATTTTCATTTGTTTATGGTTCTGGAAAGATTTCAACTGAGCAAAAGTTTCAGAACGTAAGAAAGCAATAGACTAGCTCATCTCAAGGATCTCTTTATGAAATTCTAAGAAACGTTTTCAAGTTTTATTTTTTTAATTTTTAATTTTTTTAAAGTTTATTTATTTTGAGACAGAGAGAGCATGTGTGTGCTTGTGCAAAAGTGGGAGAGGGGCAGAGAGAGGGAGACAGAGTATCCCAAGCAGGCTCCATGCTGTCAACTCAGAGCAGCTCCTGGGGCTTGATCTAATGAACCATGAGATCATGACCTCAGCGAAAATTAAGAGTCCAATGCTTAATCAACTGAGTCACCCAGGCACCCCAAAAAATTTTTAATTTTTAAAGTGGAAGAGTATCAGTGACTCTCTAAGAATATTCTTCTTGTTTAGGATGGAACTCAAATAATTAGGTATTAGTTTAAAATGTCTAAGTGTGCTTTTATTTTTTATATGGAAAGCTGTAAGTTCAATCACATGTGTATTTATGTTTATTATTTCTTCTATACTTGCAATAAATACAACAGATGGTCTTTGAATATGAACTCTATATAAAATACCTCTATAGACTTTCATTAACATTGTTTTGGAATCCTGAGAAACATTCTGACAGTTTTCTCAAGTAAAATATGCAGTAAACTGCTTCTCATAGTGACAGTGAGCTCTAGAGAAATTACTTAACAAATTAGACTTCATAGTTTATTAAGTATATGTCATTTTAGGAGGAAAGTTGTTTATATTCCATGTTCTCTTATTTGCTTTCCCAAATTTATAGCAGTGATTATTTTTATACTTTGAAATATATGAAAGAACTTAATTTCCTGAGAAAAAATAGAACTGCAGGATGTATCTTCTCACTAGGAAGGAATGAAATGAGAGTCAGGAAGTAGAAAATGAAGTTGACACTAACAACAAAATAAAGGTGAAGAATTGTTTTTTGTAGGGTTTATACATCTTAATGGGGGGGAACCTTATATATAAGCCAAAGCAAAAGAATAGTCTAAGTTCTGAAAACCTGTTAAAATGTATTCATATTTTTCAAATTTTCTAAAGATTTTCCTATGTATCTAGCTACCTACACACATGTATGCACGCACACACACAATATACAAAGACCTCTGTACACAGGTGCACATTGGTAGGCACTCTTGCACACATTATTCTATGCAAAGGCACACAGAGAGCTATGTCTTCACAGGATGAAAGGAAAGGGAAGGACCATATTATGCTGTAACCAGAAAGCAGCAACGATGACTGTAGCTTTGAGACATGATTCATAAGTATAATATGCAGGTACTTGTTTGGAAGGAACAGCCCAACCTATGAGGAACATCAAAAGCTGGAAAAGAGGGAGCTGAGTTGTCCTTTTTGAAAATGAGTGCCTTTTGACCTGATAGCATCTCAATCTTGCTGAGCCCCACTCTGAAGTTTAGTTGCTTGAAGCCAGGATAATGTGTGCTGAGCAGAGTAAGTGGGGCTTCAGTATAGATCTGGATATGACTCACTCTAGTTCCTGGGATTGTGAGTAAAGAGCTCAGAAATTTCTTTGTTTGGGTCCCACTGCTCCTGGCACAGATACTTTATAGTTCTTTAATGGTACTTGAAGTGACCTTTTTGTGTTTCCTGTATTTACCATGACTTTTTACCATTTCTTATTGAAAATGCTTTCATTATTTTTACTGTTGGACATTTTAGTTTATAGATTCCTCATCAGATGTGGCAGAAAGTTTAGACAAAATGCAATTATTTAGCCTTAAATTTCTATTTTCCCCTAAATGTCTTAAAAATTTCTTTATTGCAAACAAATATCTAAACCCAGCTCTGTTATTAGAATCATTTTAGTGAGGTAAAATTTTCACAGGTATATGTATCTAGATACATATATATATATATATATATATATATATATATATATGTGTATGTATATATATATATATGTATCTAGATACATATATATATACATACATATATATGTGTGTGTGTGTGTGTGTATATATATATATATATGTAACTGGCAGTACTATCCAAAGAGAGGGAGTTGTTTTTTCCACTAAATATATTAGGAAACAATATTTTCATGCTATACATGCAAAGGGATGAAAAGGGGACACAATAAAATTTCTTTTAAAAATGGCCAAACTGTTAACTAAATTTCTTTAAAAAATAATTTTAAGTAAAATTAGTCATGGGAGTTAGAGAAAAGCAAGAACATTAATATACTGAGGGATACACTGAATGTGACTGAGAAAACTGGAACTGATTTTAATTTTACACATTTTCATTAGATGTCTGTAGTATCTGTGAGCCTGTCTGCAAAGACAATTATCTATTCAATAGTTGTGCAGAGAACGGTGGTCTAGTCCTGCATTTCTGACAACTAATGAGACCAAGCTTCATTTCATCCATTGAAATCAACCTTGATGGTTTTCTTTTTCTTTGTATCTTTTTGTTTTGTTTTGTTTTGCTTTATTTGTTTGTTTTGTTTTCTGGATTATCCAAGACTTCCATGGCAGGTTCTAATTAAAGAAAATTTAAAATCATCCTCAAGAATATCTTATATTGATACTCTAGTACTTGTTGTTCTTACTTTAAATTTTAAGACTTGTCTCTAAATTTTTCTTGACAATGTGATGGACAGATAGAGATAATTATGAATAACAGGTTTTTGTTTTTAATCCTGGTTAATTAAACTGAGGAAGCTTTATGGAATCCTGCTTTTAGATTTTGCTTCATTCAGATTGAGAAATAAATGCTTTATGGGAAACTATAAAGCAATAATTGAACAACATCCGGACTATTTTTTAAATTTCCTTTCCTCCCTCCCTCCCTCCCTCCCTCCCTTCCTTCCTTCCTTCCTTCCTTCCTTCCTTCCTTCCTTCCTTCCCACCAGCCCTTTTTCCTTATTTCCTTCCTTCTGTCCTTCCTCCCTCCCTTCCTTCCTTTCTCTTTCTTTCTTTTGTATAAATCATATAGACATTTCATGATTTCAAGCACTTCATGTAGAGATTTTATTGTTTTTCAACTTTTAAACATCCAGAAGTTTACAGAAGCAATAGAATAACATTTAGAAAAGTATTTTAAAACATGCTTGCTATTCTGGTGCATCCATTAGTGAAACCAATCAACTGAATTATAAAACACTGTTTGAGAAGCAGCCTTACATGCTAAAAACAGTGCAGGCTTTGGAAACAACTCATTGATAGATTTATCCTGGATATTCCCATTAGAGGTTGAGTGACCCTGGGCAAGTCACTTGCTCTCTCTTTCAGTTTCTTTACTATAAAATTTGGATTAGAAACAATACATTTTCAGCACTTGGGTACATGAGGCAGGTTAGCAGAAGGAAAGAGACGATACACTCACAAAGTTAGCCAAAGGTAGTTTAATGACAGGACTGTTTCCAGAACTTTGGGCCAGGCAATCAGTAAGGGATGGTGAAGCACCAACAGTATAGCAGCAGCATTAAGCCTAAAAGGGCCAGGGGCAGAAGGCCACTTGACAGGCCCTGTGGACTTTGGTAGAGTAATAGATTCTGCTAGACCATGATGAGGTAAAGAGGAAGCAGGGGAACAGTTAGTCTGCCCTATACTCTCCTACTATGCTCTAATCTTGTCTCGTGCCTCCTATTGGCCAAAGGCAACAGGCAGCTAGCAGACAAAAGTACCCAAATGACACAGTTCATGGTGTTCTGGAGCTCACAGTACACCAGAGAAAGGCAGACAGTGTCCCTAAGGGTGATGCACATTGAGAATAGGCATCACACTCACTGGCATGTATTAACTATCCACTCTACCACAGCAAAATATCTACTAACTCCTGTATCTTGGCTGCAGTGTAAAACAGTCTTCAAATCTTTAATAAATCTCAAACATGTACACTGGACTTTTATGGTATTTTTTCCCTCAGTTAAAATCAAGACAAGGGACACCATTTTGTATTTGAGTTAATGCCAGGGCAGAGATTAAAAACGAAAAAAAAAAACCCTGCAAGACTCAGAACAGAAAATAACACATCAGCAGAGTCAAGAAGTCAGAGCCAGAGAAGAACTTGAGGACACAAGACCCGTAGGGATTTAAAGTTTTGGAAGAATATTGTTTTCATTTTATGCAAAAAAAAAAAAAAAAAAAAAAAGAAAAAAAAAGAAAAAAGAAAAAAAGAGAAAGAAAAGAAAAAATAGTTTGTTGAGGAAACCTCATCCAGGTCATTAGAAGCAAGTATAACATAATTGATATCTGGATTGAAAACAAATGATAGCTATCATAAGTATATATTTGGGAGCATTAAATTATTCTACGGTTTTGTGAAAGAATGAAAAAGTAAATGCTATGTCAGCATCTGTAGTGACCTACAGTCCCTGTCGTCTGTCATTGCCTTGCAGAGTTAGCACAAATAGAGAACAGAATTGATTAAAATCCTATCTTATGGCAAATGGTCAGAGGACATCAAAGTCTATCTTGTAAAGCAATAGCGGAATTCTAGGTCGGGGAGAAGGAAAGGGCAAACTGGACCAACAGCAAAATAGAGTAACCTGAGATGATGAATCAAGTCTGAGATCCAAACTTACAGGGTAGTAGAAGCAGGAAGGAGAATGGGAAGCATTTATCCTAGGGTAAGTTGCATTAGGTGACCAGCATTCTGTTACAGGCAAGGTACTATTGATAACTGTGAAGTATCTGAAATTTCACCTCACTTGGAAACTAAGAAGGTAGAAAGCAAGAGTTTTCTGGATGCTGGAAGAAGACATGAGGCTTCTGGGTCAAATACAATGGGTTTTATTATTCATGATCCAGCCAGCAGCATGAGAATCAGCATTATTTGTGTCAGTTTTCTTTGACCTTGAGTTTCATGGGATAATGTGAATGGGCTCAGAGGATGTCTGCATTGTGGTGGTGTTGAACTTGAGGGACACAAATCTCATATTATGGGCAGAAGTATGCTCAGCCTTTGCTACCAAGGGAGATACTCTATCTTCCAAGGGCATTCACCAAACACCCATGAAAAGACTATTCACAACAAAGGAGTTAATGCCTCACTAACAAGACATGCAGAAATGCAAGAGATCTGCATCCCAGAAATTTCCATGGTCTGTAGTCAAGCACAGATTTGTGAGACCAGCAGTGAGTGGCTTTGTAATTGGATATCAGAATGTGTAAGTCATCACCCCTATCATAAACCTGGCACAGGTAGACATTACTATCAACACAAGATATGGGAGACAATTTTCTATAATTTTCTATTTGTCTCATAGCATTTAATTATTATGTTTATAGATGCAAAATGAAAGAATAGACTAAAAGACACCTAGCAGTTGGGAATGAATGATTGATTTATTACCAGTTGAATACTTCTGTCTATAAGGGAGGAAGAAATACCCAGGAGGCATTCTGGGGAAAGTTATGATGTCTGTACCTATAAGAATTTGGGCTCAAATCCCAGGACAGTGACAACTGTGCTGGATTCAGATGGTGCCTTTACTTTACTTCAGATGGTGCCCTGCTTTCCGAAGGCCACTGCTTCATTCTAAATTAGTGCCAACTGAAGTCCTGTTCTATCACACCAGACCTTCAGAGTGAGGCACTCAGAAGTTGAAGGAATCCAAGGGTAATCACAGAATAAACTCTAAAATGAACGAACAGAGACCTGAGAAGATGATGACTGATGTATACAACAGCCTGTATTTCAAGAGTTACCAATTGTCAGGTTGTTCATTGGGATTTGACATCCCCTTTGGTTCTTACAGTGATTATAAAAATTATATGAATTTTCACAAGAGATTTCACCTAAATAATCAAATTATTGACTTAAAAAAAACAACTCCAGTCTACTTGGCCCATGTGTTTACATGTGCAAACTTGGGGTTGCTCACTCAGGTAAATCTGGTGATCATCTCTCTTGATGATAGCAGCCATCACTCTGTATTGTCCTCTAAATGTTAAGGCTTAAGGTCAGTTAGCGGTTTTCACACACTTAGGCTTTTTCCTTATAGCTACACTGCACAGTAGAAATTTCTTCTCTAATTTAGTATACCAATCTAGTCCCTCTAAGCATCTGAGTTTACAAACTCTGCTTTAACCTGTTTTCTCTTCACTTTGAAAGGTAGTCGCTGGTCCTACAGCTAGTACTAGCTTTTTCTCTGACGTACGTGCTTAGGATTGGGTCAAACCTTGACCTCATATGAGAGAATAAAATGAGCCCCTACAGGCTTCCATCTTACTGTGATAGAACTTAGGTTCTGCACTGGTTATAGACAAGGCACACTTGGATCTGTGGTTCTGTTGAAAAAGCTAACATTTATAATGACAATATTTTTGGATTTTCATCATTTTGCAAGAGATAAGTACATTTCTCACAAAAAAGAAATACTTTCTCTGGCTCAGATTCACTGTTTAACTATTGAATGAAAATCTTAAGAATCCTTATGACATTATTGATGCTTTTTTGTCTTATCTTTCCATGTTTTCCCACACTTTTGATGTAATAACAGTCATGGTTCTATTAGTAACATTCTGCTGTGTCCATAGAGTGAGTGGGAAGCTTGGGATGGAGCCTAGACTAGCTTCACTAGCTGTCCACCCACGTCACATCTGTCCTTGGACCTGAGCCTGTGAGCCAATTTGAAGCATATTATACCAATGCTGTTACCCTTAGTTCATGAAATGCTTGTCCACATCAACGTGCCTTGTTATAACCTCCCACTGACATGTTGGTGGTATCGAGCTGATTATAAGTCTTTGCTACAGAATTTAAATTTAAACTAGACAATAATACAATAATTACAAAATGAAGTCAACAGTATTTACATCACAGTAGTTGCCTGTCAAGATGAGACAAAGAAAGCTGTATTTTTATGACTACATTATGCCAGTATGGTGAAGCTTAAAATAATCCATAGATATAATGACATGTCAAGATAATAAGGGGCATGTGACCCTGTTGTAAATTAAAAATCTAATTTCAAAATCAAATAATATATATATATTTTTTATCCAAGTTTAACAAACTAAATTTTAAGGGCTAAAGCTCGTGTGGGGTGGATGGGGGGTGATGATAGGAAAGTCAGAACTAACACTGAAGACCAGAAGGTGGCAGCAGCGAGCTAGGATTAATGAGCTTATTGAGGCACCTCTCTTCTAGAAAGGGTAGTGTCTCCCCTCCCCTCAAAAAAGGGAAGGGGATAGTGGCTCAGCCAGGAGGGAGTGATTGGGCCAGAGCAAAAAGTCTAGGCCTTTAACCATGATTTGGAAAACATCAAAGCCCTGAAAATCAGGGGCTTCTGTGTTCTAAACTAAAAGTATGAAGACTCATGAAGAGGTGGTAATTTTGGATTGTAGGTCCCGGGGCCAGATGTCAGGTGGAAGGTGACACACTAAATCCTATGTTAATATGGCATATGATTGGTAGCTGACTTTTAAGTCCCATATTAGGGCTCTTGGCTATTAAATGCCTGGAGTCTTCTCTATGTTGGATCTTCGGAGGGTGGGTCTATGATTGACATTTAATAAACAATTTAAAATAATCTTTCCTTAAAATTAATAGATCAAAAGATGTTAAATATAAAGATGTCCAAGGTAAAAATTTGTTAACATCTTATTGATTTGTACAGAGAGAATGCTATCAGAAACAATATGCAGCATTTAGGGGAAGGAAAACAAAGAACTACTGGTAATATTTTTCTACAGAGTACAAGCATAGGAGAACAAAGTTTATATAATGGCAAAAAAATCACTTTGCTATGCCCCAACATGACAAATATTATAATGTCCTAAAAAACAACTGAATATATTTCCTGGTACTTGAAAAGTGTTTCTGAAGTTGAAAATTAAAATAGAAGTAATTTCTATATAACGGAGCCTGTATTACAAACATGAGAAAATATTAATTGTACAATAAAAATAATTTAAGAAACATCCTAAAAATACAAGTTGTCTAAAGAAAATATTTCAACAGGAATGCAAACATTTGAATGTTGCAGAGATTTACCTTAGAAAATAAATTTTGGGGGCACCTGGGAGGCTCAGTGGGTTAAGCGTCTGACTCTTGATTTTAGCTCAGGTCATGATCACATGGATTCATGAGATCGAGCCTCATATCAGGTTCTGTGCTATCAGATTGAGATTCTCTCTGTCTCTTTCTGCCCCTCTCCCATCTCAAAAAATAAATAAACATTAAAAAAAAGAAATTGTTTATTAAGTAACTCATTTATTTTTGTTTCTTTTATATTATTTAGTGCAATTCTTTGTCCATAGCAGGTAGTAAATATATGCTTGACCTTTAGCTGTTTTAAAACCAAACACAAATGGAAACCAGATTTGAAAATTCCCACAATACAATAATGTAATTTGGTTTATTCTGTAAAACAACTGATGTTAACTTGACCTAGGTCACTTCTTGCTTATGCCTCTGAAAATCATAAACAAAACTTTAATTGCTCTCTAAAACTGATATGAGGTAACCACTAACCAATTCCCTTTCATTAAAAAAACAATTATAATATTGTAACCAATCACTGTGAAGAATAAGCAGTCACTGCTTCCATACTATATGAGCTGCTTTATAGCACTATTATCTCGGAGCCTCATTCCGTGTTTTGGTTTGAGTGCTCCTGGACTGCAAAGTGTCTTTTTGGTGTGTGCACAATAAGCTTTTACTAGTTACTACCTCAATAATTTATTGGTTTCACTTCATTTTTTTCCTGAACTTTTGACACCCATTATTTTTTATAAATTTGACAGTTATTGGCACTATCACAGCATTTCCCTGGATTATCTACCCTTAATGAGGAAGTAAAAGAATTGGGTTCAGTGAATTTTAATTGGGTACAGTTATATAGTAAGAATTCTACTGGCACTTTGAAATGCATTGTGATTTAATCTTTTTTTCTGAAGTAGATATTATTGTTCTTTGGTTTTACAAATGAAGATACAGATACACTGAAGTTAAGCGATTTACCTTAATCACATAGTAAGTGCAGATTTAGAATTAGAACATATTTTTTGGTTTCAAAACCCATACTCTTTCTAGCCCATTTTAATTAGGAAGAGCAAAATGCCTACCTATGTGCATTTTCACTTCTGCACCCCTGGTAGAAATCACTAACAGATCTTGACACATTTTTCCACTAATCCAGACTTGTTCCAAGGATTCTGTTCCATACAACGATTTAAACTGAAACTTCCAATTCACTAGCTATGTCATTCCAATTAAAATTCTTGGTCAGTTCTGCCTGACTACATTTTGTCTCCTTTTCTTTAGCACATGGTACATATTAGGTCTTCTCATTAAACCTACAATCAAGTAACAGATGAAGAAATGACAAAATATGGTATTTATCTCCTAGAATTATCATGGAAAAAGGACGCGAATAAAAATGTCCCCGAAAGATAAAAACAAGTTCTACCTTATGAATTTGACGTATATATAAACATATTAAAATTATCTCAAAAAGTGGCAGAAAAATTGTCATGGACAAAATTGTCTTTAAGAAAACCTGTTTATAACTTGCCCAGGATGGAGGGTGAGACCTTGATTGTGTGGATTTACAGAAGATAAATAAACCAAAAAAGATAATTAAACTGCTCAACTTTGGAAAAAGAGAGACCCCCTCAAGAGAAGTAGATATAAGAGAACATTTTTGAGAAGTTTACATTCTCGATGCTCTTTCACACCCAGTAAAAATCTGCTGAAATTTTTGCATGAGAGTTCTATGTCCTGTATTTCTGGATTCTATTGACAGCAGAGCCTGAAACATGGCCATAGGAACAGGTAGTTTATTTGAAAGTGATTCCAGGAGGCAGAAGTAAAAAAGAGAGTGAGACAAGGAAGGGAAAGGGCTGATAAAAGTGCATTATAAGCTGGGTACCACTGTGAGTGGATGGCATTTACTTCCCATAGGGACCTTCTGAGGAAACATACAGTACATACATCATAGTTTTTTCACCAAAGACCAGGGAGCTAGGGCAATTTTTTCTCTTAGGGTGAGGGCTGTCCTCAGGAGCACAATCCCCTGCAATTCTGGGTATGTTGGTTATGTCTAGATCCTCTGGTGGTTGTCCTCACCATTGAGAAAGCCCTTAGGCTGTAAAGCAGACTCCATGTGACCCAGAGGTAGGAAGCTGGCAATGTGCATGCAACAAACCAGGACAGCTGTGCTAAGATCTGATGGACTGAAGGGATAAGGAGAGAGCATTACAAGGTCTGCTTTATGTTACAATTTCACATTTCATTCTTACACTAATTTGCATGGGATTTTATTCATTGAAAACATAAACTCTTCAATAGGAGACCCACCCCAATAAAACATTGGTTGTCTATGATTATTTGCAATTTTCAATTAATATCTTTCCATGATAATTTGCATTTTTGTGCTTTTTAAGCATGTAACCAGGAAGTCATATATCTTTGAAGAAAAAGGTGAGCTAATATTTAATATGCTCATCTCTTCACTTTAAGAATAAATCATCTTGAGGGATGCCTGGGTGGCTCAGTTGGCTGAGCGTCCAACTCTTGATTTCAGCTCAGGTCATGATCTCACGGTTCCTGAGTTTGAGCCCCACATCAGGCTCTGTGCTGACAGCGAGGAGCCTGCTTGGGATCCTCCCTCTACCTCTCTCTCTGCCCCTCCCCTGTTCTCTCTCTCTCTCAAAATAAATAAACTTTTCAAAAAAAGAAGAAATCATCTTGATATTTTACATTTAAAGAGTTATCAGAGATAAGGACCATAAATAGAATTTGTTCAATGTGGAAAATATTCTGATGTTAGGGAAATAATCAGAGGGAAATACTCTGAATTAGCAAGAAGACTGAAGTTATATCTGTACCATTTTTAATTCAAAAACACTGATAGGCAGAGCTTCTTGGTGATTCTCATTTTAAAAATAAGAGTTTGAATTAACATAGCTAGTGATATGCAAAGTCACTTCAAAAGATTTGAAAGCTGTTTAAGTTAGCTACCAAAAGTCTCTTATTATATTGAAATATTAATATTTATAAATTCTTTATGATATTTAATATTTTAAGAAGGGATACACATACAGATTAATGGATTTGAATAGCAAAATATTGCTTTACTTTTCTTTCTGACTTGGTGAAGAGACCCAGCAGTAGCGGAAGTCATGTATTATGTGAGCTAACTGGATTTTTCCTAGAACCTTGTATTGCTTTTTGACAATTCATTTTATAACATCACCATCACATATTTCCAGTTTGAATTATAAGGGCTTTTCTTGCAGCATACATATTATGGGAATTTTTCCAATTCAGTTCAATACTTTAATGTTAGCTTCTCATTTTAAATCATTAGTAACTCTATATCTCTGCTTTTAAGACATCAATATTACTTCAATAATGTTAGACTGTAAATAAGTTGATAATAATAATCCTTGCTTTGGTATCTATTTCTGTTTCCAAAGTGTTATGTTTTCTTTCTTTTTTTAAAAAATGTTTATTTATTTTTGAGAGAGAGAGAGAGAGAGAGAGGAGGGGTGGGGGCAGAGAGAAGGAGACACAGAATCAACTGACTGAGCCACACAGGTGCCCCAAAATGTTATGTTTTCTAGGTTCAATTAATTATCACAACATATTTTTGGGCTACCTAAAGTTGTAATGATTTGGTTAATCGAATTCATGTGTCTCTGTGTGTAACATATTTCATAGTGTTTATAGCATTTTTCATTACTTTGAAATCCTAGGTCAATTCAAAATTTAATTTGTAGAGAATTTAAAGGGTAAATAGAAAAAAACAAAATATTTAGATTTTTAAAAGTCAGCATAGAGGTTCCTGGGTGGCTGAGTCGGTTAGGCATCCGACTTCAGCTCAGGTCATGATCTCGCAGTTAGTGAGTTCGAGCCCCACATCAGGCTCTGTGCTGACAGCTCAGAGCCTGGAGCCTGCTTCTGATTCTGTGTCTCCCTCTCTCTCTGCCCCTCTCCTGCTTGCACTCTGTCTCTCTCTGTCTCTCAAAAATAAATAATAAACGTTTAAAAAAATTTTAAAAGTCAGCATAAAAGTCCACAAAAATAATTATACGTTAAAATTAAAGACAAGAAGAAAAGATAATAAGGTTAAAGACAAGATCAGGTGAGGGAAAAATCTAAGGGAATTACTAGAAAAGCATATAGAAAAAAATGATCAAGCAGTAAAAGAGCTAATATTATATTTGTGCCCACAAGAAAATACATTTTATTTTGTCAATAAAAATAAATAATAAAAGTGAAAGCAACTATATTTTTTATTCAATTATATTTGAGTTATTCAATAACCAATAATTTATATATATACAAAATGGAGCACTGTTTTATAACATTGCATTGCTTTAAAACAGTATATGAATATTTTCCCTATTTGGAGGGGATGTATGGGATGGGCTGACTAAATTACAGAGTATATGATTCATATGAAATGCAATTGGGGGAAGTCTGGTTAACATCACATAATATAAAAATAGCAAGGTGATATGTGGACATGAGAGTTATTCAAACTAGACTATATAAAATAATACTAGTAGGTAAGAGAGGGCTTAAATATTCATCCCCCAGAGCAGCTAAATCTGTGATGATTGTCATCAGATTTAGAATATTTGTTTGAGATGGACTGGCACAATGTAACGTGTATGAAGTTTACTTTAAATAACTTGAAAATAAGTAGCAATGTAACAGTCCCAGGTAATAATTGATTAACAGAAACATGGCCTATGTGCTAGATGCTCCAGAAAGAGAATACAAAGAGTAATTTTGAATATGATCCCTTAAGAGTTTATGAATGCAGATGCTTTAAACTGGGGTTGTTGGTTGACAACTGTACTAATTCTCATATGTGGCAACTCAGTCGAGTGTGTCTCCAGCTTTGGTAGTCGCAGGTCTGTGCTTACTGAATAATGGTTAATATGTATATTTTTAGGCTTGGGGTAAATCAACTCTTTTATTTTAGGTATCAGTTCATGGTAAGAAAAGATGATGTGGAGCGTACAGAGAAAGGTACTGAGAGGTACAGGAGTTGCTAGTATGTAAGGCTGTCATATTTGCAGGCCATCGTGGGAGAAACATAATGGTGTTTTGAAGGTTGATGTCAGTACCAACCATGATTTATTTCAGAAGGGCAAATTCAATTTGCATTGCCTCAGAAGTCTAAAAGGGTTATGTGTGGAAATTATGACTCTCTCTTATATAGAAAAATACAAGTAGATAAGAAAGAAAAATAAAAATGAATATTAAAAGCACATGATAGACTATTTAAATATCGTACAGGATATTATTTACCTAAAATTGTGAGTGCTGAAATGGTCAAATGGGTCAAATGGGTTAAGAAAATGATTCTTTTATTGTGTAGAAAAATGTAGTTACATAAGAAGGCATTTAATAAGAATATTTGCATATGCAACTTTATTTTATTTTAAATGTTTATTTTGGGAGAGAGAAAGAAAGAGAAGGGGAGAGGAAGAGAGAGAGGGGAGGAGGGAAAGAGAGAGATAGAGATAGAGAGAGAGAGAGAGAGAGAGAGAGAAAGAGAGAGAGAATCCCAAGCAGGCTCCACATTGTCAGTGCAGAGCCTGACACGGGGCTGGATCCCATGAACCACAAGATCATGACTGAAGCTGAAATCAAGAGTGGGTTGTTTAACCAACTGAGCAACCCAGGTGCCCTTGTGGTTTCATTAAAAAAAAAATTTAATGTTTTATTTTGTTTTGAGACAGAGAGAGACAGAGCACGAGCAGGGGAGGGGCAGAGAAAGAGGGAGACACAGAATCCGAAGCAGGCTCCAGGCTCTGAGCTGTCAGCACAGAGCCCGACGTGGGGCTCGAACTCACAAGACTGTGAGACCATGACCTGAGCCGAAGTTGGACGCTTAACTGACTGAGCCACCCAGGCACCCCAACCTTGTGGTTTCATTTTAAAAAGAGCCAATGGAATGAAGTTTATTTTCTCCTTCAAATATCTTTTCTAAATTTATTTATTTTTATTTTGGAGAGAGAGAGAGAGAGAGAGAGAGAGAGAGAGAGAGAGTAGGGGAGGGGCAGAGAGAGTGGGAGAGAATCCCAAGCAGGCTACACACTGTCAGCATGGAGCCCAATGAGGAGCTCAAACTCACAAACTGTGAGATCATGACCTGAGTTAAAACCAAGAGTCAGAGACCCAACTGATTGAACCACCCAGGTGCCCCAAATAAAGATAGCTCTGTATTTTTTTTTTGATGTTTATTTATTTTTGAGAAAGAGAGATAGAGCATGAGCGGGGGAGGGGTAGAGGAGAGAGGAGACACAGACTCTGAAGCAGGCTCCTGACTCTGAGCTATCAGCCCACAGCCCAATGCAGGGCTCGAACTCATGAATTGTGAGATCATGACCTGAGCCAAGGTCAGAGGCTCCAACACAACCGACTGAGCTACCCAGGCGCACCCCCTTCCAAATATTTTTAAAGGTGATGTTGGCCTACGGCATAGGGTGTGCACAGAGCTGGGGGAATCACTATCTAAGGATTGTAAATGTGGACAAACAAGGTGATGCAGAAAGATAGGTAAACATTGGGAGGGATGGATAAAATATATATTTTAGATTTTGTTTGATTTTAAGAGGCTTTGGAGGATTCAAGAGGATATACATAATAAAAGAAGACACTCTTTTTTTTTGAAGTTTATTTATTGTGTGTGTGTGTGAGAGAGAGAGAGAGAGAGAGGAGAGAGAGTGCAAATGGGGAGAGGGCAGAGAGAGAGGGAGACCCAGGATTCCAAAGCAGGCTCAGTACTGACAGCAGAGAGCCCAATGCTGGGCTTGAACTCAAGAACCAAACCATGAGATCATGACCTGAGCCGAAGTGGAAGCTTAACCAGCTGAGCCACCCAGGTGCCCCAGAAAACACGTTTACTAAAGATCTTGTCTTTATACTTTGAAAATATTGTTTGTTCAGATATAAGACTTTGTGCCAATTTAGGAATGTATTCACTTATATCTTTTATATGAAATACTGCATTACATTCTTAATAGTTTCTCTTACATTGTCAGGGTCATTAGAAGCATGCCCCCAAAATGCCAACACTGATTACAACAATAAGTATCATTTGCTTATTTTGTCTAGATCCTGTTTTGATTTTTTCCTTTTCTTTTATATCATTTGGCCCATAGGGAAAACATACAAAACATTCTGAGGCCTAAAGAGGTTAAATGATTGCTTTGAAAATGCTCAACTAGTAAATTCTTGTTGAAGAGTACAGACTTGGGGAGCCTGGCTGGCTCAGTTGGTGGATCATGTGAGTCTTGATCTCATGAGGGTTGTGAGTTCAAGGCCCACATTGGGCGTAGAGATTATTTAAAAAAAAAAAAAGAGTAGAAACCTATGTTGGACATACTTTCATGCTCTAATTTCTATATTATACTGCTTTGAGTTTGGACATATTATTGAAACCTCTCTTAATGTCCCTCAATATAATTAAAAATAAAATTATAAACAATTTTACAGACATAGATATATTGATCAAATACTTGTGAATATTGTGGATTTGGTTCAAAACAACCGCAATAAAGTAAATATCACAATAAATGAATTTTTTGTTTTCCTAGTGCATATAAAAGTTATGTTTACACTATAGTCTATTGAGTATGCTATTGCATTATGTCTAAAAAATGTACATACCTTAATTAAAAAAATACTCTGTTAAAAAATGCTAACCATCATCTGAGCTTTCAAGTGAGTTATAATCTTTTTGATGGTGGAGGGCCTTGCCTTGATGTTAATAGCTGCTGACTAATGGGATGGTGGTTGCTGAAGGCTGGGGTGGCTGTAGCAATTCCTTTTTTTTTTCTTGTTTGAGTATAGTTGACACATGTTACATAAGTTTCAGGTGTACAACTTGGTGATTTGACAGGTTGACATATTATGCTATGTTCCCAAAAGTGTAGCTACCATCTGTCCCATTATGTTGCTATTACAGTATCATTGACTGTGTTCTTATGCTCTGCTTTTGATTCTCATGACTTATTCATTCCATAACTAGGAGCCTGTATCTCTCACTCCCCTTCACCTATTTTTGTTCACTCCAAAAGCCCTCCTCTCTGATAACCATCGGTTTGTTTTCGGCATTTATAGGGCAGAGTCCTAAAATTAGACAACAATGAAGTGTGCTACATCAATTGACTATTCATTTCACCAACAATTTCTCTGTAGCATGGCAATGCTGTTTGATTGCATTTTACCCACAGTAGAGTTTCCTTCAAAATTGAAGCTAGTCCTCTTAAACCCTGCCACTGGTTTATCAAATCTATGGAATATTCTAAATCCTTTGTTGTTGCTTCAACAATCTTTGCAGTGCCCTCACCAGGAATAGATTCCATCTCAAGAAACCAGTTTCTTTGCTCAGCCATAAGAATCTAATCCTCATTCTTCCAGTTTGATCATGAGATTCCAGGAATTCAGTCACATCTTCAGGCTACACTTCTAATTCTAGTTCTCTTGCTATTTCTACCACATTTCCAGTTACTTCCTCCACTAAAGTCCTGAATCCCTCAAAGTCGTCCATGCGGGCTGAAATTAACTTCTTCCAAACTCCTATTAATGTTGATATTTTGACCTCTTCCTATGAGTCATGAATATTCTTAATGGCATGTAGAATAGTGAATTTTTTCCTGAAGGTTTTCAATTAACTTTGCCCAGAATCACTATGTATGGCAGCAATAGCATTACAAAATATATTTCTTTAATAAGAAGACTTGAAAGTCAAAACCACTCCTTGATCTATGGACTACAGAATGGCTGCTGTGCTAGCAGGCATGAAAAAAACATTAATCTCATTGTCGATCTCCATCAGAGCTCTTGGATGACCAGATTCACTGTCAATGAGCAGTCATATTTTGAAAGGAATCTTTTTTTCTGCACCATAGTCTCAAAACAGGCTTACAATATTCAATAAATCATACTCTAAACAGATGTGCTATCATCTAGACTTTGTTGTTCCATTTTTAGAGTACAAGCAGAGTAGATTTAGCATAATTCTTACCAGCCCTAGAATATTTGGACCGGTCAATAGATTGGCTTCAACTTAAGGTCATCAGCTGCATTAACTCCTAACAAGAGTCATGTTGTCCTCTAAAGCTTTCAAGCCAGGCATTCACTTTGCTCTAGCAGGTTAAATCCTAGACGACATCTTCCAATAGAAGGTTGTTTTGTATACCTTAAAAATCTAGTTTTTAAGGTAGCTGCCTTCATCAATTATCTGAGCTAGATCTTCTGGATAACTTGCTGCCACTTCTACATCAGCACCTGCTGCTTCACCTTACACCCTTCTGTTATTGAGATGGCTTCTTTCCTTAAACCCCATGAACCAACCTTTGCCAGCTTTAAGCTTCTCTTATGCAGCTTCTTCACCTCTCTCTGCCTTCATAGAATTGAAGAGAGTTAGAGCCTTACTCTGGGTTAGGTTTTAGCCTAAAGGAATATTGTGGATAGTTTGTTCTTCTGTCCAGACCACTAAAACTTTCTCCATATCAACAATGAGGACATTTCACTTTCTTACCATTCATGTGTTCCCTGGAGTAGTACTTATAATTTCCTTCAAGAACTTTTCCTTTGCATTCTCATCTTGGCTAACTGGTGCAAGAGACATGGCTTTTAGCTTATCTCAGCTTTCTTTTTTTAAAGTTCTTTTAAAGTTTATTTATTTGTTTTGAAATTGAGAGAGAGAGAGAGAGCGAGAGCAAGAGAGAGTAGGAGACAGGCAGAGGGAGAGGGAGAAAGAGAATCCCAAGCAAGCTCCACACTGTCAGCACAGAACCTGACCTGGGGCTTGAACTCACAAACTGTGAGATCATGACCTGAGCCAATGTCAAGAGTCAGGCACTTAACCAGCTGAGCCACCCAAGTGCCCCCTATCTCAGTTCTCACAGTTCTCAGCATGCCTTCCTCGCTAAGCTTAACATTTCTAGGCTTTGTATTAAAGTGAGAGATGTGACTTTTCCTTTAACTTAAACACTCAGAGGCCATTGTGCAATTCTTAACTGGCCCAATTTCAGTATTGCTGTGTCTCAGGGAATAAGAAGACCAAAGGGAAGGGAGAGAGATGGGGGATGATGTTCAGTAGAGCAGTCAGAACACACACATTTGTAGACCATGTTTGCTGTGCTAAATGGGCATGGTTGGTGGCACACCAAAACAATTACAAAAGCAATATCAAAGATCACTGATTGCAAATCAACATAATAAATGAAAAAGTTAGAAATACTGTAAGAATTACCAAAAGGTAACACTGAGACACAAAGTGAGCAAATGCTATTGGGAAAATGGCGCCAATGGATTTGCTGAGTTCAGGGTTGCCAAAAACCTTTAATTTGTAACAAGCATAATTGTGAAGCACAATAAAATGAGGTATGCCTATATTGTGTCAGCTCCTTATATTTTTTTTTACTTCATATAGCTCTGTGAGATATAAAAAAATGTTCCCCAAAGGGCAAAGAATCCGGCAAGGGTATTGTGGTAGCCTGATTGTCAGCAGCTTGAACATGGAAGAGTTAGGAAAGCATCAAGGTTAAAGTGTGTATGTGGTTCAACCAAAAACATTTATCTGTTCACTAGAAAGGTGAGAGAGGATGATCATGCTAAGAGTATAATATTATATTGCATTGGGATTGCTTTTGTACAATTTCCACAATTACTCCTCAGTTAGGAAGATTGTCTATGGGAGACCATAATATTTCTTAAGTATTGTGATAAAATAAAACACATATATTAAATATGGAGAACAAACAGAGGGTTACCAGAGGGGTTGTGGGAGGGGGGATGGGCTAAATGGGTAAGGGTCATTAAAGAATCCACTCCTGAAATCATTGTTGCACTATATGCTAACTAATTTGGATGTAAATTAAAAAAATAATAAATAAAACACATATAAAGCACAAAACCTTTCAACTACTAGCCTTTGAAGTACCACTTTCTATATTCTAAAAATTGTCAGCTTTCACATGCTTTTTAAATATATAATTTGAATGTTCACAATTTTGACATCAGACATCTGTGGAAATTTGTGAGGGGCAAGTTGATTTGTTTTTTATGGGTAGGCTTAGCTTTACACATTTTTATATTAATTACATGTTTCTATAGGGAAAAGACTGAATCAAAGAAATTCCTATTTAAAGTTCAATTTCCAGTTAGCTAAGGCATATTTGAATATAACCTAACAATCTCTGGCAAAAGCTTGCTTCAATTCTTCCATGTTTTGTAGATGGATAAATCACTATCAGTTATTATTGTTTTCAGATAAAAATTCCAAACAGCTAGTTTTTACGGTTTCACTTAATTACCTGACATTAAACAAAGAAACCCTCTTCTTGATGCAATCAGGGGAGAGGTTGCAAATGAGTAAATTAAAACACATATTTAAACCAGAGAATCATTTAAAGATGTATAAGATTTTGGTATTTTAATTTAAATAAAAAACAGCAGATATATTTACCAACATTTTGATTTCTGCCTGAGGTCTTTTATTTGAATATGAATCTGTTGATTGAATATTGACTTATCTTTCCTGCACTACCCACACCTCAAGTGCATCTCATTTGGTTTACATTAAAGTGGACACTATACTTAAAGAGGCCCATAAGGCAATCTAAGTAAAGCATTTTTCTAGATTTTTTCCCCTCCTCTAGTCTTTTAAAATCATCTTTCTCACATAAGTCAATAGTATTTTATTTTGTTTTTAAATATTTATTTATTTTTGAAAAAGAGAGAGAGAGAGGCAGAGAGAGACTGAGGCAGAGACAGAGGATCTGAAGAGGGGTCCATCCTGACAGCAGAGAGCCTGATGTGGGATTGAGCCCACAAGCTGTGAGATGTGAGATCCCTATCTGAGCTGAAGTTGGACGCTCAACCAACTGAGCCACCCAGTTGTCCCAAGTCAATAGTATTTTTAAACCAAATTACTTTTTAAAAGATTTTTTGTAAGTTTATTTTTGAGAGAAAGGGAGGGGGGAGAGGGAAGGGGCAGAGAGAGAGACACACACACAGAATCTGAATCAGGCTCCAGGTTGTGAGCTGTCAGCACAGAGACGGATTAGGGGCTCGAACCCACAGTCAGGTCATGACCTGAGCCAAAGTCAGATGCTTAACCAACTGAGCCACTCAGGTGCCCCAAAACCAAATTACTTTTTATCAATTTTTTGGAAAGAATTTCACTTGGTTTTCATAGAAACGATAGCTCACTTTTTGTACAGACATTTAACTTGTTTAAGTAATATTTATTTGGCTTGCTTAATAAATTAATACATAAAATAAGAAAATTAGTACAAAAGATGTGTGAAGGAGACAAGTGAGAATTGGCAGGCCTACCACTTGACAGGTAGTTGAGCCTAAGAGAACTGAGGAGAGCCTGTCAGCCACACCCTTTCAAGCAGGAGGTTTTCCCAAGGGAATAGGGAGTATCTAGTATCTATTGATCTGGACAGTTACCTGGAAGAGAGTAGGTTAGGGAGTTTTTGGTGCAAAAGTCCATGGTATTAGATGAGATCCTGTGTGTGGAGATGATTCAGAAATGCCTATACTTTAAATGCCTGGATTATTGCAGTAGTCTTCAAGCTGGCCTCCCCATTTCTCTTCTGGTGCAACGTCAGTCTTGTCCACTCAGCAGCCTGTTAAAGTGAAAGTCAGATCATGCCTTTCTTCTCACTCAAACCTTCTAGTGGTTTCTGTCTCACTCAGCAAAAAAGCTAAAGTCCTTAAACCAACCTATGACATTTGACATGTCTTGTTTCTTTTCACCTCTCTGGCATCACCTCCTGTTGTTCAGTCTGCTCTGGCTGCCCTCACCTACTTGTCGTCATGTGTGCAGACAAGATCCTGCCTCAAGACCTTAGCTCTGGCTGTACTCTATTAGAAATGCTCTTCCTCAGGCAGCCATAGAGCTCACAGAGCTCATACCTTCATTTCTTTCAGGGTTTTAATAAAATGCCAGCTTGTCAATGAAAACTCTCCTGGATACTCTACCTAAAACTATACCCCCTTCCAGTCCCCAAATTATTCCCAGCTCTTCCCTATTCAATTTTACTTTTCAGCATTTAATGCTATCTAGCAAACTACATACTTTATTGAATTTTTTGCTCCTTGTCTGTCTTTGGTCCATTACAGAGGTATAAATCACTATTCAATTTTTCAATTATGATGGCTTTCTGATAAAAACTCAAAACCAATGAATTTTTATTATTTTACTTAATTACCTGGCCTTATACATATTTGTATATTTGTTAACTGCTTTTTCCTGACATCTAGAATAATGCCTGGGACATAGAACATCTACAGTAATATTTGAAGAGTGAATGAACAAATGAATTTAATGTTAATTTATTAGTCATTCCCATAAGATGTAGAAAGCATATAAATTAAATTGTAATAAAAACAAACATAATGGACATTTGTGCTCTTTAGATAGACTCTGGAAGCCAGAATAAAAGATATTATTCATTAGAAATACTTCTATTACTATACTTCAACTAGGCATTTCCCTCTATTAATCTCTGTCTTCTCAAAGAGTGTCTTTCTTTTATCCTGGCCAAAAGGAAAAATTGTTCCCTCTATGTTGTGAGAAAAGAATGGCCTTGGAGCAGGCGTAGGTACCAATTTTGCAATTAATATGTTGAGTGTGGCTCAGGGAGCCTCTTGTCTACTTCAAGACTCTCAGTCATTCTGTGAAGTGAACAAACACAGTGGATTAAATGATCCCAGTTTTCACAATTTTTGATTCTCTACTGAAACAAGTAGAGTGATTTGCAGCAAGATGGCAGCATGGTGGTTCAGCAGGTAAGTAATGCTATATGACTTACTTTTTAAAAAGATCCGTCTGGCTGCTCTGAAAAGATTAGGCTTCAGGAAACTAGAGTGGAAGCAGATAAACCGTTAAGAGGCTACTGCACTTGTCCAGGTGAATGGTGATGGTAGCTGGGATCAACAGACAGAGACGGAGCTTAAGGACATCGTCAGCCTTAAGCAATATGCTGACACAGAGCTGACAAAACTTGCCAGTGAACTACATGTGAGGTATGAGGAAAAGAAATATTTATGGTCTGAGAGCAATTGCCATTTACTGAGAGGATAATAACAGTAATCATGATAATGTTCATAATCACATAAATAGACCAATGGAACATAAAGTATGAGGGGCAAAAACATGCTGCAGTTTCAGTTGCTAGCATGATGACATTCCAGGCAAGGTCAGAAAACGTGTTATGGAAGAGAGGTCATCTGAGATGGATTTGAGGATGCAGAAGACACATATTACAAAGTTGCAAGTAAATGGAGAGGAATAGGAAGGATAGTGTTCCAAGTAGAAATCAGAGCACTAGTAAAATTTTGGGGTCAGGAGCTCATGTTCCTGTATTAGTGATTTCAGGCTGCCATCACAAAATATCACAGACTGAATGGCTTAAACAACAGAATATTTCTTGCAATCCTGGAGGCAATTCTCCTGACTTGTAGGTGACCACCTTCTCATTACGTCCTCATTTGACCTCTTTGAGCATGCATGGGAAGAGAGAGAGGTCTCCGGTGTCTCTCCCTCTTTTTTTTAATGTTTTATTTATTTTTGAGAGACAGCATATGTGCCAGCAGGGGAAGGGCGGAGAGAGCGGGACAGAAGATCTGAAGCAGGCTGTGTGCTGACAGCAGAGAGCTCCATGCAGGACTTGGACTCATGAACTCTGAGATCATGATCTGAGCTGAAGTCCAATGTTTACCCGACTGAGCCACCCAGGCACCCCTCTTCCTCTTTTATAAGGAAAACGGTTCTATTGGATTGGCGCTTATCCTTATGATCTCACTTAACCTTAATCACCTTGTTAAAGGCCCTATCTCCAACCTAGTCACAAAGGGGTTAGGACTTTAACATATGGATTTTGACTGGGGCACACAATGCAATCCATAGTAGTTCCCGTCACACTTTGTGGGATACAGTTTCTATAGATTCAAGCTTATTTGATGTTTCTCATTCACTATGTTTGACAAGATAGAGCTCAGGGGCTCAGGGCTACCACACTACAAATCCAGTGAATACTGTTCTCATTGCATTACCATGACAGCGATACCCAGAGAACTGTGGGGTTTACAGATTGCATGAGTCTTTGCTGTTGCCTTGCAGGAGAGGGGTCAGACCATACCACAGTAACTGCAATACTTCTGACAATAACTAGAATGCTTCTAACAGTCTGTGCAAATAGTTCATTGACACATTCAGCTCATCTTAACTAAAGGAAATGAATCTGTGTGACCTAGGACTGCTTTATACATAAGGTATTATTAAGTGTAGCTACCACCGCAGAGATTTCATACTGAAGCATAAAAATACACAGTATCTATTTCTGGTCTCAGCTCTGTAAGTTGGTGGCTAAAATCTCAAGATTCTCACGTTTTTCACTCTTTATTTTTCCCAAGGTAGACCTGCTGAAATACCACATCTAGTCTGTCGACCCCTTTGTGTCACATGTAGGCAATCAGCCTAAGGGGGCTTTTTTCCCAGTTGTAATAAACCCATACACTTTGCTGTGTGTCACAAGTCTCCTATCTTTGTCCCACGTGGCTAGATGTCTTTTACATAAAGCCATGCTAAATTACACCATGGAAAACATTCTGCCAGCCCACTCAGGTTATTCAGTATTTATTCTCTCAAATAAACAAGAATTAAAAATCAGAACATAACAAGACGAACATAAAAAGTCCATCTAGCCTATGAAAAAACCCAGGAAGCTTGGCAATTAACCCAGGAAGCTTGGCAATTATGAACTGGTTCATTCTGACCTTTGGAATGAGCATCCTGGAGTTGGCTCCAGACTGGTCATATAAACCAGCACAACTCACTGGCAACGTTAAGCAAAGCAAAGATACAGCTAGTTAAGAAGAGAAAAAGCAGTGGCTTCCTTCAAAGGCCCAAAGCAATCTATAGCACAGTCCGCAACACAATCCGTAGCATGTACAAACCAAACAACAACAATGACAAACATGGTTAAAACAAGCAACAAAGAATGATTTGCTCTTCTTGCAAAAATTCTACTCGAGTTCTTTCCCTCATAGGTTAAAACCTATTTTATAAACTTAAACTCTTTTGAATCTCACCTTTCTTTCTTTCTTTCTTTCTCTTTCTTTCTTGCTTTTCTTTTTAAAAACAATATTCCATATTAGTTTTATTGCTCACCTTTTGTATCATATTTAAGACTTACTTTCTATAATTTTTCCTCATTTTTAAAACTGTTATATGGTATAGAAATAATATAATGTATGAATACGCATACATAGTTGAAATGCCAATAATGAAAAGTGACTTGCCCAACACTGAGATAGAGCATAGAAGGCCTTTGAATACCCCTGCCTGCACACATCTCCTTCCACCTGTGAAGAAAGACCTTGCATACCCTGAATCACGTGCTGATCATTCCTATTTTTACATCTATGTATTTATTTTATTTTATTTTTTAATTTATTTTTTAGTATATAACTTTTTTAATGTTTATTTTTGGAGAGAGAGAGAGAGAGAGAGAGAGAGAATAATCTGGGAAGGGGTGGAGAGAGAGAGGGGGAGAGATAAATCCCAAGCAGTCTCCACACTATCAGCGCAGAGCCTAACGTGGGGCTCGAATTCACAAACTGAGAGATCATGACCTGAGCTGAAACCAAGAATCAGACATCTAACTGATTGAGCCACCCAGGTTCCCCTATGTATTTATTTTAAATAATATTGTTTAGTTTCCATAGTGTATGTTTGAATATTATCTATATACTATACTTGTTTGTTCAATATATTGTTTAGTTGGGAAAATTTATTTAAAGTGGGAATTGTACTATGTATACTTCTGAGTCTGTCTTCTTTGGCTTAATATTATATTCTTAATTATTGTTTAATTTATATCCAAGTTAGTTAGTATATGGTGCAACAATGATTTCAGGAGTAGATTCCTTAATGCCCCTTACCCATTTAGACCATCCCTTCCCACAACCCCTCAGCAACCCTCTGTTTGGCTCAATATTATATTTTTGAGATTCATCCATGTTGATGTATGTAGCTTTCAATAATTTTAACTAATGTATGATGTCATTGTATTATTCTACTACATTTTTTTCTTCAGATTTCTTTAGCAATGGTGGCTGTAGGTAAGATTGGACCAGACTTTGAAGATGAAACTGGTCTGATCTTGGTACATTTCCATTTGAGCTGAACTGTTGGTATACCACAGAGTATGTGAAGATCAAATAACATATAGTTTAATAACATATTTTAAAGCCACTTACTTCCATTCCTGTTGGGCCCATAGAGCCCACAATCTTATACCACAAGATAAGATTTCACCAGATGTTAAGGAATGGGTCCACTTCCTAGTGTTGCAAAAGCAGTGTCTCCTGCCCTGAAACACAATGGCAGTAGTAGTGGTCATCATAGGGAGAGGACAACCATGGTCAATGAGGAAGAGCTCTCACTGTCAGCAAAAGCTATGGCTAGACGCCATGACAAGAAGAAAAGTGGCAGAATTAGTGCTGACTTCTGGGTTTCTATTACCAGAACTTAGAAAAATTCATAGCAATGACTGGTAGTAATGCTGAAGAAAGTTGTGAGGTTGTATTTAGGCTACCCACACACTTTTATTTGCTATCCACTAGCCTATTCTCAAGCTATAAACAAGCAAAAATGGAGAAACAACGCAAAGTATTCTGAACTTAATCTTCCACCTGTACCAGGCCTCAAGATGGCTGACATTTTGAGAAAGTCTGCAATGCTGACATACTGAAGGGAGGAAAGCCCCAATTGAGAATATAAGTACTCATCCCAAAGTTTCCTCCATAGACATCTAGATGAAAAAGAAAAGGTCTTGGAGCTTTCAGTAATACAAACCAGGCCTCAAGCAAATCAATTCTATTTGATATCATTGAACAGCTCATATTAAATCTGAAGTAAGATAAATTTTTTTATCAGTAAAGTCCATTGAAATCCTACTTCTGCTCATTTCCATAGCTTTCTGAATCACATCCTAAATTCAATTTCATATTCACATTAGTGTTAACCCAAAATATGGGTGTTAACCACTAACATTGAAAATAATTGCTACATCTGGCAACAATCCCCAAATCTTTGTCTATACCTTTCTACAAATTTAGAGAACACAATAAATAACACAATGGCAATTCTTAAGCATTTCTAAATAAATTCAACTGCAAACAGGTTTCAAGACTTCTAAATGAAACTTTGCAGAGATGAAAAGCCTCATGCCTACACTATCTTGTATTCTGTGATGATATACACCTTTAACACAGAGAAGAAAAAGAAATATCTACTGCATTTTAAAAAAATTCTAAATAATAATCAATTTACTAATAAAAATTTACCTGCAACAAAACTGAATTCAAAAATTGTTTGAATCCCTGAAATGACAAGTATACAATACTTCCAATTAACTTTCTCAAATTTGCATGTATTAAATTAAATGCAATGGTCTAATTAAATGACAATGGTCTCTATAATCCTTCACCCTTTTTGTCAAAAGGACTATTTATTCAAAATTATGCAAAAGTTACTTCCTTAGTTGCCTAGGGAACTGCAAGATCCAATTGCAATTTCTAACTAAAATTAAAAGAAAACCCTTATCCTGTTTTACTTTGTGGTGTGTGTTGGAGGGATTAAAGTCACTCTGATTAGGGTGCCTTTAGCAGGTTTTTTAAATTATCAAAGAAAGACGACAGTATATGTGAGCTATCTAGAACTCTATATGGATCAAATTCTGTTCAGAGACAAAATTCATTTTTTATCATTTCACCAACACAGGTAAGGTTTTAAGCATAAATCAGCTCCCAAGACATTCTTTTTTTGCACAATTTTTGTTCCAGCATTTCATGTTAAAGATGTAGCATTCCTCTTCTTCTTTGCCAGAAACTCAACCATACGGTGCATTTCCCTGAGTCAAAAAAATTTGTGGCAAGATATGTGCATGCCCCCTGGACATCTGATGAAAGACATGTATTGAAAAGAATGCACCTAATAAGCTCTTCTACACAGTCTTTGCTGGCATCTTTTTTCTGGGTGCCCTGCTTGGCCCACAGACACTGTGAATGGCTTTAGTACATGTGGAACTTCAATCTCCATTTCTCACTCCCTGACTTAAACCCCATCCGTAATGCTTTGTGTGGGGACCTCACTTCTCAGGATGCTGCAGTAGGTCCCTGTGGGTTCATTTCCCATCTTGGTTCCTACTCAGTAGTTTTCATGGAATTGTAACTTTTAATTAGATAAAAAGATAAAAGGCACTAGAGTTGCAGGAGAAGCATTCTAGTTGCTTTAAAAATCATCACTCTTGCATTGGAAAGATTCTAAACCATGTGTTTTTAAAGATAAAGTAAACTGCGTGGGAGGGTGGGGAAGAATAGGGAGAAAAATATTTTTAAATCTATTGTGGGAGGATGTTTTCACAAATCCTTGCCTGTATACACCACGATGGGGTATTGCTATGATTTGGGTCAAATTTGACCCTTCTTATATTTCTCTAAGATCCTAGTAATATTTGCTTATCACTCCACACTTGTGGTATGAATTTTGTAAAGATCGTTTTTAGTGTTTCCATGGTCTTTTGTGTGTTTTTTATGTTTATTTATTTATTTTGAAGGAGAGAGAAAGTGCAAGCAGGAAAGGGACAGAGAGAGAGGAGAGAGAAAATCTCAAGCAGACTCTGCACTGTCAGCTCAGAGCCTAATGCGAGGCTCAGTGTCATGGAAACGTGAGATCATAACCTGAGGCGAAATCAAGAGTCCAGTCAGATGCTTAACTGACTAAGCCACCCAGACACCCCTCCATGATCTTTTGACAGGACGACTGAATGAAACACCTTGGGAGCTACTAACTAGAGTCACAAGCTTGGGCTTTTCCCCCTTTGCTCCACCCATTATATAATGATGCCTACCCTACACCACCCAACAATAAGAGGCTGCATGGAGAGATAGGCCAACCAACAGCAAGTAGCAAGACCCAGACATGTGAGTGAGGAGGCCAGCCCTGTCATTGGGCCTAGGTAAGATCAGTAGATCTTTTCAGTTGATCCAGAGAATCATGACCAAAAAAATGTTTTAAGCCCCTTGAGTTTTGTAGTTGTTCTTTATGCAGCAATTTATAACTGCAGTATAGCACTAAATGCTAGCTGAAATTATCCTTTGTCCCCACTTATAAACACCTGGAAAGCAGAGACATTGGATTGCTTGCTACTGAAATGCCAGTTCCTAGATAATAGTCTGGCATGTAGTATATATTCTATTAATATAAATAAAAATATAAAGATAATATAAATATTAATAAAAATATAAGTCTAATATTGGTTCCACAATGAAAATGCTAAAAAGGAAGCAGTTCTTGGGGTTGAGTGGTCTAAATTTCAACCTGCTTTGATATCCACTAGACAAATATATGGCCTGGGGAAGAACAAATGATTTTCTAAGTTTTTGAGTTATAGTCTATGAAATGAGAGGTATTAATGCCTATCTCAAGGGCTGATTGTATTAAATGAGATAACATCTGGAAGCATCCAATGTATTCTTATCACATCATTTGTTTTAATAAATAATAATAGTGGTTATGATAAAGCCATAAACAGAGAAATAAAGTGGTGATATAATTTAATAATTCATAATATATCTGTAAATGAAGGGTAAGCCTTATTTGAAAGGACTCCACATTATACAATGTAAAAAACATAGGGCTGTCCCTCACGAATACGGATCACATTACCATCTCACAATTTTAAGGCGTCACTGGATGGCTTTCCCAATAATACCACTGTGGTCATTGTCTCATCTGCTAATTTCCATGGAAAGTTGCATGCATTTGGGAAAATGACTGACCATGGAGCATAGCAAACCTACCTGACCCACAGGAAGGCAGTCCCATGAGCTTGGAATTATTAGCACAATTCTCTACCCCACAGTGACAATGAAGTATGGACATTATAGAAAAAAAAACGTGTTTTGAAAATATGTGATTTAAGGATGTTTATCTGTTAATACCTACCTCATAGTACCCAATAGTATTTTGTAGACTTAGAGATTAAGTGACATAAGACATACAAAGCACTTAAAGCTTGGCACATGGGGAACATTCTCATTATTTTCAGTGACTTCTCTAATATTGAAGTATTATGGCATGAGACTAATAAGCCTCAAACAAAATTAAGGGAAAGTCCCATTGGCAATAGCTAGAGTTAATTAGATACTGAGTATTTAATGGCGCTAATTTTCAGGAAAGTTATTTTGATGGCTTTGAGTAGTTCTAAATAGTATTTGTGTTCACTTTCCAGTCACTTTTCTTTTCAGAAAGTAAAGAAAAGCCTTTTGGCTTCCTGTTGTTCTGACATTTTCATGTCCAAAATACCTGCTGTGTAACGTCCTGTAGAACACATTCAGCTTTGACATATTTTGTGAAGCATTAGCTATAAATGCAATTTTAGCATACTGTGCATAGAGGAATGTTTTTTTTTCAGGATTTCATTTAAGGAGTCAAATTATCAAATCCTTTTTTAATAGCTAGTTAAAAATATCCAATATGTGGGGGAAGTCTAACACTCATTGTACATACTTAAACAGGGAAATAGTGAAGAAATGCTTCCATTGTTCTTTTTCACTTTTAGCCTTTCATTTCACTTAAAACACTTGTTTTGGGCAAAGTAAAGCTCTGTTTGAATGTGACAACTTACAATAGTTCCTTAGAAATAGTCTGTATTATTATTTATTAAAATAAACTGCCAGAACTTCTACTGATTTTGTATTAAATATGCATTTTAAACAAGCTATAGGTGTACATTTCTTCTCTTCAGCTCTCTGGTGTTTCAGGAGTTTCCTGAGAAAACGTCTGTGTGTCAAAAGCTGTCTGTTAAGAGAACTGTCCATCAACACTGTGATTGACATTTTTTTTCTTTCCTTACTCTCTGCAACATAACTAGTAAGTTAAATAGAAAATGACTTTGATTTTTAATTTTTTAAAATCTTCTACAAATTATACCCATAATAAATTTACCATAAGTTTTGGGAGTATGCATAATTTTTATTACTCGCCAGTACTTCCACCTGCTAATTTATTCAGCAACAACAGTAAGCACCTGCTAAGTGCTAACTGTTAAGTATGCAATGTTGAACGAAGCAGTTTCTACTGTCATGGAATATAGACTCTAGTATAGAAAACACATCAACAACAACAACAACAACAAAAACAAATGTGTCACTTTCTAGGATATATTACACTTTTTGTTTTAAAAATATCTTTATTTTGAAAAATTACACACACATATAAAATGAAACAATGAGCAACCTGATAAACAACCTGATAAAGTGGAATAAAACAAACATCTGTGTATAAACTATGAAGGGTACCACGTCTTTCTATATAACTGTTTTTAATTGCAATCTCCTCCTTTTTCCTCAAAAGTTACCACTACCCTAACATTTATTTATTTATTTTTGTTTAAGTTTTTATTTTAATTCATTAGTTAACATGAAGTGTTATATTAGTTTCAGATGTACAATATGGTAATTCAATAGTTCCATACATCTCCTGGTGCTCATCATGACAAGTGCCCTCCTTAATCCCCTTCACGTATTTCACCCATTCCCCCCCACCTCTCCTCTGGGAAGGTAACCATCGGATTGTTCTCTTTAATTAAGGGTCTTATTTGCTTTGTCTCTGTCTCTCTCTTATTTTTTACCCTTTGCTTATTTGTTTTGTTTCTTAATTTCTACATATGAGTGAAATCATATAGTATTTGTCTTTCTCTGACTGGCTTATTTTGCTTAATATTATACCCTCTAGTTCCATCCATGTCATGCAACTGGCAAGATTTCATTCTTTTTTTTTATGGCTGAGTAATATTCCATTGTGGTGTGTGTGTGTGTGTGTGTGTGTGTGTGTATGTGTGTGTGTGTGTGTACCCACCCACTTCTTCTTTATCCATTCATCAATCAAGGGACACTTGGGCTTCTTCCATGTCTTGGCTATTATAAACAATGCTATGATAAACATAGGGGCATATGTATCCCTTTGAATTAATGTTCTTGTATTCTTTGGGTAAATACCCAGTAGTGCAGTTGCTTGATGTTAGGATAGTTCTATTTTTACCTTTTTGAGGAAACAGCACATTGTTTTCTACAGGGGCTGCACCAGTTTGTAGTCCCACCAACAGTGTAAGAATTTTCCGTTTTCTCCACATCCTTGCCAATAACTGTTGTTTCTTGTATTGTTGATTTTAGTCATTCTGACAGGTGTGAGGTGATATCTCATTGTAGTTTTGGTTTGCATTTCCCTGATGATAAGTGATGATGAGCATCTTTTCATGTGTCTATTGGCCATGTGAATGTCTTCTTTGGAGAAATGTCTGTTTATGTTTTCTGCCTATTTTTAAATTGGATTATTTGTTTTGGGTGTTGGGTTTTATAAGGTCTTTATATATTGTGGATACTAACCCTTTATCTGATATGTCATTTGTAATTATCTTATCCTATTCTATAGATTGCCTTTTGGTTTTGTTGATTGTTTCCTTCCCTGTGCAGAGGCTTTTTATTTTGATACAGTCCCAATGATTAATTTTTGCTCTTGTTTCCCTTCCCTCAGGAGACATATCTAGGAAGAAGTTGCCACAGCCATGGTCAAAGAGGTTATTTCTCGTGTTCTCCTCTAGAATTTTCATGGTTTCAAGTCTCAAATTTAGGTCTTTAGTCCATTTTGAATTTATTTTTGTGTATGGTGTAAGAAAGTCGTCCAGTTTCATTCTGCATGTTGCTCTCCAGTTTTCCTAACGCCATTTGTTGAAGAGACTATTCTTTTTCCAATGGGTAACCTGCTTGGTTGAAGGTTAATTGACCATACACTTGTAGGTTTATTTCTGGGTTTTTTAATTCTGTTCTATTGATCTATGTATTTATTTTTGTGTAGTACCATACTGTTTTAATCACTACAGCTTTGTCATATAACTTGAAACCTGGAATTGTGACTTCAGCTTTACTTTTCTTTTTCAAAATTGCTTTGGTTATTTGGGGTCTTTTGTGGTTCCATACAAATTTTAGGATTGTTTTTTCTAGCTCTGTGAAAAATGCTGTTGGTATTTTTATAGAGATTGCATTAAATGTATAGATTGCTTTGGGTAGTATAGACATTTTAACAATATTTATTCTTCCAATCCATGAACATGGAATATCTTTCCATTTCTTTGTGTCATATTGAATTTCTTTCACCAGTGTTATAGTTTTCAGAGTAAGGGTCTCTCACCTCTTTGGTTAGGTTTCTTCCTAGGTATTTTATTATTTTGGGTACAATTGTAAATGGGACTGTTTTCATAATTTCTCATTCTGCTATTTCATTGTTAGTATATAGAAATGTAACAGATTTCTATACCTTGATTTTTTTATCCTATAACTTTTCTGAATTTATCAGTTCTAATAGTGTTTTGGTGGAGTCTTTAGTTTTCTATCTAGAGTATCACATCATCTGCAAATAGTGAGCATTTTACTTCTTCCTTACTGATTTGGATTCCTTTTATTTCTTTTTGTTGTCTGATTACTGTGGCTAGGACTTTCAGTAGTATGTTGAATAAAAGTGGTGAAAGTGGACATTTTTGTCTTGTTCCAGAATGTAGGGGAAAAGCTCTCAGTTTTTCCCCATTGAGGGTATTAGCTGTGGGATTTTCATACATGGCCTTTATTATGTTGACATATGTTTCCACCAAACCTATTTTGTTAAGAGTTTTTATCATGGATGGAAGTTGTACTTTGTCAAATGCTTTTTCTGTATCTTTGATTCTGTGCCATGACTGAAATGATCATTTGGTTCTTATCCTTTCTCTTATTGATGTAATGTATCACATTGATTGACTTGCAAATGTTGGAGCACCATTGAACTCTGGAATAAATCCCATTTGATGGTAGTAAATGATTTTTTAAATGTATTACTGAATTTGGTTTTCTACTATTTTATTGAGAATTTTTGCATCTACATTCATCAGGGATATTGGCCTGTAGTTCTCTTTTTCAGGGATGCCTTTTTCTGGTTTTGGTATCAGAGTAATGCTGGCCTCATAGAATGAATTTTGAAGTTTTATCAACATTACTGATTTTTTCAAAGAACCAGATTCTGGTTTCATTGATCTTTTCTGTTGGTTATTATTAGTTTCTGTATCATTTATTTCTGCTCTAATCTTTATTAATTCCTTCCTTGTGTCCATTTTAGGTTTTGTTTGTTGTTCTTTGCATAGCTCCTTTAGGTGCAAGGTTAGGTTGTCTTTTTAAGATTTTTCTTGCTTCTTTAGGAAAGCCTGTATTGCTATTATTTCCTTCTTGTGACCGCTTTTGCTGCATCCCAGAGGTTTTGGACCATTTTCATTTTCATTTGTTTCCATGTACTTTTTAATTTCTTCTTTCATTTATTTGTTGACACATCCATTGTTCAGTAGCATATTATTTAACCTCCATATATATATTTGTGTCTTTCCAGATATTTTCTTGTGGTTGACTTCTAGTTTCATAGTGCTATGGTCAGATAATATGCATCATTTTAATCTTCTTGAATTTGTTGAGGTTTGTTTTGTGTGCTAATATGTGATCTATTCTGGAGAATGTTCCATGTGTATTTGAAAAGAATGTGTTCTGCTGTTTTAGGATGGAATGTTTTGCATATAGCAGATGGATTTAACAGATATACCCTAACATTTATTTTTAATAATTTCCTTGCCTTTCTTTGTCCTTTTGCCAATTAGGTTTACCTACCTAAATTTTCTAGTTTTGTTGTGCCATTTTTTTTCCTTGAAATATACATAAAGTAGAAAAACATAGTAAATATTTTTTTTCCTGTAGCTTTATTTATTTCACATTATGTTTCTAAGGTTCATCCATGTGGCTGCATATAGCTGCAATTCCTTCATTTCCATGGCTTTCTATTATGTAAATGTGCCATACTGCATTTGTCCATTCTGTAATGGCCATTTTTGAGACTACTGGTAGTTTCTGGCTATTATGAAAGATTCTGACATAAACATTCACTTTCTGACTTCTACCTTTCAGGTTTTCCTACACTGGACTCTGAGGTACACCACTTGGTGCAGTGTTTGGTTTATCTGTGAACTGATACCACTTTGCACCAAACTTAAGAGATGTAGTAGCCCCATGAAATGCCTGTTGAGTAAAAACCAACAAAGTTATTGAACAAATTGGTGGAATATTTGTGGTGGGAGACTAGAATTTGGCAGAAAATTGAACCTAAAACAAGCCAAGGGTAATTTTCCTCACAAATAGGAAGGGAAATAAATTTTAATGGCAAGCTTTCAAAGGTCAATCTACTCTGTGCCACTCTATGAATATGCCCTTTCTATTCCAAACCTAGGGACACAATAAACTTCTTACTTACATATTGAGAGAAAAGACAAGAAAGATCGCTAGCATTTGAAAATGAGAGCATATTAGAGATGTGAGCTGTTTACAAGGAGAATGCTGACCATAAGGCCGCACGGATGAACAGCCTCTACCATCTGTATTCAAGCTTACATCTCACTGGTCTTTATATTAGCCGATTTATTAAGCCCTTCATTATACATCCAATAATTTATTTTTAAATTTCAAAATTATAAAAGAATATAGGTAATTAAAAATACTTTTCTGTCAAATATTTTTCTGTCAACTAAATATTCACAGGCATTCCTATTATTTTTAAGTATTCATGATTTAGAACTAGCCTAAGGCTGACAAAAATCTTTTGGAAAGAAGGCAGCATTTATCCCTTTACCCTCAAATTCCCAAAGGGTTTGAGATGTTTTGCAAGCATGATACACACAATGGAATGCTAAAATGAAAACAGAAATATAAGAAAGTTAACTTAGAAGAAAATCTGAGAAGATCCAGTTACGGGTTTTGAATTATTTATTACCTCCAGGTAATTCCTAAGGTACAAGGGAACATTTTGCATTATCTGGAACAAATTACATGCTAGGAAATGGAGAGTTGCCAAAGAAAAATGTCAAAGTTGGCAAAAACAGAATCTGTTACTACAGTCCACTTAAGTACTGTTTCAGAGTACTAATGAGGAAGGAGGGGGAAAAAGAAGGCTCTCCACAGGCCTAATACTCAAGAAGGAGGACGATGACTTAAGCTCCACACTGTTTTAAAATAAAATAATACTAAATCATTATAATTTCCACAACTAGGGTATCACAATATTCTGAAATGAAATGAATGTCATTTCAATTGGGAGATCCTCAGTCCCGATCCCAAAGGATATTTTAGTACCATTAATGTGCTCATAGAAATAAATATAAGGGCATGAGTGAAGAAAGGTCCCAAGCATAGCAAAACAGTGAAGCAAAATGCCAAAATACCATATTTTTAAATTTCTATTTCAATTCACTTTTTTCTTATCAGAAAAAACATGCTTTGACTCTTAAAATCTCCATAAATCTTAGTCTATGAAGTTTAAAATATTGCTTTATCCATATTTACTTCCTTTTTGTGTTTGTGAGAACACTTAAATTATAAACTCTTGGCAAATATCAAGTATACAATATAGTATTATTACCTATAGTAAAAAATGTGTTAATTAACTCATTACAATGTATACACGTATCAAATCGTCTCATTGGTACACTTTAAGTATATTACAATTTTTCTGTCAATTATACGTTAGTAAAGCTGAAAAAAAAGTAGCTCTACTTAAAGCCTCTTAAAACAAAAGGACCACCTTTAATCATTGGATGTGGCATTTCAGGGAAAGTACGAGGCTTTTCCTCCTGAGCATACCATGTTCATCTGTTACATAAGGGCAGCAGTCATCCTGACTCAACAACCCTGTAGGTGAGTCAATGAACTAGCAGAAAAGATGAATGACTCTGTTTGTAGGGAAGAATTTATGTGTGCCTTTCATTAGGAAAACTTATGTATAGCACACACACCTGTCTTCCCTCATAAAAACAAATAGATGAGCTATTGCATGAAATGAAATGGGCCTTGTTCTCTTCTTCATTAATCTAGATTTAATAACAAACATTGAAGCCTGATCATTTTTTAAAAAATTTGGATACCATTGATTACCATAAGTGTTCTATAGAATGGCACAAATTAAAAATCAAATGTGTACAGATACCAGAAACTTGAGCTGAAAAACCAAAGATTGCTCTAAGTGCATTAGTGAGGATAAACAACCATCAGCAGTGATTGTGAGAGAAAGAAAAACAGGAAAGAATAAAGGTATTCCAAGACAGTCTTTAAAGACAAACCCAAGCGCTTCATGGGAAGTTTCCTGATTGAGCAGTTGGTGAATCTGAGTTTAATCAGTAATTTGGACTTATATTAGTTGCTTAGTCTCTTTTCATTTTCTACTTCCTTTTCTCTTACATGAAGAGATAATGCACCATTGAGGAACACAAATTACTGTCATAATAATAGAGACCAGCTCTGTACAGTAATTTTCTAAGACGATTCAAAACACCGTTTTTAGGTTTTTAGGACCAGATTTGTGTTTGGCAGAAAAGAACACTAGGATTACTTGCTGATGCCTGCCTTGGCTATGGCAAAGAGATGATGTTGTATGACTGCCATGCATTTTCCTAACTAGATAACTTCCAGGGTTCTTTATTCTATGTGTTCTAAGTTTTACTTTAGCTCTTTTGTAATTTATTCTCTCTTGGTGTTTCTTTTGTACCCAGTGACTTTCATTACTTTATTAAAAAATTTTTTTGGATGTGAGATTAGCAGTGGAAAGTCTGGATCCTCCTTCATGAAAAATTAACATTGTCACTAAGTATTGGCTTGGCACAGTGTCCCTGTAGTGGTGCCACTAATCTCCTGTGCTCAATTAATCACCAAGACAGCAAGAGGCTTAGCTCTTATTAAAGTCCTTAAGAACTTTATTCAACAACCGCCTGCCAGTCCTTTCTATGAAATATACAGAAATTCACAAAATGGAAAACAATATGGTTTAATCATTTTTAGTGTGATGAAAATAATGGAAATTTATGACCCACTTACAGTAGAATGGAATAAAAGCGCTGAAAGAGACTACAATCAAGCACGATAAACAAGGCCATGAGATAAAATGACGGTCAGTGTTAACTAACGTCCAACTAATGTCCAGCACCCATTTTATACTTGTGCTTGACCACAAGATGCCATTCTTGTTGGGAAATAGGAATCATTTGTATCAGCCTCTTGTGGCATGGAGGGGGAAAAACCTCCAACCAAACACAGCAACTCTAGCATTGTTTCTGGTCATGGCACAAACTGGTTTTTGTTTTTTGTTTTTTAATTAAAAGATTGTTCAAAAACAATTTACAGTGTTTATCTTCTGTGTTTTTAGGTGACACTTCTGTTATGTTTCTTCCTTTTCACTTACTCCCAGGGTAAGAGCGTACGCATTTACTTCCTC
Source organism: Panthera leo (assembly GCF_018350215.1). Classification (NCBI taxonomy): domain Eukaryota; kingdom Metazoa; phylum Chordata; class Mammalia; order Carnivora; family Felidae; genus Panthera; species Panthera leo. Next base: position 65,279,431 of record NC_056682.1, read on the forward strand.
TAAATTCAACCTTTCACTTTTGATGTTTCACCCATAATCTTAATTGTGCCTGTCTCCTTTACCATGTTTCAAATCATTCAATATTTATATTAGCTGTAAATATAAGTGGATTTTCTTCTAACTTCCACATCCATTGTAGCTTAATTAAGAAGTAGCTACCCTCTCTCTCTCTCTCTGTCTCTCTCTCTCTCTCCCCCTCCCCACCACCCCTTTCTCTTTCTCACCAACTGGGTTGAATCTCAGTTCCACTATTTACTTGCTTTATGACTTTAGACAATTTACTTACTGCTCTGGGCTTACATGTCCTCATCTGTTAAATGAGTAAGACAGTAATATTTATAAGGTTGTTATGAAGATTAAGTATGTTAATATTTCTAAAGAACTCAGAACAGTTTGCGAGATACAGTGTTATATAAACGTTCACTAAATAAAAGTCAAATAACAGCCTAACTACCTCTGTGTGGAGGACAGTTTGGTGTTTGTCTCAGTAAAACCAAGTCTCATATTATCTGAGAAAGCCACTTCTACCCCTTTTTGTCTCTGCGTTAGAGACTAGCACCTAGTCTTGATTCACTGATACTTTGGTATCTGCATTAAAGTCTTTTACTTTCAAGTCCAGCCATCATTCTAGACTATAAAATCCATAGATGACCAATTCATCACAATGGCTTCTTAGTTCTTCTCAAGTACAGTAATCTTAAAGTCTAGTAGCCATACCCCAAGAAGGACTTCTGTGTAAGGGTGGAAGGATGTGCAGCTTGTGAACTGCACAAAAGCACCAACAAGCGGGTGATCAAGGCCTGAAATCCACATGGGCTGAAGTGATGAAGAAATTCTGCTCTGCTAGCAGGGCTCTGACCTCTTGACTCTACCACCCAGTACCTTTCTATCACTCAAATCTAGTAGTCTTTTCAGCTCAATAGTCTTGAATTCCCACTGTCCTAATGTAATATACTATGCCTCCAGATTATTCACTTATTAAAACTATTATCTCCATTATCTGAGCTCATGGAGAATGCAAGCTTATCAACCCTTCTTATTTCTCCATATCAGAACCTTCTTTGCATTACTTCCTTTCTAATACAAATTAGATTCCATGAATTAATGCCTATACCTAAATTTCCTAAGCTCTCTTACCAGAAATACCTCAACTGTGGATGAATAAAACTGTCCACCTTATCCATGTATGCATCCAAATAGCTAAGCAACACTGGACATTTTTATACATTAGGGCACACTAGGAACCATAAATTGATGGTCTTTAATCTCAGGATTGCATTTAATACTATTTCATAGTCAACTAATACCTATAATTAATTATCACTTTAATTAATTGTCACTTCTGTATGTACTATAACAAGTTTCCTCCAATATTCTTCAAACTGCAAACCTGGGAAATATCTTCACCTCCTACTTTCAGTGAGAAAGAAAAATTTTAGAGAGAAATTACCTCATTTTTTCACAACCAATTATAAATTGTCCTTATTCTTCCTTTCTCTATTCTTCTATCACAAGGATGGAGTTATATTTCTTTCCAGGTAAAATCTAGAAGCATTTCTCCTTACCACATGGGTACCAGAACAGTCTCAGTTTCTATCCCAGAAACTTAGGTTATTGATGATCTTTCCATGACCCACTCTCATTGTCAGTCTCTTTATTATTACTAGAACATTCCTATATGTATGTAAACTTTTTGCCTATGCCACTTTCATTCTGACTACTTGCCTTTCACAGGTGACTTCTTAAGAGAGTTTTATGTACTTTCTGTACTCTCTGCTGGGTCACCTCCCATTAATGACTCAAACACAACCATTGGATTTTCGCTTAAATGGCCTTGAGGTAAAAAATTATCTTCGTACTATTAAGTCTAGTGGGCATATTTTCAATTCTCTTCTGTGTTAATGCTTTCTGGATTCTCCTTTCAATCTTCATGTTCATTTCCTAAGTGGTTATTAAATGGTGAAGCTTCTCATAACTCTGTCCTGAATGTCTTTTCATTCAATACTCTCTCTAGGAGATGATAATGGTGATGATGATGATGATGATGATGACGATGATAATTTAACATTTATTAAACATTTAGTTTTTGCCAGGCACTATTCTATGAACATAATATATATTTTTAAATAATGAAGCACTCTTAATACTTCCATAAAGTATCCACTATCATTTTTCCCATTTCTAAAATGATAATACTAAGACATAGAGAAGTTAATAAACTTTCTCAAGATACTTCAGCTGATGTATATTAGGATCAATATTAAAATCTAGTAAGGACTAGCCAGTTTGATGCCAGAATTAATTGTCTTAATCACTCTCTTAAACATGTAGTGTAGAGACTTATATATCAGCTATTTGCCTGACTTTAGCTATATCTAAATATCTTTTCTTTTTCTTCCTTCCTTCCTTCCTTTCTTCCTTTCTTTCTTTTTTTTTTTTTTTTTTTTTTTTTTTTTAGAAAGAGAGCATCTCAAATAAGGGAGGGGCAGAGGGAGAAAGAGAGAATCCCAAGCAGGCTCCATGCTCAGCACAAATCCCAATGCGGGGCTTGATCTTATGTCCATGAGATCATGGCCTGAGCTGAAGTCAAGAGTCAGGTGCTTAACAGACTGAGCCACCCAGGCATCCCTAAATATGGATGATTCTTATGTCTACATCTTTGACCTAGACACATATATTAAGCTGTTTTGAATATCACCTGACCATCTCAAAGAAACATCCAAACCTTAATTCACTGTCTCCACCCACACCCACCCAATAGATATATTCTCTACCCTTTCTACTCTATACAGGGCACCATAATTTACCTAAAAGCTCAAGTTAAATCTTAAAAATTATTCCCATCTTCTTTCTGTCCTTCACTTTCTAGTATCCAATAAATTAGCAAGACCTGATAATTTTATGGTCTGTGTATTAACCAAGAGCATCCCATTGATTCCATTCCCACTGCTACATTCCCAAGCCAGTTTGCCTCCATGTCTTACTCCAACTACCATAGCAGCCTCCTAATTGAGATTTCAAAGTCTCTAACCGTAGTTTTTTCTGACATTTTTTTTCAGACAAGCCAGAATGATGTTTTTTTTTCAATATATGAAATTTATTGTCAAATTGGTTTCCATACAACACCCAGTGCTCATCCCAAAAGGTGCCCTCCTCAATACCCATCACCCACCCTGCCCTCCCTCCCACCCCCCATCAACCCTCAGTTTGTTCTCGGTTTTTAACAGTCTCTTATACTTTGTCTCTCTCCCACTCTAACCTCTTTTTTTTTTTTTTTCCTTCCCCTCCCCCATGGGTTTCTGTTAAGTTTCTCAGGATCCACATAAGAGTGAAAACATATGGCATCTGTCTTTCTCTGTATGGCTTACTTCACTTAGCATAACACTCTCCAGTTCCATCCACGTTGCTACAAAGGGCCATATTTCGTTCTTTCTCATTGCCATGTAGTACTCCATCAACTGATGAATGGATGAAGAAATTGTGGTTTATATACAGAATGTTTTTAAAGTGGAAGTATAGTCATGATATTGACTTTTAACATCCTCGAATAAATCCTATTCCTATCAGAGTAATGCCAAAATGCTTAATATGGCCCCAAAGGCTCATCTCTCCAGCTTCACCTAGAGCTACATTCTTGCTCTGCTCTCTCTTCCAGCCATACTCCTTTGATATGTAAGTTTTTCACAGTGGCTTTTTCCTCAGCCTGAAGTTTTCCTTCTCTCTCTATCCAGCTAATATTATTTGTATTTATATTTAATCTTAATCTCTCTTCTCTGGATATTTTTCTTTTGATTCTCAGACTTTGTTGGGCTCTTCTTGATATGTTCATGTAACACATTTCCTAACGCTTAACTTAGTTATGCATGTTTTAAAAGTGCATTTTTCCCTAAATATATGGTAAATTCTATGATAACCATAGTTAACCATAGTGCTAGACTATGTCTCTAGCACTTTTAGCACAGTAAATAACAGAAAGCGAGTAACTGCCAAATAATTATTGTTTTGCTAAGTGAGGAGTGACTTCTTTATAGGGAAGTTGCTTTAGATATTAATACAGCCACTTGCATGAAGTGTCTAGGCTACCTGAATTTAATGATAGCTGATAACCTACATTGCTTTATACTTTTAAATTCTCATCAAATGTTATACATTCCGGATTTGATGTACACACACACTATATGTGCACACACACATAGGTGAGGAATGGGAAAGTCAGGAAAACTAATTATTTTGGTTTTTCATGATTGGGAAAAAGAGTGGTACTTCTTATATATATTAAAAATAAAGATTCCACATTTCTAATGTTTATGCTTCTCTTCTACAGAGCAATGAGCAGGATGAGTAGTGCTTTCTTTTTTGGTATTTTTCACTTTTTTTTTTAACTTTTCATTTTTCCATTTGAGTTGTGGTACATTCTAGTCTCTCATTTTATTTCTCACATGTAACCATTTCTGGACTCTAATGTACTACATGGCTTAATCCATTCAAATCCAGTCAAAAAATGTATATAAATAGACAAAAATAATGCCTACTTACATGTCAGTTGGAAATAGCAGCTAGTCATATGTAGCAAAGAAAGGCAAATTACAGACTTTGAAATTTGTCTTGTTGAGATAATATTCGGTCAAAGTATAGTCCAGAAGGTTTAATGAATATCTTAGATACAATAAAAACTATGTATTTATATATTGTTAAATAGCCAAATTTAACTAAATTTGAAGATGTAATTGGCTTAATTAAATTATTCATGAATGGGGCAGCACCGCATTAGCTAGTCTAAAGAGGCACTGCCAGGAGTTGTACAAAATGGAAAATTTTTATAGAAGGAGGGTGGGGACAAGAAAGGTATTAGCAAAAGAAAAGGATTGTTCCAAGTGAGGACACTTTCTAGGAGGAAAAAACAAGGTGTCTTATCATGCAGATTACCTCATCTTTCTTTGCCAGTGGGTTTGGAGAAGACCCAGGTGGTCAACTCATTGGCTGGATTGAGAAATTCCTGACTGACTGGTTAAGACTACAGTTTTAAGGGAAGTTAAAACTGCAATTTGATTATGTATTAACCACCACTTTGGAAATTCTAAGTGACACCATTTTGAGCCTGCGGCTTTTTTTTTTAACAATATAAAAATTGGTATGGTATGGTCCACACAATGTTACCTAACTGAAAAGAGTTCATTTGCCTGCGTGAAACAGAAAGCCAAACATGGTAACAGTGGTCATTTGCGGAGAGAAAGATATATTGCAAAAGGCCCAAGAAAGGAGACAAAAGGTGGGCTCAAATCTGTCTCCCCTGACTGAGGTTAGAACAAGTTTTTATAATCATAAGGTTGAGATTGAACACACATCGAAGAAAAAGGCGGGGAAGATTTTGTCTATTCATGAGGACAGAGAGAGGACATGCATTGAGCAAACATGCATGTAACATACATCCCATGTTCATTTTGAGATGGAGACTTAACATTAAAATGAGGCAAAACTTGGCCCCTGACCTCAGGAAGTCACCTGTAGGACAAGGAGAGGGACTGGCTCTGAAATTGGTACTAACTGGATGGGGTCTTGGGCTCCTTATCTTGGGTAATGAATGAAAGGCTTGTTGATAGGCTGGAACCACGTCAGTGACCATATGTGTCAGTAAAAGCTTCTGTGAAGACAGCCAGTGGATTTATTAGTGGGATGTGAAAAGAAATAATAGCAGATGAGAAAGAAATATACGTGTAAAAAACAAGCTTTAAATTTCTTCTTGGTCTCAACCTCCTTAATTCAACAAGAGAGTACTTTTACCATTAAGATGTAACCCACTAAGTCATTATAACGGAATCATGAGGAAATGCCAGTACTGGAACACATTTGTTTTATAATTCTAACCCTTAAAGAGGAACACTGGATCTCAGAGTCAATTTTGGACATGTTGACTCTCAGAGGAACACTTCAAATCTGTGGAATAACTGGCATAGAGGTTTTATATATTCTTGAAAGCACTCTATATACTTGATTGGGGGGAGAGATGGGGAAAATGGCTAATACAATTTGGACTGAAATCAGTAAACAGACTCTTAAGCCTGGAAGAAGACCTTGAGGTCTTCATCACCAAGCTTTTCATAATGTAAGTGAGGATGCAGAAATTGAGAGAAGTTTCCTTGATCAAGATGTGTTTCTGGCAAGCAGCAGATTTGATTAGGATCCCTGTCTTATTGACTTATAAACTGCTTCCTTTTTTTCTATTAAACATTTTACTGGGCTAGATTTTAGCAAGGAAAGAAAACACATTAATGCCATATTTACACACACAGACTGCTGAACTGTATATTGTATTAATTGAGCAAAATACATTGATCAGTTTCTAACTAAAAGCTTTTTTTAAAAGTGATGTGTTTTATACAATATAATGTGAATAGTTATTAAGGTCATCGAGACACTAAACAACTAAAAAATGGGAAATGTAATAGTGAGAAAAATGCTGTAAAATAAAAAAAAAATACAGAAGGACATTGTAATGGTATATTTGGGGAAAATTGACAGGTGATAGTGATAAAACTTGAATATCTAAATAGGAAGTAGAAAGGAAACTCATTATTTATAATTCATTTTTAGAATGATTCTTTGAGGAAGTGAGATGCCAGAAGATATTTGAATCAAAGGAGGCAGAATTCTTGGCAAATGGGAAATGCATTACAAATAGTGCCAAACATCTTCTGTTTGCCCTTCCAGGTCAAACTTTCTAAACTTTCCCAAATTGTCCCCTGGCCTGAAAGACAGACTTATATTGATTACATCAGTGAGATTCCAGTTTTTCTGGCTCTGGCTTCTAATTGAGCTAATGAGCCAGAGGTCCAAAGGAGAGAGGAGCGTGAGCTCAGGCTGTTCATTTTTCTAGGTTCTTTGGCTGGTTGCATCCTTCGGCAGAAGGCTCCCCCTAGGGCTGCTGTCCAACATAACGTTTTCTCTTTCCGAGTTCAAACAATCCTCCTCCTGTTCCCTAGTGCCTACGATGTTGACATCCCAGATGCTAGCAGGGAGCAGTGCTGCATTTCTGCACAATTCTTTTTGTTGTCTCTCTACTCTAGCCTTTGTAATTATGTTCTTTTAAATACCTCCCTTCGATAGATCTCAATTTTTATTATTCCATTTGTTTACTGTTAGACCCCTGACTGAACAGCAACCACTCCTAGAAGTAGCCCCAAGACAAAGGTCTTTAAAATGGGATTCTGGAATTTCATTTGTCCTGTATTTAAAGAGTACATGATAACTCCCTTTGCAGGTAAAAATGAGACAAAAGTAATTCAGAGTATTTGAAAAAAAGCACAATTATTGAAGTTATCATCAGAGGGACGTGAAATAAAGTGCGTGCAGAGAACAATATCTCGGGAGAACAAGTGACTATGTCACTTGATTATATGGAGTGCAGAAAACGGTTAACAAAACAGATCAGAGATTGCTTTCCTTAATAGGGCCCACTTGCAACATTGGCTCTTGGCTGGATGTGGAAACTTGGACTTGAGGAGTGTTCTGTTTCCAGAACTGCTAAGAGTAGCTCACTGTGCCCAAACTACTTGTGCAATGTGTTTTTTTCTCTGTCTTTATTGAGGTATAATTGACAAATAAAAATTGTATATATTTAAGGTGGACAACTTGATGTTTTGATGTACCAAATAACGTGTTTTACATTGAACACAGCTTTTCTTTAGGAGTTTGGAATTTTGGTACGTGTTAGACAATGAGTGCCTACTTGAATTGCCCTCAGTAAAATTCCTAGGAACTGAGTCTCTAATGAGCTCTTCAGATAGATGTTTTGTCACAACCAGTTGCTGGAAAAAGTAAGCAGATCCTATGTGACTCCACTGGTGAAGGGCTCTTGGGAGCTGGTGCCGAATGTCCTTTCCACTCCACCAAATGTGCCTTTCCCTTTGCTGATTTTGCTTTGTATCCTTGGTTGTAAATGAGCCAGAGCATTAATATGACTATATGAGAGTCTTGCAATCCTTCTGGTAAATCACTGACCCAAAGGGTGGTTTGGGGGTTTCTCATACATACAGTAACAAAAAAGCTTATAGTAATTGTTGAATCACCCGGTTACTTTTTAACACCTTAGAGAACATATATAGAAAAAGAAAGACACGCTGGAAACTATGACTATAAAGTTAAGAACACACATGGAGAGTCAAAGGTCTCCAAAGCAATTTTGAAATATTTTATTTCTAATAGTTACAGGGTACATACAGCTGAGAATCAAACTCAGAATTGCGAGGGTCTCGAAGTAGCAGCGTGAGTTATACGGTCTATCCTAACAAATTTCTTACACTAAAGTAATGACATTGATGGAAAAATGGTGGGGCCCAAAGACATGGGCTGGAGACCTTCGGGTAAGCAATGTTGAAGCTGAGTCAATATCCAAATTTCCCTTATGTGTTCATGCTATTGTTATCAAGCTATTCCTCTATCTGCAGGGTATTTGTACATCCCTGCATTAAAGTTTTCCTGAGTCACTGGCTTCCCAAGCTGATACCAATTCTCACAGGACTCACTTTCCTTTCTTTTTCTAGAGGACTATACTTGAGTTTGATCCTGACATGGTCTACAGTGAACAAAGGGTATAACACAGGGTCCAGGAGGAGATAACCTATACATCACAAGACCTCCCCAATCTTTGTCTGCAGGATCCCAAGAGGCATGTGTGCCTGAAGGCTGTTTGATATGAAGGGGCAAGTAATGGAAGTCTCAGCTCAGAATATTGACAACAGTGAACCAAATTAGGATTCAGAATTTAATGTATTGACGTGAGTACCCAGGAGTGATAATAAAAATATGCCAGAATAGTAGACTCAACTCAACAATGGTCTACACTTAATGCAATCAGCATGCTAGCATACTGTACAGGAAGGAAACTGAAAACAGGGAATTGAGAATATTGGAATAAATATAATATGTGAAGGTTAGTCCTTAGACCAATCATACTATTATTTCCATGATCCCAGAATGTATAGCTGGAGTGGATATTTTTAGTAACTGATAGAATACTAAAATTATCTGATTAAAAAAGTAAAGGCTATTACAGTACAAACAAAAGCCCCTAGACCTTTACCATCAGAGAGGGTGTACCAAAAGTAATAACACATTCTTGAAATAACAACAGAGATTAAGGACACTATCAAAGACTATAGATGCAGGGTTGGTGATTCCTAACGTATACTTAATATATCTGTTTGGCCAGCTATAAAAACAAGGGGTGCCTGGGTAGCCCAGGCGGTTAAGTGTCTGATTTTGACTCAGGTCATGGTTCGTGGGTTGGGCTCTGTGCTGAGAGCTCAGAGCCTAGAGCCTGCTTTGGATTCTGTGTCTCCCTCTCTCTCTCTGCCCCTCCCCTGCTTGGGTGCGCACGCGTGCTCTCTCTCTTTCTCTCTTAAAAAGAAATAAACATTAAAAAACAAAACAAAAACAAAAACCCTAGATGCATCGTGGAGAACTTCATTAGGTTGTCATTAAATAAACCAGGTAATGATGCAACTTACAGTCACAGTTCCTGATGTGTTATTTTAGTGGCATAATTCAACACAATCTCTTGTTCCCGATATTTGGCTATTTACTTGTTGGGTGTGCTCTTCTCTAGCATAAGTCAGCAAAATCAGAAATAATCTCTATATATACATATACATAACACTGACAATATTCATATTTCATATTCGTGCCTTGCTCCCTTGCCTATTCTTTGGCTTTTATTAAATAGCTTAGAGGAACCTTGATCAAGGTGATATTTCAACATTGAAATACAATGCAACCTGGCTTTATGCAACCAGGATCTAGCGATCAGGAAGTAGCAAGGACCTTCTATGCCTTAGTAACACCTATGTACCATAAGGTTGAAAATAATCTCTGGAAAATTTCAGACACCTGTGATCCATCAGTGAGGTTTGTGGGGGGTCTGTAACCTGGCACTTGTCAGATCATCTCTTCTAAAGGTAGAGATGAGAAGATGCACCTTAATGTCCTATCATGAAGGAAAATGGCACAGTGGTTGGGGAGACTTTTGGGTCTCAGAAGCAGTATAAAACACGTTTGGACTGCAATTCCAATCTTTTTATGAGGTGACCTGTAAGGGCACAGATTTGAGTGAATGCCAAAGCAAGAAGGAAAGCTGAAACAATTCCAGTCTGTAGTACATGCTGCCCCGATCTTCAGGCTTTCTGACCAAGCAGAATGGAAGACAAGAATGGATGCTAAGGCACAGAGGTCATGACCTCTGCCAGATAGCTTTCTTCCACATCCGCTCTTTGCCATTCTCCACCAGTGCTCTCTTCCAGGAGCCAGGCCTGTGTTGATTATATCAGCAAGCTCCTGTGCAGTCTGGCTTTTGTTTGAAGTAAACAGAAGGAGGGAGGGAGATGAGATGAGGAGGTTTATTTCTCAGTTTCCTTCCCTGACAGTTTACCTTGGCCTGGTGGTGTTCTCTACTGAAGGTCACAGGCTCTCTCAAGGCTCCATCCACCTCCCTTCCCTCCTCTTCCCCTTCTTCTTAGTGTGTAGGGGTGATGACAGCTCTGCTACTGTCAGTCTCTGTTTCCTCCTCCAGGAAGTCCTCTACACTGCCAGTCTCTGTTTCCTACTTTTTGTGCTTCCTTTACATCTACTTATGTTTTGGTAATTAGTTTGTTTGCAGATATACACTGTCCAAAAGACCCCAATTTTAGTGGACTATCTCCTTCCTGTTAGGATCCTAACTGAATAAAAGCAAAGCAGCTCTCCCCCTACCCAAAGACCTAAAAAAAGTATGCTGTTCATCCCGTTGGGGAACTGAAGAAAAGAGCTTGAAACTGGTGGAGGCAGAAGTCTTTTGAATAGAAAACAATGAAGAAATTGCGATGATTTGCATATCTACATGGAAGAATAAAAGTAGATGGTGAATAGTGTCACCCTTATTGAAAGTGCAATGAACCCTCCATAAAAGCACCTGAAAGGAATTCAAGATAAATCTGGTTTAAGAAGAATGTGCTGCTGGGGCACCTGGGGGGGCTCAGATCGCTACGTGTCTGACTTCGGCTCTGGTCACGATCTCGCAGTTTTTGAGTTCGAGCCCCACTTCGAGCTCTGTGCTGACAGCTCAGAGACTGGAGCCTGCTTCGGATTCTGTGTCTCCCTCTCTCCCTGCCCCTCCCCCACTCACACTCTGTCTCTCCTCTCTCTCTCTCTCTCTCAAAAATAAAAAAAAAAAATTAAAAAAAAAGAATGTGTTGTTCTTATATCATCTTCACAATCATCATGATTATAGACAGCAGCAGTAGCATCCTAAATATTAACATCATAATAACATATAGTAACAATAATAACACCGTTCTTCTACTACAAATGTATAACTAGCAGCCACGGTATTTATGTATGTCAGGAAGTGATGCCCAGTTTGGGACAAAGCCACGATTCCAAGGTTAGTGAGGGAAAACTGATTCTGGAGGTATAAAGAAACAGTAAAGGGGATTTGACAGAAAATTAGCTTATATGATGTAGAATTCTCAGATGACACAATGATGTTGAAAGCTAATAAAAAGAGCATTCAGCCACAAATGTTTATTGACTTATTTTATAAATTCTGAGGCAGTACAAGTGAGCAGACAGGGCCTCATTTTCTAACTACTTTTATTCGTGACAGCATGAACACCTTGTGAATAGGATTGTTATTGTTCTTTTATTTATTCTTGGTTATTCAATAAAGTCAAATGCCAATTTTGACAATCATCTGAAGGCCCCCTTTTCCAATCTCTATTTGATTATTATGATGTATTTTGCATTGATGGGGCACATCAATTAAAGACAGAAGAAGAAGAAAAAAAGATGCTTCTATTTATGAAGCTAAGACAGTTTAGCATGAAAAGATTAAAACTGGGATTCAAAATAGAATTACAGTGGAGCCTGGGTGGCTCAGTCGGTTAAGCGTCTGACTTCGGCCCAGGTCATGATCTCACAGTTCGTGGGTTTGAGCCCCGCGTTGGGCTCTGTGCTGACAGCTTAGAGCCTGGAGCCTGCTTCGGATTCTGTGTCTCCCCCTTTCTCTGCCCCTCCCCAGCTCATGCTCTCACTCTGTCTCTGTCAAAAAAATAAAATAAACTTAAAATTAAAAAAAATTAGAATTACATTTTCAGTTTTCTAAAGTTTTTATTTCTCCATAGTTCTGGTCTAACTGTGTAATTAGGATCCAAGCTTATAATAGTTGGAATTAAAGTGTCTATTACTTTGGAATTGAGCAATACTTTATGTCAATTATTCTCCTTGTGGAAACCCCCAAATTCCCTTCCTTTGTTATATACTGTGTACACACAGTATATAATACTGGCACCTGATAGAATTTTTATTCTGAAATTAATAAGATTATACAAATATTATTCTTAGATTGAAAATTTAATGCTAAATAAACATTTAGTTTTGAACTTACAGGATTTTCTGTATTTTTAAGCTGATGATGAAGGCAAACATCTTAAGGCACAATGTCAGCCTTATCAGTTGGGCCTGGTTTCCATGTTCCTTTTTTATTTTATTTTATTTTATTTTATTTTATTTTATTTTATTTTTTTAATATAATTTATTATCAAATTGGTTTCTGTACAACACCCAGTGCTCATCCCAATAAGTGCCCTCCTCCATATTCCTTTTAAAATATTATTGGGGCACCTGGGTGGCTCAGTTGGTTGAGTGTCCAACTCTTGATTTTGGTTCAGGTCATGAGATTGAGCCCCACAGCAGGCTCCACACTAAGTGGAGCTCCACTTAGTGTGGAGCCTGCTTGAAATTCTCTTTCTCTGTCCCTCCACCTCTCTGCCCCACTTGTGTGTGCTCTCTCTGAAATAAAATGAAAAAAAATTTTTAAAAACTTAATAAAAATATTATTTATGAGATAAAAAAGTTAAAAATAGGGACTGATCATGTCTGTCCTTTTTCTTTCCCTCTACTAATAGATTAATAAAATATAAAATAAATGTAAATCTATAAATATAAAATATAATATAAACCTACAACAGAGAGAATAAAAAAGAAGCCATTAGAAAATGTGTTCCATAAAAATAACGAAATAAATTCAGAAAGGAAAAATATGAATAATCAGGGAATAGTGTATCCAACACAAGGGAAGTATTCTCCAACACAAGAGAATTTATAGGATTATTGATGTGTGGCAGGAAAGAGAGGAATAGTGTAGACTAGAACAGTAGGGGTGAGGCCTTAAAGAAGGAGATCTCTGTGAAAAAACATACAGGTATCGTGTATGTATATAAGTGAAATATTTAATGTTTGATTTTTGTTTCTGGAGTATGGGTAATCACATTTCTGTAAGAATACCGATTAAATAACTAATAAACTCACCCAAAGAAGAATAATTATTCCTAATACGTATTAACTAATTACATAAGAGTTTTCTTTGGGGGGGAGGGGTACAAATATTAAACCAATTTTTGAAAAATAGAAAGAATTATAACATCATTATTAATATGGCATAACCTAATATTAATGGTAAGAAAGACTAACAAACACATTTTTTGTAAACTATGCATAAATCTTTTAAATCAACTTCATTATTTTCCCATAAGGATCTGCATGAAAACCTTCTAACATCAAAGAGGAGCATGTCTACAGACAGTTTTCTTTGCCAATTGCTTAATGCTGATGCCAATTCTAGTAATTAGCAGTGTACAGAAATAGGATACAAAAAAAGGGAACAATGGCAACAGTAGAACCTGAAGGCAGAAAATTGAGTTTCCTTCTCCCAAGAAGACCTAACAGAAGGTGAAAACTTTTAAATTAAAAAAATTAAAAAAAAAATTTTTTTTTTTAAATTTTTTAATGTTTTATTTAAGACAGACAGAGACAGAGCATGAGTGGGGTGGGGCAGAGAGGGAGGGAGACCCAGAATCCGAAGCAGGCTCCAGGGTCTGAGCTGTCAGCACAGAGCCCGATTCGGGGCTTGAACTCACGAACTGTGAGATCATGACCTGAGCTGAAGTCAGACGCTCAACCAACCGAGCCACCCAGGCGCCCCCCAAAATTTTTTTTAATTTAATTTTTATTTATTTTGGGACAGAGAGAGATAGAGCACGAGCAGGGGAGAGGCAGAGAGAGAGGGAAATGCAGAATCTGAAGCAGGCTCCAGGCTCTAAGCTGTCAGCACAGAGCCTGATGAGGGGCTAGGACTCATGAGCCTGTGAGATCATGACCTGAGCCTAAGTCGGATGCTCAACCGACTGAGCCACCCAGGTGCCCCAGAAGGTGAAAACTTTTAAAATAACACCTGTGTTTTTGAAAATTCATTCATTTCTTCTATCACCATTTGTTCAGTGGCCATGGAAAAACCAGATCCCCACTCTGCCCGGGTCAGCCACTAACTGTGGGAGCAAGTGAGTTATACCAAAGCTCCAAAATCCAGAAGAGAGTGACAATGTTGAACTTCATCTAGGCCCTATACATCCAGAAAACAGCAGAGATTAAGAAATCCCCCTACTTTTGTGTTCTCCAGGAAAGATTTATGCAAAGAACCATACTTCTCTTAAGTGACCTAGATGAGACTTGGGGATGGCCCTCTTGTTTACCTAGGACAAGGCTGGACACATGCTACAAATTCTCTTGCTGTGTCTCACCATTGAATAGCTGAACTGTTTGTACCTACTGACCAATATCGACAAAATGCCTATTAACTTGACTTTACCAAATTTTAGACAGGTTTCTCTCTTCCCAGGAACCCAAACTGTGACCCACCCTTATGTTAGGCAAGCAATGGGAACTTAAGCAGATATTGTAATGTGAAACAACCTTCCTCACTCCCAAAGATCCCTCCCAAGAATTGACTGACAGCAAAGAAAACACTGCCTGCTCAACTAACCAGTTGTCCCACGTGCTCATCCCACTCCCACACCTGGTCTTTTCTATCCTTGTCTGCTCTTCTCTATAAAAGAATGTCCTTTTCTGCCTGATTGTGGAAGAACTTATAGGACTTATGATTGGAGCATTTTCCCTGTTGCTACAGTCACACGTTCCTTTTCCAATAGTCTTGTCAAATAAAGCCTTTCCTTTAGGTCTGAATTTGTTTTTTCGTTTGACCAGGGAATCTCCACATGTGGAGCCTCTTGGGGAAACGAAGGCTTCCTCTGACCCTCTTTTTGTTCATTTTTGGTTTGCCATCTACATTCGACTTTGTTAATTTCAGGGCCTATCTACTGTAATTATGCCAAGTGCCAAATTTGCTTGATAAAATTGTGGATGAAAATGTTAGCAGTTTGTCTTTTTAAATTTTTTCAAATATTATTATTAAATATCAAGGACTTTATTAAGTATTTATCCTATAAAACTCTACCACAATACCGTAGAGTAGGTATTATTACTTAGACGCATTTTACAAATAAGAGAATTTAAACTGAATGAGGGTTAAGTCACTTGCCCGAGCCACTCAGCTACTATGTAGCAGACCTATCATTTCAACCTAAGTTTGTTTAACACCAGATTTCACTTAATTTATGTAACTTTTAGGCACACCCACATTTGTATATATTATATTCAGTTTTAACTGGTCACCTAGAAGATTGGAGTGAAGATTAACCAAGCATTCGACATCTTAATTGATATAATTTTAGTATTTTAGTAATCTCTAAATATTTAGCATAGAAATCACCCTTGTAATTAGTTAAGTGATGGACTGAACTTTAGTTATTAACCTTAGTTAAAGTAATAGATATGAATATGATCACTTGTAGAGGAAGTATAGAATTAAACACTAATATTTAAGATGTAGTCAGAGAAAGAGAAAGTTAAGAAAGTGTGTTTGAAAACCAGATGAAAGTGTAATCACTGAAGCTAAAGGGAAGTAGAATTTCAAGGATTAAATGGTGGACTGTTAAATGCAGGAAGATAACATACAAAAGGACTGTACAATGTTTGCATTTGGAAGTTAGCTCTCATTAATAACTCTGGCAAAGGAAGTTTAAGTGAAAGACTAAAAGCAAAACTTAGTGGTATAAAAGGGTAAGGAAGTACAAACATAGAATATAAACTAAATAAACTATTGCTCATAGAAACATGATGATAGCAGCACCCGGTTGGCTCAGTGGGTAGAGTGTGTGACTCTTGATCTCAGGGTCATGATTTCAAGCTCCACGTTGTGTGTAGAGATTGCTTGAATAAATAAATAAGTAAACTTAAGAAAAAAAAAAAGAAACATGGCTAGAAGACACATTGGTAGATACATATATAGGACTGAATGTAGGGATATGTGGGTATAAGACAAGTTTACTTTTTAATACCCATATTAAAATGTAAGCATATTTGTATACAGAGTTTAAGAAACAAATGTAGAGGAAATGGTGGGGATAATATACAGGGAAGAGAAGTAATTTATGGAGTCAGCTCATGAGTGCATATGCAGAGTGATTGGCTCTTAAGGGAGAAAAAATCAGAGAGAAAGAGAAAATGATGAAGTCCAATTAGAATGATTTTAAGAGAAAGATGTGGGATTTCATATCTAATGGACTACATTTTCTCACAGAAATCAGAAAAATGGTGATATGCTGAGAGATGGAGATCATACATAGCTATATTGGTGAAGATTTTCCAGAAGTATTGGGCAGAGGTAGAGAACACACTAAGATTTTGTAGATACCTGCTGGGCACTAAATTTTTGCTAGAACTAAAGATTGTGAGTTATTTGTCACACTTTTATGTTACAGCATTTAGCTTCTAAAAAGGTATTTTTTGCTTCATGGATAACTAATTTTTCCATCACTTTCAATGGCAGTGGATATTTAATTTGAATATAAATTCTTAGTTCATCTCACTTTATTTTAAAAACTGGAAGTGAAATCTATTTGAAATGTTAAACTTATTTAAATGCATGAAAGTTTACATCCATATTTATGTAAATTATAAAACTCTTGTGTCTCTAGATTTGATAGGAATTTTAGCTGAATGAGACTGTGTTTTCATTTTGATGGCTGTTCTGGAACAGGAATCTAGCTATGCATTTTGATATGATGTTTCAAAGTCCAAATTGACACGTACTAAAAAATTTTCTAGTCAATAAATCTCTATGAGCTTTTTACTTTTTTTCTGAGCCAAAGTTATAAGAATGTTAGCCCTTGTCTCCAAAGTTATCATAAGATGCTTCAAAGTCTTTTTTAACCCTCCACTCTCTGAACAGAAATCAAGTTGAAAAAACTACATGAAATTGCCTTTACTACACTATAAAGATATTATTTGGTTGTTTTCTCTGAAAATATCAAGGAACCATTAACATTGTGCCATCCAGTCAAGTTTTATTTCAGATAGGCAATAATAGCTCCTTTTGAAATGAAAATGCTTAATTTTTGTAAGGATTATTTAACTCAAATTGCTTCAGGGAATTATTAGATTTTAAATGTTTATTTTATTTGTGAGGGAGGGGCAGAGAGAGAGAGAGAGAGAGAGAGAGAGAGAGGATCCCAAGCAGGCTCCCTTCTGTCAGTGCAGAGCCCTATACAGGGCTTGATCTCACAAAGAGATCATGACCTGAGCTGAAATCAAGAATCAGACACTTACCCAACTGAGCCACCCACGCACCCTGAGAATTATTAGATTTTAAAAGCAATCTTCAGGGATATTAAAATATAACACGCTATTTATTAACTGTCACGTTCACAGAGTTTACATTATCTAATATAATTTCAAGTGTACTGTGCTGTTTCTAAGATTAAAGTTTTAAGATAAGTATATCCTAAGGTAATTGACTTTAGGAATTATCCAGCTCATAGGTATAGATATACTGCTGGCATATTAAAAGGATTTGTACTAAAAATTCTAGAATACTAAGTTTTGATTTATTTACCCCGATGTATTTAAACTATCTTATGACTAAATCTTATATGCATGTTAAATCCGAAGAACAAGTTAAAATCTTATGTGTTTTGCATTTAGTTTCACTTAGCATTAGATGAAGTGCAAATAATAAACAGATAAACTATCTAGAGATATTCACAATATAAACTGTTTTGGGGATTATCTTCCAAATAATGGCTTTGCCTTTATTAAAATTTGTTAACTGGACCATGTAAGATATTTTGTACACGGGCTATCGGTGCTCGTGAAGTAATAAACATGAGTATGTTTTACTTATGCCTTAGAGTGTCTTGTGCCAGATGATGGTATTTTGGGTGGAAAAAGCATGCCAATATCTTTTGCTAGGCTGCCATGATGCGTTAGGGGGTCATGGATTGAACATAGCTATACAGTCCTTTGTGGGGAAGCATGAAGGACAAAGAAGTTCCAAGTCAGTTCTGTCTAGCAGTGACTGACAGAGGAACTGGACTTGGCCATTTGCTAAGTAGCCATCACTGAAGCACTGAACTAGCCATTTTCTGGTATTGTGGAATGGGGAGTGGCACATGGGGGAGGTAGGTTTGGAACCCACCACTGTTTTATGTTATTTTGTCTAATCACTATAGTCTGAATAATTGTGTTACTTTATAAGACCCTGTGGGTCGATTTTCGGTAATTTGAATATCTCACCAGTTGGTTAACAGGGATGAGATAAGCTCTTTCTATTGTTTATTGTTTCATTTCTTCTGGAGTTTGACAAGGACTTTAGATAAGATGTTCCAAGGAAACTAAAGCCTTCGCACCTATAAGCCAGTTCAAAAATAGGGGCCACAAAGAAAGCTCAAAGTGTCTTCAGTCAATAGTTTTAGTACATAAGAATTCTCACATAACATGGTGCTTGATTGTAGACACTTAGCATATAGAAAGTCTTCCAATTGTTGTATGTGGTCCGCACACGTTATGCCAGGAATTCATCACTACATGAAACCAAAATGTGTGCCTTGCAACGGAAGAGTTCCTCACCTTCCAGTTTTACCTACCTAAATGTGGGAATCATTTCAAAATAGAGGTTATATTTTATTTTATGTTTTAAATATTTATTTACTTATTTTGAGAGAGAGAGAGTGCGTGTGCATGTGAGAGAGCTTGCGCAAGTTGGGGAGGGGCAGAGAAAAAGAGAATCCCAAGCAGGCTTTACACGGTTAGCATAGAGCCTGACATGAAGCTCAATCCCATGACCTTGAGATCATGACCTGAGCCGAAATCAAGAGTCAGATACTCAACTGACTGAGCCATCCAGGCGCCCCTCAAAATAGCAATTTTAAATCAGAAAGTTTATTGATGACAAATAAGACTATGTTTAGTATGGTAAATTTTAGTAATGTATGGGCCAATGTATGTAAGAATAGACCTTTGTTAATTTATATATCACTAAGTGTATATAACTTCACTGATAATTTTATCTTAATATATCCTCTAAAAATTTTTATTTTCTCTTCAGGAGATAACGACTTTGGCTTTAACTTCAGAGAGTTCCATGACTCATTTTGAACTCTGACATCCTAAAGAGTCCCCAGAGATGTCACTATGTCTATGTCAGAAATAGTAAAAATAAAAACAAAATCTATGATACCACTACATTTTATCAATGATATATATGATATGTCCACTTTATACATGTATTATTACTTATTTAAATTATTAATTTTTTAATGCTTTTACAAATAAGAGACTTAGATGCTTGGTCGAAAATATCATTCTTGACCTTTGGGAACAATTTCAATAATATGGCCAATTTCATCCTCCCAGCTCTTTCAGATAAGCACAGATGACCTTATAAATAACCATCACAAGTGCCCCTATGCATCAGCACTCCTGTATCCCTTGGGTAAATTCCTAGCAGTGCTACTTTTGGGTCATAGGGTAGGTCTATTTTTAATTTTTTGAGGAACCTCCACACTGTTTTCCAGAGTGGCTGCACCAGTTTGCATTCCCACCAACGGTGCAAGAGGGTTCCTGTTTCTCCACATCCTCTCCAGCATCTGTAGTCTCCTGATTTGTTCATTTTGGCCACTCTGACTGGTGTGAGGTGATATCTGGATAAAGAAATTGTGGTTTATATACACAATGGAGTACTATGTGGCAATGAGAAAGAATGAAATATGGCCCTTTGTAGCAATGTGGATGGAACTGGAGAGTGTGATGCTAAGTGAAATAAGCCATACAGAGAAAGACAGATACCATATGTTTTCACTCTTATGTGGATCCTGAGAAACTTAACAGGAACCCATGGGGGAGGGGAAGGGAGAAAAAAAAGAGAGGTTAGAGTGGGAAAGAGCCAAAGCATAAGAGACTCTTAGAAAATGAGAACAAACTGAGGACTGATGTGGGTGGGAGGGAGGGGAGGGTGGGTGATGGGTATTGAAGAGGGCATCTTTTGGGATGAGCACTGGCTGTTGTATGGAAACCAATTTGACAATAAATTTCATATATTTAAAAAAAATAAATAACCATCACAGTCAAATTTCACACAGGAGAGCCTGCAAACAGAGTACAGGTATCCTGTGTTTTTTGGAGGATCATGTTATGCCGCTTCACTCTGATGAAACAACAACATTAGTATCTGTTTTTGCTAACTGAAGGAAATCCAAAGAGTGTTTTCATTTTTACAAAAAAGAGTGAAAAGTGAAAATAGTGTTCAGAGTATATTTTGCAGCCAGTAGTTATAGAGGCAGCACACATCCCAAGCAGCAGGAGAGAGAGAGAGAGAGAAGGAAAGAAAGAGGGGGGGGGGGGGGAGAGAGAACATAACTATATTACATAAGAAGATGAAATAATTCCTTCTATTGACACATTGACATAGTACCTTAGAGATTCCATCCTAAATGCTTGTGCCTTATAAAATGGACTAGGTTTACACTAACTTTCAACTCACTTTCGGTGTGTTCCCATAAATAATGTCAGCTGTTTAAGCATTTAGTCAGAAAAAATTAGACAAAAGATTTTGAAAGGAAATATGATATGACTCATTGGACAGTCAGAGAAGATGAGTAAGACAGCCAGTTCATTATGGTGCCATTTTAGATAAGGAACAGTGTATTTTTAAACAATGGTGACAATGCTGACGGATCCCAAATTAAAAGTCTGCAAACCTAATAAATATAATGACATGTGATGTTTACATGATATACACAGCTAGTTTTAAAAGTAGCGTTAGAGGATGATGTCTAGTCACTCTATAGTTGCATAAGGAGATTTGCCCGTAAATCCAATGAATACTTTTATTGATAGTTAACTCCTTTTTTTCTTTTTCTCTGATGAGTTTAGCATGCTGAATCAAAGGACATCTAGATAATAGGAAGCCATAGTATCAAACTGTATTAACTTATTTATTCTTTAAAGAACCTTTATTGAATAAGTATTAGGTGTCTGTCACTGTGCTTTGAGCTAGAGTTATTAACTAATAATGAGTAAGGGGCCTAATCTCAAGTAAATAGGTAACTCCAATGTAACATGTCGATAATATGGTAGAGGGTATATACAGTTCTGCGGAAGAAGAAGTGAATGGAACCTAACACACTTCCTTGGGTAATTAGCATTTATGGGGAAAGATGAAGGATAAGTTAGAGGGAGCCAGGTAAAGAAGAGGATGTGTCTATACATGTACTTCCCTCAGCATCATGGCTGAGTAAGTGTTCTGAATAAGCTTCCATTGTAGGACAACGGGACTGTGGTTGGGATATACCCTTTGTATCAGAGATTTAGAAATATGGGGAAAATAATGGAATTGGGTGGTTATTACTCTGCTCAGACGATGTATAAAAAGGTAAATAAAAGCCAAGAATGAAGGTCAGTTAAAAGCCAAGTGTAAAAGTCAAAGGCCTCTTTGGTAGCTTATATAGGGGCATTCATCCCCTGCAGCAGAAGAGTAGAGAAAGCTCCAAAGAAGGTTAAACTCTCATCCAAGCTAGATCTGCCATGTGAAGGTCAGCACCCTGTTTGTGAAAGCATGGGATGCTGATAAATGTGTTGATGAGTTGAAACTCTTGAATCTAGTTTTCTCTGAACTCTGTGAGCCTGCAGAAATAACCCATTCTTCTGCTCTAAAGGCTGGAGCTCTGCCACTGCTTGACGATGATACAGATGTCTCTCACCTACAAAATAACATGCATGCCATCCAGATCTGATACACACAGTCAACACTTGGGTTAGGTCACAATGTAATCCAGCTGGGGATCTGCTCCATCTGCTGAAAGAAGAAAGGGACTCTAGCCTTAAGGAAAGGCTGAGTGTAGGCAACATGTACTGGTGGGAGCTGTGAGGGTAAGTACAGGACTGACTTTTGAGGGCACTGGATGAAGAGAGATTTAATTCTAAGTAATGACAGCTTCATGAGGATCCTCTTCAGAGGTAGGACTTAATATCCCAGCAAGGACCCTGGAAAACTATGTAAACACACTGCTGAGATATCCTATACAAGCATGGAAAAATCATGATATATATTAAGTAAGATAATGCCAGTTTTGGAGTGACACTCCAAATTGAAATTGGGATTAAAAGCAAACAGAGGTAGGCATGTTGGCATGAATATATTATGAATGCATAGGTTATGTAAGGTGGGAAAATCCCAAAAAGTTATGTTTCACTATATATCCTGGAGGACATAATACTTTCCAAAAAAATGACAAGTCAGCACTGAGAGGGCCACCAAGCATCACTAAATTCAGTTGCTGGCTCTGCTTTCTAGGTCAGGGCTGACAAAAGAAGATTCCTTTCAAAGTCTGGGCTTACACATAGTAAAGAGGTGGATACTATCCACCCCCAAAAAGAGGCCTGGTAACAGCATTTAACTGTGGAGGCAGTTACTGCAATGAGAGACAAGTGACATCAAAAAGACAGCCAAGGATAGTTGACCTGCAAAGAATTGTGGAGACATAGGGGTGGTTAATGTTATGTGGCATCCCTCAAGCAACATGTTCATCTGTACAATCAGAATTAGGGAAGAATCATCGTGTTATTGAGAACAATCTCTAACTTAAAAAAATTCCTTTGTCTTGTTTCTGGATCCGGGTTCTTTTCTTTTTTCTTTTTCTTTTTTTTTTTTTTCCTTTTCCTTTTCCTTTTCCTTTTCCTTTTCCTTTTCCTTTTCCTTCCCTTCCCTTCCCTTCCCTTCCCTTTCCTTTCCTTCCCTTCCCTTTCCTTTCTTTTCTTTTCTTTCCTTTCCTTTCTTATTTTTAAAGTTTTTTAAAATTTATTTTGAGGGACAAAAAATAAATACAAATAAATAAATAAATAAATAATAAAATAAAATAAAATAAAATAAAATATTTTCTTTCTGGTAATGGACTGTCTCTATTTGACCTTGAAAAAACTAAGGACATTACTAAAAGAGTATAAATATAATTTGATAATATTAGAGCATGACAATGCGCTCTTCCCAAGCTGTCTAACCAATATTGGCTAGCACGGCAGGTAAGCGTTGGTCTGATTTGGATTTTTTTCATTCAGAATACTGGTTCTGGTTTTACTTGAGTGGCATACATATTGCAACATAGTCTGAATTACTTCCTGACAGTGCTTATGGTAGGAGAAACATCTTAATCTCTTACAGTTACTCCAAGTATGTCTCAATAACAATATAATTTAAAATCTCTGTGTATCTTTATTTGTATTATCCTGCTTATTTTCATTATCACTAGTAGACTTAGATGATGCAAAAATTCATTCAAAGGATAAAAAGCAAACAGCCATGATGCTTTTCTAATAGGAATGCTCTGACATGCTCTATGCTAAGTGCTTGTGGCTGTGTAAACACTTTATACAATTTCATCTGAGGCTTTGATAATATAACTTTAATATCTGGGTTCTCCTAGAAGCAGAACCTAATACAAAGATTTACATGGGAAGAGATCAAAGGGAGCTGAAATGAGGGAAGCAAGAGTGAAAGAGAAACAGGAAAGGCCATTAAGAGGATGCGTAATTGATTTGGCCATCCCGGTCCGCAAGCGGTATTGCAATCACAGTCCAGCATAATTGCTTCCAGTCTCCACTTGGCTCAGCTTGTATCTTATTCTTCACACATGTTGCCGCTTCCCTGTGCTGTGCTTTCCCCCCTTCCGTTCCCTAGTTGGCTAACTCCTGTACCTCTCCATAGTCTCAGTGTTTCAGTATGAATGCTGTTTCCCAGAGAGGAGTTCTCGAACTTCCTCATAGCTCTTTCTACCCGCTACTGACACCTTCCCGGCAACTATTCTTTTCCTTTGTAGTACTTGTCACACTTGTAATTGCTTGGTAATTATTGGTTTCATGTTTATCTTTCTTAACATGTGGCAAGTTGCCAAAGGCAGGCACCATGTTTGTTTCATGTGCCGCAATGAGCACAGTTCTTGGTACCTTTCAGCGCTCAGTATAGTTCGGTGAGAGTTTTTAAGTGATAGAATGGATGAATGACAGAAAGTATCATTTTTTAATCTATTGTTTGTGAGTTGGGCTAACATACCTAAATACAAATGGATGTGACTATAAAAGATGAGCCTGTTAAATGTAGTTCTTTGTAAGGTGCAGTCTTATTACCTTATAGCCAAGCTAGATAGATATCTATACAAATAGTATCTATAGTGAGATGGTTCTATACCCCTCATCAAATTTGACACATATTTTCCATTGTCTTTATTTCTCGTGACATGTCTATCTATGGAAGTGTATCTAATAAACTACAAAAATAAATTTCCATTGTGGTACTAATCTCAATGAATATAAGATTCTCTGTTAACTAGTTTTAGTGATGTCTATTTCCATAGACTGCCACATTTTTCTTTTGATTTCAAATTTCTAGAATAATATGTTCCTGCAAAAAAAAAGTTAAATAAACTTTTATTTTTCCCATGTAGGTAAGAGCTACAGGCAAATATTCCAAAGGTATTGAGGTCCAGCCAATATATCTGTTAGGAGTGATTTACCTGTGTAATTCTATTAGCAATGAATGTGTCTATTAGTATATACTGGCATCTCCTTAATTCTGCCTTGTTAATAAGATATGATGTGCTTAAAATGAATAAAAATGACTGTAATTCAAGACCTCTTATATTTAATAATATAACATTTATCTTATATTTAACAAGACCAACCGTGAATGCCTTTTTAGTGAGCAACAATGAAGCAGTAAATGTATATTTCTTATAATTGAAATGCAAACATGAATTGGATTAAATATTTAACAGAATTCCTCTTAAGTATCTTAGACTAGTTCCAGAGAGACTTCCAATTCTGTTGAGCATTAAGGATCTACAGAGATTTCTTACATATTCTAATTTTCTGGGCCTAATAATGCTAGATTTCTGATTCAGTATGAATGGAACAGATCTTAAGACTCTGTATTTTAAAACAATTTGAAAAAAAGTTTTGATTATCTGTCAGAATTGTGGTCCTTGGCTTAATACTTACACATTCAATTTGGCCATATAATATATTCATGCTAGCAATATTTTCATAAAAATACAGAGAAGAAGGATACGCCAGAATGGTTATTATGAATAATTATCATCACATAAACACTTCATTTGTTTTAGTGAAAGAGCTAATACTCTCCAGACCTGATTATATTTGTGGACAAAATATTGGAAATTTGGTTTCTAGTTACACAATTAGCTTTTTCTCTATTTACATAATGATTGCTTTTCTAGGGCCTTCACTTCTAGTTGAGGAACAGTGAAAGATTGTGTCAGCTTCAACTGTCAAATTTTAAATATAGCTTACATCCTTTATACTCAGTTAAATTATGTTAATAATATGTTTTTCCTAAAAAAAATCATAATATTGGCACATTATAAGAGCTGCCTGCTCGGTAGGTGCATATTTTATTTCAGAAATATATATTGTGAAATTTTTAGAAAATAAATGTGCTTGAAATCATATGAATAGCACAACATATTTATTTGCAATGCTATTGTGTATTCTTTCTGGGCCTTTTCCCCTGCTGATTTTTAGGAAACCTTCCAATCTGTACCAAGTACAGCTAACTAATGAGAGAAATCTTTGAGAAAGTAGGAAAACAAATCCAGAGAGGATTATTTTATAATGACTTTCAACCTGTAAATGCTTTTCATAATTTATGATTGTATCCAATTATTCTCTAGTTAAATTTAGTATACGTCAATATGGTAGGGAACTTTTATTCCAGGACTATGTAGAGAAACCTTGGTGCTTGTCTATTCTTCTGGGTGATTGTTAACATAAGCAAGGGATGGTGATGGATGGGCTCATAAGAGCCACTAAACAAGAGCCCTAGGAGTCTTCTGTTTCCCAGATCCTACCTACCAGGATCTTGCCTGACATGCCCCCACCCCCATCTTTCCTGTTGCATCTGGCACTCAGACTTCTGGCCACACTGAACTCCCTTTGACTTTTCTAGGAAACCTGATCTCCTGCCACCAAACCTTTGAACAACTTGTTACCTCTACCTGGGGTACCCTACCTGGCTAATTCCTTTTTAACCTTCAGGTTTCATTATAGAGGAATGGGGATGGTTTTATAGGCAGGTGACCTGGACTTTAAAAGGGCTTCACGCTTGATTTAATGCTATTGCTGTCTTGAATTTCTATATCATTTTTGAAAAGGGGACCTTGTATTTGCATTTTGTACTAGACCATGAAAATTATGTAGCTAGTCCTACGGCATTTTATTTTGGTAAAATGTCCCAGTTCCCAATTTCCTTTGATTGACTGTATTTGTACACTCTTCCTCTAATTAGGCTTTAAGTTCCATAAAGACAGTAACCATTTGGTAGGCTTTGACTTTTCCTTTCCTAACAGTCCTCCGTTCTCGTTTGGGAATCCATTTTGTTTAGCTGGAACTGACATCTCTCTTGGGCCAGAAGTGTAGCATGTGATTTAGGCTAATCCAGTTGGGTTGGCTGATCCTTGTGACTCAGGGCTAGGCATGTGACCAAGCTGGTCCAATCAGAGCGTACCTCTGGGTATTTGCTGGAACTGCTGTGACAAGGATGCTGCTTCTTTTCTGCTGGACATTAACAAGAAGCTCGTAGCCTAGAGCTACTTCCAGCTGTCCTGGAACCATAAGAGGATCCAGGCTTAAGATGAGACTGACACCACTGAAGGAAGTGAGAAGAAACAGAGAAGACAGAGGTGTTCGATCAAGCCTCACCGGAAGTTCTCCTCTGATTTTTCAGTTATGTGAGCCAAACAATTACCATTGTTGCCCAAGCCACCTTGAGTCAGATTTTCTTTTTTTGCATCCAGATGTTTCCTATCTGATATTGTATTTATCTTTCTTATTATAGTATTCCTGATAACTGCCACGACCTGGCATAAAATAGATCCTCAGTAAATATATAATGGAATAAAAAATATATACAAGCAAGTTAAATGTCTGCCTCTTGATTTTGGCTCAGGTCATGATCTCATGGTTCCAGAGATCCAGCCCTGTCCCCACTACGCTGACAGTGAAGAGCCTGCTTGAGATTCTATCTCTCCCCCTCTCTCTGCTCCTCTGCTGCTCTCTCTCTCTCTGTCTCAAAATAAATAAATAAACATTAAAAAATATATATATGCAAGGGATGTGAAGACAGACTTAGTGCATTTCCTAATATGAACACAGAAGCACATTGTCCTACAAGGCTGGTCTGACATTAGAAGTAGACAAATAATACGGTTCTTATGTGGTCTGATTTCTGGAGACGTGAGGAAAGTCATTTTCCTTTTTCTTCCTTTTGCCTTTCCAGACTTAATGTACTATAGATATTGACTATACAGATACTCAATATCAGTGGGTTCCAATTGTAACTCAGCCATTAACTAGGTGTGGAAAGAATCTCCAAAAAATTATTTAATCTCTCTGTGCCTTTGTTTCCTCCTATGTTAATCATATTTGAAATGTGAATATCAATAATTCCTACCTCATAGAAGTGTTATCAGGTTGGCACGAATTAGCACAATTAATACATGTATTTAGAATAACGCAGGTCACAGGAAGAGCTCAGTAAGGGTCTATTGCTATTTTTCTCTCCTAAACCTTTGCTACTGATTGAATAATCCTTGGTTTAAATTTCCCATCTGTTTAAATGCAGATGAGCCAATGTACAGTTTGGCTTGCCAAAATTTATCAGTCATTTACATCTTAATGCGAATACATAAAACGTTTCCTGGGAGTAGTTGTTGAGGAGTGGTGAAAATAGAGAACGGAAACATTGGGCAACTATCTGAAAGATCAATTCATGGATATCAGCAAAGAAACACTGAGATCACAGATGTCAAAGGAAACCGGAAGCCCATATAACATGTGTGCATTGGGCCAACATGTTGTAAGAAGTAATAAAACAGTTCCATGGGTCACTGCACTTATGTGTCAATGGCAAGAGAGAGCAGTGCTGGTTTCCCCAGTCTCCTGAGCACTGGAGAGCTTTCTCCAAGTTGTCAGTTTCTACAATGTTTCCGTGCGCTGAGAAAACTTAGTTACAGCTGTGTTGAACCAGGAAAGAGCCGTGCATAGACCATTGCTTTCTCTCTTATTAAGCTAGTGGACTAAAAGCAAAGATATTTGGTTTTAGAGACCCAATGTTTTCCCACCGACTCTCGCTGCAAATTTGAGTCTTAGAGTAAAAGAAAATTAGTAGATACATAAGATTTAATCAATAGTGTTTTTTTTTAATGTACAGAATTTGCCCTAGCACAAATCTTCTTATATTTTCACAAGTTAAGTTTATAATCTCATAAAGATTTAGTCGAAGTCCAAGATATTAAAACTGATATATAAGAATTATTTTATTTCTTGATAAAGTGTCATTTAGCTACTTAATTGATTTGAGGAAGTCCACATTTTTACAAAGACAATGCTCAGGATTTGACAGTTTTCTTATATAGCTAGTTTTTTAATCCATAGAATATTTATCAGCTGACTTATTTTAAAATCCACAACACTTATCAGTTACTTGAAAATACAAACTTACCCATGGTTTTCAACTGGTTTGAACAGTAATATTATTTTGTGAAGTTTGGAAGCAAGACAATAAATAGTCCCTTTTACTTTCTTTCTCCAATTTAAAAAATTTTTTTTAAAATGTTTATTTTTGAGAGATAGAGACAGAGCATGAGCAGGGAAGGGGCAGAGAGAGAGGGAGGCACAGAATCTGAAGCAGGCTCCAGGCTCTGAGCTGTCAGCACAGAGAGCGACGTGGGGCTTGAACCCATGAGATCATGACCTGAGCCCAAGTCAGACGCTTAACCGACTGAGCCACCCAGGCACCCCTCTTTCTCCAATTTTTAATACAATTGGGGGATAAACATAGGTATCACACAGATAGATATTAAATATCCACATTATAACTAAAAAAAAGAAAAAAAAAACTGGCCTAGAGAACATGTCTTCAATTTGTGGTTCAGATGAGTTTTTCTTCCAAATTAAACTTCCTGCCCTCTGTTGAGGGACAGCTCTCCACATCTCTCTCTTATTTCTCCACATCTTTTGAACAAGAGGCATTGGCAGCTTTGTTCACTTTGTTCTGGATTATTATTTTTTTTCAATTATGTTAGTATAGCAAGTGGCTTTGGAAGATAGATAGATATCTATATCTATATCTATCTATCTATCTATCTATCTATCTATATATATATATATCTCCACATACGCACACACACACACACAATAAAATACTACTTGGCAATGAGAAAGAATGAAATCATGCCATTTGCAGCAGTGTGGATGGAACTGGAGGGTATTATGCTAAATGAAATAGGCCAGTCAGAGAAAGACAGATACCATATGTTTTCACTCATATGTGGATCTTGAGAAACTTAACAGAAGACCATGGGGCAGGGGAAGGGGAAAAAAAAGTTATAAACAGAGAGGGAGGGAGGCAAACCATAAGAGCCTCTTAAATACAAAGAACAAACGGAGGGTTGGTGGGAGGCGGGGGAGAGGGGGAAGTGGGTGATGGGCATTGAGGAGGCCACTTGTTGGGATGAGCGCTGGGTGTTGTATGGAAGCCAATTTGACAATAAAGTATATTAAAAAAATTTAAAAAAAGAGGGAAGCTTTGTTTCCTGGCTAAGATGAGGAAGATAATGTCTCCTGTGGGACAAGTGTTGGTCATATGTACTAGGACCTCCTTATAAGTTTGGGGGTGTCCTTAGCTGTAACAGAAACCCCTTTGGTGTGCAGTATCTCCTTGGGCTGCTCTGCCTCCCATCCATGGGGTTTAGGGGTGTGAGGGGAAGGAGAACTGATGTGAACATGTGGTTGATGCCACCTGCTAGGATGTCTGTGGTTTTGCAACTTCTGCCAGCAGCACCTATGAAACTATGGCAGATAACTTGTTAGACTGCACAGTTCCTGATGTGGTCGTTTCGGAGGGAAAAAAATAAAAAGTAAAAAGGTCTGCATATATGCAAGATTCTTGTGTGGCACTTGGATGAAATTTTCCTTCGTTGTTTCTCTCTGAATCTTTGTATTTTTGCTTTGAAGAGTGTCATATTTCATATTTCACTGATTTTACCATAAAACACCCATCAGGGTATCTGTGAGAAAAAAAATTAAGAAAAAATGCATAAAAATTTATGTTTCAAGATATGATCTTGCCACATCAAGTGTGACTTATATATTTTTTTGTACAAAATCATATACCTGTATGTCTTCCTACTTAGATCCCCTCCAGGGGGAAGAGCATATTTCTGTTGGACAAAAAACTCATACATCGTTTCAGATTCCTTCCATTACCTTCCTTGTCCTTTCTCTTTGATGACACCAATCCCTTGGGGAATCTTGTAGAAATTGTGTATTTCCAATGCCAGGTTTGTATAAAACATCAATTTGGAAGTCGTGGAATTTGGCTTCTGGAATGGCTAGCAAGATGAAGTGAATGAGATTTAGCTACTCATGGAGTGAATCTTGACCAAAGAGAAATGTGACACATCAGAGCAAAAAGGTGTCTTTCCTTTTCTCCTTCCAAGGTATAGATCGTTTTGCAATCTTTCTAACAAAGTTCCTTGGATTGAATGCATACAAGTGCTGAGTCACCCATAGTACATTGATAAAGCAGTTGATAAACCAGTGTAGTAACACATCACTTCTCTTTGATTTGTGCTTTTTCTGGCCTGATTTCTTTTTCTCCTCATCTTCACTGCCTTGGTCTTGTAATTCCCAAATAACATATTAACATTATAACACTTTCTTAGGCACATTTTTCTAGAGAACTCTAAAATACCAAATGTGTTCTCCAACCTAAGTGAAACTACAAGCACATTTAGGCTCTTATAAGACAAAATCCAAACATGTGAGCATCATAGAGCTCCTTCTCATGCCTAAGTGCATTAACATCCACTATCTATGTTCTGGTGTCTTATGGAAGGACCCTTAGGGGAAGGCAAAACCAAAATTTCACCAGAACATATAGCATTCTTAAATGGCCACAACAAGATACCATAATTTAAAATTTCAAAGCAAGAAAAGGTATACAAAAAAATATATACATATGGAGTAGTCATGATTTCGAGGAAAGATTCATTAGGAGAGAGGAGTTTGTGTCAGAAATTGACTTGGCTTGCTCCTTAGCTTCTCTGCAGTTTGGGATGTTTATTTTCAGCATCGGTCTAGGAAAATTTATTTCAAACAAACATATTGGTATACTTTGGGAGAAAATTGGCAAGATAGAGGGAGGTTCTTCCAAAAATAATAACAACCCAATATGCTATACTTTTCTATTTCACTGAAATGCGAGCAGCCAGAAAAAGATATTTGCTCATCTGTAATCTCATGCTAGGTAACTTTAGAGTGAGTTAACATGAAACTTTTATGATGCCATGTAGACAGTGGTGTAAATATGTTCAGTGGAGGCAGCAGCAAAGGTCAACAGATTAAACTACATATTTCAGTGATCTTACCAAAACACAGATGCAATGTTTCCATTGGCTTCAGAATAGAGATTAAATTCCTTAACCTAGTGTTAATTAGCGTTGTCTCTTTACAATCTGATGGCCCCCATGTCTCTAGTGCCCTCTCATACCACACTCCTTATTCCTACCAAGTTCTTCTTTCCCCTCCATAGTCCAGTCAAGTTCGCCTTACTTCTTAGGAGATGCAAGCTGATATATTTAGGGGCCAAATGTCATGAGGGGTGTAGGAAAGTACATTCAAAATGGCATGATACAGTCATTTACTGCTTAACTCTGAAGTAATAAGAACCATGGAGTTCAGAGGAAAAAACTCATAAACAACAACTAAACCCACTTTAATTCGAATTCCGTATCTAGCACTTTGTGCTCTGAAGGTATCACAAACTTTCTGAAACAACTGTCTTAATGGTGAAGTGAGAAGAATAACACCCACTTCTCGAGTGGTTGTGACATCAAGTGAAAACTGTATGTGAAATTACTTTGTAAAAGGCAAAGTGTTATCTGATGTTAGTTCCTCATTGTCTTTTTTTCTTATTATCATCATTACCATCATTGACAACCTGCTCCCATTAAGCTTAGCTAAAACAAAGTCAGTCAGAGATCTAGGGTGAAAGACATGGTATGAATAAATATGAGAAGTGTTTGTGTGTCCTTCTATGTTAGAATGCAGAAATAACGTATAAATTAATCACCTCCTTGCAGCTTGTGAATCATACTCAGTCACTTGAAATATCCCATTTTTTTAAGTTTATCTATTTATTTTGATAGAGACAGAGAGAGCATGAGCATGAGCCTGATAGAGACAGGGAGAGAGGGAGAATCCCAAGCAGACTCTGTGAAGTCAATGAGCAAAGCCATACAATGCAGGGCTTTGAACTCAGGAAACCATGAAATCTTGACCTGAGCAGAAATCAAGAGTCAGACACTTAACTGACGGAGCCACCCAGGCACCCCATCTCCCATTTTTTTTTTGCTCTAATATTGATTAGTGATTCTATATGTGTATGATGAATGCTAATTTAGATCATAACTGAAGCATGATGGCTATTCCCAAAATTTAATAGCATTAGGAAACACTGACAATTGTTTCCAACTATAAAACAAGAGCTTATCTTAATAAGTGAAACAATCCATACATTAAAAATAAAAGGCAAAGAAGAATGAACAAAAGTAACTTTGTAAGATCACTTCTAAAGCTCTTTTCAAAAGTTTGTAAAAGGTCAGCATGGTCTTTATAAAAACAACAACAACAACAACAACAACAAAACACAAAAAACAAAAACAAGCACTAGCTTCATGAATTTAGAATGTAATCTGATGAGGACCAACATGACATTTTCTAAAGAAACCAGGGGCTGTAATTTGTTATTGGCTGGAATGGCAGATTGACTGTAGACTGAACAATAGGTAATTTTGGTTTACAATGTCAACTGCAAGTCAAGTGTGGCCCTATAAATATCATTCCTAGATGAGTCATTTTTATAACTTTCACAAGTGTCCTGATTGACAAAGTAGGGAATAATTCTGTCAAACTCTCAGATGATGAAGAGTTATGAGGGATCATGTATCCCAGGGAGAAAATTATTAAAATGATCTGAAACTAAATGAAAGACTAGGGAGCAAGTCCTCTGTTATCTGGTTTTCTCTCCCTTCCTTAAAGCCATGTGGGGATGGAAGAGTCAGGGAACATCTAGGCAGAAATACATGTTTTAAGAAGGCTAGTGTGGCACTACCTATCTCTTGGTAACTTAAGGATTATTTTCTCCCCACCATTAAAGACCTAGATATTTCCTTCTAGCACTTTATTTTAGTTAAATTTTATAACTTTTTATTTTATTTTAGTTCAGCAACATTTCAGTAAAAAGGGCAGTACAGATACAAATTAAATAAAACACAATTACTATTATATTGGGTAAGAAAGACAAATGTGTAACAAAGAAATACAAGACAGTGGGATACATACACAGATTTTAAAGGCTAAGGAACGAACTCTTTTATCAGGTAGAGCTGGAGTTAAGGGAAAGAATCATTAAGAGGGATTTGTGTGTTTTTGGAATAAAGAAAGTTTATGCAGCTGATTTGGTGAAGGTATTGGTACTTTCTAAGCAAAGAAACTAAATGGGCACAAATGAAGGGTTGTATCCAAATCAGGAGCCCCATGTGGCTCTTAGTAACTGTATCTAAAGGAAAGAAGCAGGAAATGAGGCTGCAGAGGAATCCCAGAGGCAGAATACAAGAATAACTCATTGAGGTAGGAAAGAAACATAGTGTATAAATAGGTAGTATCATCTTCAATATTAAAAGCAAAAACATACAAGATTATAAAAGTTGATTATTGTCCTGTATAATAAGTTATTTGAAATTATCTGAATATCAGACAATCAAGGTTTTCTTCAGATTTTTTTATATACCAGTCTATGTCTTTTTATTTTAAGCTCCTCTATATCCATCCATACTATATTTGGTCCTTGTATTACTTTTAACAATATCCAAAACATTGGTTGTATTATAAATACTCCAGAAACAAAAAGGAGGGAAAGTCTATAAATAGAAGTAATCAATGGACATGTTTGGTCCAATGATTTTTGTGTGTAATTCACACCCAAATAATGTTTTGGACTTTAAGAGAAATGTAAAGTGCTGAATTTATCACAGACTGGTATTTATTGAGTAGCATGGTCATGTAGAAGTCTGTGTAATTGATGTAGCTTTCTAAAGAACTTTTTTTTTTTTTTTTAATGTTTATACAGTGGCTAATATACCAGCAAATTCAAACTTAAGAAAGACTTGCATAATAATGTACTTTTTTTTTCTAGAACTAGACTGATTCTGTATGGAATTGGAAGCTATTTTCTGGGAGACATCTAAGTGTAGAATTAATAGCTGTCTCTGCTATCTTCCTTGCAAGGAAAAAAAATGAGATTGGAAGTTTCATAAAGTGCACTGGTCAAATGCTTGATGATAGCTTGAGACATGCTTTTTATGACAAGGAATTTTCAGAGTAAAGCATTATCAAAAAAAAATTGTTCCACAAATAAGACACCTCCTGTGAATTTACTTTTATGAAATTTCTATTTATTGCCACAGTCTAATAATTTTAAGAGATATGTACATGTAAGGGAAAGTAATCATAAAGAGTACTTTTTAAAAGCACAATTTTAAAGTAGGAATAAATGAAAGTTTCATACATTTAGATTACATTAATACATATTTTATGTTGAGAAAAGGTGACTTTTTTATTTAAAAATTTTTTTAAATGTTTATTTATTTTTGAGATAGACAGAGACACAGAATGTGAACAGGGGAGGGGCAGAGAGAGAGAGAGAGA
Source organism: Panthera leo (assembly GCF_018350215.1). Taxonomy (NCBI): domain Eukaryota; kingdom Metazoa; phylum Chordata; class Mammalia; order Carnivora; family Felidae; genus Panthera; species Panthera leo. Next base: position 65,314,471 of record NC_056682.1, read on the forward strand.
CACAGGCTCCAGGGTCCAAGCTGTCAGCACAGAACCCGATGTGGGGCTCCAACTCATGAACGGTGAGATCATGACCTGAGCCTAAGTCAAATGCCTAACCGACTGAGCCACCCAGGCACCCCGCAAAAAAGGTGATTTTTACAATGACATATGTAAATATGCATCATCAGCACACAATCTATACCTCCTTGAATGGTGGCTAAAGTGTGTATAAACACATCAGAGGAAAAATAAGAAATAAAATTAAATTGTAAAAAATCCTTATATTCACTGATTCTAGTTTTGATTACTCAAGATTGGCTTCAAAAGAATTTGTGTTTTTGAGTGCATCTGAAGAGATTAGCAAAAATATTATAAATGTAAACATGGCCCCATAGACTATAGTCTGTATAACTGATTGTTTAGAATTTCCATTTTATCACCATCTCTTTAATTCTATTTTCCTTCGATTCTTCTAGGACTATGTTTTTTAAACATGTAACTTTATAGAATTTAAGTTATTCCTCTTTCAGTTACAATTGGAAGAAAAACATGAAGTGATTCAAAATTGTTAAGAATTTTCTAAAATGCATCTTTCTAGACTTAGGATGGGTTCATGTCCCAATGGCCACATTGCAAGTTGAAAATATCAAAAGTTGAAGATGCATTTATTTATTTATTTACAAAAAAAAAAGTTTCCTTATTTTGAGAGAAAGAGTGCACATGCACACTAGTGGGAGAGGGCCAGAGAGAGAGAATCCCGAGTAGGTTCCCTACTGTCAGGGTACAGCCTGATGTACAGCTCGAACTCACAAACCATGAGATCATGACCTGAACTGAAATCAGATGCTTAACTGACTAAACCACCCAGGCAACCCTGAAGATGCATTTAGTACACCTAACCTACTGAACATCATAGTTTAGCCTAGCCTGGCTTAAACATGCTTAGAACAGTAACACTAGCCTATGATAGGGGTAAAATCATCTCACACAAAGCCTGTTAGATAATAAGGTGTTCAATATCATGTAATTGATTACATACTGTAGTGGAAGTGAAAAACAGAAAGGCTGTGTGGGTACAGAATGGTTGTAAGTGTATCAGTTGTTTACCCTTGCGATTGTGTGGCTGACTTGGAATTGACTCTGCCCAGCATCATGACAGAGTATTGTACTGAGTGGTGCTAGCCTGAGAAAATATCCAAATTCAAAATTAAAGTATAGGTTCTATTGAATACATATCATTTTTACACCATCACAAAGCAAAAATATAGTAAGTTGCATCATCATAGGTTGGGGACTGTTTGCAGTATGAAATATTTATTTGTTTATTTATTTATTTAAGTTTTAATTAATTTATTTCGAGAAAGACAGAGAGAGCATGCACAAGTGGGGTAGGGGCAGAGAGAGAGGGAGAGAGAGAATCCCAAGCTAACAGTGCAGAGTCCAATGCGGGGCTTGATCTCAAGAATGGTGAGATCATGACCTGAGTGGATATCAAGTCAGATGCTTAATGGACTGAGCCACCCAGGTGCCTCTGTACTATGAAATATTTCATACAAAATATAATTAAGACAAAATATCAATTAAATGTGCTTGTAATTATGAAAATGAAATAAAATTATTTGTTTGGTCTCTTTCTAAATACCTACAACCAAGTGCCATTGATTGGTTAGTACAGCAATTAATTGTCTTGATTTTTACATCTTCAGTACCTTACTTTAAACTCATCCAACTCATAGCATATGTAAATGGCAATTGAGGAAATATATGTTATTTAGATGATAGACTAGAAAGAGGCTATTTTTCTTTATTTCCCCAAATTAAGCAAAACTCATTTGAGTGATTTTTTAAAAATATATGCTAAACAGTTTGTAACTGAAATAATTACATTAAGTTTACCTTCTAAATTCTCTGAATCTTCCACATAGGGCTCAACAATGAGGTCTGAGTTTCAATAGAAAACAGATGAATTTGATGAGATTGATTAGAGCTTATAAATTATTTGAGATAAATAATATTGAATAATAAAAGTCACCATTAATCACATTAAGCCATCAGTCTTCATGATAACACATTTAGTGCGTCTGATATCTAATAGTGTGCTAGTATTATAAATCACTTAGGATCAAATGTGCAGACAAAAGTGAAATGTAAAGCTAAATGCAAATTTTAACAGTTTTACTACTTATTTCAAATTTCCTGATCATTTTTATAAAGGGGTTTTTATCTTGTAAGACATTCATTGTCCTCTCTTGACTCCTGAAAAGTTATAGTTTCAGAGAGAATTACTTTACAGTTCAGGGTGTTTTTAACACTCCAGTGAAAGCGCAAGGCTGTAGATAGTCCAAAGACATTTAGCCATCTGGCGTGGAAAGAGAACTCTTATTTCCTTTTAGGTAATTGCTTTGAAACCAAATCTAACTTAATGCTTCTTAACTTTTAAAAGTAAGCTAACAACCTAAGGATCATTTTACCAAATTGATGGTGAGTGTGGGGCACAATGGAAAGTTCTGAATGATTCCCATGATAATTCATCATACAATCCAGAGAATGGGTTTGGTATGGTTAAATTGCTCGATGAAGGAGTTAGAATATACATTGCTAACTAAAGAATTCTGAGAAGAACCCGCTTAATGTTATTTGAGACCAGTGGTAAAGGAAACCTAACATAACTTTCACTTCCTTCTATCTGGATGGGAACAGGAGTGTTAAAAAATATAGTGCCTCCTACTTCTTTGGGGTACTTGACTTATAAATTAATTATTCTTTTTTGTGTCTACTCTCCTTCATCACCACCATTTTTTCTCTTTAGCATATAATGGTGATTAAATCCTTCTAATCTTTACTCCACACTTTCACTATCAATGTCCCTTTATGTTTTGTTTCATATATTCCCTTCATTGAAAATTAAGCTCCAGGGCACCTGGGTGGCTTAGTCAGTTAAGTGTCTGACTCCTGGTTTCAGTTCAAGTCATGATCTCACAGTTCATGGGATTGAGCCCTGCATTGGGCTCTGCACTGACAACGTGGAGCCTGCTTGGGATTCTCTTTCTCCCTCTCTCTTCACTGCCACCCCTCAAAATAAACAAATAAACAAAAAAAAAAAAAAAAGAAAGAAAGAAAGAAAGAAAAAAAAAAAAAGAAAGTTAAACTGCTAGAAAAATTAGTGTAGGTTCAATTCTTACATGTTCTTACCTTCAATTCATTCTTGAAACCACTAATTTCTTATTTTGACTGCTGTTATTTCAGAAAACTCTTTTTTTTCACCCAATAAGCTACTAGTTCTATAACACACACACACACACACACACACACACACACACTCACACTTTTCCTAAAGCTATAAAGTCTTTGTTGAACAGGCCGATCCTAGCCTTATTCTCCTTGTGCTAATTATCCATATGCCTCCATTACCCTAACCTTTTCTATTCCTCTAACCTACCATAGCTCATATTTATATATTTTAACATGTTATTTTTCCTTTGACTAAACATAGCACTCCCATTTTCTCATGCAGCTAATTTCTACTTTCCTTCAAAACCTCTTCTCAGGGGCACTGGGTGGCTCAGGTGGTTAAGCGTCCAACTTCAGCTCAGGTCATGATCTCGCTGTTTGTGGGTTCGAGTCCCGCATCAGGTTCTGTGTTGACAGCTCGGAGTCTGGAGTCTGCTTCAGATTCTGTGTCTCCCTCTCTCTGTCCCTACCCTGCCCTATCTCTCTCTGTCTCTCGTCTCTTTCTCTCTCTCACAAAAATAAATAAACATTAAAAGAATTAAAAAAAATCCTCTTCCCATTTAAAAATCCAATCTGATTTAGATGGCACCTATATGGCCCTATATTCTTGTATGCAGATATATCATAGAATTCAATGACAGTATCTTAGCTGTTAATTACTTTTCTATTTAAATAGGTTCAGAAATCATGTTTTATTTGACTTTATGTTTTCAGAGCCTAGCACAAACCTTGGAATATAGTAGGTAGCAAATAAATGGGTCTTTTATCCCTTTGTCTAAAGAATAGATCTAATGGTGGTAAATAGAAAGGCTTCTTGCTTAGGAATCTGAAAAGTTCAAAGTGTTATTTACTGAAATAAGGGAAAGGAAAATTATTTGGAAAAAAATATAATGAATGTGGTTTGAGCTATGCTTGAGGTGCCAGAGGGATGTCCAGTTATGTGTTCAACAGGTGGGTAACCTAGAGAAATTATGTCTGAGGAGAAGAAAGGAAGACAGAGGATGGTATTATGGGAAAAATATGATACAATCATGAGAAGAAAAAAGTCTCAAATGGTGAAAATAAAACTAAAATATCTAGTATCTTAGAACCCAAGTAGACAAAGCTATATTCAGGGGGAAAAATAGGAGTTACCTGAAAAGATAGTAGTATAATAATAGGCTTAAACACTCCACTAGATTTTTACATGCTGTCTTTCTGAAACTGGCTGAAATGACCAAAAGGAACAAGTTATATAATATTTTACTGCATCTGAGGCCTAGCTTTGAGGCTATTTAAAGGTATATTTGTGTCTCCTCATTCTTTGGTTTGTTTCTCTTACATCTGTTTGCATTTGTAATGGAGTGGAGGGAGGTGGGCTGACAGTTTGAAGCCTCACTAGGCATCCATAAATTAGACAAATATTTATTCAGCCTGCACTGTTTGAGTACTTCCTATGTTCAAGGCACTATACTGAGAGCAGAGAGTGTAGTGCTTAGTGTGAAAGACATGATCCCTGCTGTTAAGGTATTGAAGAGGAAGGTTGAGAAAGCAAATACATAAACAGATTAATAGCACTTCTGGGACATGTTAATTTCTTGAGCTTATAAAATTGATACAGTCCTTAGCTTCACAAGACAGCTTTAATAAGCTTTTTTTCCCCTTACCTTCACAAGACAGCTTTAATAAGCTTTCTTGTTTTAAAATAGGAATAAAGATATATCTGAGAAGGAACTTACCATTAAAATGAAATGAATCTGATCCAGCATAGTTTCCTTTCACCAGGACTGGAAGGAAGTGCTGACCTCAGAACTCATCCCAACCCACCAACCCAACGCTATGGAAGGGATTTGGAGTAAAAACGACAGACCGTGTGTGGGTTGATACCACCAGAAAGCTGCAACACTTGGGGCCAGGCAGTTTTGCCCATTATGGGACACACATGGTTACACATAAAAAAGAAAAAGGAAACTCACCTCATGGAAACATCTTTGCATCATAGACTCAACAGATCTTCACCATGAGGTCGAACTGAGTACACTTATATTTAGCAAAAAACCCACTACAGAGAAAGTTTCTCGATCTAGAATGCTGGATGTGGCGACAGTAAAAGTTACTTTGACAGCAGGTCTCTAGAGTGTTTCTTGGCAGTTTAGTGATTAAGGCAACTTAGGTTAACAATATGTGTCATGAACGTGTATGTGTGTGTATGTGAGTGTGTGGAGGGAGAGAGAAAGAGAGAGAGAAGAGGAAGAGGGAGAGAGAGATATTAACAGGGGCCAATCCATTAATTATGGAGCTTGGATTAAAGAGCTCAGCATGTATAAAAACAAGAGCGTAGGAATTATGCTTTCCAAAGATTAAATGAAAACAATAAGTAAAATCTGTGTAGTTACAAAATACAAATATACTTTTATATTTGAGAAAGAGCAAGTGAATACATAGCATCACTGAGCAATGAATGTTTTGGTTAGTAATTAACCTGTTGCCAAATAACTTATTGTTTGAATAAAGTTTGAGTGAAAATGAAAACTTTCAGCAATTTAAGGTGAAGAGTGATATAGACTATATGACAGAAAGTGAGTTTAAGTCCTCAAGCAGAGAGGTACTGAGTTAGGATAAAGTTATAACAATTTAAAAAAGTTTATAACAATAAACAATTGTGCATTTCCTTAAGAAACCTCGACATAATGCGGGAAGAAAAACCTTGGAACATAAAGTCATCTATTTTAGTAAAATAATAGAGGTAATTCTGGATTTTAATGCAACTTCAATTCATTCATTGTCACAAAATGAGGAAGTCTTGAAGTGCTACTTACCTTGAGGAAAAAAAACCAGTTTCAATACTAAAGTGTAATACCAATCATTTAGTAGAAATTGCAAGTAATTTCTGCAGTATATGTAAAATTCTGAGCAAATTGAAATAGGGCATCAGGATTCAAAACACAGCTGTCTTCCAGAGAATGGTAGAGTATTTTGAGAATTAAGAAGAAATCTGGCAAATCATACATAGCTCACCTAACTGTAAGGAATATATGCTGGAATAGTGGGTAGAACTTAAATGATGTTGGATCCAATATCCAGTTGGATGTTGGAAGCCCCCTTGTGCACCACAACTGATAATAATCTGTAGCCAGAATTACAAAGATGTAGGAAAATTCTAGTATCATCAGACATGGGTGGTATTGCCATTCAGAAGTCTGTCAAGAGATGTGGCCATAGAAATGGTGGAGATCAATATTCCTGGATTTACAGGAAAAAAAAATACATGCAGACTTGCTAAATTAAAAACAAAACAAAGCCTTTAGCTTATAGGCCTTTCCGCTAATGTAGCAGCTATTTCTCAATCAGAGGAGTCATTTGGAAATCAGAATTGAACCCTAATGTGAAGAGAAAGGATCCTTTCAAAACTTACTGGAGTGGTATACTATACATGGCAGTACTGTGGTGTCAGAATATTGTGCAGAGACTCACAACAGAAATGCACACAGTTCTAGCTTTTACTGCCTCCATCAGGCAACTGTGACTAAGTATAAAATTACATTTTGTGATGTCATAGTTATATTATAAGTTCTTAAGCAAAATGTTGTCCAGATAAACATGGAGAAGACCCATCTAAACTTCCCTCACATTACTTTGGCAAAAATTGAAGACCAGGTTATAGTTATCTTGATTTATAATTACCCAACAGGAAAAAAATTGCTTATGAAATGTTTTGCAATAATAGAAGCATGCAAATATAGCATGTAAAAAATAATTTAAAATGAGTATATTTTAAGAAGCAACTTCCCAATGGAATAAGTGAAAATAGTAAACAATTACTTTGCATTCTTAAGAAAATACTTCCATATATATATATATACACACAGAATAGCAGCAATAACAAAAACAATACAAAACAATAACAAAAACATAAGTCAGCTGAGGAGTGGTCAAAGAAAAAAAACAAGAAAAAACCAGAACACCCAACTGTAGAATTTACAGTAAAAGTAATATCACCTCTGTGGGGAAAAAAAAAAATGAGGGTTGCATAGTCAAAGTCCAAAAATAAAATTTAATTTCAGAGAAGAGGGAAAAAGAGACAAGGAAGAAACTGGGGAGACACTGACAGCTATGGAGGACAGGCGACAGATCTAATGAAGAGATTTCCTGGAAGAAGAAAACTCAACAAATTGAATGGAGATTTCTGCTTATTATAGATATAAATGGATGATAGAGAAATGATAGAGACTGATCTAGATCTATAAGGCAAAAATACGTGTATAATGCATATGCATATATTACATATGCATGTATCTGTCTACTGACCTATGTATCTAAAATTAAGGGGCGCCTGGGTGGCTCAGTGGGTTGTGTCCGACTCGTGATTCCTACTCAGGTCATAATATCAGGTTGGTGAGATGGATTGCGCTCCATGCTGTTAGTGCAAGATTCTCTCTCTTCCTCTCTCTCTGCCCCTCCCCCACTCTTTCTCGCTCTCCTTCTCAAAAAAAAAAAAAAAAACGGCTTAAAATTCAGAAGGACTGGTATAAAAATATTCAAAAAACAAATGACTGAATTTGTTTTAGAATTGAATACAATTATTAAATTACATATAGAGCAGGGTAAATACAATAAACACACACCTAAATAGACTATGGTGAATTTGTAGCATGAATGAGAAAGTGAAAAATTAAAATCTTACAAAGAGAAAAGATTTTCTAAAGAGGAAAAGCAATAATACTGACTGAAAAATTTTCACAAGTAGCAATAAATGCCAGAAGGCCATTGAGTAATATTTTCTACCTTTGAAGGTCCCATTACTGTCAGTCTAGTACTCTCTTCCCAGAATAAAACAAAAGTTATCAAGATTGATGAAATCAAGTCATTTCAGACATTAAAGGACTAATAGAATATGCCACTGATAGTAATTGTTTGAAAGACAAACTGTAGCCTAAAAGAAGTATGATATAGGAGTTGAAAACAGGGTCAGATAAGTTATAAAATATATTGATCTTTATTCAACTATAAAAATAATGCTTTTTTATTTAAAATTAGAATGAAAAATCAATGCATAAGTTAAAACTTTGGGGGCAAAATTAAATAATTAGGAAAACATGAATATAAATAAATATAAAATGATTTTAAAAACTGATAGAGAACTTAATTTTTTAAATTTAGGATCTGATTTTTTGAAGAATATTAATATAAGCCTCAATATCTCTATTTGAGGGTGGAAATAAAATACAAGAGGCACGCACTGTTATTCGGAATTCTTTTTTAAAAGTTTATTTTATGTATGTATGTATGTATGTATGTATGTATGTATGTATATTCTCAAGTTACTTAGCATACAGTGTAGTCTTGGCTTCAGGAGTAGAACCCAATGATTCATCTCTTACATATGATATCCAGTGCTTATCCTGAAAAGTGCCCTCCTTAATGCTCATCACCCATTTAAAAGACCCCCCCCCCACCAACCCCCATCCCTCTTCAGGTCCATCCACATAGTTGCAAATCCCAACATTTCATTCTTTTCATCACCGAGTAGTTTTCCATTACGTGATTACGTGTGTGTGTGTGTGTGTGTGTGTGTGTGTGTGTGTGTGTATGCGTATCACATCTTAATCTATTCATCAGTTGATGGGCATTTGGGCTCTTTCTATAACTTATATTGATGATAGTGCTGCTGTAAACATTGGGGTGCATGTGCCCCTTCGAATCAGCATTTTTGTGTATGTTGATTTTTAAAATGCTCAGGGATTAAAGATGACCATGTGTTTGACAATCTGGAGGTGACACTATTACCTTTGAAAGAGCATTGTGAACGGAGGGTGGGATGAGATGAAAGACGCAGCAGGAGCTTCCTCTAAGATTGACTGAGTAGTGAGAGAGAAAAGTTAACTTGTTTCACTTGGATTCCATTTTGACTGGCCTCCCATGAAAGATTTGACTTTCTGAAAAACTCCATAGAAACTAGCCACAGCCCAGAAAATCAGTTTTAGAATATCGGTTCTAGTCAACAGTAATGTTTGGATGCAACATCTATGCTACTTGGATGGAGTCTTGCGCCTCCCCAAACGTAAGCACAAATTGGAAAATGTTCGCACTGCCTCACCCTGCCACCAAGCGGCAACTGGAAACCTCAGACAGTGGCTCCTGATAGGCCTGATGGTGAGGCTGTTCTTCGCACCAAACATGAAACCTGAGATGGTGCAACAGGGCTAAATCAGACCCTTTTCCCATGTCATATTTTTTTGTGCCCTGTGCTCAATTTCACCAGGAAAAGAGGTGGTATTTCCTTAGTTGTGCACTTTGGAAGTCCAACAGCCAGCGGAAAGGGGTTTCGTGCCCAAAGTCTGATAGCCAACCCTGCTTGCCATATCTCTGTGCACTGCCATCGAGTGCTCCGCGCATCCTACTGCTTCTGTCTCTACATTTTTCTCACTTAATACTATTGCTACAGGAATTTCGTATAAAAAATTAGAACATGCTGCTACAAACAAGGAGTTATCAAATCAGAGGGAACAGTTTAGTACTTTTAGATAGGTTCTCGTTCAAAATTTCTCTGCCCAGCATTCCCTCCACTCCTCTCCCTATGTCGACATTTTTTAATATAATATTTCGACAACACATAAGTCAAATATAGGATGGTTTTCATGACTGAAAAGTTGAATGACATTGTTTTAAATAACATAAAGATTTATTTTTAACTTTTATAAGAGAGATCCAGAAACAGGTAGCCAAGGGAGAGTATGGCAGTTCCAAAGGCCACCAAGATCCTAAGCTCTTTCTCTTTTAGTTGTACCATCCCTGCTTAGCATGTTTTTCTCTACACCCAACATAGGCTCATTAGTGCAGGCCATCACACAAGCTCTATTTTATTTTATTTTATTTTATTTTATTTTATTTTATTATTTTATTTTATTCTATATATTTTAATTTATTTTTAAAATTTTTAATTTATTTTAATTTTTTTTTATTTTTAGAGAGAGTGAGGGGGAGAGAGGGGCAGAGGGAGAGAGAAAGAATCTTAAGGAAGATCCATGCTCAGCATGGGGTTTGATACAGGGCTTGATCCCACAACCCTGGGACCATGATCTGAGCTGAAATAAAGAGTCATACTCTCAACCAAGGGTTTGAACCACCCAGGCACCCCCATGACACAAGCTCTTATCATCATGTTCAAGGTCAGAAGGAGGAAAAGAAGGGCAGCTGAGTTAGTTCCCTTAAAGAAGTTTTCTGGAAAGCTCACCAAACTATTTCTGTTCTTATTACATCAGCCACCTTTCTTATAAGGCATGCTAAGAAGTGTAGTTTTTATCTAGGATCATTAATGACCCAAATAGAGGAGTTGTGTAATGACCCTAATAGAGGAGTTGTGTATAAGGGAATAGGGATGATCTTTATGCAACTAGCACCATCAACAAAGTTTTGCTATAGTGCTTCACTTTTAAAACAGTGGTATTACTTTCTTACACGATACATAAACATAAACTCAAAATGGATGAAAAATCGAAATGTAAGACAGGAAGCCATCAAAATCCTCGAGGAGAAAGCAGGCAAAAACCTCTTTGACCTCAGCCACAGCAACTTCTTACTTGATGTGTCTCCAGAGGTAAGGGAAACAAGAGTAAAAATGAACTATTTGGACCTCATCAAGATAAAAACTTCTGCACAGCAAAGGAAACAATCAGCAAAACTAAAAGGCAACTGACAGAATGGGAGAAGATATTCATAAATGACATATCAAATAGAAGGTAGTATCTAAAATCTATAAAGAACTTATAAAACTCAACATCCAAAAAACAAATAATCCAGTGAAGAAATGGGCAGAAGACATGAATAGACACTTTTCCAAAGAAGGTATCTAGATGGCTAATACACACATGATGCTCAACATGAAAAGATGAAAAGATGCTCAACGTCACTCATCATCAGGGAAATACATATCAAAACTACAATGAGATAGCACCTCACACCTGTCAGAACGGCTAAAATTAACAACTCAGGCAACAACAGATGTTGGTGAAGATGTGGAGAAAAAGGATCTCTTTTACACTGCTGGTGGGAATGCAAACTGGTGCAGCCACTCTGAAAAACAGTATGGATGTTCCTCAAAATGTTAAAAGTAGAACTACCCTACACTCAGCGATTGCACTACCAAGAATGTATCCTATTTATCCATATAGGAGTGCTGTTTTGAAGGGGCACATGCACCCTAATGTTTATAGTAGCACTATTGACAATAGCCAAAGTATGGAAAGAGCCCAAATGCCCATTGACTGATGAATGGGTACATATATTTCATCAGTCATGAAAAAGAATGAAATCTTGCCATTTGCAACAATGTGGATGGAACTAGAGTGTATTATGCTAAGCAAAATAAGTCATTCAGAGAAAGACAAGTATCATATGATTTCACTCATATGTGGAATTTAAGAAACAAAACAGATGAACATAGGGGAAGGGAAGGAAAAATAAGATAAAAACTGAGAGTGAGGCAAACCATAAGCAACTCTTAGAGAGAAACTGAGGGTTGCTGGCAGGGGTTGGGTGGGGAGTTGGGCTAAATGGGCGAAAAGCATTAAGGAGGGATCCCACTTGTTGGGATGAGCACTGAGTGTTATATGTAAGTGATGAATCACTATATTGTATTCCTGATATCATTATTACACTATATGTTAACTAAATTGGATTTAAATTAAAAAATAATAAAACTGGTATTCAATTGATTTAAAGTATATTATTTAAAATAAAAGGTGACAGAAAATTAAAATACTTATTTAATTACATTGAGATAAAAGGGAATGAGAGAATGGTTATAAGTCAACATATGTTATTATGCCAAGTCAATAAGCAACTATTGATAAGTCAATTTTGACCACTGACAATAAATTGATTTTGTATGTGTAAAATTGAAATGTCAAGATGTAACATTATAAGCAAATTACTTCTTGATTTGAAATAAACCAAAAGAATTAAAAGTGTATTTAGTTAAATTCGGGAAACATCACTGACTCTGGGGAGGAAGTCTAGGTTTGGGGAAACATTGGACAGGGGTCTATTGGTTTTCTTTTTTCTCTTTTCTTTTCTTTTCTTTTCTTTCCTTTCCTTTTTTTTTTTTTTGGTTTTTTTTTTTTGTATTCTTTATAAGTCCTATTTCATAGGTTTATAGGTACTATGTTTACTGTTTAATAGTGTGCTATTTTTTTTTTTTTACTGGTATATTGGGGTTTATTTTACATTCTTTTTTTTCAACATGTTCAGTTATTACTTTGCCAAAATTCATATTGTAAAGTCACATAATCCTGTCTCAAAGCATGTGTACTTTGTACTTCTCAGACAGTCATTTAAAGTACTATATTAGAACTGATAAGAAAAGAAAAAAATCATTATTTGTTTCTGGTCTTAAAAAGACTAAAATTTAGTGTGGAAGCTAAGACATGCATGGAAATACACATAATACAAAATAGACATGGAAAAGTACTCAAAAAATTATAACAGGAATTTAGGAGAGGAAGAAATTCTTTATCACTGAATACATCATAAAAGGCAGAAGGATTTATTCTTCATAATAACCATTTCACAACAGTTTCTCTTTTCACTGGTTTTACATGCTTCCTCAGGTTACAATCAGAAATTTGGGCAGTGATTTTACAAATTTAAGATGCATATTAGGGGCGCCTGCGTGGCTCAAGTCGGTTGAGCCTCGGACTTCGGCTCAGTTATGATCTTGCGGTTTGTGGGTTGGAGCCCGCGATGGGTTCTGTGCTGATAGCTCACTGCCTGGAACCTGCTTTGGATTCTGTGTCTCCCTCTCTCTCTGCCTCACTCTCTCTCTCTCCAAAATAAATAAACATAAAAAATAAAGATGCATATTAGAATGGTAGTTTGGAAAGCAATAGAAACTAACCCATCTGGAGCTAAGATATTTGGTCATCAGGCACCCAGCTACAAAACAAGAGCAGAAGTATTAATTAGAACATCACAAGATACATGCTGGAGAGACCACTGCATCTGGAGACAGAAGTCCCACCAGGCGGTAAGCTATATGAATTACGCGAGTGCCAGAACAAGCAAGTTTTTCATGGAAGCATTGATACATTCAATGCAATAACTGATATTCACGCTAAAATTCTTAACACAAAAACACTTTAAAAGTCAGCTTCGTTTACTAAAAACATAAATATTTATTTTTTCTTTAAAACTGTTTACTTCTATTAAAAGATAAACTGAAGCATATTAAATATTTAACTGCTTATTTGAACAAAAAAGGATTCCAATTAGGCAGAGCCAAATAGTAAGTGGTTTGAAGGGATCCTCTCAGAGGCTTTTACAGCGAAAGGTTGAAGCCAAGGAAGGAAATTACTGATTGGCTACAACTTAAAGCCTACTCGGTTGTGATTGGTTGTTACTAGGCGTCAGTTCCCTAAACTTGAGGCGTTTTGCTTTGCTTAATCAAGTTCCCACTTCAAAGACAAGGTGAAGGACAGCTGCTTGAGGCCCTCTCTTCAGTCTTTACGGAATCTGTCCGCTTATGGCGTTGGCCGTATTAGTCCTTTCTCTGAGGAAAGTTAAGAGATGGAGGGTCTTTTCATTTGGTCTCTATCATCAAGTTCCCAGCTGCTTTGAGTACTTTCACCTACATCTACTGACCAAAGTGAGTGGAACGTTTTCTTTTCTTTCTCTTGTTTGTTCTTTTGACGTAGGCTGGCATAAACTTGCATCACGAACGTAAGACTTTCCTGTTTAATTGGAGTGGAGGATATGGCTTTGGAAAGCTAGCTGTTGGCTGCCTTGATGTTTCTTTAAAAAAGTCTGTGGTGATTAATTCAACACTTCGTGTGCTGTGGAAGGAAATAGCCCAGGAAGTGGGGCTTTAGAAATGCAAAGAATGCTAGTGCTCTTTAAGGAAATTACTGAATAAGTATGCTCTATGAAGTAGAATATGTTCTCTGCGAGCCTGAGTGTGAAAACAGAATAGTTTCCATTTTATTTGTGATTCCTGTGCTTGGCTTCCATTTCAACTACCTCAGTTAATGTTCTTAGCAATTTCCTGTGTGGCAAATGGTTTTATCTCAAAGATTACAGAGGAACTAAGAGAATAGAAAGAGGCAGTGTGCTTGAAGGAATGTTTAAACTACCTTTCCTCCCTACCATAGATACGGTACCTCTGTGCTACAGTTGTAAAATAAAATGGATACAGGGCGAAGAGAGGAGAATGTTATCTTTATTTAGGTTTTTGGCCCTTTGCTCTCGATAAGGGGACCACTGAGAGTAGACCTCTCTTGAGCAGTTGGTCAGAAGAAGGTTCCCCCTGTGGGATTCTAGGTAGAAGTTGGGTGTGAAGCTATTTTCTTTTGTTTTGGATTCCTCAAGGTATTTTTCTCAAATTGGAATAGGCCTTATGTTACGATCTGATAAATAGTCACCTCATTCATTAATTTCAGTTGTCCAGTTATCCCCTTAGGTAGAAGTGTCACTCTTATCAATAATTTTTGGCATATTCTCTATTATCTTTTATGCTCTCTGGGCCCCTGCTTAGACAGATGAAATATTTCCTGGCCACTGTCTTGGCTTCTAAGTCCTGCGTAATATTTTAGCTAAAACTATTCCTCCTCCTCCTCTTCTCCTCCTCCTTCTTCTTCCTCCTCTCCCTCCTCCCCCTCCTCCTTCTTCTTGCTAATACTGTTTTTTATCATAACCTAACACAGCTTTTACATCTTTAACTTAAAAAAATTTCTTTAATGTTTGTTTATTTTTGACACAGAGAGAGAGAGACAGAGCATGAGTGGGGGACCGGTAGAGAGAGAGAGGAAGACACAGAATCGGAAGCAGGCTCCAGGCTCTGAGCTGTCAGCGAACTCAGAGACCGCGAGATCATGACCTGAGCCGAAGTTGGAGGCCCAACCGACTGAGCCACCCAGGCGCCCCTTACATCTTTCACTTTTGATGGAGATATGGTATAATCACATAGTTTTGGATAGAATAAGGAAGAGAAAGTTAAAGGGCCTTGAAGTTTCTCCAAAACCATCTCTATTAGAGTGTATTTTTAGGGAATTAGCTTATGTGCCAAATATCTTGTTTCTTGGAATTAGTCTGGACATTGTTTATTTGTTTGTTTGTATGAACAGAATTCCAAGTAGGTCATGTGGAACCTGGGCAAAATTTTCAGATTGGCATTGCCCTTTAGCTAGTTTTTTAAGATAGTTTTCTTTTTTCTGGGTTTGAGGTACTCCTTCTGTTCTTTTCATAAAAAATATTCTTTAGGTGGAAAAACAAATTTCCTTCTGAAAAAAATAAGCTTCTTTGAGAGCTTTTGGAGCCAAGAGAATGAAATATTATAAAATGTGATCAAAACTGGTAAGAGTAAAACAGTCTTTTAAAGTGATTATTTTTATTATTTTTATGTTTTTTTTTTTTTTTTTTCATTACAGTATCTTATGTTGAAGGGTGCCTGGGTGGCTCAGGTTATGATCTCACCGGTTCGTGAATTCCAGCCCCAAGTTGGGCTGACAGTGAGGAGTCTGCTTGGGATTCTCTGTCTCCCTCTCTTTCTCTGCCCCTCCCCACTCATGCCCCGCCCCCCCATCTCTCTTTCTTTCTCTCTCTCTCTCAAAAGTAAATAAATATTTAAAGGAAAAAAAAAAAAAACAGTGGCTTACATTGAGGTCATGAAACTCAGCAGCTAGTAGTCTATATTAGCCACCTGAAAGTGATATAAAACTGGAAAGATGATAAAATGCACACAGTCTTAAGTCATCTTGGGAAAACACAATTCAAATTTTAATACAGCCAGCCTTGCATCATGTTTTATTTATGATAAATATATACATACATGCATCACTTTCCCTCTCAGGAAACCACTGTATTTAATAACATTAACCTCTGTCAGGGAGGACTTGTACAGGTGGTACCACACATATTTCATTCACTGGCAAGTGATAGATTTTAAAGATATTATGAAAAATTCTTACTTCCATTTGCGAAAGTCTAGCCCAAAGTGGCCTTACTCCAGAGTGATGGAGAAAAAAAAATTCAGAGGCCTCTCTCACAGGTCTCTGAGAGTTAGTGAAGGGTCTTTGTGGAGCTGAAAACATAATAGCAGCTAAAAACTAGAATAGGCAGGGAAGATGTGGTACCTCTGCAACTTATGGGATTTAATCAGAAACGAATGCCAGGAATACCAAGGCAGAATTTACTTTGATAGAAAACATAACACACCTTATCTTTGGGAAAGTTTCTAAAATATCAGTGTCTTGTTATACTAATTCTTAATTGTTGTATTGATTCTTGCTACAATGAACATATCTGAGGATAATTCTGTTTGGAAAGAAAAATTAATTTTTTTCCATGATGGAACTACTATGTTTTCCCTTTCCTATTGTCAATTTGATGTCAGCCTCAATAATTCAGTGTCTGCTCTGTTGGGTGTGTGTTTAGTTTTGGTTTGACAGATTTGTTTACTCAGGTTCTTAATGGCTATGGTATGCAAAACTGGGTGTGAATAGGCATTAAACCTCCCTGCACAAGTTCTGAAAGTACAAGCAATAAAATGTTTTCTAGAATAAAACATTCACGTAAGGTATGAAGAAGGCAATAAATACATTGTCCATATGGTATAAGTCCATATGTTTCAAGTTTCACAATTTATATTTAACATACTGGTCTTTATAAAGGGAAGCCACTGGAAGAGCACAGAACCCCAAGGTAAAAGCAAATGTTATCCAGGGGCGCCTGAGTGGCTCAGTCTGTTAAGCGTCCGACTTCGCCTCAGGTCATGATTTCATGGCTGGTGGGTTCCAGCCCCACGCTGGGCTCTGTGTTGACAGCTCAGAGCCTGGAGCCTGCTTCAGATTCTGTGTCTCCCTCTCTCTCTGCCCCTCCCCTGCTCGTGCTCTGTCTCTCTGTCAGTCTCAAAAATAAATAAACATTTAAAAAAAAAAGCAAATGTTATTCAGACATAATGTGCATAATACTTTAAAGATAATGGATATTGCTTGGTACTAGCAATGGCAGAAAGGTTTTATAACCTCCAAATTAGGAAGTATATTAATTTTTCTTACTTTCTCTGGTCATTCAGTGCTTCTGTTGTATGATCACATGGTTTATACATGATATTTGGTATTTACTTTTTTTGGACATGACTGCTTCTGAGAGAAATGTTGGGGTACGGGTGCCTGGGTGGTGCAATCCATTAAGTGTCTGACTCTTGATCTTGGTTCAGGTCATAATCTCACAGTTTTTGAGTTTGAGGCCCTCATCAGGCTCTGCGCTGATGGCACAGAGCCTGCTTGGGATTCTCTCTCCTTCTCTCTACCTTTCCCCCACTTATATGTGTTCTCTCTCCCTTTCTGCCTCTCTCAAAGTAAGTATATAAATTTTAAAAACATTAAAAAGAAATGTTGCGGTATTCATTTTTATCTACCTTGAAAATACAGACTTATCAGAGTCTTTTAAAGAACTTTCACCTGTAAATAACTGAATATTACAAGATTATTAATTATAGCTATACAGAAAGTTTCCAGAAGAATTCCAGCAAAGTCACAAAGCTGAAAACATTTTTTTTTTAGAGTGAGCACATCTTTATATTTGTGACAGAAAGAAACAGCCATCATCATGGCTTATCTAACTCTCTTTTAATTATTTTATTTTTGAAAACTAAAAATGCACATGTAAAAATATGGTCAAATGTCATGATAGTCTAGTTAGTGTGCGCATGTGTGTGTGTGCATGCACACACACACATACCTGCATACTCCAAAAGATTTTTACAGAATATATATAGCAGCTTTATTTAAAGTTTACTTATTTATTTGAGAGACAGAGAGAGAGGGAGAGTGCACAGGCATGAGCAGGAGAAGGGAGAGAGAATCCCACTTGGGTCTTGATCTCACTAACTGTGAGATCATTACCTGAGCCCAAATCAAGAGTCGGACTCTTAGCCAACTGAGCCACCCAGGCACCCCATAGCAGCTTTATTTATATTAGCTTCAAACTGAAAACAGTTTGAATAAGTGCCCTTTAATAGGTGTCCCTTACTTAATAAGAGAATAAATAAACACATTGGGAAAAACTTTTATATTGGAATACTACGCAGCAATAAAAAGGAACAAATTATAGATAAAAACATGATTCAATGCATAAAGAGTGAAAACATCTTTCACACACAAACATACCTTATATATGATTCTATTTACATGAGGTCCTAGAATTGGCAACATTTTTCTAAGGTGAGAAAAAAACAGTGCTTGTCTCTGGGGTCTGTGGATACAGAATGGATGGAAAAGTGAAGGAAGTTTGGGGACTAGACGCTGGGGGTTTATATCTTGAGAGTTTTGGCAGGTTACATATCTGCGCACTTGTCAAAACTCAGTGAATGTTCACCCAAAGCTTCTGCATTTCATTATATAGAAGTTTAAACCGTAAAGAAAATTTGCAAACAAATGTGAAATTCTAATAAATGATACGTAAGATGAAGTATTTAGGGAAAGTCTCCTGTTGCCTGAAATTTACTTTGAACATACCAAAAAAATAATATTGATGGATGGATGAATGGAGGGATGGATCAATATGTTATAAAGCAAACATAGTAAAATGCTTGCATACAGAAACTAGATGATAGTATATTGATGCTCACTGAAAAATTCTTTAAGTTTTTCCTGTTTGAAAATTTTCACAATTAAATACTGGAAAAACCTTATCTTTTTTGTTTGCTTTTACTTTACTATAGCACTGAACAAAATAGCTGGTACTTAGTGCTCAATTAAGTATTTGAAGGAAAGAAATAATAAATGGATATATAAATTAAAAATAGAAATTATGGAGTGCATGGGTGGCTCAGTTGTTAAGCATCTGACTTTAGCTGAGGTCATGATCTCATGGTTCATGAGCTCGAGCCCCTGCTTCAGGTGAGCATGAGCCCCACCTCTGGTAAGTATGAGCCCTGCTTCGGGTAAGCCCCACTTCTCTCTCTCTTTCTCTGCCCCTCTCTCACTTGTGCCCTCTCTTTCTCTCTCTCTCTCTCAAAAAAAAAAAAAGGATTGGAATTATGAATATGAAGCCCCAGTAAAATACCCAGTTCTCAGGGCCATTTTTATGATGTTTCACTAATCATCCCCATGACCCTAACTAAAACTGACCCTACTCTTCACTCTTTCCTGGACAAATGGTGCTACCTCAGCATTGCCCAAACAGCTGAGATAATTCCAAGAGAATCAGATTCTTTCTCAACCACAGAGAATCAATAGGTCTTTTAGATGGCCTCTGTTCCAAGGATGAGGGAGAGAGGAGGCAGATGGAGAAGTAACAGAAAGAGGTGATTGTTTTGATCACAATATTTTCAGCAAGTCTGTAATCTGAGATGGATGCAGTAATTTGAGGTTTTTATTGTTCTTTTAATGCTTAATATTCCTTAGTTAATGGCTGGTCTTTCAGATTCGTCTCTTCTCCCTTCATCAGTCCAAGATGGAGCATGGATTTAAGAAGGAGGGGGGTAGCTTATGAGGTCCCAAGGTGGCAGAGGATAGGCAGGATTATATGACTGTGGTATCCCATTTTTGTGTAGGAAAAGCTGATCTGGGCAGCTCCTTGAATTGCTGACTCTGATGTAAAATTTGTCTCTCCTGAATGTCCTGCTTGCTGAAATGTATGCCTGGGGTAAATTGTGATTTTTTCTCCTACTTGGTCATCTTTCCATCTTCCTTTGACTAGGTATGTTATTGATTTCCTAGGGCAGCCAAAACAAATTGCCACAAGCCTGGCAGCTTAAAACAAGAATTTGTTCTCTTATAGATCAGGAGGCTGGAAAGTTAGAACTCAAGGTGCTGGCAGGTAAGTTTTTTAGAGGCTCTGAGGCAGAAACTGTCCCATGCCTCTCTTTCCTAGCTTCTGGTGGTGGCCAGTAATCCTTGGCATTTCTTGGTTTTGTAGATGCATCACTGTAGTATGCTCCTGTCTTCACATGGGTCTCTCCTCTATATGTCTTTTTGTCTCTTCATGTGACCTTCTTATAGAGACCCAGTCATTGGATTTAGACACCACCTTAATCTATTATTTATCTTAACTAATTACATGTGCAAACATCCAATTTCCAAATAAGATCACATTTTAAAGTTCAGAGTGGATACATGTTTGAAGGACACGATCCAGCCCACTACAAGACCTTAGTGTGATTCTTGCAAGCTTTATTTAATCCCTGAAATCTGATTTTAGTTCTCAGACTTGGCATAGGCAACTCACTTTGTAGCCCTCAGCCTCAGGCCACTTTTTCCTGTGAAAGTAACCACTTTGACATACTCCTCAAATAGATTTCAGCTTATATTCATGTCCCTCTTCATTAGAAATGCAGGATATTCTTTTCTTTATTCTTATAAATTGTGAATACTAAAACGCTGTTAGTGCAGGGACCATGCTTTGAAAACCATTGTTTTAGACTTAGCTAGTATCGTTTGTCACCTTGGATGTTGATCTGAAAAGATCTGGACATACATCTGGACACATTTCCCCATACCCTCTCTAAGAGAGAAGGTGAGCATTTTAAGTTTTCTACCTTTTCTGCATAAGATCCTTTTCATCTTAGCATAATAAACTTCATTGGCTAACAGTTGTCAGAAGAAGTGATATGCTAACTATTCTAGGGGAGAAACTCTATGGACTAGTGGCCTGGACTGGCTGCTGATATGTAAAAATGGGAGCTAAATAAATTTACAGAATTCTTCTAGAGAAATCCTGGCACTTCTCAATTTATTACTATTTTTAGTTTAAGAAGCTGAATTGTAAGTGTTTTTTTCTTTGCTTTCCAGTTATCTTAACCAACTGAATTTCTACACTGTTCAAAGATAAACTGAAGTACATTAAAATTTTGAAGAGTTTATTTGAAAACATTGATTTGAATCTGGTGATGCCAACTTGAAAATGGTTAGGAGCTCTCTGCCAGCAGGATATAAAGGATATGCCTTTTTTTAATGTTTATTTATTTTTGAGAGAGAGAGAGAGAGAGAGAGAGAGAGATTGAGAGAACGCATGAGCATGAGCAGGGGAAATGCAGAGGATCTGAAGCAACCTCCACCCTGACAGCAAAGAACCCCATGTGGGGCTCAAACCCACACACTATAAGGTCAGGTCCTGAGCTGAAGTCGGCCACTCAACCGAATGAGCCACCCAGGTGCCCCTAAAGGAGAGGTTTTTGTAGAGCAGACATTGAAGCAAAGCAAGGGGATTATTTGATTGGCTATAACTTAAGTGATTGCCCTATTTGGGAAAGCCTTGTTGGCTGTTTGTGATTGCTTGTTCTTAAGTTTTGATTTCTTAACCTTGAGGCATTTACCAGAATTGACCCTGCTTAAGTTTTGGTTTCCTTACCCAAGCTGCCAGGGTATTAGAGCCACCTCAATCTAACGGCCTCCTTGTTTAATTACTTTAACAGCACCTACCCACAGCCCAGGGGCAATTGGAAACCTGAGGCCAACCAGTTCTTGTACATGAAAATGCAGAAAGAAGGGGCGCCTGGGTGGCTCCGTTGGTTAAACATCCTACCCTTGATTTTGGCTCAGGTCATGATCTCATGGTTCATGGGATCCATCCCTGTATCGGGGTCTGTGCTGATAGTACAGAGCCTGCTTGAGATTCTTTTTCTCTGCCCCTCCCCTGTGTGTGCACATGTGCACTCATGCACTCTCTATCTCTTTCAAAATAAATAAATAAACACTAAAAAAACAAAATGCAGAAAGAAAAATGAAGTAATAAAAAGAAAATACCATACCCATCACAAATATTCACATTTTCAGTTTTTAGATAAATATTTATTGATTGCCAACAACACTCTAGGAAATATTGGTGCAATATTTCACATATATTGATTATTTTAATAATGTACAACAGATGGATGTATCCTACGATTCTACTGCATGTTGTGTTTCGGTATTCCTGAGTTGCCATAGAATTTTTCTTACATTTTTCTCATTTGCAGTTCATAACTTAAGAATTGTAGTGCTTATTTTTAGCTGCAAGTATTGAGGCTCAGAGAGGCTTAAGGTCATAAAATTATTACAGGGAGAAATCAGAAAAATCTCAGCTTTTATGAAAACCAATTTAGTGTTCTTTACATCTATCCCTAGAGAAAGGTTATGTAATTCTGCTTTTAAAAATAGTATTATCTTAGGCATCTCATAGAATTTCTTAGCCTGAGGTTTGTAATGTGTATGTCAAACAAAAAGTAGAGGAAGAAGTTTGTTTGGCTTTCTGCTCCAGAGGGTTATTAGAAGAATTAAGTAACAATTACTTGAAGGATTTTATAAAAATTAAAATGAAATAAAGTTATATTTGTGTTAGGTTTACAGGTATATAACATGGTATTTTCTGCAGGGTGCTAGGTGACTACTCCAATATTCATGTATTCCTTATTTCTTAATAATAAAATCTTATTTTGTTAGCTGTTTAGAAAATAAATGCAGAAATACTAATAGAATTAGAATGTCAGCAGTTTGTAATCTCTGACAAAATAGTAAACCTAGGCAATAATCTTCAATACCTTTATGTTGAAGACTGCCAGAAAAATGTATATTGGAAGAAAGAGGCTGACAACATCTGAATTCTTTCCAAGAATTGAACTTGAATTTTTTCTATCTAAAAGTGTACAGAAAATGTGGAACACAGAAAACAGGTACCTTAGCATTTTTTTTTTTTGCAATTCTCAAAATCTAAAATATGGGAAATTCTACAAAATAAAAGTTTTTATTTTTTTTAAGAGAAGTAGAACCTTCAGATTAAAACATACTTAATTAGCATGTTATTCACATGCAAAATATGGGTCTTGTTTTGATTAAGAATTGAACAAATCAAGTGTAAAAATATAAAATCAGGGAAATGTGAATAGTGATCAAATATTTGATAATGTTAGGTGATTATTGCTAACTTTTACTTTAGTTGCGATAGTGCGTTATGTTTATATTTAAAGAAATTTATTTTTACCTTTTAGAGACATGTTCTGAAGCATTTACAGATTAAAAGATATGTGTGTGCTTGCTTTAAAATAATCTTTAGGTGGGGAGAAAGTGGTTGGGTATATGTAGAATAAAATATGATGGACCATAAATTATTTGTTGTTTAAGTTCAGTAATGGATACATAGGGGTTCACTATTTCTTTCCTTATTATATGTTTTAAATTTTTCTTAATGAAAATTAAAACTCGAAAAAAGAAAGAAAAACTAAGAATATCTTTGACTTTTTTAGGCCCACTTTCAAATAATTAATGGGTCGGATAATTTTAACTAAGTGAAAAGGAAAATATTAATATAAAAACATGTGAGATTTTATTTTATTAAGGAAATGTGGTAGCCATGTATGTTTACAATAAATAAATAGAAAGACCAAACTTTAATGAACTAAAATTCCAATTGAATTAGTCAGGAAAATAAGAAAAGAACAAACTCAAATGATGTGGAAAATGAGAGGAAATGCAAAAAACTAAAGAAATGGAAAACAATGATACAATGGATATAAAGAGTATGTAAATATAAGCTCTCAGTAGATAATTACAGTTTCTTGGCAAATTAGGAATAAAAGGGCATTTCTATAATTTACTAAAGTGATTCTACCAAAAACCTACAGCTAGCATTAATCTTAATATGAAAACATCATAAGTGATCCCTTTAAAATCAGGAACTAGGTGAGCATACTTAATATCACTGTTTCCAGACAGTATTGATCTGGAAGGTCATAGCTGTGTCAGTAATCAAGAAAAAGCAAAAGAATAAATATTTGAAAGGAAGTGACTATACTCTCATTATTTGCAGATAATATACTTAGTTACAAAGAAAACCCAAAATTATACAGAGAAAAAAATACTTGAATTAATAATAGATTTTAGAAAGACGTCTAGATAAAAAATCTATATGGAAGAAATGTGCTGACTGAAATTCATTTGCTTCTAACCGTGGGGTTGATAGGTTTGTGTAGTGACCCAAAAATTAAAGTGAAGTTTCCAAGCTTTCCTCAATCTGTATGAGGTCAGACATTGAAGCTGAACTTCACTGATGTTGCACAGCTCTTAACATCTTAATCTTTAAGACAGAAGGTGTCAACATTGACTGCATGTTAGAATCGTATGGGGAGCTCTCAAGACTTCTGATGCCTAGGTTTCACCTCCCAAAATTCCGATTTAATTGGTCTGTGTTACTCTCAATTGATTCTATCACGCAGTTAAATTGAGATCTGCTTTAAGAAGTGGGAAAGTAGGGGCCCCTGGATGGCTCAGTCGGTTAAGCCTCCAACTTCGTCTCAGGTCATGATCTTGTGGTCCGTGAGTTTGAGCCCCACGTTGGGCTCTGTGCTGACAGCTACAGAGCCTGGAGCCTGCTTGGGATTCTGTGTCTCCCTCTCTTTCTGCCCCTCCTCTGCTCACACTCTGTCTCTGTCTCTGTCTCTCTCTCAAAAATAAACATCAAAAAAAAAAAAAAAAGTGGGAAAGTAAACAATTTCAGTACCTCTCCTCTAACCCTAGGACTTCTGCCTAAGATTCTTGACTTGTAATGCCCACGTTCATATTGTACTCATGTGCAGCGTCTCCATTATGGGAGTGGTACAGGACTTCAGCTTAGTTTGGTGCATATTTGAACTAAGTTTTCAAGTTTATTTGTTCCTTAGTGAAGCATTTTCACCCAACACCCCATGATTAGGGTTATTTACTAAAAATACATATTTCTAGGCCGATTTCCAGAATCTGAAGGACGGAGGGGTTTGGGAAGATGCATTTTGAATGAGAGCCCCAAATTATTCTTATAATCAAGTAAGTTAAAGAAAAATGCTGCATAAATGAAGCCATTAACACTGTTAAATTTTAGTTATACTTTATCATCTTATTTCTCTATTTTACTGATAAGAAAAGCTTTGTTTTCTATTAGAAAACACACTTACCTTTATTTACTTCAAAAGGCACATAAGGACATAGAGGTTCCTTATCCTGGTGACATACTCCAAAGAGAGGACAGTCTTGAGCTCGTTGCAGATTTTGCTTCTCGAAGCCAAAGAAAGACATGACATCACCATCAGGCTTTGGATAAACAATGGCTTTAAATCAAAAGTTTTGTAAAGATTACTACGTTCAAGCAAAATGCCCAGGAAATACTTTACTTAAATGGCTTCTTCTATAAACAATATTCCAATATGAATTATAACCTTAGCGATAGGAAGTATCAGACAGTGGTGACCTACTTTAAACCTTTTATTTTAAGAAAACCTGAAGTTAGCTGGTTTTAACTACAGAAGAAAATCAACAACAACAACAACAACAACAACAACAGCTAATTGCTGTTAGAGCAAGTGATCATTGTGACTCCTGATGGAGATTTCAATTACATTAAAGTATTTTCAATCTGCACAGTTGATAGGGAGTTATTAGAGTAATATTGTGAAGTTCACCAATATATATGCAACTATAGGTAAGCACATATTTCAGAGCGTTGGGTTTGAATGAGAATGCTTCACTCTAATTGGATTTTGTAATACCTTATATGCTAGAGAAATGTCTACATGAATGTTTTAGCTAACATGTAAATCTCATATTATGTGAAAACACCTGACAACAATTTTTAAAACACCAGATGTACTTGAACTAAAAAATGTAATAAGTTTCGGCTATAAGAAGTTATAGTAGTATGGGTATACATAGGTCTTGAATAGTACAATATCTCTGGCCTTTGAAATAAGTCATATATATATCATAAAAAAGATGCTTTGAATAGGGTAAAAATATCACCCAAAATGTTCAAGATTAACATTGCTTTTACAGAGCTAAATATTTCTTTACTAGGTAATGTGAGAACCATTCCTTCTGATAAAATGGTTCTTTAGGGTACAATCTAAAATAAGTATAATTCTTTCATGCATTAAACTCTTAATGACCTTAGGAATTAAATGCATTGGGCAGGAGGGAATTTAGGTGGAAAGACTTATTTTTTTCTTCTAAGTAAAATATATTGTAAAGATATGGAAATGTTTGCATTGAGAAGGAAAGCTGGTGAAAAGCAGATAAAAAGGGCCAGCCAGCTGTCCAAGGCCAGATACTCCCCTTGTATGCTTTTGGGCATCTTGCTTGCTTCTTGCATCAGTCAGCAGCCAGGAACCAGAAGCTTGATTATACTAGTCCTGCCCAATCTGGAAGCACATATGTATAAAAGACCAGTAAAACCCGAGCCAGATGCTCAGCCTTTGGAGGTGACTCCACCAGCCTGGCATCAGTGCAAAATAAACCATCTTTTCTGATTCCCTGTGTGCATGTCGCTTGTCCCTTCCTGGGCACCGAGTATTTGCTGTAACGGCATAGCTCTGTTAATAAAACTGTCTCCGTCAAATAAATGGCTATAAATTAATCAGAGCCAAAGACATACTTTTTCCAACCTTTTAAATAGGAGTTTTTTTAATATTGGAAAAGAAGTTGGTGCACTGAAACAAACAAAAAATATGAAGCCAAGAGAGAGAACTGTATTGATTTTTATCTTTGATGGCAATGCTTTTAGAGTTTTTATTAGTATAATCGACTTACAGATTAAAAAAAAAATTTTACATTTATTTATTTTTGAGAGATAGAGCACAAGTGGGGAGGGGCAGAGAGAGAAGGAGACAGAATGCAAAGCAGTCTCCAGGCTCTGTGCTGTCAGCACAGAGCCTGATGCGGGGCTTGAACTCACAAACTACGAGATCCTGACCTGAGCCGAAGTCAAACGCTTAACCGACTGAGCCACCCAGGCGCCCCTCAACTTACTGCTTTTTCAAGGTAAAATGAAATGTAAATATTTGTCTTGATAAGTTGGGATATTTCTCCAATTATCTTTCCTATGAAATCCATAATTTTAGTGTGTATATATGCATAAATGTTTGTGTATACATAGGACTATATATAATATATGTGGACATATATGTATTTAGAAGGCTGAAGCTCAAGTTTACAAAATATATATTTAGAAAAATCAAAAACAAGAAACTTCTCAATGACTATTTACCCCTAAATTTATATTGATTTACTTTGTGTAGAGTATTCCATCCATTCACATTATGAACTTGCTGTACTAAATAAAATAAATCTCTATCTATCTACACACACATATTTATTGGAATGCACATGTGTCACTACTGGTTTTAGGAAAGAAATATGGCAGTACAATTAGAAAAATCAAGTAAGTTTCAAAGATGCTTTTATTAGCAAAGGTATCTTTAAATTAGGTGATTTGAAAGATACATTTACATTTTAGAATAGGAGGAGACAATTTATTGCATTACAGGAGGTGTAATGCGCTACTGACTTCAGTTTGTATCTTACCCTACAATTTTAAATACATAGATAATGTTAATTTGTGGAATAAGAATGGAGGAGCAAAGAATGACTGCAAAGTATTACACTTCATGTAATAGTTACTGGTTGTTTATCATGAGAATGAGATAGAAATGTGGGCAAAATACAAAGTAGACAGTCAAATAAAGGGTAGTTGCACTGGTCTAATTCGAAATCCCAGACTTAGCTAACTTCTTATTTCCAAATCCTGTGTGTGTTTGTTGAAAGAAGAACCCTGTGGAACTCCGTAGCTAGATCCATTCAAACCTCTTGCTCCAAGTAAACAGGAAAAAAGGAAGAAAAATAAATACACCCTTCTACTGGTAGCTGGGTTACCATTTATGGATTAAGAATGGCATTTGTTCCTGGAAAGAAGAAATTAATTGATAGGAAAATTGCCAGATATAAGGAATACTATTATGTAAAGGCCAGAAATCTGTGTCAGAGTAAACAGATGGGGACTGTGTTACAATGCAGAAAAAAAATGTGAGGGAGAAATGCAAAAAAAAAAAAAAAAAAAAAAAAAAAAAAAAAAGAGAGAGAGAGAGAGAGAAGCAATGATGGTATATTTGACATGATAACAGATGCAAAACAGAGAGTGGT
Organism: Panthera leo; assembly: GCF_018350215.1. Lineage (NCBI taxonomy): Eukaryota > Metazoa > Chordata > Mammalia > Carnivora > Felidae > Panthera > Panthera leo. The sequence goes on from NC_056682.1 coordinate 65,342,577, forward strand.
TAAGATAAGATGTCCTCGTTTATTAAAAGAAGATAAAGTAAAATCAACAATGTATGCATTTCAAGGAATAAATACTTATTCTGACTTTAAAGGAACAAATTCAGACTATGAAGTTCTTTGGATATATATATCATTTTAGTGAGATCATTATGAATTACTAAAATGATTTTGACACCATGGGCTGATGAGTTTACTTGGATGACAAGTATTGCATTTGAGAATACATGTGTTTATTAGTTATTGTGCTATTGATGTAGTGGTCAAAGATTATTAATCCTTCTAAAGCGCAAGAAGGGGCCAAGATAACAGAATAGCTTGAAGTACTTGGCACAAGAAGGTAGGATCTGAGTATGTTGATATTACAGGATAACCAGTGAACATCAGAGCATTTGCTTCTGTAATCTTTATATCAGGGATAGTCTTAAATAAAGGAATTTAAAGGCAATATTTTCTTTGTATAAATCCAGCAAAATAAATCTTCACGGGTGCCCTGAACTAGTGCATAGGATCTTTTTATTGTTTGGCAAATTATCTGATTTCAATTACCAAATTGTATTGTTTTGCCTTTATACCCAGCACATACTGTTTCTTCTATCAGAAGCATTCAAGGATGTGCTTTTTGCAATCACTGTTATTCCTAAATTTCAGAAACTTTTTTAGTTTTTTATTGAGAGAGAGAGAGAGCAATTGGGGAGGAGCAGAGAGAGAGGGTGAGAGATAATCCCAAGTAGGCTTCACGCTGTCAGCCCAGAGCCTGACGTGGGGCTTGATCCCATGAACCTTGAGATCATGACCTGAGCTAAAATCAAGAATCGGATGTTTAATTGACTGAGCCACCCAGGTACCCCAGAAACTTTTTTAAAAAATATATTCTAACCATTATACTAAAAATATTAACCGATATTGTTCTTTTAGAATTTTGCATTCAAGAAGCTATGATGCTATAATTAAAGCAATGAAAAGAACAGTAAATAACTGAGAATGCAAGAGCAGTACAAACCTAAGGATCCTGTCACAGTCACATCCTTACATGAAAAAAATGAACTAACGCTGAAGGGAAAAATACTTTCCTCAATTTAAAAAAGTCTTCAATGTTATATTTAATGTTAAGATGGACAACCGGAAACATGTTGGTCCACTGGTTTGAAATAAGGCTGGCGATAAAAAAGGTCCACTTCTATTTTGTGTTTCTTTCAATTACAAGAGAATTTATCTTCAAACTTGGAAAAATATTACAAAGAATGCAAAGAGCAGACTGCTTTCTGAAAGGTGAAGAGCCATTAAGAAAGAGCACAGTTGCTTTTAAAAATTAATTTTCCTTTGAGGCTTGTTCAATTTATATTACACAGTACTGGAATAATTTACACATACTGCTCAGTAACTCTTAAGCATCCCTGAGAAATCATGGAAAGGAAAACAGGTTCTCAAATATAGAGGATTCCATTATCTTAATTTTTTAATCTTTTTAAAAAATGTTTGTTTATTTTTGAGAGAGAGAGAGAGTGAGTGGGGGAGGAAAAGAGAGAGAGAGAGACAGAGAGAGACAGAGAGAGAGAGAATCTGAAGCAGGCTCCAGGCTCTGAGCTGTCAGCACAGAGCCCGATGAGGGGCTCAAACCCTCAAACTGTGAGATCATGAGCTGAGCCAAAGTTGGATGCTTAACTGACTGAGCCACCCAGGCACCCCATCCATTATCTTAATTTTTAAATAACATTATGAATTGGATTTTCTAAAGTGACAGACAAGTGAACTTGCTATAAAAATTTCCCTTTTTTTATTATAAAAATTCTTCTAGTTTGGATTATGCAGTGTGTTCTGTTTATGCATTCTCTTCAGAATATTTTTCCTGTATTCCAGGCACACCACAATATTTTTATTTCAATAAAATTTTGTCATGCTTATTCTGTAAGGTACTTATTAAGGTGTAACTTGCACAGAAAAAATATATATAAATAAATTGTATAATGATAAATTAAAAAAATTCCTCTTCGTCATGGTAAGCACAACTAGAATAATAAACACAATTATCATCTCTGTAAAACCACCCCTTTTCAGTTTCTTTTCTCCCCTAAGAGTCACCATTATGACAACTTCTTTTATTTTTTAAATTTTTTAAAATATTTATTTATTTTTGAGACAGAGGGAGACAGAGCGTGAGCAGGGGAGGGGCAGAGAGAGAGGGAGACACAGAATCTGAAGCAGGCTCCAGTCTCTGAGCTGTCAGCACAGAGCCCAATGCGGGGCTCGAACCCACGAACCGTGAGATCATGACCTGAGCTGAAGTCAGACGCTTAACCAACTGAGCCACCTGTGTGCCCCAGAAACTTCTAAAATCAAAGAGTAGTTTCAGGTATTTTTGAACTTTGTATATATGCAGTATTGTCTTTTTTGTGCCTAGCATTTATTATTTCAGCATTTCAGTTATGAGGTGCCTCCATATTTGTGTAGATATTGATATAGATATTTGTAGTTTAAAATTTTTTCTTGCTGTATCACATTCTAATATGTGAATATATCACCATTTATATATCCATTCTCAGTTGTTGGACATTTGGGAAGCTTATATTTTGGTACTATTATGTGTAGTTCTGCTATAAAAATTCTAATCTACCACTATGTATCTGCTGAATGTGTTATATGCATTTCAGGTGACTATACACCTAGAGATGGAATTACTGGGTAATAAAGTATATGTGTTACACTTTATTAGATATTGTCAAACAAACTGCAAAGTAGTTGTACTCTCACTAGTGGTATATGAGAGTTTAAATAGCTCTAATCCTTTATAGCACTTTGTTATGTAAAATAATATATATATATATATATATATATATATATATATATATATGACATTTTTTTGAAGGATGGGCTTATGTAGTGGCATTTCACTGTGTTTTTGTTTTTTATTTCTCTGAAGTCTAATGAAAGTGAACAACTTTTCATTGTTTATTGTCCATTTGGGTATATATTATTATAAGGATCTATTGTCCTATCTCTACTGGATTTTCTCCTTTTTTCTATTGATTCATATAAGTTCTTTATATATTTTGTATTGAAACCATAGAAAAATTTAGGACAAGTTATCTATAATATTGAATCTTTTAATTTATGAACATTGTATAATCCCTCTATGTGTTTAGATTATTTAAATTTTCTCAACAGTGCTTTGCAGTTTCCACTGTAGAAGTCTTGGATATTTTCATTAGTTTTATGCCTGTGCATTTGATGTTTTTGATGCTATTGAAATGGTAGTTTTATGAATATCATGTTGTATTTGTTACTGGAACATAGGAATTCTTTCTACATATTTACCTTGTATGCTAACCTTATATCCCGAGACTGCTTAATTTCATATAGTGTTCTAATAGTTTTCCCACAAATTTCTTTGGATTTTTAAAGGATGCAAAATCACATGCAGACAATGACAGTTTTGTTACTTCTTTACCTATCTTATGCTATTTCCATTTTTTACCTCCTTAAATGTATTAAAAATTCCAGTACAATATTATATCTAGTTGATTAAGATAGTATCCTTAACTTGTTCTCAAATCAAGGGGAAATTTTTATATTTCAGAATTAGGGATGATGTTTACTGTAGGCTTTTTGTAGTCATTTCCATTTTTAGTTTGCTAAGAATTTTTTTTAATGAATGCAAATTGAATTTTATCTAATCTTTTCTGAATACCTAGATGTGAGCATTTCCTTTTTTTGTTGTTGTTGTTAATGTGCTAAATTAGGTTGACTTAACAGGTTTACTGAAATTTATTTCATACACAAAGGCAGTTAATTGGTCTTCAGTATACTTACAGAGTAGTTCAATTATTACCACAAATTTACATTTCCATCACCCCATAAAGAAACCCTGTATGCATTAGCAGTCATTCCCCATTTTCCTTCCCCACACAACCCTGCATGCCCTAGGCCTACGCCACCATTACAATCATTTCTGTCTCTACAGATTTGCCTATTTTTGGCCTTTCATATAAATAGGATCATAGAATATGTGTTGTTTGTGACTAGATTTTTTCCTTTAGCTAAATGGTTTTTAAGGCTGATCCATGTTGTAGCATGTATCAGTTCTTCTTCTTCTTCTTCTTCTTCTTCTTCTTCTTCTTCTTCTTCTTTTGGTTTATTTGTTTTGAGAGAGACAGAGACAGCATGAGTAGGGGAGGGGGAGAGAGAGAGACAGAGTCCCAAGCAGGCTCTGCACCATCAACATACAGCCAGATGTGGGGCTCAAACCAATGAAACTGTGATCATGACCTGAGCCCAAACCAAGATTTGGACGCTTAACCAACTGAGCTACCCAGGCGCCCCAATACTTAATTTAAAAAAAAGTTTATTTGTTGGGGTTCCTGGGTGGCTCAGTCGGTTGAGCTTGCGACTTCGGCTTAGGTCATGATCTCGTGGTCTGTGAGTTTGAGCCCTGCATGTGGCTCTGTGCTGGCAGCTCAGAGCCTGGAGTCTGCTTCAGATTCAGTGTCTCCCTCTCTCTCTCTGTGCCTCCCCTGCTCACACTCTGTCTCTGTCTCTGTCTCTCTCAAAAATAAATAAACATTAAAAAAAAGTTTGTTTATTTAGAGAGCACAGGCAGGGGAAGGGCAGAGAGAGAAGGAAGGAGAGAGAGAGAATCTCAAGCAGGCTCCACATTGTCAGCAATGAGATGGATGCAGGGCTCTATCCAATGAACCACGAGATCATGACCTGAGCTGATACCAAGAGTCGGATGCTTAACTCATCAAACCACCCAGATGCCCCAAGTACTTCATTTTTAATGCCAATAATACCCCAACTTCATGGATGTATTGCTTTATTTATCCATGAGCTGATGGACATTTGGCTTTTTTCCACTTTTTGAATATTACAAAACAGTGTTAGGAATACTTGTGTACAATTCTTTGTGTGAAAGTGTATTTTCATTCCTTTTGGGTATATATCTAGGAATTGGTTGGTCTTATGGTAACTGTACGTTTAACATTTTGGGAATTGCCAAACTGTTCTCCAGGGTGACTGCATCATGTTAAATTCCTCCAATGAATGGATAAGGGTTATGGAGTGTCCACATCCTTGCCAGAGCTTGATATTATCTGTCATTTTTGTTATAGTCATACTATTCTGGTAGATAGAAGTGGCATCTCACTATGGTTTTGATTTGTATTTCCTTTCTGATTAATGATGCTGGGCTTCTTTTCATGTGCTTATTGTGATTTTTATACCATCTTTGGATAAATATCAATTGGATAATTTATCCAGTCTTTTAATTGGGTTTTATCTTTTTTGTTGTTGTTAATAGGGTTCTTTGTTTACTCTGGATATAATCCTTTATAATATATGTGACTTGGAAGTATTTTCCACCATTCTATGGACTGTATTTTCAGTTTCCTTAGGGTATCCTTTGACATACAAAATTTTTAATTTGGTAAAACCCAATTTGTTTCTTTTTCCTTTGGTTTCTTGTGGGTTTTGTGTCATATCTAGGAAGGCTTTGCCTAACCTTAGTATGTGAAGATCTACTCCTGCCATATTGTCTCTGCTAAAGAATGTTCCACTTGTACTTCCATTTCTTTGCTCAAACTTATACCTAATTTCTGTCAGCCTAAATACAAAAAAACTAGTTCAAAAAGCAAAACATTTATTTGGCATAAATAACTTGCAAACACAGGTTTAGGTAGAAACCCCAATAGTGTCCCAACTACAGGAGATAGATGGTTTTTTATGGAAAAAAAAAAGAAGATTAGGTAAAATTTTTAAGAAGAGTTCATTGGGGATGACTTCATTAATTGGTCAGGTTAAGCAATCATTAGACAAAAAGTTTTACTGATATCAATATTTTCATATAGTATTTTTCTCATTCTTGCTGACATCTTGAAATATTGGTGGTTTGGCTCAGTTCAAAATTTAGAAAACTGGACATGCAAGGCAGTTCCTTTAAAATGGCTGCCCCAGCTCTGTTTTTAAAATGGCTCTCCTTGGGTGCCTGAGTGGTTGTTGGCTTAGTGTCCAACGCTTGATTTCAGCTCAGGTTATAATCTCATGGTTCTTGAGTTCCAGCCCCATGTAGGGCTATGCACTGGGAGCGCTGAGAGCACAGAGCCTACTTGGGATTCTGTCTCCGTGTCTGCCCCTCCCCTACTTGAGCTCTGTTTCTCTCAAAATAAATAAATAAACTAAAAAAAATGGCTCTCATTATGTCATTTTTGACATTCCTTTATTTGTTTTGGTATTGTTGTAAATGGAACTTTATTAATTTCATTTTCAGATTGTTCCTTGCTAATGCATAAGATTATAATTGATATTTGTGTATTTGATCTTGCATCCTGTAACTTTGCTGAACTCATTTATTAGCCCTAATAATTTTTTGTGAATGTAATTTTCTATGTATAATGTTATGTCTTCTGCAAATAAAGATAGTTTTACTTCTTCCTTACAAACACATGAAGCAAAGGAAAAATTCTTCTCTGTCCTCAAGGTATTCCAGCTGGATTAAGAATTAAATATACATGAGACATTAGCAGGAGAAAAGATCCAAAGTTTCATCATGTGAGCATGGAGGCCCAATTATGAAATTGAGACCTAAAGAAATGACCAAGGCAGGCAGGTTTTATACTTTTTAGGTAGAGATAGTAAATCTGTGAGGAATTGACAGGACAAGGAAAGCTTAATTTTGGGAGCTTCAATTAGTACGGAATTCTAAATAGAATTCGGGCTGTGGTAATAAATTAGTAAAAAGTAACATGGATTGTTCATACAGCCTTCCTGGCTCTAAACTTCCCATGTGTGGTGATAAGGGTATCTCTTTACCCTCTGGTACAGGGGGAGTACCTTTCACAGGAAAGAATTTATTTCCTGCTTTCAGAGGGGCAGAGGAGAGTTTGAGTTGCTTCTTGTACAGGCTGTCTCTTAACTAACCTCTATTTAAACTGATCACTATTCCAAAGTAGCACATTTTGGGGCAGCCAGCCCTTGGCCCCTGCATATACATCCTTTTCATTTATTTTCTTGTCTAATTGTCCTGACTAGAACCTCCATAAAATTTTTCTTGGAAGGGAAGAATAGACATTCTCGTTCTGTTCCTGTTGTTAGGGGATAATCATTCGTTCACCATTAAGTAAGATGTTAGCTGTGGGTTTTCTATACATGCCCTTTATCAGGTTGAGGAAGTTTTCTTCTCTTTGTAGTTTGTTATGCATTTTTATCATGAAAGGTTGTAGGATTTTGTCACATGCTGTTTTCCACCATCTATTGAGATCATCATATGTATTTTTTCTTTTAGTATAATAGTTAATAATAGTATGTTATATTAATTGATTACTGTATGTTGAAGTAGTGTTGCATTCCTGGGATAAATCCGACTTGGTAATGGTATATAATCCTTATATGCTGCTGGGTTCAATTTGCTAGTAATTTTCAGGATTTGTGCATCTATATTTATAAGAGATATTGGTCTGTAGTTTGTGTGTGTGTGTGTGTGTGTGTGTGTGTGTGTGTGTGTAGCTCTCTGTCTAGCTTTGGCACCAGGATCATGTAACCTTATAATAGAATAAATTAGGAAGTATTTCTTCTCCACTTTCACTCCTGGGAGTGATTGAGAATAATTGGTGTTAATTCTCTTATTTGTGACTGTGTTTGGGATCTCCCAGAGGATAATCCAGAATATGTGTGATTTCCTTCAAGGGAATTGCTCCTTATGTAACTGTACATTTAGTGCATCTGTAGGAGGAGTTTAGGAGCCTCCCATGTCACCATCTTTATAGCCATCCCGTTTAGATGTTGATATTGTAATTCTCATGATATTGAGGATTGGGTTTTGTTGTGTTCCTTTAAATAATGTTGGATGTTGTTTTGGAAGGCAATTACATTATTTCTTATAATCAATATAATTTTTAAAGCCTTTTAAAAGGAGCTCTTTAGGTTTGGTTTAGATTAATATTTATTCTAAATAAAATTTAGTCCTACTAATACGGGATGACGACCTTTTTATGATTTATATTGTATGCTGCAGGTGTTTAGTGAAGACTCTTCATCCAGCTCTGTAGAATTTGAAGGATCCAAACCTGTTTGGGTTCCAAGAATTATTCATTTTACAGCTTCCCCTATAGTCTTTTTCGGTCTCATGGATTTTCATTGTGTACATAATATAAACATTCAGCAAAATACTCATGGGCCTTCCCTTCAGATTTCTTTTAGGTTCCTTTCTCTTCAGATTTCTACCATGAAAATTTCACCCTCCTGAATATTCCTAAACTCTAACCTGTCTCCTCAAATCAGTGTGAACCCCCATGTTGTGCTTGGAATCCCATGTGTACTTCATAGCGCATACTGCCACTGGGCAGAAGACCAAAGTAACTATAATGTTCATCTTATTTGTTTATTTTCTTTGAAGGATCTCAGTATCACTCTACCTGTTGTCCAGTGTTCAAAAACAGTTTCACATATTGTGTCCTATTTCCAATTTTTTTATGGCAGGAGAGTAAGTCTGGTTACAGTTGATTTTTCATGACCAGAAACCAATGTTTTATCAAATACACTTTTCTTCTAGGAATAAATAAATGATTCATTATCATATACAAAGAGAAATGAATAACAAGGATATTAAAAAATTATTGTTTTGAAGAAATGTGAGTTTAGATTGAGAATGAGGGATGAATCAGTATGAATATAGAGGGCAAACGAGAGTAGACTAAATCCAAGTTTATATAAGAAAATCTTTGGAAAATAGGGTTTATATCGGTGGGTTACTTTTAAACACAAAGAGGAAGGATTTTAGAGTTGAGGTATGTATAAGGAATTAAGGACTTCACACTGTGATGGGAAATATAGAAATGAACTGTCCTGAAACTTGAGGGGATTTGAGGTATGCATCTATGCTTAGGTTCAAAAAGTGTTTTGTGGGCGTTGTATGGCTTTCAGAGGATAAAGGATTTTTATCCAATTAATTTTACAATTCCATGACAGTGAAGATAGGGGTCATCCACTTGAAGTCCTAGAAACTGCTCAAACTGTTTAATGAACTGTAGTGAAAAAAACTGTACTAGTTTCATAAGTTTCTTATCTCAAGAAATTTCAAAAAATTAAAACATACTTTTTGCATTTTCCAAGACACCAAACTGAAAGCAACTTAAAGACTTATGCTTATTGTCACCTATTTACTAGCTAATTAAGTTAAATAATAAGAGCAAAGTTAACATATATACTACCTAAAAATGCCAAGAATATATTTTTCAACCTATATAATAAATACATATTTTCTATTCAATTGCTAATTTATCAAATGTTTATTTTTTGAATGTTCTAAGAAGTATTCCAGGTGTTCAGAATATGGAAATGAATAAGGAAAATCAAAGATTTATCTTCAGTAAGCTTATGTTCTAGTGGCAGATGTAATAGAAAATTTTAAAAATTAATAAATTATTTCAGGTTGCAATAAGACCTGTAAAACAAACAGGATAATGTGATAGAACATTACTGAGATATAGGGAACAGCTCCTATAGCCAATTTTGTTAGAGAAGACTTCTGTGAGGATTTGATATTTGAACTGTAGCTAAAGGAAATAGCCAAGATCTGAGGAAAGAATATCTAAGTAAAGAGAGGAACAACTGTAAAAGTCCAGGGATGGAACCAAGCAGATGTATTTCTGAGTTCAGAGGCTAGAAATAAGGCTCTTCTAGCTGGTGTATAGTGTTGGAGGAGAAAGTGATTAGAGAAGAGAATAAAGGGACAGGCAGAAAAGGTAGGTGTGTGCAAGTAATATAAACAAATCGTGAATGACTTGACAGTAAACACTGGAAGAAATCTCTGACTGATAATAGCTCTTAAAGAACTGTGTTGAGAATTTTGAAGCTGATTCAAGGACTTCTAGAAAAGAATGTCATGGTCACCTTAGAAATATTTGTACGCAGCTGGTGTGTGTTATTGATTGTATATAAAGATCACATAAAGATAAAACTTGCATATATATATATATATATATATATACACACACACACACATACACATATAAATACATATATTTATATATATATATGCTTATATATATATACATATATACTTTATATGTGTGTATATATATACATATTTGTCAGTATCAAATGAGTTATATCATACGTATATTATATAACACTTTAGGAGCACATATATACATATATACATATGTTTATACGTATATACAACCCACAAATCATGAGAACATGACCTGAGCTGAAGTTGGATGCCCAACTGACTGAGCCACTCAGGTGTCCCTGCCAATTATTATATTTAAGTTATTTGCTGTTTTGCAGGTGGAAATCACAGGTTTCTTTTCCATCCCAAGTTATTCTAATAAGTAAATTGTTTCAATATTTTCTTCTTGAGTAATTGGCAAGGTTTATGAAGTGTAGGAGTTTTCAGATATCACCATGTGGGTGTATTAAGATTGGATACAATTTCAAGCTTCTTCATGGATTTTAAAAAGTTTGATTTATCTTTGCCTGCTAAATTATGTATTACTTTGTAATATGAATTTCAATTCTTTTAAATTAGGTAAAATATCCTTAACTGCTCTTGAATTAAGCCTGCAAAGAAGCATAAACTCAAGAATCATAAGTTTATTTTATTTATTTATTTTAAAAGTTTACTTATTTTGATTTTGAGAGAGAGAGATAGAGAGAGAGAATGCATGCACATGAGAGAGAGGGAAGGGCAGAGAGAGAGGGAGAAAGAGAATCCTAAGTAGGCTCTAGGCTGTCAGTGCAGAGCCCAATGTGGAGCTTGGTCCCACAAGCCATCAGATAATGACCTGAACTCAAATCAAGATTTGGACGCTTAACTGACTGAGCCACCAGGTGCCTCATAAATTTCTAAGAACCCAAAAGTTGAAGTATATTTAGCCTAGTTAGTATCTCTTGAGAAGAGAAACTATCAACTTATCATAAGATCATACTTCTTCTTGTCAGCATTCTAAAATACTTAATATAAATAAAGCCTGACTTAAAGAATTGTAAATGCCCACCTATTCTGAAAGAAATTAATGTTGAAGTTATTTTACCAAATGAACTGAGGTGTCCTACAAACTGTTCTTCTTGGGAAAAGAAATGCATTTTGTGACATCAGCACATTGCTTCCTACTTCCAACTAAGTGCCTTTTTTTTTCATAGTGATCCTGACAAAGATAATACCATCGATCAAGTTAACTACCTTGACGAAACAAAAAAACAGTGTTCTCATACTTTACTTTCTAAAACATATTTTATTTTAGGCTTTAGAACATATTTTAAATAATAGTTGACTTACAGTATTTGTCCAGTAAGTCTAGTGTCTGTGTTTTCTCAGGATAAGTTTCTACTGATATCTTTTTACCTATGTATGGGCCATCCTTTCTTGTTTCTTTGGATGCCTCATGATTGTTGTCATTGTTGAAAACCGTACACTTTAAATAATAGAATGAAGTAACTCTGGAAATCAGATTCTACTGTCTCCCAGGGTCTGTTGTTACTGTCACTTAGTATAGTTGTTGTAGTTTGTTTATGGCTTTTCTGAATGAATTCTGTATGGTCCCTATTCTTTGTCATGCTTGGCCACTGAATCCTCAGTTAGCCAAGTAGTCAGCAAATGATAGAATAGAGATTTCCTTAAATGCCTGGAATCAATAAATCTCCCAATATTTTCCAAGGGACTCTGTATATATTGGAGCATGTCTTTAATGTTTATCTAGGTAGTTTAAAACTTTGCTTAAACTTCATTTTCTGCTTACACAGAGCCTCAAGATCAAATAGAAGTGAAATCTTAGGGCCTTCCCAAATCTTTCCTGTACATGTGTACATCTCTGCATTTGTATGACTTTGTAGATTGCCAGGAATATGTTGGAACATTTCAAAGTTCTTGTGAACATCTTATTCCTCACCTTTTGGCTTAGACTGTTTCTCCTAACTACTACCCATTGCCTCAATCAGTCATGACATTAAAACAGTTGCCAGTAAATATTTTCATCAAATGCCAATTTAGGAGCAGCTTTTAGCACCAGGCAAGCTCTGATCAGATCGCATAAAAACAAGCCTATTGAGTACCTCTGCCAACAAACCATGAGACATATAAAGTGTCTTTGTGAATTAGGTTCATTTTCTCTTCATTTTTGGGAATCTGTGATGTTATTGTCAATACTACCATTGAGATAGGAGGCAAGGATGCATCTATAGTAAATTAAAATGCCATAAGGTCACATTCTTACCAATATTCTGTCATCGTTTTTGCATAAATGTTTTCCAGGTTGCTGTGAACTTTTGATTCGTTTCCTAAGTTCTGAAAAAAATTTGTTCTGACAATTTTTGTGTGTTTTTTTTCCCCACTGATGTTATGAGAGGCAAATTTTCAGAGATTCTTACTACATTATTTTTGCTGATGTCACCCAGTCATGACTTCTTAGTGCAGCCATCATGAAGAAGGAAGCGGCAAAGAAGGGGAGTGGATAACTCCAAGGATATTTCCGGCATGTTGGATACAATGCTTTTCCTCCTATATCATTGGTCAAAGTAGCTATAAGGCAGTCCAGGAAACATTTATTCATAGTGGCCATATACCCTGCTAAAAATCAGGGCCCATTGTTGAGCAACCAGAAGAGAATGGTTATTATGTAAAAAAAAAAAAAAAAAAAAAAAAAAAAAAACCAAAACTGCAGCTACAGTATTTTCTTTCTTTTTTTTTTTTTTAACGTTTATTTATTTTTGAGACAGAGACAGAGCATGAACAGGGGAGAGTCAGAGAGAGAGGGAGACACAGAATCTGAAACAGGCTCCAGGCTCTGAGCAGTCAGCACAGAGCCCGACGCGGGGCTCGAACCCACGGACGGTGAGATCATGACCTGAGCCGAAGTCGGCCGCTTAACCGACTGAGCCACCCAGGTGCCCCCAGCTACGGTATTTTCTTACACACAACACATTTCCTATTGCCCAAGTGAAGCTCCTAATGCTATTCTCATATCATTCTTATATCCTTTTTTTTTTTTTTTTCCTGTGAGGGGACTCTAAGTCAGGAATGACCTATGGTGTCATCCGACCTCATCATTCTGTTCTGTTAATGTATCCCTTTTATCCAGCCCAATGTTGAAGATTTCTGTGTGGTAAACTGTCCTGTCCATCTGGCTCAGATATGGCTTCTTATAGCATAGAAATGTAAAAAAAATAAATAAATTGAAAAATGAAGATGAAAAGAAATTCATCAATGTTTTACTTGTAGCTGTAATCAAACACTGCTTGCCAAGAATTGCACAGATTATCTGACTTCTCATGGGAGTATGTTGTTTGTTTAGACTAGCTAAAAGACACTGGGATTGCCCCTGTATTTTCTCTCATAGAATTTTGTCAAAAACAGTAAAATGGAGGCAGAAAGAGCAAACGATCAGAAAACACCAATAATAAAGTTTTTTTTTTCCTGACCATCTTCCCTGTCACTACACAGCTGATTATCATGTTGTTCTCCCACCAAGTGATATCTGGATTAATATTTTTACCTCTGCAAAAAGGGCACCAGGGTTTTATCCTTTAATACCTGAGTTCTTGAAATCTATCTCCACTGTGATCTGGATGTGAGGAATCCAGAGACAACTTTTGGCTCCAAAACAGAATTGTTCTTTGCCACCTGCACCAGCATGATTTATGGACTAATTTTCCTCTTGACATAAACAACACTAATTATGAGACACTGGGCTTCCTGCTTCAGCTGCCCTGGGGTAAAACATGTTCATTTCTATACTTGTCACCTGAAATGAGAGTCTCTACTTCAAGGGCTTTATTGTTGCCTTCCAAAATCTCTAGTGGTTGTGTCTGTTGGCTGAAACTTTTGTCAGTGTATCAAACCATATGTGTTAGACTGTTTGGATAATGTAGTAATTGCTTCTCCAGACTTTATCATGCAGTAAAGTTTGTTATTGGAGGTTAAAATGATATTGAGGGACTTTTTTTTTACATTTATTTTTTATTTTTTAAAATTCACATCCAAATTAGTATATAGTGAAGCAATGATTTCAGTAGATTCCTTAGTGCCCCTTACCCATTTAGCCCATCCCCCCTCCCACAACCCCTCCAGCAACCCTCAGTTTGTTCCCCATATTTATGAGTCTCTTTTGTTTTGTCCCCCTCCCTGTTTTTATATTATTTTTGTTTCCCTTCCCTTATGTTCATCTGTTTTGTCTCTTAAAGTCCTCATATGAGTGAAGTCATATGATTTTTGTCTTTCTCTGACTAATTTCACTTAGCGTAGTACCCTCCAGTTCCATCCACGTAGTTGCAAATGGCAAGATTTCATTCTTTTTGATTGCCGAGGAATACTTCATTGTATATATATATATACCACATTTCTTTATTCATTCATCCATCGATGGACATTTGGGCTCTTTCCATACTTTGGCTATTGTTGATAGTGCTGCTATAAACATGGGGGTGCATGTGTCCCTTTGAAACAGCACACCTGTATCCCTTGGATAAATGCCTAGTAGTGCAATTGCTGGGTCGTAGGGTAGTTCTATTTTTAGTTTTGTGAGGAACCTCCATACTGTTTTCCAGAGTGGCTGCACCAGCTTGTATTGCCACCAACAATGCAAAACAGATCCTCTTCTCCACATCCTCGCCAACATCTGTTGTTGCCTGAGTTGTTAATGTGAGCCATTCTGACAGGTGTAAGGTGGTATCTCATTATGGTTTTGATTTGCATTTTCCTGATGATGAGTGATGTGGAGCATTTTTTCATGTGTTGGTTGGCCATCTGGATGTCTTCTTTGGAGAAGTGTCTATTCATGTCTTTTGCCCATTTCTTCACTGGATTATTTGTTTTTTGGATGTTGAGTTTGATCAGTTCTTTATAGATTTTGGATACTAACCCTTTATCTGATATGTCATTTGCAAATATCTTCTCCCATTCCGTCAGTTGCCTTTTAGTTTTGTTGATTGTTTCCTTCGCTGTGCAGAAGCTTTTTATTTTGATGAGGTCCCAGTAGTTCATTTTTGCTTTTGTTTCCCTTGCCTCCAGAGACGTGTTGAGTAAGAAGTTGCTGTGGCCAAGATCAAAGAGGTTTTTGCTTGCTTTCTCCCTGAGGATTTTGATGGCTTTCCATCTTACATTGAGGTCTTTCATCCACTTTGAGTTTATTTTTGTGTCTGGTGTAAGAAAGTGGTCCAGGTTCATTCTTGGTGTCCAGTTTTTCCACTCACTCGCTGTCCAGTTTTTCTAGCACCACTGTCTTTATTCCATTGGATAGTCTTTCCTGCTTTGTCAAAGATCAGTTGCCCACACGTTTGTGGGTCCATTTCTGAGTTCTTTATTCTATTCCATTGATCTGAGTGTCTGTTTTTGTGCCAGTACCATACTGTCTTGATGATTTCAGCTTTGTAGTATAACTTGAAGTCTGGGATTGTGATACCTCCTGCTTGGGTTTTCTTTTTTCAAGATTTCTTTGGCTATTTGGGGTCTCTTCTGGTTCCATACAAACTTTAGGATTATTTGTTATAGCTCTGTGAAGAGTGCTGGTGTTACTTTGATAGGGATGCATTGAATATGTAGATTGCTTGGGGTAGTATCGACATTTTAACAATATTTGTTCTTCCTATCCAGGAGCATGGAATCTTTTTCCATTCTTTTGTGTCTTCTTCAATTTCTTTCATAAGCTTTCTGCAGTACTTAGTGTATAGATTTTTCATCTCTTTGGTTAGATTTATTCCTAGGTTTGTATGTCTTTTGGTGCAACTGTAAATGGGATCGATTCCTTGATTTCTCTTTCTGTCGCTTCATTGTTGGTGTATAGGAATGCAACCGATTTCTGTGCGTTGATTTTATATCCTGCAAGTTTGCTGAATTCATGAATCAGTTCTAGCAGTTTTTTGATCGAATCTTTTGGGTTTTCCATATAGATTATCATGTCATCTGCAAAGAGTGAAAGTTTGACCTCCTCCTGGCCAATTTGGATACCTTTTTATTTCTTTGTGTTGTCTGATTGCAGATGCTAAGACTTCCAATACTATGTTGAATAACAGTGGGGAGAATGGACATCCCTGTCTTGTTCCTGACCTTAGGGGGAAAGCTCTCAGTTTTCCCCATCGAGGATGATATTAGTGTTGGGTTGCTAGTATATGGCTTTTATCATCTCGAGGTATGCTCCTTCTATCCCTACTTTCTTGAGGGTTTTTATCAAGAAAGGATGCTGTATTTTGTCCAAGCTTTCTCTGCATCTGTTGAGAGGATCATATGGTTCTTGTCCTTTCTTTTATTGATGTGATGAATCACGTTAATTGTTTTGTGGATATTGAGCCAGCCCTGCATCCCAGGTATAAATTCCACTTGGTCGTGGTGAATAATTTTTTTCATGTATTGTTGGATCTGGTTGGCTAATATCTTGTTGAGGATTTTTGCATCCATGTTCATTAGGGAAGTTGGTCTATAGTTCTCCTTTTTAGCGGGATCTCTGTCTGGTTTTGGAATCAAGGCAATGCTGGCTTCATAGAAAGATTTTGGAAGTTTTCCTTCCATTTCTATTTTTTGGAACAGCTTAGAGAATAGGTGTTCACTCTTCCTTAAATGATTGGTAGAATTGCCCTGGAAAGCCACCTGGCCTTGAACTCTTATTTTTTTTGGCAGATTTTTTATTACTAATTCAATTTCCTAACTGGTTATGGGTCTGTTCAAATTTTCTATTTCTTCCTGTTTCAGTTTTGGTATTGTATATGTTTCTAGGGATTTGTCCATTTCTTCCAGATTGCCCATTTTATTGGCATATAATTGATCATACTATTCTCTTATTACTGTTTTTATTTCTGCTGTGTTGGTTGTGATTCCTCCTCTTTCATTCTTGGTTTTATTTATTTGGGTCCTTTCCTTTTTCTTTTTGATCAAACTGGCTAGTGGTTTATCAATTTTGTTAATTCTTTCAAAGACCCAGCTTCTGGTTTCATTGATCTGTTCTACTGTTTTTGTTTTTTTTTTTGTTTGTTTTGGTTTCGATAACATGAATTTCTGCTGCAATCTTTATTATTTCCTGTTTTCTGCTGGTGTTGGGTTTTATTTGATGTTCTTTTTCCAGCTCCTTAAGGCATAAGGTTAGGTCGTGTATCTGAGATCTTTCTTCGTTCTTTAGGAAGGCCTGGATTGCTATATACTTTCCTCTGATGACCGCCTTTGCTGTCCCAGAGGTTTTGGATTGTGGTGTTATCATTTTCATTGACTCCCATATGCTTTTTAATTTCCTCTTTAACTGCTTGGTTAGCCCATTCACTCTTCAGTAGGATGTTCTTCAGTCTCCGAGTATTTGTTACCTTTCCAAATTTTTTTGTGGTTGATTTCGAGTTTCATAGCATTGTGGTCTGAAAATATGCACGGTATGATCTCGATCTGTTTGTACTTACTTAGGGCTGATTTATGTCCCAGTATATGGTCTATTCTGGAGAATGTTCCATGTGCACTGGAGAAGAATGTATATTCTGCTGCTTTAGGATGAAATGTTCTGAGTATGTCTGTTAAGTCTATCTTGTCCAGTGTGTCATTCAAAGCCATTGTTTCCTTGTTGATTTTGTGATTAGATGATCTGTCCATTGCTGTGAGTGGGGTGTTGAAGTCTCCTACTATTATCGTATTACTATCGATGAGTTTCTTTATGTTTGTGATTAACTGATTTATATATTTGGGTGCTCTCACAGTTGGCACATAAATGTTTACAATTGTTAGGTCTTCCTGGTCTGTACACCCGTTGATTATGGTATAATGCCCTTCTGCATCTCTTGATACAGTCTTTATTTTAAAGTCCAGATTGTGGGTTATAAGTATGGCTACTCTGGCTTTCTTTTGTTGACCATTAGTCTGATAGATGGTTTTCATCCCCTTATTTTCAATCTGTAGGTATGTTTAGGTCTAAAGTGGGTCTCTTGTAACAGCATATGATGGGTCTTGTTTTCTTATCCATTACTGTTGCCCTGTGTCTTTTGATTGGAGCACTGAATCCATTGACGTTTAGAGTGAGTACTGAAAGATATGAATTTATTACCATTATGATGCTTGTAGAGTTGGAGTTTCTGGTGGTGTTTTCTGGTCCTTTCTGATCTTTTCTTGCTTTTGATATATATATACACATATATATACATGTATATATATATATGTATATATATATATGTGTGTATATATATATGTATATATATGTGTATATATATATATATGTATATATATATATACACACACACACACACACACACATTCATGTTTTCTCCCCTCAGAGAGTCCCCCTTAAAATTTCTTGCGGGGCTAGTTTAGTGGTCACAAACTCCTTTAATTTTTGTTTGTCTGGGAAACTTTGATCTCTCCTATTTTGAATGACAGCCATGCTGGATAAAGAATTCTTGGCCGCATATTTTTATGATTCAGCACACTGAATATATCCTGCCACTCCTTTCTGGCCTGCCATGTTTCTGTGGATAGGTGTGCTGCATACCTGATCTGTCTTCCCTTGTAGGTTAGGGACTTTTTTCCCCTTGCTGCTTTCATGATTCTCTCCTTGCCTGAGTATTTTGTGAATTTGACTATGATATGCCTTATTGATGGTCAATTTTTGTTGAATCTAATGGAAGGCCTCTTTGCCTCCTGGATTTTGATGTCTGTGTCCTTCCCCATGCTATGAACATTTTCCGCTATGATTTGCTCACATAACCCTTCTACCATTATTTCTTTCTCTTCCTCTTCTGGGACCCCTATGATTCTGAAGTTTTTCCTTTTTAATGAGTCACTGATTTCTCTAATTCTTAAATCATGCCCTTTTGCCTCAATCTCTCTCTTTTTTTCTGCTTCATTATTCTCTATAAGTTTGTCCTCTATATTGCTGATTCTTTGTTCTGCCTCATCCATCCTTGCCGCTGCTGCATCCATCTGTGATTGCAGCTCAGTTATAGCATTTTTAATTTCATTCTGGCTATTTTTTACTTCTTTTATCTCTGCACAAAGGGATTCTAACCTATTTTCGACTCCAGCTAGTATTCTTATTATCGTGATTCTAAATTCTGGTTCAGACATCTTGCTTGTGTCCATGTTGGATAAATCCCTGGCTGTCATTTCTTCGTGGTCTTTCTTTCCTTCGTTTTATCATTTTGAAGGGAGAAAAGGAATTAATGAGGTAGAAAAATTGAAATTAAAAAAAATTAAAATTAAAAAATATTAAAATTAAAAATTAAAACCACACACACACACACACACAAAATTAAATAAATGATGCTAGATCCTAGGTGTGTTTTGGTCTGGGTGTAGAAAGTGGTTTGACAGATTAGAGAAACAAACAAAAAAAAAGGGGGAGAGAAAAAAAGCAAATCGTTTGAGAATTTGAAAAAATGAATACACTAAAGTAGACTAAAATACACAAAAGTAGAGAATATACTAGAAAAAAATTGTAGAAAAATATTTTTAATAAAAATTAAAAAGAAATATGAATTTTTTCATCTTCTGTATTTAAGAAAAAAGAAACTAAAAGGAGAAAAAAGATTAAAAAAATAAAAAATTGAAAAAAATTATATAAAAGCAAAAAACATAGTAATAAAAATTAAATAAAAATATTTTTAAAAGAAATTGAAAGTAAAAATGAAGTTTTTCTCTTTCTGTAATCAAGAAAAAGAAAAGAAATGAAAAAAAGAAAAAGAAAGAAAAAAAGGAAATTGTTTGAAAATTTGAAAAGGTGAGTACACTGAAGTAGACTACAATATAATGATGGAAGTAAAGTAGAATTTGAAAAAATTTACACAAAAGTAAAAAATATAGTAATTAAAATTAAAGACAGGTATTTTTAATAAAAATTGAAAATAAAAATGAGTTTTTTCTCTTTCTGTATTCAAGAAAAAGAAAAGAATTGTAAAAGAGAAAAAGGAAAAAGAGAGAAAGAAAAACCAATTGAATAGGTGAACCTGTTAACAGATTGAAGTAGGACTGAAATTGCTTCGTTTCCACTAGAGGTCAGTCCATGTAGCTCTTTATAGTTCGTAAACTAAGTCGGCAGTGAGGTTTGTTTTCTTTTTTTTTTTTTTAATGTTTTTATACAGAGCATGAACAGGGGAGGGTCAGAGAGAGAGGGAGACACAGAATCTGAAACAGGTTCCAGGCTCTGAGCTAATCAGCACAGAGCCCGGCACGGGGCTCGAAGTCATGGACCTCGAGATCATGACCTGAGCTGAAGTCGGATGCTTAATTGACCAAGCCACCCAGGTGCCCCAACATTTGTGTTCTTGAAGAGCTAGGTTGGCCCAGTTTTGCAGGGCTCCGTGTAACAGCTCCGCCCTCCCCTAGATGGCGCTGCTAGCCTACTGGGGTGAATTGTTGCGGTGCTCATCAGTGCGCATGCGCATGAGCGGGAGCAGTGAAAATTGGAGCCACCCAGCCACCCAGTCTGTTTTCCCGGATAGCAATCACACACCGGTCCTCCGTATCCACTCCCCGCTTTTCCATTCTCTGTGACCAGGCTCCAGGTAGTACTTCTCTCCCAAGTTTTGTCTCAGATGCGGCTGTTTTCCCCGGCCCCTTACTTCCGAAGGACTGTGGCTTTGACCTGCTCCGCCTCTCTGTGGGAGGGTCTCACTGAGCAATGGCCGAATGTTGGCTGCACCCAGGAATGCCTGCTGGACCCTGCTGTCGCCAGTGCCCTGAGACTGCAGCCAGGTGACAGCCCGCCCTCCCCAAAAAATCATGAGACAGTGTAGCCTCAGCGTTTCAGGGACCTTGGAAAATCGCAACACACATCTGGCACCAGGCTTCACCCTTAACGACCTTGCCCCAGCACCAGCGAATGTGTCTGCCTTCCGGGGTCTGCTGGGACCAGGTGGCTTCAACAGTCTTTACCGAGTGTCCTTCCAGCAGTGGAACCGCTTTTTTCCGTGTGGCCTGAGGACCTCCCGGACCCCACTCTTTTCCTGGGGATTCACCCTTCCCACCAGAGCACTGCCAGGTATAGAGCTGCTGAGTTGCAGCCTTTGCGCTCCCCTTGTTTACAGTCTTAATGGAATTTAAACCCTCTCCTTCCTCCTTTCTCCCTTTTTAGTTTAGTCCCTGTGGCTGTTTCAAATTTTCTACCCTCTCTCCAGCTGCTTTTGGGGAGTGGTGCTTTTCCCGTATGCTCCCCCCCTCCCCAGTCTCTGCCCTCTCTCTGCCCACAAAAGGGGTTTCCTACATTTCGGGGCTTCTTGCTCCCCAAGATCAGCTCTTCGTGTTGCAAAGCTGCTGAATTCTGTGGTTCAGGTTGTGCAGATTGTTGTGTGAATCCTCAGATCAGTTTTCTAGGTGTGCAGGATGGTTTAGTGTTGGTCTGGCTCTGTTTCATGGACGCGAGACACACAAAAAGCTTCCATGCTGTTCCACCATCTTGGCTCCTCCCCCTTGAGTGACTTGATTTTTAATATCTGCCCCAAATCCAAAGCAGCGAAGTCATGGTACAAAATATATTAATACTGTGCCTGTTGACAGCTACAGCTATAGTGTATGTTGTGGGACAGAGGAAGACACAGAATAGAAAATGACAAGAGTATCTTGCTTTGAAATAGAAGGGGCGCCTGGGTGGGTCAGTCAGTTAAGCATCCGACTTTGGCTCAGGCCATGATTTTGTGGTTTGTGAGTTCGATCCCCGCGCTGGGCTCTATGCTGACAGCTCAGAGCCAGGAGCCTGCTTCGGAATTTGTGTCTCCCTCTCTCTCTATGCCCCTCCCACCCTCATGCACTGTCTGTCTCTATCTCTCAAAAATAAACACTAAAAAAAAAAAGAATTAGAAGAGTGAGAGAGTGGGGAGTTATACTAATTATGTAGATCAAATTACCCACTGCAAAAAAAGTAATTTACTTTGCATTTTCATTTGTTTTTTCTCTCCCCATTCTTGTCTTTCTTTTTCTCTCCCTTTCTCTCTCTCTTTTTTTAATTTTTATTCCCCTATCTTTATTCTTTTAGGTTATCTTTCTTCTTAATAACAATGCATCTTATTTATGTTATTAATAACAATACGTGTTATTCTATGTTCCATATCACAGATCTTTTATGGAATTCTGTGAGATATTTAAAGAAGAGTTAATACCTATTCTTTTCCAACTGTTCCAAAAAATAAAAATGGAAGGAAAGCTTCCAAACTCATTCTATGAAGCCAGTATTACCTTGATTCCAAAACCAGACAGAGACCCCACTAAAAATGAGAACTACAGGCTAATATCCCTGTAGTATTGCTGTGTTCCAAGATACCAGTAATTCAAATTCAACAGTACATTAAAAGAATTATTCACCATGAGCAAGTGGGATTTATTCCTGGGCTGCTGGGCTGGTTCAATATTCACAAATCAATCAAAGTGATACACCACATTAATAAAAGAAAGGATAAGAACCATATGATCCTCTCAATGTAGAGTTCTGTGATAAAGTTTCAAATTGATTCATTTAAAAAATCATATGAAAAACAAGATAAATCATTTTTAGATAGTTACTGAGTAATACTAAATCAATGGTGGGATTAAGTCTAATAACTGTTAATCTGCTTGTTTTTGATATTTTACATTACACTAAACTGTTTATGACTCCCTTAGGTAATAGTTACCCATTGGCACCTCATATAATACTGGCTTATGGGCAGGCTCTTATCTTGAAAATTTATGACATCCATCCTCATCCTTTCTTTATTTCCTTTTATTGTTCTTTATGTTAAATTCTAAAAATTAGAAAAGGGAAATTTTTTTTAAGTTGACACAACTTTTTTTTTTTTTTTTTTTTTTAAACGTTTGTTTATTTTTGAGACAGAGAGAGACAGAGCATGAACGGGGGAGGGTCACAGAGAGAAGGAGACACAGAATCGGAAACAGGCTCCAGGCTCCGAGCCATCAGCCCAGAGCCTGACGCGGGGCTCGAACTCACGGACCGCGAGATCGTGACCTGGCTGAAGTCGGACGCTTAACCGACTGCGCCACCCAGGCGCCCCAAGTTGACACAACTTTTTAAAAAAAATTTTAATGTTTATTTTTGAGACAGAGAGACAGAGAGAGAGAGAGAGAGGGAGAAAGGAAGGGGCAGAGAAAGAGGGAGATGCAGAATCTGAAGCAGACTCCAGGCTCTGAGCTGTCAGCACAGAGCGCGATGCAGGGCTTGAACTCACTAGCAGTGAGATGATGACCTGAATCGAAGTTGGACGCTTAACTTCGTGGTTGAGCCACTCAGGCATCCCAAACAATTTTGTTCTTAATTTTCTGAAACATACCTGAGAAAATCATCGAAGAGCTGAGGCTCTTCAACTAAGGAAATCATTATAATCTTTAGTACATGCTCTCTAATACTAAGTCAGTGTGGCTTATTCTGACCAAACATATGTCAAGCATATGTTAGCTTCCAGAACACTTTAAAAAATTAAACTTTATGAAATGAAGACTAATTACACACTTTAATACTTTAATAAGTATTAAAAAAGAGACTGCCTGGAATTCATTATTCATTTTAATTTAAAACATATTTTTTACCCTTTGTCCTAAAGGCATTGTCTTCTCAGGCAAATGTCTTAGAGACATGTCACTTGGCAAACATAAAGTTAGCTCTTAAAAATCCTTTATTTTGTGAATTTATTTTCCTTTCAAATTCTTTTACTACTTTTTGTTCACTGACACAAAAGACTGAACAATGACATGAAATAATATATTGCTCCCTGGAGAATTACTCATTATCTGTTAGACATTCATCAAGTGTTATTAAGTATTTAAAAATGCAAAAAGCATAGCTCATTAGTGACAAAAGCTTTCATATAATTAGTAGAATGAATATAATAAGTTGAAAAAATCTGTCTCCACGAAGAGAACGTCTTTGGGAAAATGTAAAAGACTGAAAGAAGTATAAGTACCTTATTTATTCCCCCAACTATACTGTTTTGAATGGAGTATTGGTTAAAATAAGTCCCAATTGGATTGTATCAGAATACTGATGTATCTAAGTGTCATCTTCTAGACACTGACAGTCTTACTCGTACAGAAAGTGTGTATGTGTGGGGGGAAATACTGGTATTTGAAGTGAATATTCTTTAGTTACAAGCTTAAATTATAATAAGAATAATATCCTTAGGTTTGTGTTCTAGGCCAGAATGAGAAAATAAGGCAATAAAAGTACCTGATGATAATGAAAAGAATGAAGGGGAGAAAAGACTCTTATTTTAAAGATGTTCTTAAAAGATGGAATTGGGTATTTCATTTTCTTTTCTTTTTCTTTTTTCTTTTTTTTTTTTCAGGATAGTCCTTGTGGTATCCCATGTTAGTCTTTCTCTTGGTGCTGTGACATTTCACAATAACGTGCCTTGGTGAGGTTTACTTAGGGGTATATTTTCCTTGAGGTGCTCAAAATTGCGTGAGGATATTCTATTATCTTCTGACTTTTTCTTTATAAATCAGTAGTCCCAATCAAAGAAAGAAACAATTTATACTGTTTTAGGTTGCTTGGAACAATGATTTATTCTATCTAAACACATTCTGGGGGAAGCCAAGATTTGAATAGAGATAAAATGTCAGGTTAAAACCCTGCTTTATTTCTTACTGGCTGTGTAACATTTGCCAAATTGCCTATATCATTGAGACTGTGATTGTTCAGTTTAAACAAGGATCATGATGTCTATATTTTAAGGTTGTTTTGATGGCTAAAGGTGATAGCATAGAGGAGAGTGTCTACAAAAACAAATGAAGTACAATATGTTCATAAAGAAGATAGTTTCCTCTTTCACTTCATTTGTGTGGCTCTTGATTTTTCATTTCACTTAATACCACAGGTAAATATTTCAGAGTTGAGTAATGATCCCTTTTTAAGAAATGGAAGGAGTTTGATAGGCACAGACTTACTAAGTAGTTTTATTTAATGAAAAATTCCCTGTAATTGTGAATTATTACTGCAAAAGAAACATTCATCTATATTATTGACTTAGCAATAGTAAACCTTCATCTGGAGATGTCTGCTATCATTCATAGCTGTAAATGAGCTGATTATATATACATGTATTGTTATCTCAATTGCTGTTGTAACCCCCACTTCAAGAATTATGAGCATTTTATATATGGGCATCCAGGACTATAATGCATTTTGTAATATGAGGAGGACTGCTTGTGTCTCCTTCCTTAATACCATTCTATAGATTTATAGTCCCTCTGCCTGACAGATATCCTCTTCATATCCTTTTTTTTTTTTTTTTTTTTTTTGAGAGAGAGAGAGAGCGTGAGCATGGGGGAGCATGGAGAAGGGGCAGAGGGAGAGGGAAAGAATCTCAAGCAGACTTCATGCCTGACATCGGGCTCAATCTCACCACAGTGAGATAATGACCTGAGCTGAAATCAAGGGTTGGATACTTAATTGACTGGGCCACCCAGGTACCCCTCTCTTCATATCCTTTTGATTTAGCTGTTGATTATTAGGACTTAGAACACTACTTTTATTTAAGCTGTACCTCTGTGTACCTTATTAATTAGTTGGTGCTTAACTTTACAGAAACCCATATTTTGTAATTGACAAAATATTATTTGCATTATCATTGATGTTACAATACAAAATAAGATTTAGACCCTAATCTGGCCTTCTTTATCCTCCCTACTCATAGGTCTTTAGACCCTAATTCTACCATTGGGAAATTAGTTTGAGAAACAGTATTTTTGACCAATGATTTGCAATATGTTGAGAAACATGGGTTTAATTTTGCTTACTTGAAATAAGGTTGAACACATGACCTACTAGTGTGTCCCATTCTTAGGGTGACTTGTGTTGCCTGGTTTGTATAGAAGAGCTAGTCAAATTAATTTGTATGAACAATTTGTAATTTGAATCAAGTGGTGATGTCACTTATACTTGGAGGAGGAGCACTCTAAGGCTTTGAGACTTTGTCTAGGCTCAGTAAGTGTGATTTTGTCCATGTGAAACAATGACCATCATGGATGAAAAAGGAAGAATTATTCCATATTTCCTATCCCTTCTCGAGGGTAGTATGACTTCTAGATGCACCAAGTTTATTCATGTAGACTATCCGTAATACTGTGATGCAGTTGTGACACTAAGTGGACATTACTGTTTACCTTACTGTAGACTTTGCACTTGCATGGACTATTTTCACCTTAGACACCAACTGTAGGTTACAGGGTTCCCAGGCCATCCACAGTTTTAACCAACTGGCTCCAAATTAGGTATTCCCACTACCTTCTCAGATTTGATAATTCACTAGAATTACTCATAGAACTCAAGGAAGCACTCTACTTGTGATTATACTTTTATTACAAAAGATTCAAGTGAAGACCAGCCAAAAGAAAGGACTCATTGGACAAAGTCAGGGAAGATCCTGATTGTAGAGCTTCTGTGTTCTCTCTCTGTGGAATCAGGAGATAGTTGCCTCCTGGCACGTTGATGTGTTCAACTAGGAAGATCACCTAAGCCTCAATACCTAGAACATTTTTGAAATTTTATTACATAGTCATAATTGATTGAATCATTAGCTGTGTCATCGAGTTCAATCTTCAGCCTTCCCTTTCCTCCCTGGAAGTCAAGCTGATGTCACCTCAACATTCTAATCTCATGATTGGTCTTTCTGGCATGGCCAGCACCCATCTTGACACTATGTAAGGGCCTAACATGAGTCATATCATTAGCTTACACTAAAAAGGGGCCTACCCCCTTTTTAAATAAATAACAAATGTACTCTTATTACTGAGAAAATTCCAGTGGTTTAGAAGCTCTGTCCAAGGAACCTGAGACAAAGACTAGACACATTGTTTATTGTATAATACTAGCACTTACTTAGTTGGAAGCTGGTATGGCTATGGATAATAGAATCAGAATTAAACACAGTATAAAAAAATCAAAGTAAGAGCCGGATGAAATTTAGTTAATTATAGGATACAAAAAGAATATGCATGGACTTTGAAGTCAGACCTGAATTTGAATTCTTATTCTAATATATACTTTGTGGTCATGAAATTATCACTTATTCTATATAACTATTAGTTTACTCGTTGATAAAATAAATAATACTAATATCCATTTATAAATATTGCTCTAGAAAATATAGTACACCCATGTCAAGGTACCTATTTAAATACTGTGATGATTAATTTTTTAAAAGCTCTTGCTTATTCTTTTTAAATTTTCAAATTTTTTTGAAAGAGAGAGAGACAGAGAGAGAAAAAGAGAAAGCCAGCAGGGGAGAGGGGCAGAGGGAGAGTGAGAGACTCTTAAGCAGGCTCCACACTCAGCACTGAGCCTGACATGGGGCTCAATCCCACAACCCTGGCATCATAACCTGAGCTGAAATCAAGAGTCAGACACTCAACCAACTAAGCCACCAAAGTGCCCCAATGATGATTAATTTCAATGTCAACTTGGCTGGGCCATAAGGTATCCAGGTATTTGGGTAAAAATTATTCTGAATGTTTTTGTGAAGGTGTTTTGGATGAGATTAACAGTGAAATTTCTGAGTTTTGAGTAAAGCAAACTGCCTTTCTCAATGGGTGTGAGCCTCATCTAATCAGTTCAGGGCCTGAATAGACCAAAAAGACTGGCTTCTCCCAAGCAAGAGACAATTGTCCAGCAGACTGCCTTCAGACTTCATTTTCAACATTGACTCTTCCTAGTCCTACAGGAGACAGCTTTTATACTCAAACTGGAACATTGGCTCTCCTGGGTTTTCAGCCTGCCTGACCAGATTCTGGACTTGTAAACCTCTAAAATCATGTGAGCCCAATTCATTTTCACACACACACACACACACACACACACACACACACACTCCTTTTGGTTCTGATTTTCCAGAGAACCCGACTAATATAAATACACCTTTGAAAATTATTATTTATTCACAATCACTGTTAATCCCAAGGTATTCCATATGAAACTTACTTCTCATCCATAAGTCATTAGATCATTGATCTTTGGGTAAATGTATAGCTGAAAAGATGTCTATTTATGAATATGCCAGCATTCTAGAAGTTTTGTCATCTGATATTACAGTGATAAGCTGGGAAAATCAAATTACCTACTCAGAATGTTTGGTAGATATTTTAGATTCTGTGAAAAGATAAATCATTAAGCAATCTTATTAGAAGAGAGAAAAGATTGAATAACTTCACAAACAAGACTGATGGTAAGAAAGGAAATTATAATTCTGACATGGGAGTCAGGACTTGAATCCAAGCATTGTGGCTTCAAAAGTCAAGTTAAAAGTAGAGGATTAGACTTTCAGTTTTGGCTCTGACTTTTAAAAAGCTTGGAAGTTGTCACACCCATCCTATCCTGACAAGGTAATGCTGAAAGAAGTCTGGGGGCTTTATGCAATAAAGGCCCACAGTCCAGGAGGAAAACTTTATCAGTGTGTGGATACAGAGCCTTGGGTAAAGGACATTCTTCTCTTTGCAGGCCCTCTGTCCTTCCTATCTTACCTAAAGCGAGTGAGCACTTCATAGACCAGAGGCATAAGGCCACCAAAAGGCTGTTTATTTTTTCTTAAGTTTTTTAAAAGTTTATTTATTTATTTTGAGAGAGACAGGGACAGCATGAGCAGGGGAAAGGTGGAAAGAGAGGGAGAGAGGGAATTGAAGCAGTCTCTGTGTTGTTAGCACAGAGTCCTGTGTGGGACTTGAACTCATGAAACTATGAGATCATGACCTGAGCTGAAACCGAGAGTCAGATGCTTAATTGATTGAGCCACCAGGCACCCCACCAAAAGACTGTTTTAATAGAAATGTAATATTTCTAATCATCACATCCTACTATCATACCAACAGGATTCCAGTATAATAATAGTGGGCCATGGATGAAAAGCTGCAAGACATATACTGTCTCTGACTAGGAGTACTTAGGGAAGCCAAAATCAACAGAGGAGAATAAACCAAAGACATTAGAGAAATATGAAACCCCTGTACCTGTAACTATGGCAAACATTAAACAAAGAGAAACTCCTAGGCAGGCTAATAAAATCCTCACACTAGTGACCTTTTAACCTCAGTTTTCTATTATCTGATACAACATGTCCAGCTTTCAATAAAAATTTGCAATGATTGTCCGAAGCATAAAATATAATACTACATTGTTAAGACCCAAAGCAAGCATCAGAGCCAGATGCAAATATGAAACAGATATTAGAATGAATAGATGGATAATTTAAAATAGCTATGATTCATATGTTAAGGACTCCAATGGAGGACTTAGATAAGAAAAAAAAAAAAACAGATGGGGACTGTAGCAGAGAGATGGAAATTCTGAGTTGAAAAGAAATGCTGTATCAAATGATATATGATATTGAAAAACAATGTTTTTGATAACACATTGAAACAGAAATGAAGAAAGCATTTTTTAAGAAAGTTTATTTATTTTGAGAGAGAGAGAGAGAGAGCACACGTGCACGTGCATGAGTGGGGGGTGGGGAAGCAGAAAGAGAGGGAGAAAGAGAGAATCCCAAGAAGGCTCCACACTGTCATGTAGAGCCCAAGGTGGGACTTGATCCCATGAACTGTGAGATGATGACCTGAGCTGAAATCAAGAGTTATATGCTTAACTGACTGAGCCACCCAGACGCCCTTATATTCATTTTATCTGCAAAAAAAGGCTCCACTGCTCTCTTAAATTTCAATGAGATGTTTGATATGGAAATGTTTGTGATCTCATGATGCAAAAAAAAGTATTGTTATCTCTAACATGTTTTTTATTTTGTTTATTATTTATTTATTTATTTATGTTTATTTTTGAGAGAGAGAGAGAGAGAGAGCGAGCAGTGGACGGGCAGAGAGAGGGAGACACAGAATCCAAAGCAGGCTCCAGGCTCTGAGCTGTTAGCACAGAACCCCATCGGGGCTTAAACCCACAAACCGTGAGATCAAGTGAGTTGAAGTCAGAAACTTAGCTGACTGAGCCACCTGGGCACCTCTCTAACATGTTTCTTAAAAGTTTGCTTTCTATAGAAGTCTAAAACTCAACTCTTAAGTTTATAAATTGGAATGTACTTAAAACCAAATTACATTTTTTGCCACCCTTTTTTTGGGTGTTAAGTTATGAATTTTTTCTTACAAATATGCATATTTGAAATCACAAGTCCAGTCACAGAAATCCACCAACATTTTAATTTTTTATATCTAGTTATTTTGATAATGGGCCTTAATTCTGGTGAGAAGATAAATTGCAAAATTCTTATGCAGAATGAAAATAGTACATTGAAATTGCATTTCTAAATGTAAGTGACTTAAATTAATTTGACATATAGCCCTACTTCTACATAAACATCTTTAAACAGATTTTCAAAATTACAACTGACTTATCCTATTGTTTTCCATCTCCACCACTGCTGGTAGAAATATTTGTCCCACTTCTTAGAAATTTAGTTTTTGAAGTTTGGGAGGAAGGTCCTTTATCTACTTCTTTGTGGCTACATAATTTTAAGTTGGTTATTATCATCTTTGTAGAATTATATTAACTATCACTATAAATAGCTACATGTTTCAACTAGCATCCTCCTTGATAGTAGCTTATTCAACTAATTATGTGGAATTTTAAAGAGTTTCTTATTCTTGTTATTAAGATTTATTGTGTTTCTTAAAGATCTTTGTTTCTTTAACAGAGCAGACTCTTTTGGCCTTAGCTTTTATGACTTGGTTAAAATGATACTTGAAAGTGATAATTCTTTCTAGATATAATTTTCTTCTAATTTAACTGTTTTATACTATCTCACAGGAAAGGCAGCTGACCCAATAAATAAGGTAATTTGTAAATGTCTGGGAGAACATTGTTGGGTCATATTTTCCAAAATCATAATTAAATCTAAATTAATAAATCTTGATTATCTGCAAGTATGTTAACAGTGATTAATTCTCAGCAAGGACCTGGGGTACTCATCCTCCTTTGGAGAGACCACAGAATATGTAGTCAGTGATTAGAATGTTCATGCATCCTCTTTAGAGGAATTTGAGAGCAAAATCAGGAGCCTAGCCCACTCCCCAAATCAGTTCCAAGTCCCCAACAACCCATGGTGGGTGAGCTGAGTCTGATCTCACTTGAAAGTACAAGTTAGAAAGTCTTTGTCCCTTGGGCAGTCTTAAGTATTGTTAATTTGCCAAGCCATAATTCTGATACCAGATTATCAAGATAACTAAAATTCCTGTAGTTTTCTGATCAGCGAAAAAGGAGAATGTTTTATGCTGGTTTGCAAATACTTTCTAGTACTATATGTAGCCCAAAAGTTAGAAGAAATCATCAACTTTATGTTGAAAATTTATCCAGATTTTATTTTATGAATAAGCATGGTTTGTAGGAAAACCAAACTTAATAATAAGAAGCCATAAACTAAATTCATGTTTGGCTAAAGAATTTCCATTTGATCCATGCTAATCTCATTCAGGTTTGGGAGTTTTAAAATCATAAATAACATGTATATGTAGCTTCTGTAAATTTGTATTGTAATGAAATTTTGTAAGGCCTAGAGTCTTACTTAAGCCAATATGTAATTAGAAAATCCACTGCACAATAGTATTTTTTTTAATTAAAAAAACTTTTTTATTTATTTTTGAAAGAGAGACAGAGAGTGAGCAGGGGAGGAGCAGAGAGAGAGAGGGAAACACAGAATCCGAAGCAGGCTCCAGGCCCTAAACTGTCAGCACAGAGCCCGTTGCAGGGCTGGAACTCATGAACCGTGAAATCATGACCTGAGCCGAAGTTGGACACTCAACTGACTGAGCCACCCAGGCTCACCACCCCCCCCTTTTAAAAATCTTTATTACCACTGCACAACAGTAGTATTTTGTTGTGAAAAATATCTGCTTTTACAATAGCTAATTATAACAAACTGTTATTAAGACAGAAGCATTGAAAAAGTATAAGTCCAGCCAGAGAATAATCTTGACTAATCCCTTGAATCTCATTAAATGCCAGTCCATTGACATCAGTATGTGTGTTCAAAATAAAGTGATTTTCATGAACAGACTTACCTCATCATGAAATATATCTGATCCAGAACAGCACGTCTTAAACTGTGTTAAGAGCCTTTTTTTCCCTTTGCTAACCCATTGTAGACCAATACATTTGTAAAATACAGAAAAAAATACTAGAAATACTAGAAAAATATGTCATGATCATGTCAACTTGCTATTAATGTTTCTAGGCATCGTAGTATGGTGGTTTGAAAAACTCTGTGAAGGCCTGGATAGTAAAAAGTTTAGGCTTTTGGGCCATATGATTTCTGCCATAACTACTGATTCTTCCATTGTAGTTCCAAAGTAGTCAGAGACAACATGTGAATGAATGAGCATGACTATATTCCGATAGAATTTTATTTACCCAAAGGGGCAGCTAATTCATGAATTTTAGTGTGTAGACACCTGTTTTAAATGCTTACCCTCAGTTTTATACTTAATTCATTGTGGATTAAGACCAGTTTGCAAACAGACAGTGATCTGTGGACCTCACACAGAATGATGTTGACCTAGAAGAAACTGAAGAGCACAGCCACTAGGAAGAATTAGGAAGAATTTTGATGTCCCAAAATAAAGTTCACAGGTTTCTAAAATTCCCCTGTAATGGACCAGATAACCGTAGTACTGTCCTAAATTCTTGAAGTTTCAAAAATGGATACATGTCTGAATCTTCTATAGCAAGAGAGCCCTCTTCATATGTATTCTGTATAGGAGATATACAAAGCTGTATAGCAAAGCTCTGATTACTTCTCTCTCTCTCTCTTTCTCATTCCCTCCAATAATCTGGATATGAAGAGTGCCATGGCCTTTGTCCTGACCAGCCTGTATTTGCCTGTTTGTGGGGTTGTGTGTGGCACTATGAAAACTAGTCTAGAATCAGCTACCAAATAATACCTGAATACCTTTATCTATGTTATGTAACAATTTGGTTCTGAGTCACAGTATGTACATTGTTTTTTGGTCTTTGCTTCTAATATCAAACTGGAAAATAAACCCAGCTTTTCATTACATAAATGTCCTGGACACCATATAACTTTTTTCCTTTTTAACTTTTTACTACTTTCTCTCTAACAAAGTTCCTCTAAAAAGATGTTGAAGGTGTTAATAATATATAATGTCCAATTTTAGACAATTTTCCCCTTGTGATCTAGTAATTGTGAAAAAAATGAAACTGTCTAATCAGTCTCATTTAATGATGAATAACTATTGATATATTTATGTGGTGAGTTAACCACTAACACAACATTCTTGAAATACACCAATGCCAACAATGATAGATCTTAAGAGACTCATTTATCAAATTTACAATATGGTTTTGGATATTATGTGAAGTATTTTTAAGGTGCGTGAAGGGAAAGGACAGTGAACTTGTAAATAACTTGAGAAAACAATGGAGAATGATACTATGAATTTTGTGGCTCAAGATCACCTAATATGGATTTTTTTCTTTCTCATCTCTAAGAAGAAATTCTAAAATAAGATCAGTGAACAAGGCTTTCCTTTCATCATCTTATACTGCTTGGTTACACTCATATTTAAGAAAATAGATATAAATAGGTGAACATGTTTCAGTCCACATGGGAAAATATGTATAGAGATTTGGAACCAATAAATGTCTTATTCAGTAAACTGTGTAAATCATAAAATTTCTTTTCAATGTTGAAATTTGCTTTAGGTAACACTAATCCAGCCCTTGGATAAACTTGCCTTAATTTCTCCAGGTGGGTTGGGGGGTGGGGAAGAAACCATGAGGGTAAGGACTGTCAGATGTCGAAGTCTAATGGATGTCTTATAGCATAGGCTATCACTTCGGGTCTCAGTATGAAGAGTGTCCTGATGAAGAGATGAAAACAGAATAATGTAGCATTCCTGGAAGAGCAGTGTTAGTGACTACTCAAAGATTGGGTAGGTGTCAGGGTGAGGAAGAGTAATTGAGGGCTAGAATGAAAACATGTTACACAGAATTGAATTAATTTAAGATAATGCTATATATACATACTATCCAGCAAGAAAATATGCATCCTGGTGTGTGATACATATACTCCAGAAACACAATATTTAAATTTTTTTTATTAGTTTTTTTTTTTTTTCAGAGAGAGTGAGCGAGCACAGGGGAGGGGCAGAGAGAGAGAAAGAGAGAGAGAGAGAGAGAGAGAGAGATAATCCCAAGAAGGCTCCACGCTGTCACCGTAGAGCCTGATACAGGGCTTCAACTCATAAACCATGAGATCATGACCTGAGCTGAAGTCAAGAGTTGGATGCTTAACTGACTGAGCTACCCAGGTGCCCCAGAAGCACACCATTTTTAATAACGAACTTAAAACTGCTCAGAAACTACCAAAACTATTTTCTTACAGAAATCTCACAATAGTATGGATGAAAGTAGTCTACTTTTTCAAAGAATATCTGTCAGGAGACAGAACTGAGTTTTTTTTTTATCCTTAGAGGTTAATCTTTTCTTTGCTCCTGAAGAATAATGGAAAGTATACCTCTAATGATGTAGACAATGATTTGGTAACACTTGCTGCTAATTAAGTTCTAAAAAGATTTCATTGAACACATGCAACTTAATTGATGCATTTATTATTGAATAAATACCAGTCATACTATTACATAGATTTTTAAGAGTGAAAATGTGTAGATCATACAACCTTTAAGAGCTTATTCTGCTAATAATAACCATAACTAGTATTTAGGTGGCTTTAAGAGTTTATAAACATGGCCACTTTATGTTATAATCTATTTTATTATTTTTCCAGAAAATTTTCATCCTTTGGTATCACTAAGACTAAAATACTACTGTCTACTGATAGTCATCTCTGGAAGTAATTTTTAAAGATCATAAAAGTTAATGGTAGAAATACACTCCATTATGTTTTTTTCTTCCTATGTCAAAATAAGTACAGTAATGATGCTGGATAAATAAAATTACTAACATATCTCCTACCACTATACTAAAATGACATTACACTGAGAGGCAATGTTTCTAAAACTAATAATATTTTTCAGATAACATAACTCAGATCATCATTTATAATCATGATAGGCATAAACATCTACAAAAAATAAGGATATTGTCTTAAAATGTCCATTACAGTCCATATAATTAAAATAGATTCATTCCGATAATATCCATTCATCCTTTTTTCCCCCAGGGCTTTATTGTCAATTAAAATAAATATTTTCTCCTAATTAATTGAGCCAAATTCTTTTACTTTTTATTATAAGTTATATACAAAGTGCTTTAGAGAACAGGAGGATGGTTATAAGTATATATGCTCTAAAAGGCTTGTTGCATATGAAATCATTTTTACTTTAGGATGGAACAAAAAAATTGATATTTTTATTTCTCCTTTCTGTCTTTTGAAATTAAGTTTATTCTAGGAGTCATGTGAGCTGAGGAGTGTGCTTTACGATTTTTCCTTAGGGACACGAGGAAAAGGACATGGGGACTTAATAGTGATTCTGATTTTATTTTATCTGAGACAATGATTATTTGCAAAGGATATAAAGTAATAAAATCTAATTCAGGGAAGCTTTGTCTTGGCTGTGACGGCTGAAGAATCATCTGTGGCTAAACATACTTTCTGAGGTCATGATCAGTTTTACGGGTATTCAGGAAACCTGGCGGAGTTTAGGTAAGATTTGGTCTTAGTGGTTAATGCATTGAATTAATCATGGTTTTTTTTTTTTTTTTCATTTTCTGTAATTTATGATTCTTTGACTTTTTGACTTCTTGGGGTTCTTCCTGGCCAGTCTGGGAAAGACTGTGACTCCCAGGGTTTGCTAATTCCTAGAGATGGTAAACGATTTGCCTGCTAGCATTACTTATGTATGCAACCAACCAGTTCAAAGCTTATATACCCAACCACCTTCTTTATCTAACTCTCACACACCAAGCCGATATTTCTCATGCCTTAAATCACTCTAGGGCCAGATACTGGGCAACTTGAGACCACTCCTATAGCCCATATCCTGTCAAAAGCATTCAAAGTATCCCGTTCTAAACTTGTTCAAACTTGCCAACCCTGCCTAACCCACTCTTTCCTGCAGAAACCACAATAAAGACTCTGGGCTTTACTTTCTCCATCACTTCTTCTGCCTCTTGACAGTCCCTGCTGTTTCCCTCTACGACACTGACCTGTGTGGCATGCTCCTGTTTCTTGAGGATTGTAACTGATAAGCTCTTCTTTCAAAGACTGTTCTGTTTGTCACCTTACTATACATGATTAAAACAAATCCTGAGTATATTTTAATACATGTACCAGTTCATTGTTCTCTAGATAAGGTGTTTGTTTTATGTAAGATGGTCAGAATGGAGATGTTGCTACTTGGACTCTTTGCTATCTTTTACAATTACCCTAGGACTAGAATACCTAGGCTATTTATTTACAATGCCAACAGCAAATAATGAATTAAAAAATGAGAGCTTCTTTAACTGTAGAACATGAAAAGATATCTTAGAAATTGCCACATATAGTGCATCACTTCTTTAAACTTGGGGATCATATATTTATTTCATATTACTTTTTGATAGTTAAAATTTGAAGGAATATCTGGCCAACATTAAAGCAATAAAGTTCAGGGCTATTTATCTTTGCCAAGAACATAGATTTTGCTAATTAGAGACTGTACTAACTACTATTAAAATTTAGCAAGCACAGTTGGTTGCTGGGAAATAATTCTTGCCAATTCATATAACATCTCTGAAGTCTGACTTTTTTGAAATTTTTATTTTTTTTAAGTAGGCTCTGTGCCCAGCATGGAGCCCAACATGCAGCTTGAACTCATGACCCTGAGATCGAGACCTGAGCTGAGATCGGGAGGCAGATGCTTAACTGACTGAGCCACCTAGGTGCCCCCAAATCTGCCTTTTTATATGTTTCTAATCTATAGTGAATCAATAAAAGTCGATTTTACCATGAAATCAACATTTTTCAAGATGTGGAAGTAAAAGTAAAAATCATACAAATTGCATGTTACTAAGTGAATGAAGCTAATCTGAAAGGGCTACAATACTTTGTTTACAACCTTAAGACATTCTGGAGAAGGCAAAATTGTGGAGACTTTAAAACAGTAAGTGGTTGCCAGGGGTTGGGAGAGAGGCATGAATAGATGGAGTACAGAGGATTTTTAGGGCCATAAAAATATTCTTCATGGTTATATTGGTGGATATGTGTCATTACACATTTGTCTAGAATGTGCAGCATCAAGAGTGAACTCTAGGGGAGCCTGGGTGGCTCAGTCAGTTTAGCATCTGACTCTTGATTTCAGCTCAGGTCCTGATTTCATGGTTCATGAGTTCAAGCCTTGTGTAGGGCTCTGTGCTCACAGCGCAGAGCCTGCTTGGGATTCTCTCCCTCCCGTTCTCTCAGCACCTCAATATTGTGCATATGCTCTCTCTCTCAAAATAAATAATTTAAAAACAAAGAACAAACACAAAAGAGTGAATTCTAATGTAAGCTATGACTTTGGGGTAATTATAATGTGTCTGTGTGGATTTACCAGTTGTAACAAATATACCACTCTAGTAGGAGACATTGATAACAGGGGAGGCTATCTATGTATGGGGGCAGGTGGTACACTGGAATTTCTCCACTTTCCTCTCAATTTTGCTATGAACTTAAAACTCTAAAAAAAGTATTGAAAAGAAAGTCGTGTGATTTAAGCACATTAAAGCTATTTAGCTTAAGATACTGAGATGTGTGTGTGTGTGTGTGTGTGTGTGTGTGTGTGTCTGTCTGTCTTTATGTTTGTATGTGTTTCTTTGTACTGGGACATTTCACACAACAAAGAATTGGATAATCCTAGTTCTAGCTAATGTAGGAAACAAACTACTCTTAAAATCTCCACAACAAATTCATGGACTTCACTTCTAGATCCATGCTGCTCTAATTGTGGTTTCAGGATTAGCTACAGCCTTACCACTTGGGAGCTAGTTGGAAATGCAAGATGTCAGGCACACTGAATCTGAATCTATGTTTTAATAAGATCCTCTGGTGACTGTATGCACATTAAAGTTTGAGAACTGCTGCCCTAGATAACAGCCTTTTACATGATTCAATTAAATTTTGGAGTCTTTGTTTTTCAGTTGGATGATGAAACATAAATGAAATGGCAAGAGACAGTTCTTTAGGCCAGAGTCTAGCAAAGCAATGATTTATATCCAACAAAGGTATTTAAACTAATAGTTCATTAATGTAATTTTTTTCTTTTGTACAATAGATCGCTCTTGTGCATAACTATTATGTTAATACATAGAAACAATTGGAATTGGGACTGGCTAGAGTCCGTAGGAATGAGGCAGAGAAATAAAAGTGAAACTTACGGCAACATAGAGTATGCATATTGTTATGCATAGTCTTGCCTATCTCTTAATGGGTTTGGAAAATCATACATATTAATTAAATTTAACCTAATTTTCATTGATTTTCAAATGAAACAATATTTTGGTATTAAGTTGTGCTTCTAGCATTCATCATAGTAGATGTGAGTATATTTTCAGCCTCAGACTCTATTTTGAGATCATTGCAAGTGCAGATCAGAGTCTTAAAAATGAAAAGAATCATAATGCTGGGTAATGAGTAAGGAAGAGAGGACAAAGACTTGCACGATATTTCTTCAGAAGGTCTCAAGTACTCCAGAATGGAGAAGATTGGCTTAAACTGTGGTTAAAAGAGAACTCCAGAGCATTGAACAATTTTCTTAATTTCTGTAGTGAAAGAAAAGGTATTAAATGCTGGAGAACATGTTCTAATATTTTTATAGCTTGAGATTTTTAAAATTTTTAAATGTTTTTATTTATTTTTGAGAGAGAGAGCAAGACAGAGTGTGAGCAGGGGAGGGACAGAGAGAGAGGGAGACACAGACTCCAATGCAGGCTCTAGGCTCCAGGCTCCAAGCTGTCAGCATAGAGCCCAACATGGGGCTCGAACTCACAAGCCGTGAGATCGTGACCTGAGCGGAAGTCAGACACCTAACCGACTGAGCCACGCAGGTGCCCTGATAGCTTGAGATTTTTATATTATAGAAATAACATTTTAATTTGTACCATCCCATCTACTTTACCAGTATCTAATTTTAGGTGGTTTGGTGAAAGACAGGATCCTGAGAGAGATTTTGAGAGCTACTTTTTCTTGACTGTTTCAAGACAGGCAGTTTTTTCATTTCTAGAAAAGTTAGCTTGTGTGTCTTATCAAAAAAGCTAGAAGCCATAATGATATTATTTTAAAGAGATTTTATAAGAAAATCAATTTTATAATTACCTGTATCATTATGTTTCCCATGCTCTTTATTCCTGTGTGTAGATCTTTATTTTCATCTGATACCATTTTTCTTCTGCCTGAAGGATCTTTCTTCACATTTCTTGTAGTACAGGCCTGCTGTTGATGAATTTTTCCAGCTTTTGCATGTCTGAAAAAACCTTTAACCTTCAGTTTTGAAAGATTTTCTCTGGATAGTGAATTCTAAGTTGACAGTTTGAGAGTTTTATTTACTTTTTCCTTTTAGTACTTTATAAGATATTGTTCCACTAGGAATTGCTCTCATCTTTAGCTTTTTTTCTTTTGTAAAAGAAACCCCCCTGGATGCTTTTAAGCTATTTATTCTATCACTGTTTTTAAGCAATTTGATTAAACTGTGTATTGGTGTAATTTTTTTCAGATTTATATGCTTGGGGATAGTTGAATGTCTTGGATCTATGGGTTTACAGTTTTCATAAATTTTGGACAAATTTTGGTCATTATTTATTGAAATAATTGGCCTTTGCTTGCTTTCCTGTAGGATTTGAATAAACATATATTTGGCTAAACAGTTCACAGATGCTCTCCTTATCTCTCTCTCTCTCTCTCTCTCTCTCTCTCTCTCTCTCTGTGTGTGTGTGTGTGTGTGTGTGTGTGTGTGTGTGTTTGTTTCTCTCTGTATTTCATTTTGGATAATATCAATTACTGTCTTTAAGCTCACTAGCTTTTTTTCCCTGCGGGATCTATTTGACTTATTCTATCCATTGTATTTTTGTCTCAGATATTGTAATTTTTCATATCTAGTTCTCTTTGGATGTTTAAATATCTTCCATTTCTGTCTTTAGTATGTTTAACATAGCTTCTTGAAAACTAATAACATTTTAATTTTTTGTCTACTAATTTTATTATCTATGTCATTTATAGAAAAGTTTGGTCAACTAATTTTTTTCAGCATGGGTGGTATTTTTCTGATCTTTACATACTTAATAATTTTCTTATTAGATTTCAGACACTGTGAAATTTATCTTACTTGGTGCTGCATATTTTTGCAGTTTTAAAAATATTCTTAGGCTTTGTTCTAGGAGGTGATTGAGTTATTTGGAAAAAAAGTTTGGTCCTTTTTTCGTCTCATTTTTATTTTCTGTTAAGTAGAACCTGAGCAGCACTTAGTCTATGATTAATCTTTTGTACTGCTGAGACAATATCCTTCTAGTAGTCTAACTGACGTTCCTCAACTATGCGGTCTTTCGATCTGCCCTATGTGAACTTTGGCCACTATTTTCCTTAATATAGTGATGTGTCTTTTTTTCCAGACTTTAGGGAGTTATCTCACACATACATGCTGAAAAATCCTCAGTAAAACACTCAAGACGGACCTTCTCATATCTCTGAACTTGTCTCTATCTATGTACATCTCTTTTCTCCAATACCATGCTTACAAACTCTAACTTACTTAGTCTCCCTGGACCTACAGATCAGTCTCTTTAATACAGAGAGACCATCTGACTCTGCCTTGGTTTCTTTTTCTTGTCCTGCAGGTTGAAAACTCTATTCAGGCAGAAAGTTGTGGCCATCATAGGAATTACCTTGTTTGTTTTCCAATTCTCAGGGATTGCTGCCTTCCACGCCCTGATACCCAATATCTTTAGAGTTCAGGTAGGAGAGTAAATCTGATCCTTGTTAATCTATTTTGTACCAAAGAAGAAATCCTTGGACTATTAGTTTAAATCAGTGTTCTTTAGTCCTTTTTACTGTAATAGGAACAGAAAATCTGCATTTTATAATATTTCTATTTCTGAGGAATAGTGAGTTGATATTTAATTAAAATATTGTTTTTATGGAAGATAAATAGTTTTTTGACTTTATCCATGGATCCTTCTATAAATCATAGATTCTTGTCACTTTTTCCCCAACCTTAAACATGGTAATCCTTCTCCCATTAGATCCTTAGATCCTCTAATCCTGACTACATTAAGACCACATTAAGATACACACACACACCTACTTCTAACTTGCCCCCAAAACTATAGTATCCCAATTTGTAATGAGAAACAATATAAGGCAAGGGATTACATTAGAGAATTTCTAATTTTCCTCCTTTGGAAGTACTCTTTACCAAACTGAAAAGTATCTTATAACACCAAAATATATAAGTACATAAACAAAGACTTATAACTAAGCTATAACTAACTTATAACTAGCTAATTAGATAGTAGACATAGCAAACATTGGTATTTCCCAAAATATTCAACACAAGTCAACCTATAAAATCAAATCAGTCACACCATCTACCATTCTTCATTCTCTTTCTTTCATTTATTATATAAACCTATGGTCACATCCTGCTGCATACTCGTGTTTTTTCTCTCTGGTATCAAAACCAGCTTTTAGGATCTTTCTGATATACTGATACTGTTTGGGGGCAGAGTTTTACATACTATATCAAAGGAAGTAAACCCATCTACTTTAAACCAAAATTGTCTAATTAACCAGAAGATTATGGAAATGTGAGATATAATGGTAAACTTAATTGTACCCTAAAGGTACCCTATATGCCCTCAAGGTGAAAGGAAAGATAAATATAGAATAAATAACTGATGAAGATTCTTTTCCTCCACCTAAGTGGTGGAGTCTCCAACAGAGTCTGGCTTAAGGTTGGAGTTAAGGAACTGTAGGTATTGTTTTGTGAAAGAAGATTCAAAATAAAATTAACATTGTTAAGGGACTCCTTCAAAATGGAGTAGGAAGGACATTGAGAAAGCAGGGCCCATGAACTTTGGATTTTTGTGAATTGTGACTTGTCAATTGCAACTCCACTACCTCCTAGAATACATCCTTCTACTTTGGATTGAATTAGAGATAAGGTAATACCTGCTAGCTAAATAGCCAATTGTATATTATATAGTGAGTTTGAACTCTTCCAACACCAATCATAAATCTTTTAAAACAAATTATGTATCTTATGGTTTTTGGTGCAATTGCAAATGGGATTGATTCCTTGATTTCCCTTTCTCCTGCTACATTATTGGTGTATAGAACTACAACCGATTTCTGTACATTGATTTTATATCCTGTGACTTTGCTGAATTCATGTATTAGTTCTAGCAGTTTTTTGGTGAAGTCTTTTGGATTTTCCACGTAGAGTATCATGTCATCTGTGGACAGTGAAAGTTTGACTTCTTCCTTGCCAATTTGTGTGCCTTTTATTTCTTTTTGTTGTCTGATTGCCGAGGCTAGGACTTCCAATGCTATATTAAACAACAGTGATAAGAGTGGACATCCCTGTCGTGTTCCTGTCTATAGAAGGAAAGCTCTCAGTTTTTCCCTATTGAGGATATTAGCTGTGGGTCTTTCATATTTGGCTTTTATGATGTTGAGGTATATTTCTTCTATCCCTATTTTCTTGAGGGTTTTTATCATGAAAGATGCTGTGTTTTGTTAAATGCTTTTTCTGCATCTATTGAAAGGATAGTAGGTTTATTATCCCTTCTTTTATTAATGTGGTGTATCAAATTGATGGATTTGCAAATATCGAACCAGCCCTGCTCTTTTTTTTATTTAAAAAAAATTTTTTTTAACGTTTATTTATTTTTGAGACAGAGAGAGACAGAGCATGAACAGGGGAGGGGCAGAGAGAGAGGAAGACACAGAATCTGAAGCAGGCTCCAGGCTCTGAGCTGTCAGCACAGAGTCCGACGCGGGGCTCAAACTCACGGACCGTGAGATCATGACCTGAGCCGAAGTCGGACGCTTAACCGACAAAGCCACCCAGGCTCCCCCAGCCCTGCTCTTAAATACAAAGAACGAACTT
Organism: Panthera leo; assembly: GCF_018350215.1. Taxonomy (NCBI): domain Eukaryota; kingdom Metazoa; phylum Chordata; class Mammalia; order Carnivora; family Felidae; genus Panthera; species Panthera leo. The sequence continues at coordinate 65,385,532 of NC_056682.1, forward strand.
ATGGTTGCTGGAGGGGAGGTGGGTGGAGGGGATTGGCTAAATTGGTGATGGGCATTAAGGAAGGCACTTGGGATGAGCACTGGGTGTTATATGTAAGTGATGAATCATGGGCTTCTACTCCTGAAGCCAATACTACACTGTATATTAAATAACTTGAATGAAAAAAATTAAAAATAAAATAAAACAAACAAACAAAAAACACAAAACAAGTTATGTAACCTTGGGGCTTTGCCTTCATACGCCTTCATTGGAGCACACTGGCAATTTTGGTCAACTCTGTGTGTTTAAAACTGCAGTTCCTAAGAACTCAAATAAATATTTTGGTTGCTTTATAGCCTCTTCTTAATCAATGATTTTATAAAACTGACAAAATCAAGCAACTGGATTCTTCCCTAATTTTTTCCTGGCTACCAACTTCTTTAATTCCAGTCAAGATGCCTTAACCCTTTCTTATAGTGAGAAGTAGTCTGACATGGGATATTACTCTAAATAACTTGGTATTGTCATAAAAGTTTGTTATATAAAAAAAAATACCAATGTTGTACATATTTTGTTAACCATTTTTAAACTGTTTAGAGAAATAATTCTGAAAACAGTTTTTTCATGCTAGGTAGGAACAAAGGCCAACATGATCTTTAATCAGATAAATATATTCCATTGTGGCAAATAATCAATATCATCTAAGGTGTGCTTTCTTTGGGGATATTTTGTACATATGTGCTGTTAAAGAACTACGAAATATTTTTGATAAAATAAAGGATTAGGTCATGGAACTATTTGGAATATGTAACACTATAAAAGATTTTTTATATTGTTAGTGAATAAACTCTAGAAAATATGAATTCATTAAATACATTTTATTCAGAGAGAATTTCAAAAATTATTTTTATAGGCTCTCTTGTGTATCAATATATCAGCAATTATATAAACTGCTAGATGAGACACCAATAATCTTCAAGTTATGATATCTACAAACATACTTTTGCTATATAACATTTTTCCTGAAAATTAAAACCATTTGTTTTGATAGCCAACTTACTCTCATTGAACACATTAAATTATTTGCTAGCTATAGCTAAGTAAAAAATAATTTGGAACTGTTTAAATATCAGATGGTCTCAAAGGTAACATATTATTGGAGAGTACTGCTATTGATTAAATTATACCAGATTGTTAGATACTACATCAGTCCAGCTGAATGTGCCAGGTTGTAAAGATTAGGCGTGTTTATTAACAATGTGACAGGCCTCCAATGAAGCCTGTGGAAAGTTTCACTTAAAAATGGCCATTTGGGAAAGAGGTGCATTTTATTAAAGAGGTAATCAGCTTATTAACATTAACTTAAATTTCTGGCAAATAATTGCCAGAATACATTTTGTAATAGCATTCTTTATTTTCCATACGATTGCATATAGGACCCCATCTGGTCGTGCATCTGGTCATAGGTACAATCTCATTTCCTGCTTCTCATGACACTTCCACTCTGTTCTGGCCACATTGGCACCCTTACTGTTAGTCAAACATTCCAAGCCCACTTCTATCACAGTGTCATTACAATCACTGTTCCCTCAACTTGGAGCACTCTTCCTCCACATGTATGCATGGCTCCTTCCTTTGGTTTTATTTGAATGTCTACTCAAATATCATCCTGTTAGTTCTGCCTTCCCTGACTACCTTATTTAATTAGCACCTCTCCCCTGTCTCACTTATTTGTGAGCCTTTGACCTCATTAATTTTTCTTTTTACCTTACACAATATATTTCATATTCATTTAATTATTTCCTCTCATTGGAATGTGAGCTTCAGTAGATCAGGGATTTTGTTTTATCCAATGCTGAAACCTCAAATTCTATTATAGCCCTGACTGTTATAAGAAGATTATTCCAGGGGCGCCTGGGTGGCTCAGTTGGTTAAGTGTCTGATGCTTGTGGCTCAGGTGATGATCCCAATGTTCTGGGAGCCTCACATTGGGCTTTGTGCTGACAGCTGGAGCCTGCTTAGGATTCTTTCTCACTCTCTTTCTGCCCCTCCCCTGCTCTCTGTCTCTCTCTCAGAATAAATAAATACACTTAAAAATTATTCTATGTTTCTTAAATGCATGAATGACTATTCCATATTTGTTTAATGCATGAATGAATGAATGTTAAAACAAATAACTGTTACCCATTATATGTCAAGTTTTAAAGTGAAAAGTAGGTATACAAAAGCCGATTAATTTCGAGAAGTCTGGGAACCCAGGCACATACATAATTCATTACAATGGGTTTAACTAGAAGATTTGAAATACTAACAAGCTGGTTAATATCAATGCCTAAGAATTGTTATAATAGTACCCAATTTTTGGGTGGAAGTCCCTAGACTTCATGGTACTTCCTCTGTCTTTAACCTGTTATCTGGCTCTGACACTTCAGTCACCTCAGCAGTGTCTCTCTTCACACATTGATTCTAGGTTCAATCATTCTCTTCCCCTCAAAACCCACGACCACCACCATCATGACCACCAATAAAATACAATAAAAGAAACAATAAAATTGGAATATATAAAAAGAAAAAACTTCTGATAACATTTGGAATTTAACAGGTAATTCTTGAAAACCTCAACTTAAGGCTAATATTTGATTATGGAATTGTAGGTACAAGGGATTGGGGGGAAAGCCTAAGCGAAGGCCAGTCCTGGTTTTCATATCAGCTCTACCTAGCCTAAAAATACTTTTATGAAACTGGTTTATTTTTAGCTATAACATTCATAAATATAGGCAGACCTTCCTTCAGATAGCCTACATCTATCCATCTTTCTTTGGTTAAATCCTAGGTTAGTCCAGATTTTCTGAGAAACAGACAGGAAGAGGTAATTAAACACTCAAAAGACTGTATTAGGTGAAATGTTTCTCTGAGAAACTAGAATAAACTAATCAAGGCTGGGAAAGCAATCAGACTGAGATGCCAAACTGACCCTAAGTGAAAGAGAGAGAAAGAGAAAGTTGGGTAGAAGCATTTCATACTTCCTTGGAAAGGTTCCCAGAGTCTTTGAGGAATCTTTAAGACAAAATTGGCAGGAGCCTGCATTGGTATTTCTAGTACATCTACTTAATTGATTAGATGGTTTGTGGAGGGCATAGCATGGATTTCGGAGCACAGAAGCTGGAGGTCTCAATTATCATGCTCCCTGTAGTTTGAAGTCTATAAGGTGTATGTCATGATCACAGATGTTCTTCCTCTGTGAAATTTCTATTTCTGCCTCTGCTTTTGGACTCTGCAGTTCTTTAAAGAAGGGTCAAGTCTTGTTCATCTTAGTGCCCATAGAACCTAGCCGATGCTAGATTAAATGTTTTATAAATGAATAATTTATATCTATGATCACCAAGACACTGTCTCATCCTTTGTTTTTCATTGTATCCCAAAGAGCATTAGTATAAATGTAAGTGTTAGTATGAATGAAACTCACACAATGGCAATGTAGTGTTGTAGTTGAGAACATAATATCTGAAGTCAGAAGTATTGAATCCCCTTGCTCCTAATGAGTGACCCTGGGCAAATCTCTTAATCCAAATAATCTTTCATTTTCCATCTTTCTATCTTCAGAACTGGGTTAATGGTGGTTATATAATTAAATGCTATGTGTGGGAAATAAAAGTTAATTAATCTTCACATCAACAGCAAAATACATCTATTCTCATTATTTAGTTTAATATCTTAATTAAGAGATTCATAAAAGAAGGAAAATGAATACAACAACTATGATGAGGGATATGCATCTCTTAATGAGAAACCCACTAAGAAAATCATAGTGATTGAATTGATGTGGGTAAAACCATACAGACGGGTTTAGTTGGAGACATTGTTTTAAATATCATGAACCTATCCTACACATTAGTAAACAAATACTTGTAAGAGCTAATCCCCCATCTTTGCTTTAGAAGATGAGGCCACCAGATCTATATGCCACTTTTCCCCTACCAAGCCTTGTAGGATGTTGATCCCTTCTTTGCTGGGTTCCTTTTTTGAACCTTCTACCCCTTTCTGCTGCCTTCCAGAACTGGCTTCAATTCAGTATCAACTCATGTTATCAGATCCTGTTGCCTTGTACCTTAAATAGTCCTGAAACACAAACTAGCTGACATCTCCTCTTTAATGATGCTGCCTTACAGATTTCAATTTCACATTTTATCCATCAAGTACTGTTTTATATCTACATTTAATGTCACCACATTTCATATTAATTATGGCTCTGTGGAGTCCATAGTATTATATTTATTATATATTGATTGATGTTATGAATATTCTGTTGGTTTCATTAGCTTATATATGGTTTTCCAGTAAAACAAATAAGCAAATACAAAGAATGATGAAATCACTAAAAAAATTCCTATAATGCCTTATAACCAAATCTTTCTAATTTCTAATAGGTATACTACTAAGGTTATTCCTTTTTTTTCAAGTGAATATTAATTTACTGTTATAACTTGTACATAGTATTTATTAAAGCAATCTGGCACATCATGTTAAGTGAACATTTATTATTCAAGTATCTTTTAATTGTTATCATGACAGAAAATATTACAAGGGCAATGGGACAGTAGCACCATGACTTTTGAAGAAGTGCAGTGTGAACATAAAGCACTGGGTAGCGTAAATATTCTTATGATTTTTGTAACTTTCCATTTTAAGTTTGCAAAGAAAAATTAATGGAAAAGTTTGTAGTGATCAAAATTTTCTTCTTGTGAAATGATACATAGCAAATTCACTATTCTTTCTTCAAAATTTATTCTTCAAAAGTTGTTAATATGGTTTTAATGCCTTAATTTGTTTCAGCCCAAGCTACAAATAGGGTTAAGTAGATTTTTATTTTTTTAGTACCATCAATGTTTTACTTCTTTACAAAGTATCATATCATACCATATTAGGATAGAGTGACCCAGACAACAGCCAGTCTCATAAATGTCCATGTCTAATGTCTGAGTACAATGTGAAGACCCAATTTAATCTATTTTAATTACATTTAGACATTTAACATTTTTTACTGGGGAAGTAAGAATATATAAGCACATAAAAATTCTAGATTGAAAGGTGCTGTAATAGTGTTTCACCTATAAAGTAATATAAACAAGAAATTAGATGTTTAGTGTGATTTATTTTCAACCAAGAAAGAGGTGAATCAGAGATTCTAGGATTGAAATAGCCCAGCCAAAGACTAGTAAAAATGAGAGAAAATTTCAGATATCAAAATATATGTATAAGCTATAGATCAAAAAGGAGCATCAAGGAGCAAGGGAACAGCACAAGAAGCTGAGGGTCATTTCAGGACGAAAAGCAAAAGTCAGTTAATCAGTGAGGAGAAAAAAAACAAAATGGTGCTTTGAAGACATAAATTTAAGTTGAAACCAAGACAAAATTCAGGAGCCTCTTTTGCACTCCATATTACTGGGCTTTTTTCCTCAGTATATTTTGATAAAGCTATTTATCTCAGTTTAAACAGAAATCTTGAACTCATTACAGATCATACAGGAAGTTATGTTGATGTTGCTGGTTTACATTTTAAGATAAAATGCAAAAGGCTAAAATTCCAGTGTTTCACTGTGGATAAGTTTGCTGATGTTCAAGGGAAGATGGACATTGAATGATGAGTCACAGACAAAGGAACAAAAGCAAAATCTCAGGACTGAGACAATGTTGATGAAGACAGATCCTTTCACTAAAAAGCTCAGAACAAACAACAGCCTCAATAATATTCAAGAGGTTCTATTTACTTTAAGATGATTTATTTTCTTCAGTTCTGATAGGTAAATACATTAATAAATTATTAAATTCTGAAGGAATCAAAGAGTAATAAGCATTTGAAAAAAGTCTTCCTCACAACACTTCTTACCCCAAGTCCACAGTTCTACTCTTCAAAGGCAATTAAAATCAGCTTGTGGCATATCACTACACATATGCAATGATGTAGACTCTCATTTGGACAGATTTGTGTATTTCTCTTCTTTGAAAGCTTTTTGGATCAGAAGAATCTGGACAAGATATTGTTTCAGAAAGAGGCTTAGCCTTCAGTGTAACTATTTATTTTCTTGTCATTCAGACTCAACTGTACCTCATAATGATATGGATTTCATTCATAAAAGTGATGATGGAGGGGCTCCTGGGTGGCTCAGTTGGTTAAGCATCTGACTTCGGCTCAGGTCATGTTCTCACAGTTCATGAATTCTAGTTCTGCGTCAGGCACTATGCTGACAGCTTCCGGAACCTGGAGCCTGCTTCAGATTCTGTGTCTCCCACTCTCTCTGCCTCTCCCCCGCTCACACTCTGTCTCTCTCTGTCTCTCAAAAATAAATGTTAAAAGTGATGATGGAAAGATGGTGCCTTAAGAAAATGTCACTCTGTATTTATTGTCCACCCACCCCCACTCCCTCCAAACCTAGTCTCTAGCAGTCAAAACTATGATCCTTCTTCACCATTATTTTAGGAAGTGCTTCTGCTTCTCTCATATGTTGGAGCCTCTTTTTTTAGGTGCCATGTACACCCATTCCTTTATTTATGCTCTTGGTTTAATATATATCTTCCAGTTGTGTTTTGTTGAAAGATACATGGGTGGTTTATTTTGTCCATTTGTTTTTTAATCTTAGTCTGTCTATACATTTATTTATTCTGTAATTTTGTGTAATTAGTAGTTTTACTGGGTTAGGAGACATTCTTTTCTTTACAAGTGTTAAGACATTCGAGCTTCAAGTTTTTCTGTAAAGAAATTGACAATAATTATAATTCCATGACTTTTTTTCTTAAACTGTTTATAAATTCTTTTTAAATCACTCTTTACAAATTCTCTCTTCATAATTTCATAAGATTTTCTATTTGGCCAGAATCTGAAATTTCCATTGTGTTGGGTAATTAACAAGACAGTTCAATTTGGAAATTCATAACTTTGTCTTGGAGTTTTTATTTTTAATTACGTCGTTGATGATTTTGTCTACTCTATTTTATTCTTCTGTTTCTAGAACTTAGTTTTTTTAAGGCTAGATCTCTGGTAGATCCTCTAATTCATATCATAGGATGTAACAAATTCATATCTATATGAATAATTCATATCATATATAGATAGAGGATATATAGCTGATGGAGAAAGATGTCCTTAGGAGCAGAGAGGAGATTTTTGTCTCCCATAAGAGAAAAGACACTTTCTCTGTAGTAATAGATGAGAAATAGAAGAGAATAGATACTGATTATAATGATTAACCTCAAAAATTTAAATTCTTTAAGAAATGAGGAAAATACAGGAAAATGTTGAAAGGTAGGAGAAAAGTAATGAGTGGATTGAGAGATCACAGAGGGATAATTCTATACAATAATGGAAATACTGAAAAGAAAAGTATCATAAAAAGTTGTTGGTGGGGATTAGGATTTCTGATTTAGCGATGTGGTTGTTGGGATAATCTCTGGTCAGTCTTAGAATGTGATAGAGGAAAAGGTTAAAGTGGGGCAGAGGGCAAAGGACAATGGAGCTTACGCCAAAGTAAAGAAAATCCAGGATGTTGATAAATTTTGAAATAATCAGGATGAAAATAAATATTATGGGATTGAATGCTAAGAACCAGGTATGTGCATCTTTATAAATTTGGTAAATAGGAAGTCCATTTTTTTTTTCATAACAAGTTAAGGAAGAGAATGATCTGAGTGTCAAAGAAGCAGATTTTACTTTTAAATATAAGTGGAAGGGGAAAATGGTCTGGACACGAAGACATGGGTTCTATAACTTGGTATAAGGCAAGAGGTAAAATACCTTCATCTTTGAAAGGGTACAGAAAAATTGGTCATTTTAGAGTCCAGTTAAGTCCATAGACTGTGTATCAACAGAAGAATTTATAAGTTTTTAGAAAGTGAACCCATCATGAAGCAGAAATATTAGCGGACACATTGGAAAAAGATTGTTGGGAGAGGTGAGGAGTGAAGGATTGTGTTAAAAGAAAAAGCTAACCTTTATAGAGCATGGCGGAGTTGATACGTTGTTGTCCTTATTCCGTCTTTCAGGAGACTGGGAGCCTGCTTATTTGGTGATTATAGGCAGATTAAATGATTTAATATTTCTTGCAAGAAACATCAATAAATCTGTCCACCTGATCTATAAAAGCATACTACAGATCACCTCTGAAGCTACATTTATCATTGTAGATGTCCATAAACATTTAAATGGTTTTTAATCAATATGCCTTTTTCATCAAAGTGGCTTTTTCTGTACTCTGTCTATATAATATATCCTTTGTAGTTGTTCTGGGAAGGAGCCCAGAAAGAATTCTTTTCTGCTTGAACTGTATTTCAAATAGCAATCATATTTCATGAATTGTGCAACATGACTTGATAACACAATAGCTCAATAACGACTTGATTGCTACTGTAAAAATCCTAATTTTAAGGCTTTAGGAGGCTAGATAATTTGTCCAAGCTCATGCCCCCACCCCAGGAAATGATAGAGCTGGGGTTTGAATCTGGACAGTCTGATTCTCCCTTTAACACGTAACATGCCATTAATGTGGAACTTGATTTTAAATTTATTCCTGATGCTAAAACCAAAGAAGGAGAGAAATGGATTATTGAACTCTAATTCCTGTGTTGGGAGAAAATAAATTCGGTATCAGTTATTTTGATCTATAAGTAGTTGTTCATTATGGCAAGTAGTAGACACTATGGGTCTAGCACGTAGCTGGCTTGGGCTTCTCAGTTACACTGTTTTGTCACTTATTAGAGGTGTGATGGTGGATTAATTTTTAACCTTTTGTGTGAAGGTTACATTATTTAATATATGTAAAACACTTAGGAAAGTACTTGGTGCAAAATAAATAGTCACATGTCAGCCATTATTACTGGATACTGCTTAGAATATTTAAGAACGTGAGAGCAAGCATGAAACTTCATACCCTGCGAGTGAAAAAATATATTGGATTTCACAGTCTAGAAAGATTCTTTCTCTTAAGTTGTAAAGGACTAACATTTTTCATTTAAAGTTTGTATAATCTGAAACCTATGAAGATGAAATCCTTAAAAATGCAGTTCCTTTATTAGAAAGAAAGGAAACACACTGGCAATCTGTTGTACATACAATTGGAAGCACTTCTAGGTGGTAAAACAGTGTCATCTAGTGAAAGCTTTAGGTGAGAAAATTCCCTGAGCTACATTAACACACTTAAACAGTTCTATTTACAAGATTCAAATTCCTAGAATTAAAAAAAAGCAAAAAAAAAGCCATTCTCGCTCAAGTGATGTATGACTGGATGTATATCTTAGACAAAATCAGCATAGTAAAAAAGACACGAAGATTCAGGAAGTCAAGACGCACCTTACATAGTACTGTAAATGACATATTATGTAGTCATCACAAGTTTGAAAATCCCATATTTAAGGGTTAATTCCTCTGTATTCGGGTTATGTGGAGATTGGGATTGTTATTGGTATGATGATGATGATGATGATGATGATGATGATGATGATGATGATTAGCTGTTTTATTTTGTCTTTGATTTCCCTCTTAAGATACACACAACTCCTGGGAAAGCTAAATAATGAATCTGCTTTTAGTTTAAGTTCACTTGGTTAAGTGTTGACTGGCAGCTATTTGAAAGCATGCCATTACTTGAGTGCTACAAAATAGAGGAGATAGTGGGCAGAAGTGATACCCACTTTGGGTGTGTGGGCAGGTTTTACGGAAGGATGCTGAAAGGTAAAAGGGGGCTGTTAGAGCTTGACTTTTCCTCTTCAGGTATGTGCTAAGTAGTGAGGTTGCCTCCATCATCATGGATATGCCTTTTAGAACCTGCTTTTGATTTTTGGCAATATTCCCTGAGATATTTTTCCCGCTGGAATTGTCAATACTTCTTCCACAAAGTACTTTGAAACAAAATGACACAATAGAGAATTCCTCAGAAATTTGGAAACTACTAGGGTAGCATTTCATATTGTGTTTAGAAACACACTAGAAAGTGAACTAGTGATAAGTGAGCACACAAAGAGCTCATCATTGGTACTCAGTAAAATGGTGACAGGAAGAAACAAGCAGTTTCTTTTTGTCAGAATCATATTTCTACCATATGCTGACAATTAGATTGCCTCCCTTTGTGTTGAATTTTCGAAAGGATCCCACATTCTTGGAGGTAATTAGCATTTTTTACAGTTATTATTGCTAAATTATCTTTTATATGAGGTGACTCAGTTTGCATTATGAGCTCTCAGTCTAGACTAGAATCTCAAACATTCATTAAATATCAGGGCATTATTATAACTGAATAAGATGAGCCCAAACATTTAAAAATCCTTGATTCTAAAAGTAAATAAAATGATCACTAAAGCTCAAAATAGTACACCCGTTAATGAATAATTCAATTGAGTTTATTAATAAAGTTGCTTAATGGTATGCAATGTAGACCTAATATAATCTAGTTTTAAATGAGTGTAAGAATTGCATATTAAAGATTTATTAAGGTTATTGACCTTCTAATCTGGATCTTTAAATAAAATTGGATGTAGTAAATTCTCATTCTTAGTTGGAAACCCTTAGGTGGTTTTAATTTTTTAATAAAACTTGAATACATTACTTTTGAATTTAGAATTAATTAACAGCATTAGTTATTCATGAACATTTGGCTATAATTTGTAATTTCAGTGCAATTAAATTTTCTCTCGACAATGACATATTTTCTTCTCCATAATAATTTAATTTTTTCATGATTACAGTATCAGTTTTAAAAAAAACAAACTCCCAAGGAGAGCATTATCACCATAATCTGTTTAAGAGATTTCCACTGTCTTTTACACTTGTTTACATGTGTCACCATGATAAGCCCAAGACCCTCAGGCCCTCGTTTTCATCAGGACACCCTACTTGCAGCTTTATGCATCCTGCAGCCCAACCCCATTTTATACCTCTGACTAATGCTTTCATTGTGCACTTTGGAACTCAAGCCCTTGATCAACATATTCCCTTTATCACTCACATCTTCTCTGAAAGTTCTGCTCACTTTTTGTTAGAATGGTTCTGCTCTGGAGGGCACGACTGCCTTTGAAGGTCAGTCACATGACTCTGCCACTGCACATTCCATTAGATCTAGAAGTCTGGTAGGTGTCTTCTGGCTTCACTTTGACAATTCCAGTCTTTTTCCAATCCTTCTCTTGAAAATACCCCTGTCTTTGAAGATTTGGGCTTAGAACTTTGCTTGAGGCTTTTAATATCCACCAAGTGATTTAATATATTGGTTATTTAGTTTCTTCCTTCGGTGGTAACTTCTGAGTGCCTCAGCTACCTATACCTATGGTTATACCTATAAATATGATCATTACCACTACCTTTACTTCCTCAATAATGCAGCCTTCAAGTTAGTTACTCTCCATCTACCAATATCCTCCTATTTCTCCAGCTCATTACTTCTATTGACTGAAGTCCCCACAATTATTTACCCATCTCAGTCCTCCAGTTCATAGATTCTATCACTCTTCTATTGTATCTCTACTTCCTCATGTTCTCAGTTTCTCTCATTCTTGAGATTGGATGCTGCTGGCCATATGTAGTATCACTCTGGTTCATAAACCCTTACATGAACTCATAGTACTCATGACTTATTCCCTCTTTGTCATATTAACCTGAAAGAACCTCAATTATGTTTTTTACCTATATTCACCCAGCATGCCTGCCAAACAATCTTACCACAATTGTGTAAGCATAATATTCTTCTGTATGATTCTATTTCTTCTCTTTTTTCAGGCATCCAGTATTTGATTCTGATTCAGCTGTTGATATTCCCGCCTTTTTCACTCATAAACATAAAATAATCAAACCAAACTAAACACACACACACACACACACACACACACACACACAGAGAGAGAGAGAGAGAGAGAGAGAGAGAGAGAGAAACAGATTGGTTTTTTCCAGAAGTGGGGGTTGGAGTTGAGGGAATTGGATGAATATAGTCAAAAGGTACAAACTTCCACTTATAAGATAAATAAGTTCTGGAGATGCAAGGTATAGCATAGTGACTATAACTGATAATACTGTATTGTATGTTTGAAAGTTGCTCAGACAGTAGATCTTAAACATTCTCATCACAAGAAAACAAGTTATATGAGGTGATGGATGTTAAACTTACTGCAATAATTATTTCACCTATGTACATATATCAAATCCTTATGTTGTGTATTTTACAATAATGTTATAGGTCAATTATATCTTAATAAAACTGGAAAAAAATAGTAGAGAACATCTATAGGTTCTCAGCACCAAATAAGAGCAGCTATTTCTTTTCTTTATCTTATATAAGCTAGACATCTCTATATTCTAATGAAATCACACCTTTCCTATCCAAACTCATCACTCAAATTTTCCACTAAATCATTCTTTTTAGCATTAAATTATTATGTGATACATCTCAATTTAGAATTAAAAAAAAACCCTACCTTTCTGTTCAGCTATACTCTATGTTTCTGTGTTTCACCTTTCAGAAAACTTCACAAAAAAGGTTGCCAATATTTGCTCTCAATTTCTGTTCTCCAACTTTTTACTATTTCGGTCTATGCAGTTTTCATTCCTACTCCATTTCAACAACTCTTGTCTAGGTTGCCTTTTTGTCATTCCTGTACCATAGGCTACAGTTGATAACTCCCTTCAATTTATTCATTTGACTTTCAGGACCAACTTTCTCCTGTTTAAATTGATTTTTTTTTCTAATATTTTCTTTTCCTATTCCTGACTTGCATACTGTCTGTTACCCAGCCCATGCTCCATTCTATCCTTTATCTAGTCAGTAGATGATCTAATTCTTCTTTAGGGGCTTTGGATACTGACAATATCCAACATATGTCCTCACTCTAGCCCTCTTTCATCTGCCAATTTGACTTTTCCATGTGGATATCTAACAGGCACTTCAACTTTAAAGTAACTAAAACTCATTTTCCAACCCCTAATCTTTCTTTACAGATTAATTATATACCAGGAAATTATAGTTTACTTTTCTGGTTGCTCAAGCCCTAAGCCTTAGAATTATTGTCTTTGACTCTCATGATCCACATGAATTTATGAAAATATCATATTTGATTCACACTTCAAGTCCTAAGATGAATTCACCCAGTTCTCAGCACTTTCACTGACTTTCCTAATCTAATTTTCCTTCCATTTTGAATTGGTTTCTTGTTACTGCTATAACAAATACCATAAACTTATCAGCTTGAAACAATACCATTTTACTATCTTATAGTTCTTCACTTCAGAAGTCCTAAAATCAAAGTGCCAGAAGGGCTGTATTCCTTCTATAGGCTCTAAGGAAGAATCCCTCTCCAGGTTCTAGAGGCTACCTGTACACCTTGGCTTATGGAATTCTGCTTCCATCTTCAAAGTCAGCATCATGGCATCTTCATCCTTTTCTCTCTGGCTTCTGCTTCCATTGTCACATATTTTCTTGTTGTAACATTTCTGCCTCCCTCTTATAAAGACATTTATAATTATATTAAGCCCTCCTGGATAATTCAACACATTCTGTGCATGCCAAGATCCTTGACTTATTCTCTTTGCATACTCTCTTTGTCCTGTAAGGTAACATATTCACAGGATATTAAGGAGATTAAAACATTGCCCTCTTGGGGGAGGGGCATTATTCTACTACCACGGTCTTTGATCCGTAATACTACAGAGTTCCAAGCTGGCCCCTTGACTCCACACTTTTCTTTATTTCTTATACCAAAAGTCAGATTGATTCCTTTAAAACCTGTCAAAACCTGATTTTTAATGGCTAGGAAGACAATATTTAAAGATATGAGCTTTCTTTAAACTAGTCAAGTGGAACTCAGTGCAGTTCCACTTGAGTCCCTCAATTTTTTCATAGAAATTGAAGAGCTGATTATACAACTAATATAGAGGTGTAAGGATCAATGAATATGTAATGTAATTTTGGAGAGAAAGAATAAGAATGAGTAATACTACCTTAATGGACTTCAAGGTTTTATTATAAAAGAGTAGTAATTAAGATATCAGGGCCTGGTTTGTGGAGTAGATAGGTAGACTAAGCACAAAAGAAAGTTTATAAAGACACTCACACATATATAGAAATTTGATGTGGTATTGTAGATCAGAGGAAAAATGGTGAACTTAATATTTGTTTCTTGGATGTTGGTTATGCATAATGAATAAACTCCTTTAAACCATGCACAAAGATTTCCATCAATTTAGAAGTAAATAGAAAAGAAATATCTCATGAACTTGAACAAAGATGTTCTCTTAAACATGGCAAATACACACAAACCTGCAAACTGTAACAGGAAATATTGATACATTTACCCACATTAAAATTAAATAATTGTGCTCATTAGAGGAATTCATAAAGAATGGAAACACAAGCCAGAAATATGAAGAAGAAACTTGCAACATACTTAATCAATAAAGAAGTAGGATCTTCGATGTATAATTCTATGCACACATAAGGAAAAAACAAACACTCCTACAGAAAAAAATGGTCAAATTATATAAATAGGCTTTCTATAAGAGGGAGTATAAATAACAAATCAGTGTATGAAAATATGCCTATTCTAATTAATAATCATAAATATACAATAAAACCACAATATATACCAATTCAAACCCATTTTATAGGGAAAATTAAATTTTAATTTAATTCACTTTAATAAAATAAATTTAATAAATAAAAAATTTTATTTATTAAAAAATAAAAGTATTGGGATGCCTGGGTGGCTCAGTAGGTTAAGCATCTGAATTCGACTCAGGTCATGACCTCATGGTCCGTGAGTTGCAACCCCGTGTAGCGCTCTGTGCTGACAGCTCAGAGCCTAGAGCCTGCTTCTGATTTTGTGTCTCCCTCTCTCTCTGCCCCTCCCCTGCTCATGCTTTGTCTCTCTCTCAAAAATGAGTAAACATTAAAAAAAATAAAAGTATTGGTGACAATGTGAAGTAGGGAGTCTCTTCCATACTGCTTGTGAGGGTATAAGTTGATAGAAATAATTTGGAAAAGAGATTGTCCTAAAGCAGTGAAGTGAAGATGCACATATGACACACTATGAATCAACAATTCCAACCCACCTCTCCTACATTAGAGCAGGACTTGGAAAACTATGTTCCTCCTAAATCCTCTTTGTAAATAAAATTTTATTAAGACATAGCCATGTCCTTTCATTTGCCTATTATTTAGGGTTGCTTTTGTATGACCATGGTATAACTGACTAGTTGTGGCAGAGATCATATACCCTCAAAGCCTAAAACAATTACTGTCTGGCACTTTGTAGGAAGTTTGCCAACTTTGTTCTATACAAATTACTGAATATATGCTCCAAGAGATGCGAACTGGAATATTCATAGGTGCATTGTTATAAATAATACAAAACTGGAAACAACTCTAGTATAAACCAGAAGAGTGCATACATAATTTTATATTCTAAAGATGATACAAAACAAAGCACAGAAAATGAGTACCCTCATGCATTCCTCCATAGGTATGAATCCCGGACAATGTTGACTGACCAAAGCAAGTTACAGAAGAATACATAACAGTATGACTCTATTTATGTGAAGGTTAACAGACATGTCAAACTAACCAATATATAGTCTCAGGATATCTAATTATGCTGCAAATCTTCAAAGAAAAGTAAAAGAGTAACACAAAATGTAGAGGACACTGGTTTCTGGTGGTGAAAGATGAGTATTGTAATAACTAGAATGGACACATAGATGACTTAAAAAATTCTTATAATGTTCGACTTCATAGATTGTGTTTCATGGCTATTTATTTCTTAACGTTCTCATACTGTATGCTTATGATGTTTGTATGTTACATTCATATTGCATTTTTAAGTAATCATGGTATACATATATGAAGTTATATTTTCCCAAACTAAACTTCTTATGAAATTGGTTTCATGGAATAAAGCTACCTTCCATGGAGTATTTTACACTGTGCTAGCAGTGTTCTGAGTGATATAAATACTTTATTTCTTTGTCCTCACAGTAGCCCTTTGTGGTATGTGTAATTAAATCCCCATTTTATAGTTGAAGAAAGTTCTCATGCTTTTATTGAAGATATCTATCATCTATGTATCTATCACCTATTATCTATCTATCTATCTATCTATCTATCTATCTATCTATCATCTATGTATCATCTAACTGTCAGTAATAACCTGGGAGAGGTTATTAATAGGTATTATACATTCAGTATATGCCATGTACTCCACATACACCATCTTATTTGATTCCCCAAACGACACCATATCATTGGTATTATTGTTCCTTTACAGTTGAGGAAATAGGATCAGAAACTTAAATAACTTGTTCAAAAAAATTACTTGTCCTTTATTCTTCAGTAAATGCTCTGTGTTTTCTGAATGCCATAGTTATAGTCTATAATGGGAAAGCACCATGAAAACAGCTATACAAGCAGCACTGTAGCAGTGTTCTCTAATGTACAGCCTCACAGCAGAGACTAGAGATAAAACAACAACAAAAATAGATGGCAGCTGGATGTACACATACTTGTTATAACTTCAGCTAAAATAGGACAACTTTACAGAAGACAGAAGCAATATGTTAAGAACAAACTGAAATAATAATTTTGGTTGATGTGTACAATTTAATGTTAGTCCTTCCTTGTTTGGGATTGTATACTAGTAATTATATGAATCAATAATTAATGTTAATCTCTGGAAATACTTAAGATAAAGCTCTGGAAAGGAAGCCCGTATGAATTTCATACTTTCTGGAAGACATTGCCTATTAATTTTTTTCTAGTGGTTTCTTGACCAAGTAATTTTTTTTTTTAAAGATTTTAAGTAATCTCCACACCCAAATTGAGACTTGAACCCACACCCCTGAGATCAAGCTGCATGCTCCAACAACTGAGCCAGCCATGTGCCCCTAATACAAGTAAATTTTAAAGACTTTTTCTAATTTTTCTGTAGTATTATTTTCCCATCCTGCTTTGAATTCATTGCTAATCGCAGAGGTTTCCTTGGATAGGTCATTACATTTTCTGTCTTATTTACTTAGAGCCTATGAATGTCCATTGGTTCTCTAAAACATTTTCACAAATTTCTCTTAATTTACCTACTCTTCATTTAGTGTTTTAAATATATTAAAATTAGATTTAGGGGTCCCTGGGTCAATCAATTGGTTAAGGGTCTGACTCTTGATTTTGGCTTGGGTCACGATCCCAGGGTCATGGGATCAAGTCCCTCATTGGGCTCTGAGCTGAGTGTGGAGCCTGCTTGGGATTCTCTCTCTCTCTCCCCACCCTGCCCCTCTCCCACGCTTGTGTGCTCTCTCTCCAAAATTAAAAAAAAAAAAATTCTCTTTGTATCTTAAAAATTTCTCTGATTCTGAATAGAGAAAAATAATTACCATGACCCCATCTTGAAAAAATTTTCATATTACAGATATTTGTGATAAATAGTGTAATTTTACTTTTTTACTAAAGAAACATTTTTCTTGATCTTTATGAATCAATCCTGGTTTTCTTTTATGCATTTCAAAATATGTATTTATACTCCCTTTAGAAAAAGAAAGAGCCATTTTTTTTTCATTTATTTTCTTGCCATATTTTTACAAGAATTATACATTTGGAAAGTAACATCTACTCATTAAATATTTTAAATATGCAGAAAAGTATCCAAAATGTAAAAAGTACCAGTGCAATTTTCCATCCGTATTTTAAAATATTAGTACTTTCCCATGTTTTTTTAAGAATATAGACAATAAAAAGTAGCATATAGAGGACTAGGTCATTAACCCTTCCATTTTTTATTATTTCCCACCTGACAATACTAATTTCTCAGTATCCATCTCAAGAATGTGTTTGTGTATTTAATATATGTATCTATATTTAGAGCAATATGTTTTATTTCTTTGGCTGTTGTTAAGGCATATGATCCATTAGTAATGTTTTTCATGGATTCTCTCACCACCAGTGAAGTAGTGTTTTTATTTTGCTTATATGTATATTATATACAGTAAGTATATATTATATATTATAAGTCTTTTAATTATTTTATAAATGCAATAAGACTTTATTATTTTAATTTTATGCAAAGTCATTATATAGAAGTCTTTTTTTAATTTAAGGTAGTAATTGGTAAGAATTTATTTTTTACTTTTGTTTATTTATTTATTTATATGTTTTTATAACTTTTAAAATGGAACTTCTTTTATATTCTGCTCTGATAAAAAAAAATTTGGGGGGCACCTGGGTGCCTAAGTCGGTTGAGTGTCTGACTTTGGCTCAGGTCATAATCTCACAGTTCGTGAGTTCGAGCCCCGTGTCAGGTTCTGTGCTGATAGCTCAGAGCCTGGAGCCTGCTTCCGATTCTGTGTCTCCCTCTCTCTGCCCCTTCGCTGCTCATGCTCTGTCTCTCAAAAATGAATAAATGTTAAAAAAAATTCAAAAAACAATCTATTTTTAAATCTCTTTTATTTTGGCTATGTGGTGATTTTGTGGCTCCATACACATTTTAGAATATAATTCCATTGGAAATTTGATAGGGATTATACTGAATCTGTAGGTTGCTTAGGGTAGCATGGATAGTTTAACAATATTAATTCTTTCGGTACATGAGTATTAAATGTCTATTTTTTGTTTGTTTTCAATTTTTTTCACCAGTATGGGTCTTTTATCTCCTTAGTTAAATTTATTTCTAGGTATTTTATTCTTTTTGTTGGAATTATAAATAGAATTGTTTTCTTAATTTCTTTTTGATATTACATTATTAGTTTATAAAAAAATAACATCTTGGTATACTGATTTTGTATTATGTGATTTTACTGGGTTCATTTATTAGTTCTAACAGTTTTTAGGTAAAGTATTTAGTTTTCTATATATTATGTTGTCATCTACAAATAGTGATTTTATTTTTTCCTTACCAGTTTGGATGCCTTTTATTTATTTTTTTATTGCCTAATTGCTCTGTCTAGGATTCCTAATACTATGTTGAATAAAAGTGTGGTAATAGTGGGTAGGCATCCTTCTTGTTCTTCATCTTAGAGGAAAAGTTATCAGCTTTTGACTATTTACTATAATGTTAGCTGTGTTCTTGTCATTTATGGCCTTTAATGTGTTGGGGTTTATTTCATCTATACCTACTTTGTTGGATGGTTTTATCATAAAAAGATGCTAAATTTTGTTAATATTTTTTTCTGTATCTATTGAGATAACCATATGCTTTTTATTTTTCATTTCGTTAATGTGGTGTATCATATTGATTAATATGTGGATGTTGAACCATCCTTGCATCCCTGGAATAAATCTCACTTAATTATGGTATATGATCCTTTTAATGTATTTTTGAATTCATTTTTCTAATGAGGTATAACTGAAATTCAATAAAATTTACCAATTTTGAGTATACAGTTCAATAAGATTGACAAATATATATTATGTAACCACCGCCACAATTGTGATGTAGAGAAGTTTCTTTACCTTACAGAATTCTCAATACCTCTTTAGATTTGGTCCTGTCTTCTGTCTCTTCAACTACTGTCTATTCAACTACTGATTAGCTTTTTGCAATATAGTTTTTGTTATTTAAGAATTGCATATAAATGTCATGAAATATTATATAGTCTTTTGTGCCTTCCTTCTTTCACTTTTTATAACACTTTTGGAATTCATCTGTTGTGTTGCGTGTATCACAGGCTTACTTCCCAATTGCTGATCCATTTGAAATTAAGATCGTGTGCCTGTGGCACCTGGGTGGCTCAGTCAGTTAAGTGTCTGACTCTTGGTTTTGGCTCAGGTCATGATCTAGCAGGTTGTGTGATTGAGTCCTGCGTTGGGCTTTGCACTGAGTATGGAGCCTGATTGGGATTCTGTCTCCCCTCTCTCTGCCCCTCCCCCACTCTCTTTCTTCCTCAAAATAAATAAACATTAAAAAATAAAACAAACAAACAAAAAAAACCATGTGTTCCTAATGTCCATGCATTTCTTGTTGTAGTTGAGGTAGCATTTCTGTGGTGGAATTACAGAAGTTACATGTGAGGTCTCCAGAGGCCAATATTGCTATACTAGGAATTATTTCCAGAGGCCCATTGTAAAGCCCATGCCTCAAGTTCCTCATTCCCTATTTTAAACACATTTCTCCTTAAATGTTAATGCTTTGTATTCATGGAAGTGAACCCTGAGTAGTGTAATTACCATGCTCTTTCTGTTTGGAGTATGAAATTTACATTGGTGGAGAAATGAACTGCCATAATAAATTTATCTGTTATACAGTTCACTGGATTTGATGCCAAAGGAAACTTCATGTTGAAGTGTGTCCAGATTTTCTTTCACATAAAAGACTCGGATAAGATAAGGAAGGCCACCAGGGAACATTTGTCATGACATTTTTCACCAGAGTCCTTGATATCTGTTCACTGCTGGGCTAATGTGTTATTAAATTTTATTGTACTTACAATGTTTTCTTTGTAATTATTCTTGGTAACTTTAAGTATAGATACTATAGTCTTGATAGTTCTAATCACATGCAAGTTTTTAGTGTCCATAATATATTTGCATTTTTAAGACATCATTCATTTCCCTGAATTATGATTCATGTTGCTGGCTATATGTGAAGATGTTCATTTTCTCTATGTCATATTTTTTATAATATATTTTATTATATATAGCATAATGCTGTATTATAATACAAACATTATGCTTATAATTTATAATTAATAAATTTACCAATTGACTGGATTTCTTTTAGTTTGTGTTATCTATTCTAAAAGTGTGTTAATTGTTGTCTAGAAGTTTTATTCTGTGAGTTCTTTTGTTTTTCAGTTCCTTGTTGTTGTGATGTTCTCTAAGTTAATTTCATTTTTAGGTGCCATGTTGGGGTAAAATAGGGGCAGTATAATCTTCCATATCAAGTTTAACAAAAGCAGACGGAAAAGCAACATTTCTTAACACATATATTGACTGCTTATTTCCTCAACTATTAATTAGATCATCAATGCATCACCTAGCAAATCACTGGGGTAGGGGAATGCAAGGTATTGTTCAGTGCTAATTATGTGCCCCCCCCCCCCCCCCCGGCCCCTCAGGGATTAAAGAGGGACACCTGAGTGGCTCAGTTGGTTGGGTGTCTAACTCTTGATTTCAGCTTAGGTCATGATCTCACATTTGGTGGGTTTGAGTCCCACATTAGTCTCTGTGCTGACAGTGGGGGCCTGCTTGGGATTCTCTTTGTTTCTCTCTTTGCCCCTCCCCCATTCACAATCTCTCTTTTTTTCTCAAAATAAATAAGGATTACAAAAAAAGGTATGCTTGTCAAGGGAGTCTTTGGCAGAATGAGAATGAATGGTAGGAGGTAACACAATAGGTAACTACCACATTGCCTAATATAAAAATACTTTTAAGCCCCTTCTGACTTATTTTTTTTTCTGTTGTGAATGAATAGCACTTTCTTCATGACATAAATACAAATGACATTATTTGTACTTTGTAGTGTCTGATGCAAATACAAATGATGTTATTTGCACTTTGTCCATAGTGTCTATTTCCAGTGTCTATTACACACCCCTACCAGCTTTAAATATATATATTACTGGCAAACTTGTTAAGAATCCCAGAAGGGAGTAAGGACTTTTTCTTTCTTTCTTTTTTTAATATGAAATTTATTGTCGAATTGGTTTCCATACAACACCCAGGGCTAATCCCAACAGGTGCCCTCCTCAATGCCCATCACCCATCCTCCCCTCCCTCCCACCCCCCATCAACCCTCAGTTTATTCTCAGTTTTTAAGAGTCTCTTACGGTTTGGCTCTCTCCCACTCTAACTTTTTTTTCCTTGCTCTTCCCCATGGTCTTCTATTAAGTTTCTCAGGATCCACATAAAAGTGAAAACATAGGGTATCTGTCTTTCTCTGCCTGACTTATTTTACCTAGCATAACATTCTCCAGTTCTATCCACGTTGCTACAAAGGGCCATATTTCATTCTTTCTCATTGCCAAGTAGTATTCCATTGTGTATATAAACCACAATTTCTTTATCCATTCATCAGTTGATGGACATTTAGGCTCTTTCCATAATTTGGCTATTGTTGAGAGTGCTGCTATAAACATTGGGGTACAAGTGCCCCTATGCATCAGCACTCCTGTATCCCTTGGGTAAAATCCTAGCAGTGCTATTGCTGGGTCATAGGGTAGATCTATTTTTAATTTTTTTGAGGAAACTCCACACTGTTTTCCAGAGCGGCTGCACCAGTTTGCATTCCCACCAGCAGTGCAATAGGGTTCCCATTTCTCCACATCCTCACCAGCATCTGTAGTCTCCTGATTTGTTCATTTTTAGCTGCTCTGACTGGCGTGAGATGCTATCGGAGTGTGGTTTTGATTTGTATTTCCCTGATGAGGAGCAACGTTGAGCATCTTTTCATGTACCTGGTGGCCATCTGGATGTCTTCTTTAGAGAAGTGTCTTTTCATGTTTTCTGCCCATTTCTTCACTGGATTACTTGTTTTTCAGGTGTGGAGTTTAGTGAGTTCTTTATAGATTTTGGATACTAACCCTTTGTCTGATATGTCATTTGCAAATATCTTTTTCCATTCTGTTGGTTGCCTTTTAGTTTTGTTGATTGTTTCCTTTGCAATGCAGAAACTTTTTATCTTCATGAGGTTCCAATAGTTCATTTTTGCTTTTAATTCTCTTGCCTTTGGAGATGTATCAAGTCAGAAATTGCTGCAGCTGAGGTCAGAGAGGTTTTTTCCTGCTTTCTCCTCTAGGGTTTTGATGGTTTCCTGTCTCACATTTAGGTGAGCAACTTTATCCATTTTGAGTTTATTTTTGTGAATGGTACAAGAAAGTGGTCTAGTTTCATTCTTCTGCATGTTGCTGTCCAGTTTTCCCAGCACCATTTGTTAAAGAGACTGTCTTTTTTCTTTAAAAAAAGTTTTTTAATGTTTATTTATTTTTGAGATAGAGAAAGACAGGGCATGAATGGGGGAGGGTCAGAGAAAGAGGGAGACCCAGAATCTGAAGCAGGCCCCAGGCTCTGAGCTGTCAGCACAGAGCCTGATGCGGGGCTCAAACTCACGGACCACAAGATCATGACCTGAGCCAAAGTCGGACGCCTAATCAATGGAGCCACCCAGGCGCCCCAAGACTGTCTTTTTTCCATTGGATATTCTTTCCTGTTTTGTCAAAGATTAGTTGGCCATACTTTTGTGGGTCCAATTCTGGAGTCTCTATTCTATTCCATTGGCCTATGTGTCTGTTTTTGTGACAATACCATCCTGTATTGATAATTACAGCTTTTTAGTAGAGGCTAAAGTCTGGGATCGTGATGCCTCCTGCTTTGGTCTTCTTCTTCAAAATTACTTTGGCTATTCAGGGCCTTTTGTGTCCATACAAATTTTAGGATTGCTTGTTCTAGCTTCGAGAAGAATGCTGGTGCAATTTTGATTGGGATTGCATTGAATGTGTAGATAGCTTTGGATAGGATTGACATTTTGACAATATTTATTCTTCCAATCTATGAGCACGGAATGTTTTTCCATTTCTTTATGTCTTCTTCAATTTCCTTCATAAGCTTTCTATAGTTTTCAGCATACAGATCTTTTACATCTTTGGTTAGGTTTATTCCTAGGTTATTTTATGATTCTTGGTGCAATTGTGAATGTGAACAGTTCATTATTTGTCTTTCTGTTGCTTCATTATTAGTGTATAAGAATGCAACTGATTTCTGCACATTGATTTTGTATCCTGCAACTTTGCTGAATTCATGTATCAGTTCTAGCAGACTTTTGGTGAAGTCTCTCTGGTTTTCCATGTATAATATCAGGTCATCTGCGAAAAGTGAAAGCTTGACTTCATCTTTGCCAATTTTGATGCCTTTGATTTCCTTTTGTTGTCTGATTGCTGATGCTAGAACTTCCAACACTGTGTTAAACAACAGCGGTGAGAGTGGACATCCCTGTTGTGTTTCTGATCTCAGGGAGAAAGCTCTCAGTTTTTCCCCATTGAGGATGATATTAGCTGTGGGCTTTTCATAAATATCTTTTATGATGTTTAAGTATGTTCCTTCTGTCTCGACTTTCTTGAAGGTTTTTATTAAGAAAGAATGCTGAATTTTGACAAATGCTTTTTCTGCATCGATTGGCAGGATCATATGGCTCTTTTCTTTTCTTTTATTAATGTGATATATCACATTGATTGATTTGTGAATGTTGAACCAGCCCTGCATCCCAGGAATGAATCCCACTTGATCATGGTGAATAATTCTTTTTATAGCTGTTGAATTCGATTTGCTAGTATCTTATTGAGAATTTTTACATCCATATTCATCAGGGATATTGGCCTGTGGTTCTCTTTTTTTGCTGGGTGTCTGTCTGGTTTAGGAATCAAAGTAATGGTGGCTTCATAGAATGAGTCTGGAAGTTTTCCTTCTCTTTCTATATTTTGGAACAGCTTGAGGAGGATAGGTATTATCTCTTTTTTAAATGTCTGGTAGAACTCCCCAGAGAAGCCATCTGGTCCTGGACTCTTATTTGTTGGGAGATTTTTGATAACTAGTTAAGTTTCTTCGTTGGTTATAGGTCTGTTCAAATTTTCTCTTTCTTCCTGTTTGAATTTTGGAAGTGGGTGGGTGCTTAGGAATTTGCCATTTCTTCCAGGTTGTCCAGTTTGTTGGCATATAATTTTTCATAGTATTCCCTGATAATTGCTTGTATTTCTGAGGGATTGGTTGTAATAATTCCATTTTAATTCATGATTTTATCTATTTGGGTCATCTCCCTTTTCTTTTTGAGAAGCCTGGCTAGAGGTTTATCAATTTTTTTGTTGTTTTGTTTTAAAAACCAACTCTTGGTTTCGTTGATCTGCTCTACCGTTTTTTTTAGATTCTATATTGTTTATTTCTGCTCTGATCTTTATTATTTCTCTTCTTCTGCTGGGTTTGGGGTGTCTTTGCTGTTCTGCTTCTATTTCCTTTAGGTGTGCTGTTAGATTTTGTATTTGGGATTTTTCTTGTTTCTTGAGATAGACCTGGATTGCAATGTATTTTCCTCTCAGGACTGCCTCGCTGCATCCCAAATCGTTTGGCTTGTTGTATTTTCATTTTCATTTGTTTCCATATATATTTTTAATTTCTTCTCTAATTGCCTGGTTGACCCATTCATTCTTTAGTAGGGTGCTCTTTAACATCCATGTTTTTGGAGGTTTTCTAGACTTTTTCCTGTGGTTGATTTCAAGTTTCATAGCATTGTGGTCTGAAAGTATGCATGGTATGATCTCAATTCTTGTATACTTATGAAGGGCTGTTTTGTGACCCAGTATGTGATCTATCTTGGAGAATGTTCCATGAGCACTCGAGAAGAAAGTATATTCTGTTGCTTTGGGATGCAGAGTTCTAAATATATCTGTCAAGTCCATCTGATCCAATGTATCATTCATTGATCCTGTTTCTTTATTGATCCTGTGTCTAGATGATCTATCCATTGTTGTAAGTGGAATATTAAAGTCCCCTGCAATTACCACATTCTTATCAATAAGGTTGCTTATGTTTGTGAGTAATTGTTTTATATATTTGGGGGCTCCCGTATTCAGCACATAGACATTTATAATTGTTAACTCTTCCTGATGGATAGACCCTGTAATTATTATGTAATGCCCTTCTTCATCTCTTGTTACAGCCTTTAATTTAAAGTCTAGTGTGTCTGATATAAGTATGGCTACTCCAGCTTTCTTTTGACTTCCAGTAGCATGATAGATAGTTCTCCATCCCCTCACTTTCAATCTGAAGGTGTCCTCAGGTCTAAAATGGGTCTCTTGTAGACAGCAAATAGATGTGTCTTGTTTTTTTATCCATTCTGATACCCTATGTCTTTTGGTTGGTGCATTTAATCCATTTACATTCAGTGTTATTATAGAAAGATGTGGGTTTAGAGTCATTGTGATGTCTGTATGTTTCATGCTTGTAGTGATGTCTCTGGTATTTTGTGGTCCTTGCAGCATTTCACTCACAGAATCCCCCATAGAATCTCTTGTAGGGCTGGTTTAGTGGTGATGAATTCCTTCAGTTTTTGTTTGTTTGGGAAAACTTTTATCTCTCCTATTCTGAATGACAGACTTGTTGGATAACGGATTCTCGGCTGCATATTTTTTCTGTCCATCACATTGAAGATTTCCTGCCATTCCTTTCTGGCCTGCCAAGTTTCAGTACATAGGTCTGCCACTACTCTTATGGGTCTACCTTTGTAAGTTAGAGCCTGTTTATCCCTAGCTGCTTTCAGAATTTTCTCTTTATCCTTGTATTTTCCAGTTTCACTATGATGTCGTGCAGAAGATTGATTCAAGTTACGTCTGAAGGGAGTTCTCTGTGCCTCTTGGATTTCAATGCCTTTTTCCTTCCCCAGATCAGAGAAGTTCTCAGCTATGATTTGTTCAAGTACACCTTCAGCCCCTTTCTCTCTCTTTTCTTCTTCTGTAATTCCTATGATACAGATATTGTTCCATTTGATTACATCACTTAGTTCTCTAATTTTCCCCTTGTACTCCTGGATTTTTTTATCTCTCTTTTTCTCAGCTTCCCCTTTTTCCATAATTTTATCTTCTAATTCACCTATTCTCTCCTCTGCCTCTTCAATTTGTGCTATGGCCACCTCCATTTTATTTTACACCTCATTTATATCATTTTTCAGCTCCTCATGACAATTTCTTAGTCCCTTGATCTCTGTAGCAATAGATTCTCTGCTGTCCTCTATGCTTTTTCAAGCCCAGCGATTAATTTTATGACTAGTATTCTAAATTATTGTTCCATTATATTGCTTAAATCATTTTTGATCAATTCGTTAGCTGTCTCTACTTCCTGGAGTTTCTTTTGAGGAGAATTTTTCTGTTTCGTCATTTTGGTTAGTCCCTGCGGTGGCTCAAAACTGCGGGGCACTTCCCCTGTGCTGTCCGGAGTAACTTGTGTTGGTGGGCAAGGCGGCAGTCAGACCCGATATCTGCCCCCAGCCCACTGCTGGGGCCACAGTCAAACTCGTGTGTACCTTATCTTCCCCTCTCCCAGGGGCAGAACTCACTGTGGAGTGGTGTGGCCCCTGTCTCGGCTACTTGCACACTGCCAGGCTTGTGGTCCTACTTCGATGAGATCTGGCGTATAAACCGGGGTGGATCCGCAAAGTGCACAGAAGTGGGAGGGGCATGCTTAGCTGGTTTTGTTGTTGGTGGTCCCCTGTGGGAGGGGCCCTGCAGCACCGGGAGGGAGGCAGACCCATTGGAGGGATGAATCCACAGAAGCATAGCATTGGGCGTTTGCTTGGTGCAAGCATGTTTGGGGAAGGGAACTGGTTCCCTTTGGAATTTTGCCCGGGGGATGGGAGAGGGAGATGGCACTTGCCAGTGCCTTTGTTCCCCTGCTGAGCTGAGCTCTATCTTCTGGGGCTCAACAACTCTCCCTCCCGGTGTCTTCTCGCCCTCCCAGCTCTCCAAGAACAGAGCTGCTGACTTTTAACCTTCCAGATGTTAAGTCCTGCTGGCTGTCAGAACTCACAGAGTCTGGCTCCTCCGCTTTTGCAAGCCAGACTTTGGGGGCTCTACCTTGCAGGGCGGGCTGCCCCTCCACCAACCTGGCTCCCTCCCACCAGTCCAGGTAGCGCACACCTCCTCTCTGCCCTTCTTACCCTCTTCCATGGTCATCTTGTCTACCCTTGGCTCCGGAGAGTCCATTCTGCTAGTCTTCTGGCAGTTTTCTGGGTTATTTAGGCAGATGTGGGTGGAATCTTAGCGATCAGGGGGATGAGGTGAGCCCAGCATCCTCCTACGCTGCTATTTTACAGACTTTTTCTTCCTTTCCTTTCCCTTCCTTTCCTAGCCTTGCCTTGCCTTACTTTTTTTGTTTTCCTTTTCTTTCCTTTCCTTCATTTTTTCTCTTCTCTTTTCTCTTTTCCTTTCTCATTTTTTGTAAACTTGATTAATGTTAGTTGCATTTAATTAAAAATTCTAATTTTCCCATATTTCCCATTTTAGAGGTAAGGACAATTTTTGTAATTTTAATGAACACATAAATTCACCATTACTTAAACACACAGGAGAGTAAAGAGTAGAAATAAAGTTGGAGATTAATTTAGAGATGTTTGTTACAAGGCAAAGAAAGAGGATTTTGAAACAGACATTCAAATTGAATTCCCAGCTTGTCAAATATCTGGGAAAATAGTAAAGGATAGTAAAGGTTAGTAAAGGTTAAATGTAACACTGCAGGTGAACATGCACTAATTTTAGTCTGACTTATAAATTGATTATTGTTGCTGTAAAAATCTTAAACATCAGTGATAGGCTTGGTGTGAGTATACATTGAAAACTGTTCCTATAATTTTTAATAATTACCAGATGTCTAATTCTGCTTCATCTGTAATTTCTCATACTCTAATTTAGTGCAATTTTATGACCATAATATGAGTATCATTGCAATTTTATCAAAAATAATAAGCAATTAGACCAATCCAAATTTTGTGATCATTATGGTGTTGTTAATGAATAAAAAGTCTACTTTCACCATATATCCAGATGGTTAATTAATGTGCATAATTAAACACTTTTTCATTACTACTGACTCACTTTTTACAGTTACATTTAAGTTAATGTCAATATCATCAAGACAGTTGTTCAAAAGGCAAAACCACAGTTGGTTTCATTTATGGTAACACAGTCACTTGACTTTATCAACTTTTTATATCTTGATAGTTAACCTCAAAACTTAATTTTAATTGTATTGTGTGCTTAAAAGTTTACACTTTTAATGCTCTTCTTTTTACATCTAAGTGGGGATTTTTAAGAAGTATGAAATGGACTGTGATCTACAGTGGAAACGATTTTCCACAGCCTCAGGCACCTGGATTTAATAGTTTCTATCTATCTATAGGAAACACTACTCTTCACACACACACACACACACACACACACACACACACACACACAATCATCTGCTGTGAAGGTGAGATCATCAGTGCAATGCTGGGCAATAGGCTCTCTGACTGCTCCCTAAAGCTGCATTATTTTGGAGAATTGTGTACTCAGTACTATGCACTGGTTAGTTCCCATGGCCTTGAATAGCTCAAACTACGTTTCAGTTGATTAGATTAGGGACCCAACTGTCCTCATGCCCAAAGGGACACTGCCAAATATTTTAATACTCAGGAGACCATTGGCCTCTCCTGGGGGCACCTGGATGACCATGAGCCAGGATTCCCTGACCAAACTTTGTGAGGCTGTTAGGTCTTTCCAGGTAAAGGAGGCTATAGGACCATTGTGAGAGTCAAGGTACCTGGACTTGTACCTGGGTACAAGGTACCCTCCTGGGATCCCAACCAGCCACTTTCTATCATGCTTTTGTCCATTCCTGCCTCTGTAAGTTTGAGGTTGTTCCAGAATTCAGCAATTACAGAGAGGCTTCTAACTACTTTTCCTCTTGCTTCTCTGTCTGAGCAATGCTGTCCTCCAGCAAAGCCTTTCACTCAGCTAGGCCTCTTGGCTCAAAAAATCACCATAAGAATTGAAACTAAAGATAA
The DNA here is from genome assembly GCF_018350215.1 of Panthera leo. Taxonomy (NCBI): domain Eukaryota; kingdom Metazoa; phylum Chordata; class Mammalia; order Carnivora; family Felidae; genus Panthera; species Panthera leo. The sequence continues at coordinate 65,415,034 of NC_056682.1, forward strand.
TCCAGGAAATAGAACTCACCATATATTGAGGATCTGTGGTGGATATCTATAGCTAAAGCCCCAATGCTGGCTAACATTGACACCATGACCAAAAGTCAAAGTTGTACATTGGCCATTACGGCTGACTTTTTAGCCAATGGCTCTTCTTTGTTTATATAAACAAGAGTTTCTGTCTCACATGCAGATTTCTTTATTAATGTCATAATCTGGGTAAGAACCCTCTTAACAAAAGTCTTTGGTAAGTCAACTGTAAATAGGTATAATTCATGAATCTGCCAGATTTTGTAGCACCCCATTTGCCCACTTCCTGGTGCTTAGGCTGTACCTGTAATCCAGGAACCATCTTCCCTTGGGACAGATGAATCCTGTTTTCTTTCCCAGGACAAGAAGGAGATGAGATTCCTGTTCTCTATGGCCCTTTCCTTCTCCAGTCACAGAGAGCTCATCTTTGATGGGCTCTTTGTGCCTCATTCCTGGAAGCATATCATCTGCAGTCAGGGCTCACATACTTCCATCAGCATCTGACAAACAACCTACTTTGGCTAGGGTTGAGGGGGAGAGCGCTGGGACCAGTCAGTCCTCTACCTATCCCAATGACCAGGTCAAGTCACACCACCTCAAGGCTTTATTTTGTCACCCACAAGCCTGGTCTGACTGGTTTTGAGAGCCTGAGAATGAGTTAGGAACCCCAGGTCATGTCTAGCACAGACCCCACACTCACTGGGCACTCATGGGGCAGGGGCAGGAGGAAGTAATCTCTGCAATTGACTCAGACCTTTCATTTATTTATACTGGAGACTTGGACACTTCCAGTCCATTTAAGTGGGGCATGGGGAATAATGAACAGAACCTTCCAGAAAGTTTAGCCCAGAGGAAAGAGACCTCTTGTGCTCTTTTTCCTGGGAGCATCCTCCTCTGGTTGAAACCATCTGGGCCTTTGATATCTTTTACTACCCAAGGCTCTGATCATGCTCAGCACCAAAATGGAAAAACAGTTAGGACCCCTGTGATAATTTCTAGCCTCATACTTGTTCTCACAGGCATGCCACACAGCCTGTGGATTGTTCCAGAGAAAGTTATTCTGCCTTTCCCTCTTGGAAAAGATACTCAGAAGTAGCTGGTTCACCACATCAAAGAAACTAACAAAAGGGGAGAGCCCAGAGTAGTATGGAGTCTTCTTTGGCGTGCTTAGTTTTTCCAAGCTACCATGAGACTGGCCAGGCTGATGGCCTTCTTCCAGTGTTCCCAAATTCACCTGCAGCTGGAGCCCACATTTAATCAGTCACTGACGTGCTTTCTGTGAAAGGCTTGGAACACTCCATCCAAGACCTGTTCTGAACCTGTGTCACTCACTCAGCCTGACAAGGGGCAAACTGCCACTTAAAAACCTTGTGACGCCAACCCAGAGCCAACCCAGAGCCAACCCAGAGCTCTCCCCACTAGGAGAGCGGGGACCCCTAGTGGTATACATCCCCTTGAACTGTAGTTGTGCAGAAAGGCTTTGCTGTATTCAGAGCACTCACCACTTGGCAAACTCTGTAGCGTATTTATTTTGTTGTGTGAACTCAAGTTTGCTGTTTTGCTCTGTTGCTGGAGAACATCTGGGCTTATTTAAGTGTGGCTTGTAAAGTAACTTTATTCTTATTTTAAGTAAGTTCCCAACTTTGCTGAGGTTTTGGGTTTATGCTACTTAAAAAATGCAAGTGACAGTGAAGAGCAACTATTGTAAGTGGTAGCCCCAGACAGTAGATTGAATTACAGTAGACATTAACAAGAAGGAAACATCCTTGGGATCCCAGGTCACTATTTAAAACAAAAACAGGGGTTGGGGTGCTTGGGTGGCTCAGTTGGTTGAGAATCAGACTTCTGCCTAGGTATGATCTCATGGTTTGTGAGTTCGAGCCCTGAGTCGGGCTCTGTGCTGACAGCTCAGAGCCTGGAGCCTGCTTCGGATCATGTGTCTTCCTCTCTCTCTCTCTCTCTCTCTCTCTCTCTCTCTCTCTCCCCTGCTCACACTCTGTCTCTCTGTCAAAAATAAATAAAACATTAAAAAACAAAACAGGGGCACCTGGGTGGCTCAGTCAGTTGGGCATCCAACTTTGACCACAGTTCATGGGTTTGAGCCCCATGTCAGGCTCTGTACTGACAGCTCAAAGCTTGGAGCCTGCTTCAGATTCTGTGTCTCCCTGTTTCTCTCCTACCCTCTCCTCTCTCTCTCTCTCTCTCTCTCTCAAAAGTAAACATAAAAATATTAAAACAAAACACAAAAAACAACAGTGACACCTGGATGGCTCAGTCAGTTAAGTGTCTGACTTCAGCTCAGGTCATGATCTGACAGTTTGTGAGTTCAATCCTTGTGTCAGGCTCTGTGCTGACAACTCAGAGCTTGGAGCCTGTTTCAGATTCGGTGTCTCCCTCTCTCTTACCTCCTCTTGCTCACACACATACTCTCTCTCTCTAAAAAATTAATAAATGTTGAAAATTAAAAAAAACATAAAACAAAAAACAAACAACAGAAACAAAATGATGGCCCAGCTTTCTGAATAATGGTCACTTTTTACTACTGGTAGTGACTGCCTTGTTCACCACTGCCTCAGAAGCCACTAACCAACCTCACTGAGGAACCAGGTCTCTCTCTGTCAGGCACACTCATCCATAACAAGGAAGGATATTTGGGATAGTGTAGCCTCTCCAGAGCACTTCTGGCTGGAGCCCACTGGACCCTAAGTTGAATGGACCAAGAGCAGGCAAAGAAATTCTCAAGCAGGCATCTGGAAAAGCCCCAAATGAATGAAAGGCAGGTATGAAATGCCATGTAATATAACTGAAAAACAAAGGGGATGGTTTTTCTGAAAATTTTGACTTGTCACCCAGTTAAATGGTGAACTCATTCCAGACTCAAATAAAGAAATCCTTGCTGGGGATGAAATCTCAGTATCTGTGTTTTGTGGTTGTGGCTGATGTCTATTTGTGCAATTTTATAGGAGCTTCATTTTTAAAAGTCTGCCTTGGTAACTCTGCATGTGAGAATCCCATCCTTGGATCTAAGGTGTTGAAGGTTAAAACAGACAAAAACCATTTGTGATGCTGAGAACCAAGAGTAACCCTGCACAGAAACTTGGATTAGCCGTTCATGTTTATGAAACACTTACCCAGAAAGCACTTTCTAGCAGAATCTTGGATAAGTAAGTTTTCCATTTAACTGCAGCTCTTCCAAGGAAATAGGAAAGACTGAATTAATAATGCATTTTCTCTCAAGCACCTTTAAAAAATATAAAATATATCTTTAAATTTCAGGAGGAATTTTTTTTAAATTTTTTGTTCATGTTTATTTATTTTTGAGAGAAACAGAGACTGAGCAAACTCACTGAGGAAACTCACTGACTGTGAGATCATGACCTGAGTCAAAGTAGGACTCTTAACTGACTGAGCCACCCAGGTGCCCCTAGGAGGCATTTCTGATAGAAAAGCTTTCTTAGAGTTTTATGAGTATTATTCAGAGATGCCCCTGATCACTTTAATTGACTGATCCTCAATTTTCATGGCCGTATGGGATAGTGGGTCTGGGAACCCATTTTATTTCATTCTTACCCACCAATTACTGAGTAGCAAACAAAACAAAACTGGGGACTGAGAATTGAAATACTTTGTATTAATTAATACATCAAGTATGATTTCTTGCTATAATATAATAGAAATAGCATATTATTTTGAATGAGGCATACCTGATTTAAAATTCCTGAAAACAATTTATTAACCCCTTTCAGTGTTTTATTTTTATAATTTTTTAAAATAAGAAAGATATTTTTGTTTCGTTTTATCATGCATGCTTAGTAACATGCATTTTTAAAAACTATTTTTGTAAGAATAGTAACTCTCTTTAATATAAAATAAATTGATTCTTTAGTTCCAGAATGATCTATTAGTGCCAATATCTGTGGCATCTTTGATCTGGTTGGTAGTATGAACCAATCTTGCTATTCCAAATCTTTATGTCATTGTTAGGTATAAAATTCAGGTCTTGATTCACTGGGTGATATATAGAAATTAACTAGTTGCCAGAGATTCAGGTTCTTGACATAGATGTAACATCTTAATGAGTGGAAGGATTAAATCGCTTAAGCTTCCTCTGTATCAGTGAACTGTCTTTTAGTTACAATAACATTGCTTTTCATGCATATCTTACATGCTTGTCAAAAATATCATTAAAATATTGTCATTACTATAAAATACTTGGAAAATATAAAAATACAAATGCAACTATTTTATTGCTTAGGGGGTACAATAAATTTGTCACTTCTCTCAAATTTGAAGCCACATTGAAAAGAAGCAATTTCCTGAAAATAAAAAATAAAACTAGCAAGTGGATACACAAATTTGATAGATGCTGACATGTGGCAAACTAATATCTTTAAGAGATATTTTGTAAATTAGAGTTGTAAACTGCCAATTACATGGAGAATGCATTCTCCACAAATGATAATTTTATTCTAAGTTTTTAAAGAAAGTCTGGTTAATAATACATGCAAAAAACATGGGCTTTAGAAAAGAGAACTCCCCAGTTAAAAGTTGTGTGACTGTATTTGCAGCCTTGCCTTAAGGGAAGGCACACTCTCTCTGGCAGGCACAAGAATTTTACTTGTAATTTATTTTGGGGTGGCAGGGGACTGCATGGTTTTCCTGTGGCTACTGTAACAAATTATCACAAGCTTTGTGGTGATACTCATTTACTCTTACACATTTATTTATTATCTTAAACACACATTTCATTATCTGACAGTTCTGGAAGTCTGAAGTCTGAAATCTGTTTCCCTGGGTTGGAATCAAGATGTCAGGTGGACCATACTCCCTCCATAAAGTCTAAGGAGAGGACTGGTTTATTTGTTCTATTGTTTCGAGAGCTGCCTCCCTTTCATTCTTTGGTTTCTGTCCCTTCATCTTCAAAGCTAGCAGTGTAGCCTCTCTAAATCTCTGTCATCCTGCTGAGGTTGTCACATTGTTTCTCCTGGGTCAAATTCCCCCTGCCTCCTTCCTTGAAAGACACTTCTATGTCCAGGCTCTATACAGATAATCCCTGTAAGGCTACATTCACAGAGTCCAGGGACTAGACGTGGATGTTCTTGGGGGCTATCATTCAGCCTATTACAGGG